>NC_138027.1:73687633-74368069 GCF_964106645.2 Podarcis pityusensis
TGTGCCTTTTATTAAGGGATCATGTCCCCAGCTTTGAAGAAACTTATAAATAAAATTAAGTCACTTCTTAATAAGACTACCATATTCAGAGAGGATGCAATTACATGGCTGAAAGACTTTGTAGCAGGATTTGAATGAGATGTACGTGGGATCAGAAAGAGGCAAGTGTTTGACAAACAAGGAAAGGTGAGCAAAGAGAGCAAGTGAATAATGTTAATTAGAAAAAAAAAGAATAGGTGGCTCCTAGAAGAATGTCAACTAGCTCTTTTGAAATAAATTTAAAAAATTAAAAAATGGTCCAGTGATACCCATTTTCCAGTTGGTTATCCTCTGTCTGAACACCTGGAGAACCATGCATTTTCTGTACTGGTTCCTGTTTTTGGAACTTATTTGCACTGGAGTTTCTACAGATACAGCCTCTTTCCAGACAAAAGTATGCAAAAAGTAGCTTTCCGATTAAGTTATTAGACTTTAATTGATTGAATTGTGACTTGTTTAACCCAACCTTCCTTGTAAATCACATTGGAAGCTGCTATGGCAAGAAGTAGTCTAGGAAGAGAGTAAATAACTTTTTTTGTGTGTGGGCAGTGTTTTATTGTGATGCGATATAGGAAAAGGATGGTAAAGATAAGGTTTTTTAAGCAGATACTGAGCCTATTTGGGATGTTTCAGTAATGGGTTTTCTGAATTGACAAGGGGCTGGTCAAGATGACCTCTGATGACCCTTCCTATTCCATGTTTTCATTGTCAGTAAATAGTTTAAATTGATTCAAGGAGGAGAGCCTCAAGTGGCAATTGTATCTAAGGCGATCTTCCTTTTTTCCTCATTTCCCTTTTACAAGCACATTCTCCTTCTGTTCAGCCTTTCTCTGACATAACTGCTTATTTCATTCCTTTTATACAATGGGCTGCAATTTTCATGCTGGCAACCTCTTGTGCTTGTAGCTGCTTCCCATTTAGCTCAAACTCAACTTCCTTAAAGAAAGGCTCCTCATCTTTTGATGGCTTCCGCAAAAGGGTATAAACACACACTCTGAGGAAAAGTGTTTTTAAAAAGGCCTCCCACTGTCCTGAAACTGTAGAGAATAATCATTTAAGTACAGGTTTACTACATTGGTTGAAGTGCTAAACCTATCACATATTTGAACTCCAAGTAGATCCCAAGTTTGTGCTTAGGAGTATGAATATTTCACCTTAAATACACACACACACACACACACACACACACACACACACACACCACACCACACCACAAACACAACATCTAAGAGGGAAAGGGAACCTGTGGCCCTGTTTGGCATAGGCATTGGGTAAAATAAAGGTAGAGGGACTCCTGACCGTTAGGTCCAGTTGCGGACGACTCTGGGGTTGCGGCGCTCATCTCGCTTTATTGGCTGAGGGAGCTGGCGTACAGCTTCTGGGTCATGTGGCCAGCATGACTAAGCCACTTCTAGAGAACCACAGCAGCACACGGAAATGCTGTTTACCTTCCTGCCGGAGCGGTACCTATTTATCTACCTGCACTTCGACATGCTTTAGAACTGCTAGGTTGCCAGGAGCAGGGACTGAGCAACGGGAGCTCACCCCATCGTGGGGATTCAAACCGCTGACCTTCTGATTGGCAAGCCCTACGCTCTGTGGTTTAGACCACAGCGCCACCTGCATCCCAGGCATTGGGTAGACCCAACAAAAAGTAGCTGCAGAGAAAGCCAGGGGGCTATGTTATATACTGGAGGAGCAGACTAAGCCTGCCCCCCCCCCATGGCCCATGCCGGCTCGTAATTCGCTGAATAGGCAAGCGGGTGGGACTAATTATCCTGGCAGCAAGCTGGACCCAGAGGCTTCCTTTCCTGCCTGGGAAACAGGCTACTTTCCACATCGGATCCCAACACACAGGGGAATGCCAGCCCGCAATGGCGCCCACCAAAGAGGGTGAGCGGACTTGTTGATATTAAGGGACCACCTAAACTAACCCAAGCTGTATCATGAATCAGGTCTATTAACATAGCTGCACCTTCAGTATTTGGTATTGTGCAGATAGTTCCTATGAAGATTTGTGTGTTACTTGCAACTATCAACTTGGACAACACTGATCACCCATGAGAGTGGGTGAGGACAGCCTAAGCTTTGATTCATCAGCCAAGACTCCTTTGCCAATCTGTTAATTTCACTTTTATTTCATCGAAAGGTGCAGGTGCATTTGGTTATATTAATTTATATTTCCGACATTCTGATTTTGAGATTCTGCTATTGAAAGTGGCAGTCATCCACCTATTAAAGTTAATTTTATGGTGCCTATTTTGAATACCAGATTGATTTGTTTGTTCTCCTTTTTGCTTCAAACCATGTACAAAAGAAAGAATGAAAGAACCAACCAAAAAAAGAAAGAAAGGTTATGGGTGGGTTGCCAAATTAACCATGGAGCTTCAGGTCAAATGTCAGTCGGCAGGATGAAGGAACCTACCCATAACTTTTGTTGTTAGGAACTTAATGCTCCTGTAAATCTTACTGATTTATTCCAATGATTTTTTAAATACAGGGCAAATCTTTGCCTGTGGCTATTATCATACTTCTAGATCTTTTGAGAAAGGGTACAAAATGGTTTAGCCAAAAGTGTAAGACTGCTAAAAGATCTGTTGAACAAGCCTTAAGGAGATTACACCTTCCGATTTAGAGGAAGCTGAAGAAGCTTCAATAGAAGGAAAGATGATTAAAAACTTGCAATAACCTAAATGCATATCTGAAAAGAAACTGAAAGAAATCGCACTAGGCTGTAGAGCTTTATCAGATCATCAGTCATGGAGATGAGGAACAAGAGTCTAATTGCGTCTGGAGAAAACATTTTCAAAGCTTTAAAGAATGTCCTGGATTTTAACGAGGCTCTAGTAGACTTACTTGACTTCCAGCAGTGGATTTCAGAGAAGAAGCTTGTTAAATTTCTGGAATCTCTAGCATACAAGACGACCCTGGAGGTGGAGGAAGATAGTATTCCCACTGAATTATTCAACGGTCATCTGGAGACTGGTGGCTCCCTATGAATGCTGAACATTTTGACTTTATAAATTACTCTGGAAATATAGCATAGGGTGGGAATATGAAGATCATGGTCATCATCTTTAAGAAAGGAGATGAAAAGACCAACCTAGCTATTAATGTGCTGTCAGCCTAATTTGTATTAATGGCAAAGTCATTTTCCTTCCTTAGAGGCTAGAAGGTTTTGACTGCGGCAAACAATATACTGTAAACCTCCCTGTGATCTTCAGATGAAGGGTGGTACATAAGTTAAATAAATAAAATATAAATAGATAAACAGCAAAGCAAGGATTATGTCAGAATTCTTGATTCCAGTTAACTGTTTTTTATTTCAGGTAATCTTTTGCAAACCTTCCTGCTTTAAGAAGGGCAGTGAATATGCAGACTTTGAGACCCTGAAGGCTCTATAAATTGGTTCCATCAACGAAGAGTGTAGGCTAAATTCTTCTCTATACTGTTGATTAAAGAGCACTAGATTAATCACTTTAAGCTACTGCTAATTGTTGTATTTGTTAAATGAAGACTGACTTCTACAGATTAGTCAACAAAGCATAATGTGGCCACCAGAGGAATTGAACGGGGCTATATCTGGTGGTCTCCCCTCCTATTTTAATTGTTGTATAAATGGTGTTATTCTTAATTTAAGCAATGAGAATCCTCCACACTCTATTGGCCTAGGAAAAATATCATTTCAGTTATATGTATTCTCTCTCTCTCTCTCTCTCTCTCTCTCTCTCTCTCTCTCTCTTCACCCATGTGAACTAGAGATGTTTGTGGGTTGCACTCAAGAACTATTTGAAATAAGACTAATTGGCCATCACTTGTTAAAGGACACACACACTTACAGAGCACTTTTCTTTCTTTCTTATTTTTCTGGTAACCTGAAAACAATTTTGGAGAACGGGCAGTTGGATAATTCAACATGTTAGCTCTTATTGCTATTTGGGGATTCTTTCCCACTCTCTGAAACAAATGGTTGATGGGAGCATCTTCAGCTTTCTGAAGAAAAGGCAAAGGAGGAGGTAAATGGCATTTTATGGCATTTTAAGTAGTTCTCCAGAATAGGCTTCATTCTGAGATCTCAGTATTTGGAATATCTCCTTGCTAAGCAGATCTGCTGGTCAAACCAGCAAAAAAGTAAGTATCTGTTAGCCAAAAGGGAGAGAAATATATTGGAGAAAAAAAGTGGCCTCTTTTGCATTTGCAGCTACAGATATCCCACAAATTGTTTTAAATGAGCATATGATGGATTGTTTTCATGGAAAAAAGATATTGCACCTCCTTTTATTATAACTTTATAACTGATTCTAATTTTATTACAACTGCTTCTTTAGTTCTAACCAAATGGTCAGAATATACAGGCTGAACTGGACCTCTTACCTCAGTAAAAGAAGTTTAATGACTGAAAAGTGGATGAAATATTTACAGCGGCTTTCAAAGGATGGAATTGCTCTCCAAATTAGACACCAGAATTGAAATGTTTCTGTCTTTAAATATTTGCGGGTTATTTTTAGAACTGCCGTTTCCCCTGGGCAATAATATTAGGAAGAAAAATGTGACATTTAGAACTGAAGTTGTACTTGGAGCTAGATGATGTTTATATGATATGAGTCAGTATCAAGTAATTTACATTTGACGCTATTTGTTCTTCTGCAGGCAGTAATCTTTCATTTCTTTAGGAGGGCACTAGCATTTCCACAGGCTCAAGGAAAATGTCAATGTTTTCTTGAATGACACCGTCTAAGGTTTCAAAAGAGGCCGTCTGGTTTTTTCCTGTACGTAGTCAAACGTCTTTCACCTTTTAAGTTGAAAGAGAGTGCTGAGCTTGGGAACGGTGTCTCTGAAATGTCTTTAAAGGTCCCAGTTGTTCTTTGGCTGTAATATTTACACTTATTGAAATATTAATACTTTAAGGATGAAGAGGTGGTTCCCAATATAGCACTTCCTTTGAATAGTTAAACGCCACATGAGGCAGAGGGAAACAACCTTACTTAGAAATAAAAAATGCAAGGAAAGCCTGTCATAAGTTAGCAGCTTTCTTCTGAGGCTGTTTATTGAGTAGCCTCGCTCTGGGTGCCTCTGTGTGGCTTTGCCTGCTGTGATTGGGACCAGAGAATGATGGAGGAGACATGTTTGTTTCCCACTGTGATCTCTTACAGGGTGTTGGTGTCCCACGGGATTTTGCCTGCTTGCCAAGACAATAAAAGACCTTGCTCACGTGTGTCTGGGGCCAGTTGGTCCCTTACCTTTCTCGCCCTGATCTGGCCACAGTGGTCCATGCGACAGTCACCTCCAGGCTTGATTATCGTAACTCGCTCTACGCAGGGCTGCCCTTGAAGCTGACCCAGAAACTCCAGCAGGTGCAGAATGCCGCAGCGAGGCTCCCTACGGGGTCCTTGCTGCGGGAAGACATTCATCCAGTGCTTTACCAACTGCACTGGCTCCCGGTGGAGTACAGGGTCAGGTTTAAGGTGCTGGTTTTGACTTTTAAAGCCCTATGCAGCCTAGGACCCACGTACCTATGGGACCGCCTCTCCTGGTATGCCCCGCGGAGGACCTTAAGGTCCACAGATGACAACACCTTGGAGGTCCCAAGTTGCAAGGTGGTTAGGTTGGTCTCAACCAGGGCCAGGACCTTTTCAGTACTGGCCCCAACTTGGTGGAACACTCTGTCACAAGAGACTAGGGCCCCGAGGGACTTGACATCTTTCCGCAGGGCCTGCAAGACATAGCTGTTCCGCCTGACCTTTGGTTTGGACTCATTCTGACCCTCATGTTCCCCCCACTTATGGTTTTGATCTATGGGCTACTATTAAAATGAGGCTGCATTTTAAATTAGATTTTAACCTGTATTTTAAATTGGTTTTATTTTTATTTTTTATTGTAATTTCACTGTTACCCGCCCTAAGCCCGGCTCTGGCCGGGGAGGGCGGGGTATAAATAAAATTTATTATTATTATTATTATTATTATTATTATTATTATTATTATTTTGCCCCTAGTGAGCTTTTTGCCCACCTTCCGTGTTATACTGGTTTATTTGGGTCACTGGTTGATAGGGTCAGAAAGAATCCTCCGCTAACCTTAATTGGCCCCTTGGTGGTTATAGTTGTTTGTATATTGTTGTTCTTATTTTGTTTGCCTTTCCCATAGTGCTTTAAGGCTTACTTTTGTTAGGTGGTGTTGGGACTCGTGCATCATGACGAAAATGACATTGGGCAGGATCAACATAGTAAATGGGGAATCCCTAAGGGGCCAAGGGGGAAGATGAGCCATGACACATCCTAGGCTCAATTAGGGACCCTGCAGGGCTGGCTTCTCTCACCCTGATAACCCACTGAGGGTCCCTAAGAGTCAGAAGAATCTTTTTCTGTATGCGACTGCGGCAGCTGGGATGTTACTTGCCCCCAAATGGAAAACGAACAGAGTACTGGAGAAGGAGGAATAGCTTCTTAAGATGTTGGAGTATGCAGAGTTAGCAGGTCTGACCAGCAGAATAAGAGATCAAGATGACAGAATTTATAAGGAAAATTGGAAAATATTTGTAGACTATTTTAAAAGTCACTGTAAACAGGTTAGCAGGATAGCCTGATAACACAATAAGTTTCCATTATCCTGAATCTTATTGCTCCGGAAGGTTACTTATTACTTAAGACTCCATTTCTCAAGGAAAACACTATCTTGTTGTCTGCACTTTCTGGTTCTCACCATATATGTAAGCTTAACCATGTATACTATGACCCAGATTTTAGTTAACCATTCTCTGTTTGCTTGTTTGTTTTAAAAGGGGAAGTTTTGATGGAAAGCAAGACCTATATATATTAGGGATGTGTGCCAGGCTTGAGCTGAATGGGGTATATTTGGAGTAATTCCAGCATCAGGCTAGCATAAATTACAATTTCAGGATACAGGTAGGCAGTTCTTGGTTTTTTGAACAATGGCTCTGACCACTGATCATACTGGCCAGGGCTTATGTAAGTTGGAGTCCAACAATGTCTGGTGCACCACAGGTCCCACACTCCATGTTCTATGCACAAATGCATCCCCTGAAACAATTCATTTCACAGATGCTGCCTCTTCATTAGCATTCCAAAATGGCTGGATTGTAGCTATTGTGAATTACACCTCCATGCAGTTATGTATAAAACTTATGAGTACATAAGTACCTTAACTTGAGTACCTTAACTTGAGTGGTGCGTAAGTATAAATAAAAGTATAGGTAAAGGAGATATACTGGCATATTGTTTCTCAAATGAACTCTAATGCATATACAATATATTACTATGCTTTGGAAGTCATGAGATAAAGGTTAGATTGGGACATATATATTTTTAAATCACGTTTAACAAAATTACCTCTCTGAAATCTGGCTTTCATTACCTCTTACAAATTTGCAAGGTGTTTAAATTGAACCTTAAGGAAATGCAGATAGTTGCCATGCAAACATGTGCAGTGCGCATGAACCTGATTTGCTCAAGAGGATTTATTAAGTAGCTTTCCATTAAGAGAAAGCTACGGATGCACAAAGTCGACTAACTCAGTCTTCCAGTAAAATTTGTCCTTCTAAAGGGGGCTCACTGACAGGAAAGAAAAACGAAGTCCTGTATTTAAAAAGAGAGAGAAAGACAGGTATGACATATGTTTCAGCAACAAAGCTTTCCTTCACTGTCTCACCACGATGGCTCCATGAGATCACTTTGCTAATTCTGGATTGATAAGGAAAACCAATAACTTTTTATAATGGTTTGATTTTCTGATGAGATTGCTCAGAGAGATTGAGCTAAATGCTTTATGGTGGAAGTCTTTAATAGGCAATGACTATTGAAATCCACCAAGATGACTTGTAGCCCAATGGCTTGCAGGGGGCTTGATGATGCATCTGTTTTGCAGCTCCAGGCAAACACCAAATCCCAGAAGATTCATTGACTGAACTCTGGTGGACCATCATCAGTGAGTGGTGACCTGTTTTTTACTTGATGGATTACAAGTTCTGTGTCCCTTTATTAAACCCAATAGATGACCACCATATCTCTGTGTTATTCTGTCTAGCAAGAATCTTCTCTTATGCCATCATTTTTCCTTACTTAGCATTTGGTTTACTGATTCATGTCCACACAGCCACATCCAACTTGACTTATCCGTGGCTGTCTGTACACAACTTGCCTGATGCCTGAGTTCGTCCAAATAGACTCCGTTTGGCTCAACCCTGGCACACATCCCTAATATATATAGGTCTTGCTTTCCATCAAAACTTCCCCTTTTAAAACAAACAAGCAAACAGAGAATGGATAACTAAAATCTGGGACATAGCGCAGACAACAAGATGGTGTATTTCTTGAGAAATGGAGTCTTAAGTAATAAATAACTTTCTGGAGCAATAAGATTTGGGATAATGGAAACTCATCTGTGTTACTTGGAAGTTTATGAAGATAATTTTTTATGTTCAGCTTTGGTATGGAAATTTGCTCCTATATGTTTGGTTCTAGTTAGCTCTTTCTACTTTGATTTTACACGATATCTGCTATTATACTTTGTTGTGCTATAAATAAATATATGTAAATAACAATAAGAAAATTGAAAACACAGCCACCACTCATTTTTTTTTGCAGGTTTAACATGCATCTTTTGGTGATATATTGGAATGATAGCACATCATGTTGATAAGTAGTTTTCTCACTGATCTGCCTCTGTTGGCTGCTCATTTCTGCATCTCACAGAAACAGCTAAGGCAAAATTTTACTACTATAGTCCACTTGAACAGGGATTACTGAGGAGCAAAGCATTGTGGGCTACACCTCCATCCTTCCCTTGGCTTTTTCAGCAAGGATCTTTGTGGCAGCAATGGTTAAGTGACAGCATCATCAAGGCCATATTGTATTCCTGCATACTGTAAAATGTATTCCTCAGATGCTAGGGTCAGCGCCTAATAGCAGAAGGTAGCAAGAAATAAGTAGAAATTGATGGAGCTGAGCCTTTGAAGTGCTTGGGCTTGCATCCTTGAAGAGTCACTTGTAATATAAGTAAGTTTGTTTTCCCATCAATACTTAATCCTGGCTTTCGTTGGTTTCTTGACAAAGATGGGGACAACAATATGGATGGATGTCAAATGAAAACTGACAGATCTCTCAAGCACACCCTCATTTTTGGTTTGCTTTTGCAATCTAATGGGGTTGTGGTGCATAATTCAAGTTAGAATGTGTCAGCATCTCCCTGTTTTTTCAGAGTTGGACTGGTCAGCTTTATAAATCCATGCAGCATCCATTCAGGCCTTGTTGAGCTTTTTCTAGAAAGTCTTGGCCATTTTGGATTGACACATGAAAAACCAGGAAGAACCCACATCATAGACAATGTGAAGAGGTGTTTGTGTGGACATGTATCAGGTTAGGTTGCAGTTTTAGTCTCCTGTTATTGTATTAGTTAGTGGCCTTACTGAAAAGTATGATACAGGAGCTGTAGAGAGGGCAAAAATATGGAATGGAAGCTATGGAAATCCACTACCATGTGGTAACAGAGGAGATAGTGTGGATGAAAGAGTGTCAGCACTGATAGAGAGGTAACAGAACCAATAGAAAGACCCCAGAAGCTTAAGAAAGGGGTCCTCCAGATAGCCTGTTTATTAAACATTCATCTTCATTTGCTTGCACAAAACTTACACAGAGCTAAGATTACAGCCAGACTTGGCTGAGCATCATCATCATCATCATCATCATCATCATTTATTATTTATACCCCACCCATTTGGCTCGGTTTCCCCAGCCACTCTGGGCGGCTCCCAACAGAGTAATAATAATGCAATAAAATGTCAAGCATTAAAAACTTCCCTAAACAGGGCTGCCTTCAGATGTCTTGTCAAGTAGTTGTTTATTTCCTTGACATCTGATGAGAGGGCGTTCCACAGGGTGGGTGCCACTACCAAGAAGGCCCTCTGCCTGGTTCATACTGAATGGTTTGTGGGGAGGTTATATGAAAATGAGCATTCATCCTAACTGTTTGCAGGGTGTTTGCAAATTTCTCACTAATCGTTTGTTCATTCTGTACATTTCAGAGCATTTTCCTGTCACTTGCCTAACTTCAAAAGCGTGTTTCTTTAGAACAAGAAACTGAAATCAAGGTGGTCAAAAAAGTTAAATATTTGGGAATTTGGATGTCGGCAAAGAACATAAACTTATTCAGTGGCAATTACCAACCAGTCTGGAAGGAGATTAAAAGAGATTTAGAAAAATGGGACAGACTAAAGCTGTCAATGACTGGAAGAATGTCAGCGATCAAAATGAACTTATTACTGAAAATAGTATTTTTGTTCCAGACAATCCCGATAATAAGAGGTTTAAGACAATTTAAAGAGTGGCAAAAGACTCTCTCGCGTTTTATATGGCAAGGGAGAAGACCAAGGATCAAATTTAAAATACTGACAGATAAGAAAGAAAGAGGGGGGTTCGCTGTACCTGATCTGAAACTCTATTATGAAGCAGCGTGTTTATGTTGGATAAAGGAGTGGATAACCCAGGAGAACCCAGATTTGTTAGATTTGGAGGGGCACAACAATAGATTTGGATGGCACTCCTATCTTTGGTATGGTAAGGCAAAAGTGCATAAAGGGTTTACAGATCATGTGATAAGGGGTGCTCTATTTGAAGTCTGGGACAGAAACAAGAATTTGTTGGAAAGGAAAACACCGTGGTGGGTGTCACCAATTTATATGTTAACAGTTAAAAAACTGAACATAGAAGGGAGAGGGGCCACTTATGAGGAGATTCTGATGAAGGCCGAAAAAGGTTGGAAATTGAAGCCTTATGATTGTATTGCTGGAAAATTGACAGGATGGTTGCAATACCATCAAGTCAATGATGTTTTTAAAGAGGACAAAAAATTAGGATTTGAAGACAAAAAATCAAAATTTCAAATAGACATTATAGAAAGTAAGTCTAAACTACTTTAAAAAATGTATAATCTCCTATTAGAATGGAATACAAAAGACGAACTTATAAAAGAGGCTATGATAAAATGGGCTATTGATCTAGGACACAACATAGACTATGATGTATGGGCCAAACTCTGGAATGAGAGTATAAAATTCACCGCTTGTTCTGCCTTAAAAGAGAATGTTATGAAGATGGTCTATCGTTGGTATCTTACTCCCACCAAATTGGCAAAAATGTACAGAACTAATAGTAAAACTTGCTGGAAATGCAAGGAAAAGGATGGCGACTTCTTTCATATGTGGTGGTCATGTAATAAATTAAAAGAGTTCTGGGAATCGATTTATAACGAGTTTAAAAAGATGTTTAAGTATAGCTTTCCCAAAAAGCCGGAAGAATTCTTGCTAGGTTTGGTGGGAGAAGATATTAAGAAGACTGATCAAAGATTATATTTGTACGCAACAACAGTAGCTAGAGTTCTGATAGTTCAAAAGTGGAAGCAACAGGAGATGCCGACGATAGGAGAATGGCAGATAAAGCTGGTTGAATACGCTGAGATGGCTAAATTGACACACAGAATTCACAATCAGGAGGAGACAAAGTACCAAAAAGAATGGTGTAAATTTTTGATCTATATAAGTGAGAACTGTACAAATTTGAAAACTTTGGCAGGATTGAAGTAAATCTTATGTCATGTTGTAATATCTAATCAAAGAAACTGTGAACTATAGAATAGAATAGGAAAACTGATGGAAGGGAAGGGCGGAAGTCAACAGCTCTACGGAGCATAAAGTAGGATATATGTAATAAGTTTTGATGTTTTACTGGTGTTGGTGGGTGTTGGTGGGTGATCTTAAATCTCAATAAAAATTATTAAAAGAAAAATATGACAATGAGCATTCATCCTAACTGTTTGCAGGGTGTTTGCAAATTTCTCACTAATCGTTTGTTCATTCTGTACATTTCAGAGCATTTTCCTGTCACTTGCCTAACTTCAAAAGAGTGTTTCTTTTTTCAAGTAGATTTGTATTCCACAAAATACTGGCAATTGATGAGGATTGAGAAAACAGGGTTCTTTTTTCAAGCCCGATTCCACCAGATTCCACATGCCAACATTACCACCATCCACAACTATGATTGAAATGCAGCAACCCATCTGGCACACAAAGTTACACAAACTGTTTACACTCTGATTCATCAAATGAGTATGAATAATCTCCAGTGGTGACATTACAGTATAATTAGTCCTTTCAATCCAAGAATGATGCTATCATACGAGTGACCTAATGTCACAGAACGATTCCGGTCTCTGTCAGTGTGAGACTTTGCCCTTCATTGGAATATACTTCACAGGAACATCTTTCTAATTTGTTTTTCAGTGATTTGAAACAGTTACAAGATTTATTTGAAAATGTGTCATGGTTTGCAAAAATCATCCATTTTGTATCATGGTCCAAATCTTTAACAAGTGAATAAAAATGTTGCCTGGAGCAGAATTATATTTCATATATTACTTTAATTATATTCCAAACTCAGAGGCAAGGATTATTATATATGTTGTGTACAATTCCTAGCACAATGGACCTTTGATTCCCGATTGAGTTTTAGAGTTTGGTTTTCCTTCCACATCTAATATTACTAAAATTAAGTGGTTTCCCCCCCTCCCTTTTCTCTCCCCTTTTTGGATTATGCTGTTTGAATGTTTACTCATCTAGATGACCTATTTCTCCCTGCAAATACAGCTAACCAATTTATTCAGAAATGCTACTTTGGAGGGATAATGAGGGCATTCAGGTTTGTATTAATGACTGTTTGAGGTCATCTGTTTGAGACAGATCAGTCATAGCATGTAAAAGTTCAATGATCATATTGCATGATGGTTAATAATTTTACTTTATCATTCTTGCTATTATGAAAACACCCACAACAAAACAATAATTTCCTTTTATGGGAGCTTGGGTGGTGCATTTCAGCAGCGAGACATTTTTGTAGTACATTTAAGCTGCTGAAAATGGGCCCACACTTTGGCCCAAGCCAAAACTTGTTTTGTTTGCTTTTTGTAGTTTCTCAGCACAGTTGAAACAAAATGGTGAAATGGGGGTCAGGAGTCAGGTGTAAGAAAATAGCTCAAGATTCCAGGAAGTGATGGTGGGCAGGCACAGAGAGAAAGTTCATAGATGTACCTTCCTCAGATGAAAACAGGGACATTTCTCACTCCCCTCCACAACTGACCCTTCCTCAACCCTCCATTTTAGTATAGGCTTTGCTACACCCCCCCCAATTCTCCTTAGAACAACTCCGGCTAGGTATGTGTAACTTCAATAGGCATTTACTTTGTGAGATGGAAGAAATCACATTGTAGGGAAACACACACACATGCGCGATGCAGCTACTTTAATCATATGGTTTAGTAAATTTTAGTATTTAATATTATTATTTTTCAGAGACTGTAGTTTTTCTTAATAGATTAAAATGCTTCCATATTTACATTTTTATTGCACATTCTTCTATAGAAAAGACACCAAGAATGAGAAACATATCAATGTAGAAATAAGATATTGTAGAGAATTACAATTTTAATAAGAATGCAAATTAAGGTGAGATTTGCTACATTTAGCAAAACTGAAAAAATGGCAAGATAAGAAGATAAGATCATTAAGATAAGATAAGATAAGATAAGATAAGATAAGATCATTAGTTCTGACCACTAACTACTATTTGATATGTTTCTTACAGGAGATGGTATCAATGGCTTCGCTACTTATGACAGTGAAGTAGAGATCTGATCGAGGGCACAATCATATACTTGAGTACTGCTGGCTAAAGGCTGTGGGATCTACCGGGAGCCCTGCTAAATCCACCAACCAGAGGATTTCCTCCCTCAGTATTTCCCCTGATTGGTGAGTTTTCTTTACCTGATAAGAAATAGGGAAATATAACATTAATTTAGTGCTGTATTTTTAAAGGAGGTTATCCCTTCATTTAGATAGGAGAGCCATCATGGTAGTGCTTAGGTTCTCAGTTTAGGACTTGAGAACCCAAAGTTCAAATCCCCACATGGTTGTGAAGGTTGAGTGGCCTTTGGCAAGACACCATCTCTCAGCCTAAACTATCTCCCAGGGTTGTTGTGACGTTAAAATGGGGAGCAGAGCCATGTAGGCCACCATGACTTCCTTGGAGGAAACCCAGAAGGTAAAGGTAGTAAATAAAAAAAACAACAAAGAAATCGGGGATCCTGTGCATTTCACAGCAGTTCTCTTTACCTTCCCTCTGAAGACTGCAGCAACTGAAAAGTGCTTTATTTGCAATAGGCTGCTCTATCATTTCCATGTCTTACAGTGGGGCCTCTCTAGCAGTCCTCCATTTAGACAAAGTTTACATTGGCCCAGTCTTATGGAACAGTGTCTAGGCAGAAACTACCTGTCATGCCTAATGCGATAGGTAACAACACCCTGTTACAGAGCACTCGTGCTCAATAAAGCCTCAGCAGAGCATATTTCCACAAGGAGTCATTTTTCACTTCCAAGTGGATTTCCTTTGGGGAGAGATAAACCCATGCGTACGAGTTTAAATGGATGGAAGTTGTTTTTTTTTTAAAAAAATATAAATTCAAATTGATTTCTCAGCAAGGGCTTTACAGCTGATCTAGGAGAATTTTGAAAAATCCTACTGCAAATTCAATAATATTAATTCAGATATTTGTAGAGTAAATGAAATGTAGAGTAGGGCTTGAGGCTTTAGCCTCATTTGCGCAGTTGGCAATAAACTGGTCTTATGTTTCCAATGAGTCTCACTTGGGTCATTCAGTAATAAAACTATGAAGTTTCATTGACGGCTGCAGCCAATATGGTTTAAAGTCCCTGATCATTGACCATGGTGGCTGGGGCTGATGGGAGCTGGAGCCCAGCAACATCTGGTTTCTCTCAGGTTTCCCATCCCTGTTTTAGAATAACATTGCTGAGTGTCCTCAAAAGCATGATGGTCACTGTTCTATGCAATAACCCTTACTTCCAAGTTCATTCGCAGCTCCTAAATGAGATACTGGACTTGTGGAAGGTCTTTGTGGAAAACCTTAGAAATGTATGAAATCAAGTGATACTGTCTTACTTCTTGGTAGAAAGGTATGATTTAAGTTCACTATGTCTTCTGTTTAATTTGCAGTGAAAAATTTCAGTGCTCCAACTAGGACTGGGCCTTCCATTTAAAGCACTCTTGCACCACTTTAACAGTTATGGTTTCCTCCATAACTGCAGTTTGTTAAGGGTGCTGAGATTGTTAAGAGACCCCCTAGTTCCCTTCACAGTGCAGGTGTTTCCCCCCTCCTGCTTTTATGCATGATCGACTGTGTATATGTGTGACACTGGGAAATAAATTATTTAATTCAAACCCAGAAATGGCAGGAGAGAGCTGAAGAGTCCTCGTGGCTTGCAAGGAGATGCTCCCTGGAGCCTGGAATGGATGTCAGTGGTGGTGGTGGAGACGTGAGGCACAGTGGGGCTTTGTTTTGGCTGCTCAGCGACCCCGCCTAACAGCTGACGGACGGAGTAGCGCAGTCTCAGCCACTTTCCCACACATCCTTCAGACTCCACCCAGCCCAAGAGCTTCAACTCAATATATTTTGGTCTAGACTGGGGACCAAATCCAGCACTGGGAGGCTTTTTAAGAGAGTGCTCCCTACTTTATGGGATTTCAGTTATTCGCATGGAGGCCAGGAACATTACCACCACATAAGTGGGGGGGATGCCTGTACTACAACTCTCAGAGTTCCCTGAGAAGAGAGATGGATTGCTAAAACTGCTATGGAAATTATAGCTCTGTGAGGGAAAGAGGGGTCTCCTGTTGACAAATTGCACCCTTGACAAACTACAGCTCCCATGATTCTTTGGGGGAAGCCATAGCTGTTAAAGTAGTAAAAGAGAGCTTTAAATGTATAGTATGGGTGGACCCTAGGGGTAAAAAAAGCGGCAAAATGGACTATAGTTTCAATTTTACAACTCAGCCAACTGCTTGGATTAGAACTTAAATGTACATGAACACCAATTTAGACTCATCAAATGGATCTGTTAAAAAAAGTTAACCTCAAAGAGGCTACTGGCACATGCTGTAGTTTTCAAATCATGCCATATAAAAAGCCCCGCAATCCCCAGAGTGTTTATCCTTTTAAGAGCATTCATGTGACAGGAGTTTTCCTAATGCGCCATCAGGACTCAGTGGGAGCCACTGTGGCTTTGAAATATGTCAGGCACATGTGTAAGTAGATGCGACCAGTTAATATTCATAAAATAAATGTCTCTAGTCTAGCACATATGGCTGTCTGGTTTTGTGACAGATCTGTATGAAAGTCAATTAAGAAGTACATATTTTTTTTAAAAAAAATTGTGTATATATGTATGCTTATAAACCACTTCAAGGCTTTTTGATGAGGAAGCGGTATATAAATTGTATTAATAAAATGTATGTATGTATAATATCATATAGTGTCTATTTCCTCTAGCACACAATTTCCTATGAAATTGTGACATGTTTGAGCAACTAATGGCAGGCAATTGAAGCAGGGAGGGAGCTAGGCCATTTTTCACAGAATATCACAAAAACCATGCAGTGATAATTCGCACAACGACATCCTGTACTTTCATTTAAATGGAATCTATTGCTTATAATAGGGGCAGTGCTTTAATGGTTCAGAATATGATGTTCCACAGTAATAGTCCTACTTGAAAAAAGCAGGGAGGAGTAAACCAAACAGGAACTTTTTAATGTGCAAAAACTGGTTTGGGACACCAAGATGAAAAAATGAGAATGTGTGCCCTAAATGGTATCATTCCTATGCTTGCATTATTCAAGCGATCTTATTATTCCTGTTCTCTGCTAACTAGACATACATATATTTGGGCATGCCCCCATAAATTACATCTATAAATTCAAGTAGTTTCACACATAAAACTCTTTTGTAGAGCTGAAACGAACTAGTCATTTCATATGCATGGAAAACATTTCAGAATTCATGAATGTGAATAAATACATCCACTCAGTTTGCATAGCTGGTGGAGGAGAAGAATTCATGTTCTTCGTTGCTTTTTAAAGCTTTACTTTACAACTTTGCTCTTTGGGCATTGTCTATGATTTCTTCATGCTGGGACAAGGCTCAGCCATTTGTTTTCAATTATTTTAAAAATACATCACAGATAAGAAAAGAAACAAAGGCACTGGTCCAGCTAAAAGTAAATTTTAAATAGTAAATTGCTTTCAGAGGGACTTGGGCTGCTATAGTAGGCACATTTTTGTTTATTGAACAATCTGGGTTAATTCGCATATAGGCTTGAAGCTATTGGTTGCATATATTTTACCTGCATTAGAACTGATGGTTATAGCCAATAGAGATGGACAAATCGGTTAATTTAGGTTTCTCGATTTTCCTGTCTTAAATTCAATCCCTTACATTTCTGCATGCAATCACTTCTTGGGAGCAATTTCAAAGACATGTTTTAGAATGCAGTCATGGTGCTGCTCCAAAAGCTAAAAGAAAGAGGCAGCCCTCAGACCATTCTGTAAGTATAGTACAGGCTCAGGCCAATGATCATGTGGCTTAATATTCAGCTCAATGTTCTGATCTGTGAATGGAAGGTTTGCTCCAAACACGGAGCAAACTGGAATCTTCCTCAGCCCTACTTCAGAGGCATCAACACACAGGGCCTGTGACAGGGAGGAGGAGAATAACCCCTGCTTTCAAAACGCTAGCCTCCATCTTGATACAGATACATACAGAGCTCACGTTCCAGGTCAGAAACACATCCTTACATCCCAGCGTTCAAATTTCCTCACAAAATGTTAGAACGCTGCTTTTATATTGGCTTCATTTGTTAATGATCACTTCAACTGAACCATATAATCACAAGATTTAGTAATATGTTAATTGCATTTTAGCGAGGAAATGGTCTTTAACCACAAAGATGCATTATTGATGTGGATGGGGAGCCCATAAATCATTGACTTGCAGATGGGTGTTTTGTTCTTTCTGTGCAATGTGTCCCAATAGGGAAAGCTTGATCTGTTTAATTTCATCTTTGAAGAATCCATCACTTCATATTAAATTAGCAGACTGTTACTGACAATGCATGGCTGTAGGACTTGCCGTGACATATTGATCCATCTAACATACTTCAGAGTCATTTATAACTTTTAGATGGTGCTTAGCTTGAATGAGATTTTCAGTACACCAAGTGCAGCAGATATTTCATTACACAACATTAGGTTTAAGTCCTAGGAGTTATTTGCAAGGTACTTTTTGTTACCCATCGGCTTAGGCTCAGTAGCAGTCAGTGGGGCAGGGTGGGATGAGGCTGGGATACTTAGCAGGCTTCCCCAATGCCAGAGTTGCTTCGGGTTACCAAGAAAAGGTGGGTGCTGCTGCTGCCACCGAATTCTCAGGAGGACCCACTGATCAACCTGCTGCTAATCCGAAATATCACTACAGTCACACAGGACCTGTCCTCTTCTCAATGATGTGCCTGGCATATGCTATTTTAATTTCTTCACTCCCGGGTGACATTACATCGAGGGTCCAGAGGGATTGTGAGAACATTTAAATGGACAGAGCCAACATCAGCATTAGACTTCTTCTTTTTTCTTTCTTTTTTGCTGATGGTGCATCATACTGCCCCTCTTAAAGTAAGGCGTGGTAAGGGGCCAAGCTGGGAGGGTGCAGCAGTGAAGCCCACCACACTTCAATTTCATATACAAGCTCTGCCATATATAATAAATTTCATATTAAAGCATTGTATGCATATGCTCTGAAAAAGACCTGCAGTTGAAGCATTTGTTGTTTGCATTAATGCCTTGGGAATTCCTTTGTTCGTTTGTGATATTCCCAGCTCTGCTGGGAAATCCCTTTTGAGCCTGATCATAGCTAAACAACCCCTAAACACATATTGTCCACAGCTCACCACACGGCTCAGCTTTGCCCTATCCTGGCCAAGCTCATAAAGGCGTCCTTAAGCAGCTCACACACAGCACATAGAGGGCAAGCATCATAAGAACATAAAAGCATGTTGTTAGATATGTCAGCAAAGGTCTATTGGTACGCCAACTATTGAGCTGGGATTGGATCTTGATGCAGGTGCTATGACCCTATTGTGATGCGGTCCACAGGTGTCTGGGTTCCAATGACTAGTGCTAGGAGATCTCATTAGACTGGGCTATTCAACTGGGCATGACACTTTCAGCAGGGAAATGTTTCTGTACAGCAACAGACTGTGTATGAGAATCCTAACTCTCTCCTTCAATGTGACAGATGGCCACGGCTGTCAAGCTGACAACATAGAAACATTCGAACGGTCCTGCTGGGTCTGACCAATGTCCATTGAATCCAGGATTCTGTTCCAGCAGAAACCAGCCAGATGTCTCTGGAAGCATACACTTAGGACACAAAGATGGTTGCCATGCCTAGCATCTGGTTGTTGAAGGCATACTATCTCCGTAAATGGAGCTTCATTCATTGAGCTTCCAAGTTTGACAGCAGCTGATAGGTTGATCTCCCATTAATTTACCCAACTCTTTTAAAAAAATATGCACTAAGGGCCATCACCATAGCTTGTAGCAGTAAACTCAGTAAGTTAATTGTTTCCTGGGGAAGTATTTTCTCTTATTCCATGGCAAGGGAACCTATGACCCTGTTGGACTCTAACTCTTATCAGCCCTGGCAGTCATGGCCAATGGTCATGGATGATGAAAGTTTGAGTCCAACAATATATGGACTACTAAAGGCAATGGCTGCCCACTTTTCAATACTGTGCTGGTTATACTGACCCACGTTTCACATTTATTGATGTAGGAAATGGCTGTACTGAACTCCTAAACCTTTAGACCAGAAAGTTCATTGTTATTGCATTGTACCTACCTGCAGATGTTTGCACAATATCAGAGGTATTTCTGAGACCCATGAAGTCAAACTGATAGAGTCTCCAGGATTTCTGGTCTGCAGCTTCTACTGAGTTTTTTCTCCATCTATAAATCATTTCTTCTTGAGGATAGCCATCTGTAAATTAAAAGTTTTTTATCAAATGCATGGTAAACATTCTACGATGTTAAACTTTTGCATTAGATTCACGTCACACTTTTCATATCTTTGTAATAATTTTTAATACCTTAGGCTGCAATCTTATGCTCCATTGAATTCAATGTGACTTACTTTTGAGTAGAGATGTTTAGGATTTCGCAGATTTACAATGCAACCCAATGCATGTCTACTTGGTGATGTTTCCTCCCTTTTTAAGTGGGTATAGATATGCAGCTTTAATGGCTCTTCGACATTATTGACTATATATACCGTAACTCCAGCGCAATCAATCGTATACAACTAGAGAAATGTTGTTGTTGTTACCATTCTGGTCATGATGAATTTTTGAACCAAGTCAGCTTTAGTTTCATGTGATACCAGAGTTGCCACTGAAAATTGCTAAGATCACTTGGGATACTTTTGAACTTCTCAACCAAATTTGTCTCCAGAATTTTGATTTCTAAATCACCTGGTCTGGTCTCTCAAGTAAGTGAAACCAGTGTATAGACCAGACTTCCTCAACCTTGGCCCTCCAGATGTTTTTGGCCTACAACTCCCATGATCCCTAGCTAGCAGGACCAGTGGTAAGAGATGATGGGAATTGTAGTCTCAAAACATCTGGAGGGCTGAGGTTGAGGAAGCCTGGTATAGACATACATACATACATACATACATACATACATACATACATACATACATTTATTGGCTTGTTTGTTTATACCAGGCATCCCCAAACTTGGCCCTCTATATGTTTTGGGACTACAATTCCCATCATCCCTGACCACTGGTCCTCTTAGCTAGGGATGATGGGAGTTGTAGTCCCAAAGCATCTGGAAGGCCGAGTCTGGGGATGCCTGGTTTATACACACCCCACCTCAAGGCAGCTTACAGGTTCTAATTTTCATACAGAACCCTGTGTGTAGGGTGGAACTGCAATGCTGCCTTCCTAACATGGGTTTACCAGGATGGAGAGGAGAAGGCAGCGGGGAGGTTGGTGTGGTTCAGGTGCAGTGGTGGAGCTCTGCCTCTATTTTCATTTTAATATATATAGAACATATAACACATAAAATATACAAAAATATCAAAGCAGTTCACAATAATATCTATGTATAATTTTAAAAACACATTAAAAAGTACAATCAGAGACCATCGGATAACAGTTGCAGGAGGATAGCAAATCACCATTATTCCACTAAAACTTATGGATATATAATATTTAAAGTTCTAAAGTGTTTGCTCCAACACACTAGCCTTCTGGAAAATAATTATAATGGTGGTGGTGATGATATTATCCTTCTTTTCAGCACAATTATTCATTACCACATTCTAATGAATTCTTTCTACCTTTAATCCATTGTCTCAAGTAACATTACAGCATGAAAGATGCCAACAACATGTTAATCTGTGATCTCTTTAAATCTACAAGTGTTTTTGGAGTGCAGCATTCATTTATTTTCAATCAGTGTTCCAGAGTCACAGTTATCACAGATTTTCTTTTTTTCAAGTGAATGAAAACTGTTTATAGTTTCACAGTCTGCTGATTGGCAAGATGGCCAAGATGATTATTTACTGTTCTGTCAGGCACATTATTTTAAAGGATTCACGGTTAAGCAAGAATTAATCTTTAACGTGTCCACAACTTCTAGAAGAGTGAGTGATTTTAGGGCTCAAAGTTGTTTCCATTTTGAGTGGAAAATTGCATCTTTCTCTTGCCATTCTTTAGTTGGCCCAGTTAATGGTTTGGCCTGGTCTGTCCTTCGCTGGTCCCTAAATGATCACCTGTAGGAGTCTGTGGGCTCACAGTTCAGTGGCAATCGGGTGGACAAACCCATTTTATGAAACAGCATTCCCAAGATTGTGACTGCTTGGAAAATGAAACTCCAGGTCTTGCAAATAGGAAACAGTGCAGAGCTATCCATACACATGAAGTCACAAGACTGTTTTTATGTAGTCGGTTGTATGAGGGGTAGCAGAACTGAGCCCTTATCTGGTTTCCTTTGGCAACACACAACCATCTCATTTTCTGCCTTCCACCCAAGCCAGGGTCCAGAGCCTGCCATTATCTCTTGTGGGATATCATCCTTAGTATTGGCATTAAGCTATTTGATGAGTACACCTCCTCTGTCCCATCGGCTCGAATGGACAGAAGCAGTAGTAGCCAGAACCCAGTCTCTGAGGGAAAAAAGACTAGATGGCTCTGGCACATAATGTTCCTTCTACTTTCTGGAGGCATCCCATTATTTCCAGGGTGGAATCTACACACATAAAAAACACTGTGAAAATGCTTTAAAAAAAAAGTTTTGAAAAACACATTGAATTTTGCATAGCTCACTGTCACCATCTAGTGCCACGTTTGTATATTGCACTTGACAACACATTTAAAATGTTTTATTTGCAGCTGTGTAGCTGAGTCATAGGTTTTCATGCATATCTTTAGCCCTGAAAAGAACTGGGTGTTCGTAGGGTGAAGGAAGCAGTTACCTAACCCTACCAGCATCTAGCCAGTCTTTGAGCTACTCCAAGGTTGTCAGTTTGCTGTGAAGTGCACAGGTGCCATCCATCCCAAAACTCCATGTAGGCAGTTACATGCAACCAAAAATAGAGGATACAGTCTGCTTATTTGTACAAAAAGATGGAAATGTAGAGATAATTACTATAATGTAAATAGAATATAGCACATCTCACCATGATGCAGAAGATAGTCACCTAGTGACTAGTGTGCTTATTCATTCCAGATACTAACCACTAATGGTCCCTTCAAGGCCCTACTTATCTTTAACTGCACTTTGTCCAGACAACTGTCCAACAGAGGATCCATTCAAACAGAGAATTGTCCCTGCAGAGAAGGACACATTCCCACCCTGAATCCATGGCAGGTCATTAGCAGATCCTGTCCTGGCACCTCGATATTTTACATAGGAACATAAGAAGCTGCACTCAAGACTCATCAATATTAGCAGTGGATCTCCAGGATCTACTTCAGCCCTGCCTGGAGATGTCAGGGATTGAACCTGGGACCCTTTGCACCCAAGGCAAATGCTTTACCACTGAGCTACAGCCCTTCCCCTGAAAATTTTGTACAGTTCACAAAGAAGCAAGGGATGCTTTTGTGAAGGGCTGGCACATTCTTCTCTACCTTGCTGTTTCATTGTGGCTTGTTATTACCATACATAATGAAAGATAGCATTTCCCCTCCGCCAAGTACTTGCCCATTGGGCATTACCCTGACGATATGCATAATTACCCTTCCTACTATACCCATAATTCAGCACCATCCAGTCCAAAAACAATTATATGCACATGAGCACCAGGTGTAATGGAGACAAGACCATTTCCACTCAGTTGAAATTAAATGTTCTGTTAAATATTATTCACCTTCCTTTGAGTGTGAAAGGGCTGCACAGGCATGCTGGGTAAACAACACACAGCAAAACCCTGGCAATATTTCTGTCTTGTTCACAATCAAAGGCTGCGCCGATGAGCTCCTGCCAACTGCGGAAGGCTTGCTGGGTTCATGGATTTCATGTATTTATTTGCAATCATTTTTGATATCTTGCTGGCAAATGATAGAGATCTCAACTTTTCTGCAGTAAGTATAAAGCCGTTTGTGTGGTGGGTGGCCAGTCAAAATGTTAATGAGAGAAAATCCTGCCATTCTTCCACTGCCATGTTTTCCATCTACTTGATCGACTCATTTGTGGAGCTAATTCAAATGTTACTACCCCACATGAAGCCTGCTGAAAAATTATTCTCTGTGGCAGCGCCACACAACGGGCATGTATCGTTGTCTATTCACCACACTGATTTTCCACATTCCACATCCCCCACTTTTTCTAGGATTATTTAAGTTTAAGAGGCTTAAGAAAATCCACAGGTGGAAAATGCCTGAATAATAAGAACCCACTAAAATGTCACAAAAAATGGTTGCAAGCCTTTGAGTTGTTCAGAAGTCTTCCACTCATCCTGCAGATAGCATGGGATTGGCAAAAGATGAGGATTATTTTTGTTGTTGTTAAAATCACAGGCAGGATGTTGTAGTCACAAGACTAAGGGCTTATCCACCCTTTTGTTTGCCCCACTGCTTTCCCCAAGGGAAACCCGATCTTTAACACTGAACAGAGGTGCCATCCTCTCAAGCTGACTGAGGCGGCCCGACGCAACTTCCTGACACAGCATTGTGAGGAGCAAGGGGGCATTGCTGAATGCTCTCTGAACATTGAGAGGGCCCAACCCCTAAAAAAATAATTGCCGGGGGGGGGGGGGCTTGGCTCCTAGGAGCTGGCTCATATAGCACTGAATCAGAACAAACAGCAATTGGGGTTGCCGTTTGTTCCAATTTAGAGCTAGCAAGCAGGTTTTCCAGGAGACAGTGGCAGAGCAAAGACAAAAGTGCTTGAACCTGTGCCTAGAAAGTGGGCTAAGTGGAAAAAACTACTTTGACTCATGCTTTCTAAGCCCCAGTCATGCAGAAGTATGGGCGATCCTCTAATTTATGGACTTAGTTCCAAGACAGAGATTAGAAGCTGAATAAGTCAGTCCCAGCAAAGCACTGCCTGTTGTTCAGCGGTTAATTCATAGAGCCACTTTCCATAAAAGAAGATGGCAAACTTATCAGTTAATTAAGCAGCCCTCTCTCACCCTCCCACCCACAAACCCATCCAAACCCAACTCAGTCACTAACATTTTAAAATTCAGAACCGGGCAATGGCTTTATTAGGATCTGCCAACATATGAGCCAGAATGATATGGCAATTAAGATATCCTGGGACACAGTCTTTAAGCTATCCTGCACCTAAACCATTTATTAATTTTAATCCATTCAAGCATTTGTATACTGTTTCTCATTTTTTTAAAAAATGAGTAAATCACAAAGCAGTTTCTAAAACGCCAACAGGAAAATTAAGCAATATAATAACAAAGGGCAACATTTAAACATTTGAAACAAAAAAAGACAAAAGATTTAAAAAATATTTTTAAAAGATAAAAAATGAATTGAAGAGGGTGTCCAGCAATTGCTGTAGATAGAGGAATTTGTCTGGCTTTCGAGAACCAAGGGAAATTATTTAACCAATGAGGAACAGTGAGTCGTAGCTTTATATATATTAAAATGTCACTATATAATTATGTATAAACTTTTATGATTTAAAATAAAAAAAATCCTTCCAGTAGCACCTTTAAGACCAACTAAGTTAGTTCTTGGTATGAGCTTTCGTGTGCAAGCACACTTCTTCAGATACCTGAAGAAGTGTGCTTGCACACGAAAGCTCATACCAAGAACTAACTTAGTTGGTCTTAAAGGTGCTACTGGAAGGATTTTTTTTATTTTGACTATGGCAGACCAACACGGCTACCTATCTGTAACTTTTATGATTTAGAAAGTACTGGAACAGTAGCCTTATAGCAGCAAAAGAGCTATTAAGTATAAAATACAATTTTTGTATTATTTTTTTATTACAAATTTCCCCTGAGATTAACCTGCTGCAAATAGCTGCACAATTTTCAAGGAAACACAGATATTTATCCTATCCCCTTTTGCTTCCTTTCCATTACAGTAAAAATTGAGGTCATGCATTCAGCATACCTCCCTCAGCTTCTTTCAGTGTATTTCAGTCAATATATTTTAAAGAAATTTAATGTCATTTGCCCTTGCATTGAAACATTTTCGATGGAAACTAAAGCTTTTATGCAGAAATAGAGGACTGATTTTGACTATATAGCTTTGTGAAGTGAAGTGATAATCTCTTGACTTCTCTTCCTCCTGTAGAGGACGATAAAATGGATGAGGTCAAGAAATCATATAGGCTCCACTGCCACCCCCAAACAAATCAGCAGCACAGGAGCTGAAAAAAACATCTGGGGTTGTGGCAAAAATAAAAATTAAATTCCAAACAAAAAATAATAGAATATGGCATTCTTCAGGCTTAGTCCAATGAATGTTCCTTGCTACTCAATGTCATTGCAATCAATGGGACCTAAACATCCAGTTCCACATTTTTCAGTGGGGCTGTGTTCAGATCTACCAGGAAAACATTCATAATTCAAATCCATTGTGATCAGTCAACCTTGGAATGGGTTGGAAATCATCTATTGGTCAGCGGCTCATTCACAACTAAATTCCTTGCAGTCAATGGTCCCTTTGAATGTCCACTTTTGCCTCACTAATTTTGATGAGACCATGATCAGGTCAAATGAGGGCCTCTACTTGAGGGTCTTGCACACTCCCCATGTTTCAATGGTGCCTGAAGTTGTTGGCTAGAATTGGCTAGTATACTAAGGTTACTAGACGTCCCCGTTTCCCGAGGACAGTCCCCGGATTTACAAATCAGTCCCCATACAAAATCCATTGAAGTTGAAAAGTTTCCCCAGATTCATTGGAAAAAAATCTGGTAACCTTATAGTACACACTTGGGACATACTTATGCCAGAGTTTGGCGATACACCAGAAAGCCCATTTTGAAAGAAAAACACTGGAAAGTGTGTTCAAAGGGAGCGATTGGAAACTTGGCATGGAAAGGGAACTGGTGTCGAGACTTAAGGGACAGCAAAGTACAGCTTTTAGGACTTTCAGATGCAGTTCGTTTCCCGCAGGAGCAATGTTCACTTAGCTTTGAGTCCCCAAAGCTGCCTCGGGAGCATAAATTTAGCTATCTTTAAGACTTCACTGTAACAAACATAAGCTTGCAAGTATGGAAGATGGGTTGCAAGATCAATTGCTGTAGCCTTGCAGTTGGCAATAGAGCAGGTATTTCTACAAAAGCTGTCACTGTCCTACTCCTTTTTGAGATGGGGAGGGGGGGGAATAGCTGGGTTATAAATTGCTCTTTGTTAGCAGCTGACGTTCCAGGCAATGTGAACATTTCCTTAGCCAATTTGCTAAAGATCTTACAGAAAGAGATGCACGCTCGCCCACACCATCAACCCCTAACTTTCGCTAGAAAAGTTATCTGCCTTTGTAACTATGCAAATGAAGGCAGACTTTGCAACTGCTCTGATTTAATTATGGTAGCTTAGCTACCGAGTTAGGCTCTTCAGAAATTTCATCCATTCAATGACAAATAAATTAGGCTGCTTTTCCCAGTTTAAAAAACATGTACCCACCAACTGGTACCAGAGGTTTTTAATCTGCAAGTAAGTCATTAAAAAGCAGGAATGTGCTTGAGAGGTGCTTACATTTGAATTGGTGAGATGTTAAAAAAAATGGGTAATCAGGGCACTTTTATATTGCCATTGAAATGAATGAGGGATGCATAGCATTCTGGATTGCAATCTAGGCAAACACAATGGGATGTGTGGAATATAACAGGGAAACTGGGCTTCATTCCATATCTACGTCCTTTCTTCATTACTGCTCTCTTACACAGTGGTACCTCTGGTTACGTACTTAATTCGTTCCAGAGGTCCGTTCTTAACCTGAAACTGTTCTTAACCTGAAGCGCCACTTTAGCTAATGGGGTCTCCTGCCGCCGCCGCGCCACCGGAGCACGATTTCTGTTCTTATCCTGAAGCAAAGTTCTTAACCTGAAGCACTATTTCTGAATTAGCGGAGTCTGTAACCTGAAGTGTATGTAACCTGAAGCGTATGTAACCTGAGGTACCACTGTAATTATATCACTTCATCTTGGCATGTGACTCATTTTTTTCTGTTGGTCTATTCAATTTTTTTAACGGATCATATATATTGTATTGCATTATGATATATTAAACATTAACATTCTATCAATGATATTAATAATATTTTATCAATGTTTATTTTTTCTTTTAATTATCACCTTTTCCCTTATGTTTTTAGGTGTTTCTGTTTTAGCTTTAAGCCACTTTGAGTCGGGGGGAAAGGCAGGAAATGAATGAATGAATGTCTATTATAAAACAACAACTAACCTCTCTGCTGACTATTTTTCTAATTAAGGGATGGAGAACCTGGTCCATCAAGGAGCAAGACCATAGCGTAGGGACAGAGCATCTTTTGATTCTGACTTCTGATATTTTGTAGTTGCATGGAGATGTAGAAGGCTTTTTTCCTGTGCTGCTCCTCTAGGATTTTGATTTATTGATTGTTTTAATATTGCTAACATATGACTCGCAAGGTGCCTCAAAGGCCATGCTTAGAGCTGAAAAGGTAGGATAGAAATGGCTGTATAAACAAACAAGCTAGCTATATGTGGATGAAGAGCACAGGGTGGTTCACACTTGTGATTTCTAGATGGCATTTGGACTTTTTAGTTTAGAGAAAATGCGAACAGGTAAAAACATGATAAAACATGATAAAAGTCTATAAAATCATGCATGGTATGTAGAAAGTGGGTAGAGAAAAGTTTCTCTCTCTCTTATAACATTAGAACATGTGAACAACATGCAATAAAATTGAACTTTGGGAAATTCAGGACAGACAATAGAAAGTTATCTTTCAAGCATCGCATATGGAACTCGCTCCTGTATGAGGCAGTGATGGCCACCAATTTGGATGGCTTTAAAAGAGGACTAAAGAAATTCATGGAGTATAAGGCTACGTCATGATGGAGGATAATTGGAGGATAATTCAAATGGCAATTCCCAGGTGTCAAAAAAGGCTATTTATGTATGCCACTACTGCGGCCCTTGTTTTGTTAGCCTCAAAATGGAAAATGAGTGATGTCCCAACTAAAGAAGAATAGCAACTTAAATTGATGGAACACACGCAGCTGGCAGACTTAACTTATAGAGTAAGAGAACAAGGAGAACATACGTTTAAAGAAGATTGGAAAATGTTGAATGAATATAGGGGTGGAAATTGTGTACATTTTGATGGATGTAAAAATGGAATATTGAATGGTCTAAAGTAAAGGTAAAGGGACCCCTGACCATTAGGTCCAGTCATGACCGACTCTGGGGTTGCGGTGCTCGTCTCGCTTTATTGGCCGAGGGAGCCGGCGTACAGCTTCCGGGTCATGTGGCCAGCATGATTAAGCCGCTTCTGGCGAACTAGAGCAGCGCACGGAAGCGCCGTTTACCTTCCCCCTGGAGCAGTACCTATTTAGCTACTTGCACTTTGACGTGCTTTCGAACTGCTAGGTTGGCAGGAGCAGGGACTGAGCAATGGGAGCTCACCCCGTCGCGGGGATTCGAACCGCTGACCTTCTGATTGGCAAGTCCTACTACTGAATGGTCTAGTTTGTGTAAAATATCCAGGGATCTATGGCATGCAAATTGAACCATGGGAGGAGGAGGAGGAGGAGGAGGAGGAGGAGAGGAGGAGTTTGGATTTGATATCCCGCTTTATCACTATCTGAAGGAGTCTCAAAGCGGCTAACATTCTCCTTTCCCTTCCTCCTCCACAACAAACACTCTGTGAGGTGAGACTTCAGAGAAGTGTGACTAGCCCAAGGTCACCCAGCAGCTGCATGTGGAAGAGTGGAGACACGAACCCAGTTCACCAGATTACGAGTCCACCGCTCTTAACCACGACACCAGAAGAAGGGAAGTTATTGATATTTTAAGGTTGTTCAAATGAATATTCTAAAATGTAAAACAGAAAAACTTAATAAAAATTAGACATAATATGGCACCCTGGGACAGGGCAAAATTGGCCCCTCCCAAATGGATCTTCTCAGTTTTGCTCTCCTTGGATTGCCACCCTTTGCTGGGGAACCTGCAGCACCACTCTAAATCTAGCACTGGCTATCTAGATGGCCACTGTGAGAACAGGATCCCGATCTAGCAGGCTATTCTTGTGTTCTTATAACTAAAGCAGAGTTCCTGGCTGGTCTTTTTCCATTAATTTTTTTATTAAGAAGATTTTTTTTTTAAAAAAAAGTGAAACACTTAATGCTGCAATTTAAAACCCCATCAAGCAGTTTCAGATGCTGAAATTGTTACGCTCTCCATATTTGGAGATAGTAGCAGCTATTGTTTAATATAGCTCTTCTGCCTTCCTTTGACTTCTGTTCGTTTGTGCTGGTACTTGTTAGCTAATTAACGGTAAATTGACGACAACAACAAACACCATATGACAAATTTGTTCCTACAGAGGGGAATGCAATGTAGCCTTGATGAAGTGGAATGGATAATTATTATTATTAGTATTATTTTGGTAATGCTAGAAAAAATATTTGAGGTGTCTCAAAAACATAGACTACATCATTGACCCTTCATTGTTCCAGCAGGAAAACTTTTCTCAAGAGACTGTGAGACTGCAGGTTTGATTAGGAGCAGGAAAGGGGAGGAGCACTTAACCTTTTCCCCTTATGCTACTTTGCTAATCAAAATTGCTGTCATCAAGCTGCTTTTAAACTATGGAAGATTTGAGTACCTTTATCATTTATCATATAGATAGGAAAGCAGTTGAGGGTAGGAAACCACCGGACAAAATGGCCAGGCAGCCCTCCTCCCACTCCTTCACTGATCCGATTTGTATCCTCTGACAACTACTTTTCATATTTAAACTGAACAAAAAACAAGCAACAATCAGGAGACTGTTTCACATGTCTTTTGTGTCTTTTACTTTTGAAAGCTGTACTTTTCTCCATGCTTGTGCTTGGATTATTCACCTATGAGCTCCCATGCTTTTTACCACCAGATTCTAGTTCAAATTCTCACATTTCCCCCCTTTTTGTGGCCCAGACTTGATTATGAAAACTCACTTTCCCACCCTCACATATGGAGGGAGAAATATGTCGATTTTGGACCTCCGAGTTTGTCATTTCCCCCAATCTTAACTTCAGTTATCTGCATTGCCTTTTAAAAAAAAAAAAATCCCAAAAATTCATCAGCATTTTAATATAAATTCATCATAATAAATTTATGATACACTAAATTTATTCTAAGAGCCCCCTCCAAGTCTACAATTCTATGATTCCAAACTTATTTTTGTATGCAGTTTTGACTAATGAAAGTTATTTCCCCATATAGTTTGTTATTCATTAATATATGCATTTATGTGCACACTGCATTGAGAACTCCATTGCATTACACAATTCAGAGAAGTTTGAATTTCAGAGGGTGGCTGTGTTTCACTTTATTTTATATGGTAGATTTGCATTTAAATTTGAACTGAACCTCTCCCCCATCCCTACCACATGCCAGTTGCCAGTCCATTTATCCCTCCGCATGACTCTTGCAAAAACAGAATTCTGCAAACAACTCTCTCTACCTCGTTTCCATCCAAGCTATTTCTAGCTTGAAAAGACAAGAGAAGGAAGACAAGGAAGAACTCTCATCCTCTTCTCCCTCCGGCCTTCTCTCACTCCATCTCCTCTTGCTTTCTCAAGCTATTTCCAAGCCCGGAATTGCAAAGGATGGGTCACTAGAAAGGCAGATAAAGAAGAGAATTCTCATCCTCTCACATCGTTCTGTTCTGTCATCTCTTGCCTTTCCCAGAAAGTCGGGAAGAAAAGAGTGAAGAGGAATTGGGTGGGATCAAAATGGCAGCGAAAGCCAAGAGGGACTGGAGGCAAGTGGCATATGGAAAACAACCCTCAAATGTACTTTATGTTTCTGAGTTTGGCATCACATCTGCAAACAGAATGAGAGAGAGGTGGGGGCAGAGGGGCACGTGGAAGAAATCATACTGCGCTTCACATGAACATGCACTTTCATCCCCTCTGTCTGGAAAACAGCAACAAAGGAAGAATAAAGAGAGTCAAGAGAGTCCTGCCTTCTCTTCGTCCCTAGTAGGCTTATCTTTCCATTCCCTGACCATGAAACATTCTATGAAGGGATGGGAGACAAACGGTGACTTGACCAGCCAGAAGACCTCTGGGGGAAACATCATTCTTACTCATAGATGTGATATGAGTCTCACTGTGCAACTCTGATGTTTTGAGGTAGCTTTATTTTGGAACCCTGGCAACTGATGGAAAATTCTATGTACGTTATTATTATTTTAAAATGATAGTTTTAAAAATGGCCTTAATAAAGATTAAAAGTGTGGATGTTAATAACCCTGCAAAGAGGTGTGAAAACCAGCTTGACTAATCAAGAGCATTTTAAGAAAGGTGGCCTTGGTGTTACTGACAGACATCTATTTAAGACAGCAGGGAATTCATTGCCGGAGAAATGTGCTGCAACAAAATTGAGGTTACAGTCACATTGCAAGTTCAAAAATAAATTTCAAGATCAATGACACCTTTGCAGACAAAGATGTGAGATATATTTTTTGAGAAAGGCAGTATAATGAAGACAGTGTTGATACTAGCCACTATCTCTGCTCTTAACACATGGCTGTGTGGAATTTAATCCACCTTAATAAATATTCTTGGAAGGTTTGTTGCAAGTAATTTATTGACCGAAGATGACTTTAGAAGAGTATTAACACCCATTATGGCTAGATAGCCAAATGCCAAAATTGTCACACACACACACACACACACACACACACACGACTTAAATTTGGTTAGAAGAAAAGGACTCATCAGATATATGGCAATCCTATAATTTAGAAAGGTAATGGATTTAATTCTTCTAGACAGTATTTCCTAACATCAATTTAACTTTTCTATTCATAATCTTCATATATGTTGATTAACCCCATAGTCCACTTAGACCATGCTCAGTTTAAAAAATGACAATTGAACTGGGGGAAATGGAGAAAACTCAGACAATTTTAAGACTTAAATGCTATGCCCATCCCATACAGAATATACAAGAGTTGCCCTATTATAATTGCTGGTGGATAGAGTGACATCCCTTCTCTTTGTCCCAGCGCTTCTCCTCCAACTTCCCTCTACCGGGGCCCCCTTAATGCTAGAAGAGAGCTAACCTGTGGCCCTATAGGTCAGCCTTTCTCAACACTGGGTCCCTAGATGTTGTTGGACTACAACTCCCATCATCCCCAACCACTGGCCATGCTGGATAGGAATGATGGGAGTTGTAGTCCAACAACATCTAGGGACCCAAGGTTGAGAAAGACTGCTCTAGATCATATTGGACAATAACTGCCATCATCCCCAACCACTGGCCATGCTGGCTAGGGCTGTTAGGAGTTGGCATTCAGCACCACCTTCTGGAGCATTTCTGGAATGGACCTAGCACATCTTGCTTTATGGATGGTTTCAGGCCTATTCTACAAATGGCATATGAATGGGCATACTGGAATGTCCCTCGGCCACATATTTCCAAGGCTCTGGAATAGCAAAGGCTACAAAGCAGGGCAGATAAAATTTGAGGATAGGCTGTGCTAGGCCTCATTTTCTCATGTCAAGGGATGGAGCGATATCAATGTCCTCTTAATATGCCATCTGTCCTGGACATGAAAGGCTAGAGTGTAGCTAGGGTGGCCATGTGTCTTACTTCAGAGGACAGCCCTCTTCCAAAGAAATTTCAGGTTCAGGATGTGTCTCAGACTTTCCTGCAATGGAATGCATCAACACTCAAGTCTTGCAAAAATAGTATTGGTTTCCCTTCATCCTCAACCTGTCCCTTTCCCCTTAACACCTTGGTTAGTTTTTCTTTAACTGTGCAATTGCTGAAGACAATAATAAATTCCTGGGGAAGAGCATTTTCTTTTTGGCAGAGACCCAGGCTCCTAGGAGCCTTTTCAATGCCCATCTGGGCTGTCTCCACATATGGCACCAAGTTTTTCCACCCTTCCAATAGAAAATTGATCAGGCTCTCTGCCTAGCCTGGTCAATTAAACCACAGACATGGATCTTCTGGTGCCTGGTCAGCCAATTTTGGAGTAAGTCTCTCAAACTAAATCCTTTATTTGTTCAGTGTGATAAATTCCAGTTTCCGGCATTTCTGATTTTGTCTTCTCTGTGAGTTGGATGGGTGACCAAAGTGGTTATTTTATCACCTAATGCTTGGAAGCTATCCTGCCCTCCCCCAATGATTTTTTTTTTAAAGTTATGCATGTAAATTAGCTATCTTAATAGAGATGACTTCCATGTGATCTGATGATAAACCGTCACCCTTTCCACCTTTTGCCGCTCACTTTTCCACCAAAAAATATCACAATTTTAAAGGTTAAGTAGGTGCAAGGAGCTGATTATTGTTTGAGGGAGGACAGAACGTCTGACACCCTGTTATCCAGATAATCACATGCATGTGCCCCCATATTTTAAAATGGAAGTTAAGACTGCTGTGATTCAAAAAGTAGTTCCTGGATGGCATGAATATGTGTGTTTAAGAATCTGTTACATTGCTTCTCTTGCTTCATATTATGACTAGGAAGGGAATACGCATGTATATTTGCACAGCTTGTCTACAAACCAGGGCTGGCTTTGGTTTTAGGAGGACAATGAGACCAGCTGAGCTCTAATCTAAGAGGCTGGGAATGTTAGAAATCAGAAGACTCCGATTGCTTCTGACACTCACTATCTGATAAGAGAGACTAATGCTGCTGCTTCTGCAGATGATTCAAAGCCAAGGAATTTTTAAAGCTGGCTAAGCCTCAGACCTGAGATAGGAGTTCGCCAAATTAAAAAAGCACACGCTCTTTATCACTTTAGACGACTGCGAAATAGGTACCAGTGCATCACCCATGTAAATCTGTTAGGAGCTGCCTGGTGTAAGGAGAAATAGTAAGTTACTCATAAGCTGCCCAAGTCTTCTGGTACCCAAAGAATATGCATGTTTACTTGTATATACATCCCAATGTATACAATGGGACCTACTTCCATGTGAAGTTCCATAGCTCACAGTTGGGTGGCTTTCAAAATGTGGCTTTAATTGTGCATTCTTTCTATTATTTCTTCATATTGCCATAGAGCTCCGATGACCTTTTATCTAGAACAGAGATAGTTTCTAATACCGTGCCCTTCAAATAAATCCAGTATATGGAAACAAGTTTCCATGCGTGATGACTCTTTTTATTTAAATAAAGTTTTATAGCCCACCTTTCTTCTGCCACGGGGAAGGTTCCAAGGTGCTTTTCCATCCAGGAACAGACCAGCAAAGAGGCAGGAAAGAGAGACAAAACTTACTTGGAACTCACTTCACCATGAAGGCTTTAAAACAGGCATAGACAAACTCTGGCCCTCCAGATTTGGGACTACGATTCCCATCATCCCTGACCACTGGTCCCGTTAGCTAGGGGTGATGGGAATTGTAGTCCCAAACATCTGGAGGGCCAGAGTTTGCCTATGCCTGCTTTAAAACCTTAATTTCTCTAAACAATATACAGCCATTTATCTTCAATGGGAATGCAACTTTATTGTACACTTATTCTATTTGATTGATATTGCTACATTTTACTTATGGTTTATTTTATAATAATTTAACTTTTCCTACAGTTTATATTAACGAATGGAATTCTTAGGATTGCCATATTATGTTTGAAAGTGATCTAGCATTTGAGCGCTATCATCTTGATGTATTGATTTGCATTTTCTGTTGTGTTGTGAGCCATTTTAAACATATTTATAAGGAAAAGCAGCCTACAAATGGAATTAATAAACAAACAAAGCTGCACTTAAAGCATCACATAGCCATTCTAACATCCGACAGATTTAACAATCAACCATACTTGATAGAGTCCCACATTTGCCACTGAGTTTAAAATTCTTAAGTATGATATGATTGAATTTATTTTTTGTGACTTATGCTGTATTGTAAAGAATAATTGGATTAATTATGCCCATTGTTTTTGTCCAAAGGTCCTGAAAAAGGGGTGTTTTACTCCAAATACGGTTGAGATACAATAAAACATTTTGCATTCATTTGCAGGCTGAAAACAACAAGAGTGAATCCCCATTTCATTAGATGGATTGAGCTCCATTCCAAACATGAGACAAATAAGAGAACAGCTGCAAATTCTGCTCCCATTTCCATTCTTCTCAGAATTCTCTGACATCCCTATTTGACACATGGACAAGTGTTTGTGTGAAATAGTATACACTTGTTGATTTGTACAGCTCACCTGTCTGTGTATACAGGTTCAGAGATTGCACATTCACTGATTTCCGTGTATGAACACTCCTAATTTATATAACTTTTGAACATAGCTGTCAATTTACAGATTTGAGAATAAGGGACCAGCAGCCTCTAAAATAAGGGATCAGCAGCCAAAATAAGGGATTTTCAGAGCACAGGTATGTTCGACTTCTGAGCCCCTCCAAGCCAAAGGCAGAAAGCCCAGCCAGCAGCCAGACGAAGCCTCAAGTGGTGGTTCCCACAGCGCAGCAACCCGGCAAAGGGGATGCAGCAAGGAAAACCACTGTCACCTCTCCACTGGGAAGCGCTGAGCAAAGGCGAGTCCCCAGGCAACGCAGCCGATTTGATCGGCACAAGGCATGCAAGCTCCACCCCCCAGTCGTTCTTAGACTCCTTATTGGGTGAGCAACGCAGCCAAGCAACACAGTTGGAGCCTCCCTCCTCCCTGGCCAGCAGGGAGGGAGGGAGAGGAGCTGCTTCTTTTGAAACCCGGGAAATTTAAGGGGCATAATCAATAAGGGACAGCAGCGGGACACGGCGCTGGGATAAGGGAGTTTTCCGCCAAATAAGGGACGGTTGACAGCTATTCTTTTGAAGTCCTGCAAGGCAGACTCAAGTCAGGTGTAATATTTTTCCCACACGAATTCCTTTTCATGTGAAAAATCACTTCTGTGAATATGTATATACAAATTCCTCAAAAGTAAAGGTAGCATTTCTCTAGCATTAGGAAGAGCCTTTCAAATCTGCATTAGTAAACAAAACTGTTTCTGTTCTGAGCCAAAATCGCCAACACAACCACCATCAAATGTACAAAAAGGTGTATCAAAGTATATCTAAAAACTTTTCAAACTGTGCTTCATTGCAAAATTGCCACCGTAAAATATCCTCTGCAGCTTTAAAATGCCAAGACATTTCCTAATCCTCTAATAACGAAGTCTCATGCTCCTGAAATTAATCTTTTCTTAGCCAAGTGGCAGAGCACATACTTTGGGGGGTGGAAACTAGACCACCCTCCTTCCAAGGTTTGCCGGAGAAAATTAGGTGCAATTTTGTGATGCTGTCATGTGAAAGAGCAGTTCCAAGCAAACTGCTTCCCACGCAGCTGGTCAGCTGGAATTATTATTTCAGAAATTTTATAAATATGAGGGACTGAATTTAAAATCTTAGGAATAATGGGCAAGCTTTCAGGTTAGAGACTTATTATTATTAATAATAATAATAATAATAATAATAATATACTGCCTTATACCCAGAGGTCTCAGGGTGGTACATAGAACAAAATCAAAATCTAAAACCACAGAATATATAATCAAAATAAAATCAACAAGCCAATAACCCCCCATAGTGGCAATGTCACTATGAATGCATAGAAAGCAATTTCCTCTGTGGACAGTTGACTTTATAAATATTACCTACATGACCTTCCTGGAATTATAAGGTTTTGAGAAGTGCTGGAAGGAGGCCACTTCAATAGGCTGACCTGACCTAGCAATTGCCATATTCGGCTGTACTGTATAGAAATCATTTCGCTAAAGTGGGAGGCCTTTGTTTTTGCCATCGAATGGAGTGGAAACATGGCCTGCCAAGCAAAATTATGGATTGTGTTCTTCTGAATCTCACCCCCCCACCCCCGGCTTATTTATTTATTTTCCAACCATTCTTCAAAACTGTTTATTTTTTTTTTATATATTAAAAAAAGCATCACTAACTTTCCCTGCCTTTAATTCACAAGTCATTGATAAAGGACAAGAAGCAATTCATTTCTATGTCACACACCTTGGAATTTGCTGTCTGTGTTCATCTTTTTCCTTCTGGGAGAGAGGAAATCTTTTCGTAGGACTACAGAATTGGAGGGGTTTGTTTTACTACAAAGAAAAATGCTTTTGCCAGTCATTGGGAATATAGCAGTTAGCCAGCTTCAACCTGGTTTCTGTCTTTATCAGACCACTTAACTGGTCTAATCTGACTCAGCCAACTATTGACTATCTGCACCATTAGGTGCCCTGGAACCCCTGCTTTAATTTCAAACAAACAAACAAGCAAACAAAGAAACATCCAAGTTCCTAACTCTTGTGGGATCAGAAATATTAGGCAAAATGTGTAGATGCTATTCTTCACTTCTGTTCAACCTGAGTTGGAGGATTCTACAGATTATTGTGTAGGGAACAGGGTGCAAGACTAGATGGATCTTCTGATCCAGCCAGGGCCTTCTTTCTAGAATATTTTTATTTACATACATACAGAGATAGGTAAAACGCAACATAATATCTCAGCACATCCGTTCACAGTTACATTCGCCATACTGTCCCCAAATCTAAGCCAAAGTGTCTTTCAATAAATCACCATGTGCAGATGGTGGTTCATGCTGGTGTTGTGACCTATTGATATGGCTAAGGAAACAGAGACAGGTATGCCAAAGATGTCCTTGTGTCTTCGTGACTCCTTCACTTGTGCTATTAAAAAGCTAAAAGCTAAAGAAAGCTACCAAATTTTTACATACCATCTATTTAAACTTAAGCCTATTCTATCCCCCCCCCGCCACCTCCCATGCTTACTTTTCAACTGACAAGCAACCACCATCAGAAATGTTATTTAATCTTTGGAATGCAAGATAGAATTCGAACCATCAAAAACTGATAATAAAGCCAGTTGTGGAATATATTGCATTTGCTGACCTGTTATCACTTTCACAAAATACCTCATGTCGAAAATTATTTATAGTTACGCAGTCTCACAACATGGTGGGGGGTGGGGGTGGGAAATGTTCCTTATGTATCACATCCCCTGTATCACTTTTTATTTAAAGTGTTGCTAGCATAATTTAATTTTTTAGGGGTAAGATGCCATGTCTATATGAGTTTCAGAGTATTTTCTAATATGTTTACTGAAACTGAGGCAACACCATACGTTTAAAACACCATAATATCACTTTAAATAGTTATTTTGGGGACTGTAGTTTGTGAAGGGTGCTGAAAATTGTTTGGAAACTCCTATTCCCCTACACAGTGCTATTTTTCTAGAAAAGGAGGTGCCAGAACTCACCATGAGAGCCTCCCTTGTTCTCTTATACAGTGGTACCTCGGGTTAAATACTTAATTCATTCTGGAGGTCCGTTCTTAACCTGAAACTGTACTTAACCTGAAGCACCACTTTAGCTAATGGGGCCTCCTGCTGCTGCCGCGCCGCCAGAGCACAATTTCTGTTCCCATCCTGAAGCAAAGCTCTTAACCTGAAGCACTATTTCTGGGTTAGCGGAGTCTGTAACCTGAAGCGTATGTAACCCGAGGTACCACTGTAATGGCAATGGTGCCCACCTGAGAAGTGCCAAAGACGAGTTCTGGTTAGTTCTGGCTGAAAAAGAAGCCCTGCCCCTACAGTTCCTAGATTTCCCTGTGTTATAGGAATTCTAAGGTCATATATATATATAAAATAAATGTTCATAAATGTACAAGGCAAACACATACATAAGTATATGAACCACGTATCTGAAATAGTATAGGAGAACAATCCTGAAACCATTTCGACTTTCCCAAATTGACCTCAAATATTTCTCTGCAAAGAGGAAGGAAATGGGAAAAGCCTTCTAATTGTCTTTGGACTGTAGGGGCTTACACCTCCCTGTAAACACAGTCTGGCAAGTATCTGTTAAGATGAGCACACTATCAATATGCCTAAGAGATTCAGGAACTATTTGCCATCTCAAAGGAATGGCCAGGTTACCCAGAAACGACAATCATTAGGTATTAACAGGTAACCTGGCAGACAGGAGAGAAGCAACACACTCTAATTTCTGCTGCGGACCACCTCTTTCTGTGATGTATGTATGGTGTTTTTGTGTGTGTGTGTGGGGGGGGTCCTCAAGCTACAGGGTAGGCAATTTCAAAAGTCTATAGAAGAGCTTGCACACCAATGTTCTAGGTTCCTCTCCTCCCTCCCTGCGTGGGGTGAGCGGGGGACCCTGTTGCAACAATTTAATAAAGATCATGCTTACTAGTTGCTTTGCTTCTCAATATTCTATGGTTGGCCTCTGTTATTTTCTCCTACCAATAGAGAACCTACATAAGGACTCTGTATGGGCTCTTGGATACCCCAGAAGGGAGAAGGAGCAGTTTTTTTCGTATAACAGTTTAGCGAGCCAGGTTGAGCAGTTTTTTCTTATAACACCTGTGAAGAGGGATTGTTACACCACCCAGAAAATTGTAGTGCTCTCTCTCTCTCTCTGAAATAATCATGTAAATTTCAGTTTGTTTTTTGTTAGAGATGAGGCAGTTAGCATTCCTTTTTTAGTTTTCGGCTTTAATTTACAAGAGGGTCTTCAGCTTTTAGGTGTTATTTAAGAAATATCATGCCAGTCCCGGAACGGGGAGTCAGTTAAGCTTCCATATTTGTTGGTGATGTCATCACTCCTCAGCAAGACTATTTTCTTCTGTTCTTACATTCAAAACAATAGGTTACACACACACACACACACACACACACACACACCTGGAAATTATCAGAAATATAGCTTCAAATGTAGGCTGCTATATTGTTTCTAGCGTTTAAAAAATGTAGAGTCCAAATGCAGTTTGTGTGAGCACATTATAGTTTCTCTCACAGTTTACTTGAAATCTAGCATGCCACATTTCAAACATAAACTGACGTTTCCTAGTTCAACAGAGTATTAATGGTAAACACAGCTTTCCTTTGCTATGTAAGTGCTGTAGTTATGGAGCTTATTCATCGTGCATGTAGGGCAAAAATTGTCAAACACATACAGTAGCTTGACATTGCCTAATGTATATGTTTAAGCATACCTACTCAACCTCAAGTGAACCAGATCTGTTCTTCCAGAGGAACATTCTTTTTTTTTTGGGGGGGGGTGTCAGTTCTTTCCCAGCTTCAATAGACCAAGCCAAGTGCTGACACCTGAGATGTTTTATTCCAGCAGCTTTCCTGTGGTGAAAATCAGCTCCAGGTGAGCATCAGACAGACATATTTCACAGTGAGAAAGCACATGGAAAGCACAAATTCTTGGATTTTTCCAAGAATGAACCTCACTATACTTTGACCACCCTGTGGTTTGCAATGTATTTATTCAAAGCCATGCTTTTTTTCTGGGGGTATGCAGGGGTATGCATACCCCTAGACATTTTGTAAATCTTTGTACTTTTGTCCATTTACTGTATTTATTTTCACTGATTTGAACCATAAAATGGTGATTTTCTTGAGTCAGAATGAGAGTACCCATAAACATTTTTTTAATAGAAAGAAAACACTGATTCAAAGTATGTGGTATATAAATCATCTGTGGAATGACCCTAGGTTTGCCACCCAACTATAACCTGATCACTTGATTCTATTAACTGATGAATAGGAATAGCAGTCCATAAGAATGGGCAGTTGGGGCCCTGATTCTGTGCCCATGGATCTCTGAGCTAACTCAGTATTCTGTTGTGGTTCCTATATGTTGACAGCACCAGGGATGCTGTAGGACAAGGCTTGAGAACCTATGGTCCTCCAGATGTTGTTAGACTCTAATCTTCATTCATGGCCAATGGAACTTGATAGGAGTTGAAACCTTTTCGGCTATGATATATCACTCTTAACCTTGCTTATCATATGGCAGCAGTTTGGGAAGTACAATGGTAAAATGCAAAGCTCACAAGCACACTGTTCAGAACTGTGTAAGTCCATATTTTTCTGCACTTGGGCATTTCTCAAAAATGAAGTCTATTTTCCAAATGAATGATATCCTTGTCATATCTGGGAGACCAGCCATGCTCATAAGAGGAATGAGTTGTTCAGTTCTGCCTTCCCAGCTCAAGGGATTCATTTTGTGTGCATGACATATTTCTAAATCCAGTTGCTCAATCCACATTATACAGACGTTCAGAAGTTCCAAGTTTTAAGATTGAATGTATTAACTGTTACAGATGGAAGGATGTCGTAAGTCTCCTGCCATTTTGTGAAGAAAGCCAACAGACAAACGACTGAGGGAATTCTGGAGCGTATTTGTACAGAGGTTTTGGCCTAATGTAAACACTCTGAGTTCAATGGTTTAACAAGTGTTTCTCCTCTCCATCTTACAATTATCACCCCACTCAAAAGAAAGGAAACCAGGCAGTCAGCACTCATTTGCATATCTTAATTAATTCAAATGCATGCACATTTTAAAAAGCGCCCTCTGCCTTGCTCTGAGGCTGAGTTGTAGACATTCAGCCAAATGGCAAAAAAAGAACCAGGAAAGCCAGCATAAACTCTGCTTTGTTCCCACAAAGCACGGTACACCACTGACTGTACATTCCAGTTCTCACTTACTCCAACACTCAGATGTGTTCATGATTTACTGTGCTGGTTGTCCTCAACTTCCCCCCTACTCTAGTCACGATGGAGTTGGTTTCACAGCCTGTGACACTAGGAAGTTCCTGGAGCTGTAGTGTTCCAATACAGGTATATACTTGCAAAGCTCTGTTTGAAAGACTACAACTCCCAGAATATTCCATTCTTCCATATACTGCTTGAAGAAACTGCATTTTTGTGTTTGCTTTTAAAGATGATACCTGTTGCAGGAAAAAATGTGGGCAATTAAGAAGAATTAGCAGAAACACAAACATACCCTCATTAGCTTTTCTTTCAAAATTACATTTCAGAGTTCATGTTCATTCAGGTGGAGAGTGAGAGAGAGAAAGACTTCACATGGAACGAGACTGTCCCCTGAAGTTCTCTGTTGCTTTATAAATGAAAGCTCTGTGTTTTTGTTTCTTTGTGTTTCTTCATTGTCAGAGATCATAAAATAAAAATTGGAAATCAAAGTTGTCTATATCTGGCCTGAGAAAACTGGCATTAGCATGAAAGCAGTAACCTGAGATGGATGATAATTAGGTGGTAGCTGAATTTAGGGAAATGTAACAGTGCATTATTTTGTAAAAATTATTTCTCCCCAAGACAATTTCAGCTAGACAATTTTTAGAAAATGGATATCAAATTTATTTCATTTCTTTGTAGTACATAACTGATAACATGTTCATTCCCACTGAGACACCTCTCTAAGTAAGAGGAGGAAAGCCCCATCAACTGGGTTAGAATGTACAAAATAGGAAGAGTTGGGGGCGGGGCTCAACCTTATGGTGTACCTAAGACCTGGATTCAGCCAAGGTTTAACTGGGAGATGCTATATCATGACAAGAAGGAAATTTCAAAATATATGAGGAAACAAATGTGATACAGCAACAGCAGAGCTCACATTTCTGAGACAAAATCATTTTGTGGATTATCATCAGGGTTAAAGAGCTTAAACAATGATGAGTTGCTTCTCCGCAAACCTCTTTGAAATACATTTGGGTTGCTCAGCAACAGTATGTGATGAACAAACTTAGCAGACTCTTGGGTTCTCCACAAAATACGTTCTGGCTTGCATTTGAATTTCCAGTATGGTGGGGATGGAGTTGAAGGGAAGCGGTTTGGGGATTTGATGGGTAAGGGAAAAGAAATGGACTTACAGTAGTAAGTGTACAAGGGAGAGGAAGTTTGGGAACTCAGGATGGTGGGTGATGGGTAGATTGGATTTGGATTGTCTTGGAAATATGGCAAGCTAATTTCTTATTTTTCCCCCTTTTGTAAATCACCCGGCTTATGTTTGAGGAAATCCACCTTGAACTGGTGGTCATGGGGGTAGTTCACCCATCTCTAGCTTAAATACTAGGAGTATGTGCTGAAGACAAGATTTTGGAAGGTTGGTTGCTTCAGAAAAGACCACCTCAGCAATAATCACTTCAGATTGTTTTTCATAAGCTCACTTCACCTTGGAAAATCTGATACTTTACTGTAGTGGAGAGAACAACAAATAGCCATAACAATTTATAACAAAATGAATGACATTTGTTGGCATAGAAGTGCTTTTTGAGAAGATGAAGCCTGCCAAATTTCAGACAGATAGATGTATGTATGTGTGTGCAAGGAGAAATGTTAAAGTTCTGATGGAAAGGGATTTGCTTACTCTCCCTGTGGGTTTGGGGGCAATTTATTTGAAAACAGCAAAGACTGTAGAGGTGATCTTAGTTAAGGAACAGGAAAAAGTTCAGAATGATCACTGTGAATGTTTTTGTGGATGAGAAAATGTAATCTTTATAGTATGGAGTAAAGAGGTTTGCTTACTCGTTGTGGTTTTGGGGGTCATTTCTATGAAATAGCATATGTCTTCGATGTGACCCTTAGTAAATAACAGAAGTGGGACAGATTCACAATGCAAGATTAGCAGCAGTTGTGCTACTGCTGTTTACCATTGGGGAGAGATGAGAAGGCAGGGACACTGATGATGGCAATCCATTGCTCCTGCTGATGCACTTATAGTGTGTTGACCTAACATTGTGGCTGCACTTTGCTGGGTTAGCCGCTTTTGCTAAATAACCTACATTTCAGAAGGATAGGGGCAGGGGTTAGGAAGCCATACTGAATGAAAATCAGTTTGAGGCTTTTCTTTGTGTTGCCTACACAATTGACACCAACTGATAAGTTGAGTTCTTCTGCATCCCATCCTAAAGCACTCTGACCAGAAGTAAAAGGATGATCTCTGCTAAAGTTATCCCTTAGTGGGAAGCCTAAGCTGTCAGTCATAAAACTGCATCTCCTTCTTCTTTCTCACCCTTTCCCCTCCACCCCTGGTCCTCATATGGAGAGTTTGAAGATATGTAGTCATTTTAAGGTTCTCTGGGAACTCCCCTACAAAGTTCTGAATGGCCACAAGACTTTAGGAGCAACTCAGTTCAGTCTGTGATGCCTCAGGGGACACCAGATTCATCTCAGAAGAAGAGCCCCAAATCTTTTTGAAGGGGTTGGATTCGGCTCAGGATTTCAGATCCACCAAAACAGAACGCATAGCCCTACTAAATGCTGACACTAAATATGCATTCTGTGAACATTTGCAGGAAGGTGTGAAGAATTAATACCCTCCACATTATTTAATTTATTAATCACGCCTTCAATTCAAATAATTCAACTGCACAGGCAATTATTTCTTCGTTGAAATCCCCAAACAAAGGCAGGCAAATGCCATGTAAATTTATTGTCAAGAAAGGGCATTCAATACAATAACAGTGACAAGAAAACAAGCACAAGTTGAGAGTGATAAAAAAATGCAGATTACATTCGTCGAGAAAGGTTACTGTACATTTTCATCTGTTAATTGCCCTTATATAAATTACATTCTAACACTTTCCATGTCTGGTATGCATTTAAACATGAGGCAATACTATTTTGCTGGAAAACTGGAAAGTACACACACTATTAAAACCCAGAGTAGGGGTGGACTTGGGTATTTCACATTTCAGCATCGCCCTCTGCGAGGCCAAAATTCAGACCCCATCCCCACCTCTCCTCTCCTCTTCCGCTCAATGCACTACATCATAGTTTCAATGCCCTGCAGTGCCACACAATACCCAGCCCATCAGTTGCTGCAGCAAAGGTGCCACTCCATATCTATCACTGACGTTGTTTACACAGCACCATCTGATGTGAAAAAATGAATGTGTTACCTGCAAACAACCACATCTTGTTAGAAGTAGGCTATCCATCCAAATACTCATTGAAAAGTGCTGTTACTTGGCAAGTGGGTGTGATGTTGTCAGACCTCCCCACCCCCCCACCCAGTCACTAACACATGCAAGTTCAAAAGAGTGCTTACTACTTCCTGAGAACTTGGCCTCTTTAGATATGAAGCGCATTCAAAGGGGAAAGTAAAGCTTTCACAGCTACTTCCACCAACTCCTGAGGTTTGCAACTGGGTCAGTGATGACATCTAAAAACCAAACCCTTTTTGAAGTCTTACAAGTCCATTGTTGTAACAGAAGAGATACAAAAGTGCCCTCACATGAATGAACTTCAGCAGTGGGTAGATCAGAGCTTTTGCAAACACGAAGTGTGTCATCTTCCCTTGCAGTAACACAGAAAGCGCTTTCACAAAGCGAGACATATTGGAAGGCTACTTTGTTTCAGTAATAACCCTGCAATGCTGGAAGGCATTTGGTTGAAATAAGAACTTTAATCTTCCTCCAGTGCTCATTCAGACTTGCAGTTGTTTGATTTACCAAGAAATTATTTTATAAATTCATTTCTTAGCCTGAGGTTTCCCCAACAGCAGGATGGAATGTTAAACTTGACATTTTGCAATCTGCATTATCAATGGAGTTGCTAACCAATGACCAACGCACCACTGAATTGGCAAATACTGTCCTCTTCACTTCCCCAAACTAAGGTTTGGAATCTAGTATCTTAATTGCATTGTCTGGGGGAGGATGCTGAACCTAATATTTTAAAGTGAATTTTCTCCCCAATGCAGTCCTTTCAAAACTGCGAATATGGTTGATACACTGTGTAACTTGTTCTGAGTCTCTTGCTTGCATCTTGCGGTGAGAGAAGCAGAGATTGTGTCTTGGACTCTTGTTGGACTCTAAGCATGCCTTGACCATGGCAGTGGTGAACGTCTATATATATTTGCTACCAATTTGCTTTTATGCCTGTCAAGTAAACCTCTACACATGACTGAATCTTTATGGCATCCATGAGCGTTTATTGCCAAGGTTGTGTACCTTCAACCTTGAAGATGCTTCCAAGGAAGGAGCTGTGTTGAGATGTAACTGCTGAGTATGGATACTGGCACACACACGCAGCATAAGTGATGCCGGACCCAATCCTTCTAAATCATCCACCAGAGGTTGATGGATTGATCCAGCAGGGACTATCTGTCTCTATATCTCCCTTAAGATCTTTGGTTGAGATCCAACTACGGGGCGTCCTTGACATCTGAGGTGATGCAGGTGACTAGCAGAGAGGGGCATTGGTGACAAAGTAACAGAACACTCTTACCCAAAATACTTTACCCAGTACAGTGGACCCTTGTGTTACGCTACCTTTGGGTAATGTAATCCTTGGGTTGCAAACACGGCAACCTCAGAAGTATATACTTTTGGGTTTCCACGCATGTGCATGCGCAGAAGTGCTCTGCGCACAGAAGCGCTCAATCATGCCGTGTGCATGTGCAGAAGGGTGCCTCCGGTTATGAAATTTTTGGGATGCAGCCGAGCCTCTGGAACAGATCCTGTTCGTAACCGGAGGTACCACTGTAGCTTGCTTTTGCAACATTTTTTAAAAAAATTCCTAAGCTTTGGAAGTACAATTTTAATCTGATTGTATTTTGTATCTTTAAATATCATATGATATTTCCTATTATTTTTTAAGCCACCTGGACTTCATATAATCAAGTCTTAGAACAGTTCTTTAATAGGCAGTCATATAATGTTAATTAAAAAGGATCACGGTAACAACAATCTTGATGACTGTTTTATGCTGCTTTGTGATTTTGTGGCATTTTAGTTTATTATGGGCTTTTGTGGAGTGGAATCTATATTTTACAGAGGAATCCAAAAAGGCAAAGGAGGAAAAAAGACCCAAGATGCCAAATTCAAAGACCTGCCAAGCTCACATCAACAAGGCAAAAGGTGGCGTATAGAGATAAACAAATTTTTTAGTTTAGATTTCTCTCAGTTCCTCATTTTCCCAATGTACAGTTCATTACATTTCCACATCAGTTTCTGATTTTTTTAAAAAAAAATCTCACAAAATTATATTAGCATTTGTCTTAATACAGTGGTACCTTGGTTTAAGAACAGTCCTGTTTACGAACGATTTGGTTTACGAACTCCACAAAACCAGAAGTAGTATCCCGGTTTGTGAACTTTACCTCGGTCTAAGAACGGAATCCAAATGGTGGAAGGGCACTGGCAGTGGCAGGCCTCATTAGGGAAAGCGCGCCTTGGTTTAAGAATGGTTTCGGTTTAAGAACGGACTTCCAGAATGGATTAAGTTTGTAAACCGAGGTACAGTGGTGCCCTGCAAGACGAATGCCTCGCAAGACGAAAAACTCACTAGACGAAAGGGTTTTTCGTTTTTTGAGGTGCTTCGCAAGACGAATTTCCCTATGGGCTTGCTTCACAAGACGAAAACGTCTTGCAAGTTTGTTTCCTTTTTCGTAAAACCGTTAATACCCAGGGTGCATTGCTTGAAGAGGTGCAGTTGTGACTTGACTTCGAGGAGCAACTCATAGCACGCGGTGTAGTAGCCTTTTTTGAGGTTTTTGAAGACTTTGGTGATTTTTGAAGCTTTTCCAAAACTTCTTTTGCAGCCATTTGGTAAGTTAAACTTTTAAAACTTTTTTGGGGGTTTTTGGATTTTGGGTTGGGGTGTTTGGAATTCAAGGACTTGGTGTTGGGGAGGGGTTTGCAAGAATCTGGAAGCTTGTGTGCTTTTTTCCTGCATTTTTATGATTTTTTGTGACCATTGGGCCACTCTGCTGTTTTTTTAAAAAAAAATTCTGGATTTGCGCAGGAGCAGGCCTCGCTGGAAGAGGAGGAAGCAACTGAGGAACGGCTGTCCTCCAAAGAACTGAGGGACATTTGCCTGAAGTGGAAGGATGTGCAGGCTTTTGCACAGCGGCACCACCCTGACAAGCACGTGGCACATGACCTTGCGAACACTTTTGATACGAGGGTCATGTCGCCTTTCAGGGAGGTGCTGAAAAGGCGGATGAAGCAGCAGACCATGGACAGGTTCTTCAGCAAGAAGCAAAGAGTGGAAGAGGAACCTTCTTCGAGTTGTCCCCCAGAGTCTTAGAAAATGTACTGTACACTTTGTTGATTTTTAAATGTTTTTCTGTCATGTTTAGAAACTTAATTTATTGTTCCTTCAATTTTTGAAATGCTCTTTACAGTATGTGTGACTTTAAAGAGCACTTAATAAACTCTTGTTGTACCAAATTTGGCTTTGTTTGGACTTTTTTTGACCATAGGAACGCATTAATTGAATTTCAATGCATTCCTATGGGATTTTGTGCTTCGCAAGACGAAAAATTCGCTAGACGAAAAAACTCACGGAACGAATTAATTTCGTCTTGCGAGGCACCACTGTACCACTGTATACGTACGTATTTTTCTATGCAATTTTGCAAATACATTTTTTCAGTTTCCTCATATATTATGCATTTTTGTATGCTATTTACACGCATGCATGCACACACCCCTTTTGCCTAAAATACACACACACATACACGGAACTGCATCACCACATTAAGAAAAGTGCAGATTTCAAAGGCTAGCTACCTTCCAGTGGTTTTGGAAATGTAAATTACATTATGTAAACTGTACCGAATTTTCTCCCTATCCCTTAGTGGTGGGCAGGGTATTTTGTATTTTCCCATTCCCTTTCTTCAATTTTTTTTTTTAAATGTTTTCTCCCCATGTCAAGGCTCTGCCAAGGCTTCAAGAAAGCTATTCCTCCCCCATTTGCATAAAAAACAAGGAGATTCCTTTTTAATTAGTTTTATTCAATCCTAACAGCAAGAGACCAAAGAACGCAACAAGCCTGAACAAACTGGGCTCCACCTCCTACATTACTAGCAGTAACATCTCTCCTTACGGTGGCTGTTTGTGGCCAAGAATCTCTGATTCCGTTGTTCCTGCACCCTTAATGAACGCCAAGTTCTGGGAGATGGGGGGTCTGAAATACTCTCCAGTGACAACATGTCAGCTGGCTGTCCTGTCGCAATTCTGCCCCCCCTCTAAAACTTCCCCAACTCTTTTGTTTGTCTATGTCTGAGCTGTGACTTCCCTCAAACTCCTCAAAGCCTTGCTGTAAATCAACGCTGCATCTCTCTTCTCCTCCAGCGTCAGGAGAAGGGGGGGAGGTGATCTTCCATCTCACCCTCTTGAGTCCAATCCCTGACACCCCAAAGGTTTCAGTGAGAGGATATATATATGTATGCCAGTTCTAGGACTGACCTTGCTCTCTCCTCACCCTTCCTTTCAGATCTAACAAATCCAAAGCCTTCCCTGATCTTCCCCCAATTTGCCTCCAGAACACCTCATTTTCTCACTCTCCACTATCAAAACCCCATGGTGTAGGAGAGATAGTTATAGAGGAGAAAGGTACAGACAGAACTGGATTAAGACCTTTAGAGGGACTAAGCACTGCAAAGATTATGGTGCCCCTCATATGTAATTCAAAATAGAATCCATACTAAACCATAAACTAAAATGTCATTAGTAACAGGTAGGTAGCCATGTTGGTCTGCCGCAGTCAAAACAAAAAAATAAAATAAAATCCTTCCAGTAGCACCTTAGAGACCAGCTAAGTTTGTTATTGGTATGAATTAAGTGTGCATGCACACGAAAGCTCATACCAATAACAAACATAGTTGGTCTCTAAGGTGCTACTGGAATGAATTAAAAAAAAAATGTTATTGTTTGAAATGACACAGAAAACTTACATGCATGTTGACATGTATGTCATGTGTAACATGACAGGATCTGATAAGTAGTAAAAAAGGGAACAGAAGAATGGGGGAAGAATGTGCAGTGGAATGTATGGAAGTCTTAACCAAGTTTTCATTATCCCATAATGACTACTTCGATGCTTCAATGGTTTTTTGAAATATCAAATGTCAAATTATTTCAAAAAAAGTCTTCCCCGCCCCCCATGAAGATGGAGACCTGCAAAATCCTATGGCCTCTGGATGTGCTGTAAGAGACCATAAAATGTGCCCTTAATTTTTAAAAAAATCTTTCTTGTAAGTTGCCCTGTGAATGTGATTGAAGGTTGAGATAAAAATGCCTTTAAGCAAGCAAGCAAATCACATGCGATAGATCTATGAAAACTAATAAATTCCTCTCGATAGAATAAAGATCTGTGCTAAATTACCTTGATAACACTGAGACTGCTTAATGCTTTACATTCTGATATGGCACCATTTCATGAATAACAAACTTCTTCAGGAATCACAAATTAAATTTTAACTCAGTCAACTCAATCTCTGACATCTGTTTAATTCCAATCGAATCTTATCTTACAGCTAGTATTCTTAGGCTGCAGTTTTCTATCAGTGGACAAGCAATCTCCCCCGTGATTCTATCTTTTAATTCTATGCAACTAAGATTCCACATCTCTTCGTACTAGATTTGTTGGCAGATAGTTTGACTTAAAAATAGTGTATAGAATAGTTTTTAAAAAGGATTTCCTAGTGTTCAAGCAATGTATCTTTCTGAACTATGACAATATTCAAGGGAACAGTGCCTTTAAAAGCTTCATTTAAAATATGAGGAGTATTTGGGCAAGCAAAACAAAAAAAGGCTAAAATACAAATGAGGACAGTAAATACAAGTTCCTAGGATGTGGACAGAGATTGCAAACAAAATACAGTGGTACCTCGGGTTACATACGCTTCAGGTTACAGACTCAGCTAACCCAGAAATAGTGCTTCAGGTTAAGAACTTTGCTTCAGGATGAGAACAGAAATCGTGCTCTGGTGGCGCGGCAGCAGCAGGAGGCCCCATTAGCTAAAGTGGTGCTTCAGGTTAAGAACAGTTTCAGGTTAAGTACGGACCTCCAGAACGAATTAAGTACTTAACCTGAGGTACCACTGTATGTAGATATCAGTGCCTGGAATGAACTACTGCTGCTCAATAAAGTTCACTGAACTAATTCAAAAATATCTGAACACCTGAAAGTAGTAGCCATAACTGCCGGTTGAACTGATTGTGAATTAAGTTTATTTGGGGACAGAACTTTCAGCGACTTCTAGTTCAATTTCACTCTTTTACATGTGTTGTTTACACTTTAGAGTCTTGGAGCCTTTAAGTCTGAATATCATATTTGTGGGGGGAAATAAATATAGGAAAAAATATACTTTTCACTGTGTGTTTTGTTTTTGCCTTCTTTATAAGAAGACAAAAAATCATCAAAACACACAGAGAGTGAATGTGTTTTTTCACATTATATTTCAGAATCTTGTAGCGTTCTGTAGGGGATAACGGCTTTGCTGGCAAAGGCAGGAGGATAATTAGGTATCTCAGCATGGTTTCTAATGTGCACCCTCCTACATATTTGAAGTGATCACCTTAGAATCAGTAGCAACATGTGGCCATTCAGAAAATAATAGCAGCAATGTCAAGAACGCTAGTTTGGTAGGATTAGATCAAGAAGGAACTTTTTCAGCAGGTGGAGGGACTCTGTATGCTTACATGTACCCAACATGGCTTCTTTGTTGTTACACTAATGCTTGATTCAGCCTCACGTGTTGTTTTCTACAGCTCGGCAGCTTCAGGTGGAGAAAACATAATTCTCAAAATGAATCAGTGTTCTATTATTCAGCCCTGTCTGCAGAGGCAAAAGATTGCTGCTAATCATCTGTAGGATCAAGTGAAGGACTGCTGAACTGGTTGAATATAACAATTGTGGTAGTGTCATAAACTAAATTGGGCTATACGTTTAAAGCATAATTGAAGCTCGTTATCCCCCTCAAAGCATAGTTGAAGCTTGTTGTTCCCTCAAAGCATAATTGAAGCCCCTTGTCCCCCTCAAAGAATTCGGGGCACTGTAGGGTGACTGGGAATTGTAACTATGAGAGGGGACTACAGTGCCCAGAATTCTTTGAGGGGGGACATCGGGCTTCAGCTGTGCTTTAAAGGTGTTGTGTGCATGCAGCCAAGATCTCAGCAGAAAAGCTTGGATTGAATTGTTATGCCAGCTATACTGAGCAGTACTAGCTGGGGCATAAGATCAGAACATAAATGTTGAATGTTGCTCCAATTGCTGCTGTTGCTATTGTTATTATTATTATTACAGTGGTACTCTGGGTTACATATGCTTCAGGTTACATACACTTCAGGTTACAGACTCCGCTAACCCAGAAATAGTGCTTCAGGTTAAGAACTTTGCTTCAGGATGAGAACAGAAATCGTGCTCCGGCGGCGCAGTGGCAGCAGGAGGCCCCATTAGCTAAAGTGGTGCTTCAGGTTAAGAACAGTTTCAGGTTAAGAACGGACCTCCGGAACGAATTAAGTACTTAACCCGAGGTACCACTGTATTATTATTATTATTATTAATCCTTCCTTCACCATAACACCCCAGGGCAGGTTACAACATTAAAACACAATATTAAAAACAGTTTAAAACAATTTACAATAACGAAAATAAGGTGGGTCCCCAAAAAATATGCACATCACGAGTAAAAAGTCAGGGAAAAGAGCTGTGACTTTAGCATTCTCCAGAAGCTATATAATGAAGCTGCCTGATGCACCTGTCTGGGGAGGGAGTTCTCCAATTTAGGGGCTGCTGCGAAGAAGGCCTTCTCCCAGACCACCAGCACCCTAAGCCCACCAGAGGGAACCTATAGGGAAGGAAGTGGTCTTTTAGATATGTGCAGCCCATGTTGTTGAGGGCTTTGAATACTAATGATTAAACACCTTGAATTGGGTCCTAGGACCCAGCTAGACAAAACAGTGAAGATCTGTAATCACTTCTATTGTGTGTTGTAGTAAGCCAACATTAACTGTGGGCCACCCTGAAGAAATATGGACCAAACCCATTCCTGTGGGTTTATGGTCTTCCTGTGGTCCTTTAGAAGTAGATACAACTTTCATCACTCCAACCATTAGCCATGCAGGTTAGGGCTAATCGAAGCTGGAGCCCAAGAAGTATCTGGAGGGCCAAAGGTACTCCAAACATGCAATAGAAGTACACCAGTGACCAAAATTGTGGAAACCTTTTGGAGAAAGTGCATTTCTGAGGTTTGATGGCTCACAACACCACCTTTTTTTTTTTTTTTGGAGTAATACCATAAAATTATATATCAATGGAAAGATAATTTAGTGAAGAATATAATGCAACAAAGTTTGTTCAGTTATCTGTATTCTATCAAAGATTATAGTCAAATAACCAGAAAAAGGAAGCACAACTTGCTTAGGTTGATATGCAGTAGCTTTTCTTCATTTGAATGTAGCCAATGAGCAAGAGTGTTTAGAGAGCCAATCAGGTGTTATGAGCCATCAAACCTCGGAAATACACTTTCCCCAAAAGGTTTCCACAATTTTGGTCACTAGTGTAGTAGTCTTGTTTTTAGTGAAACAACGGAATACCACTGTTCTAATAAGACAAGATCTCAATCAATAAGTGACATTATTATTTGAAATAATATGCACATACTTTTGGTTCTTATTCTCTCTATCCACCCCCCACCTACTGATGATTGATGATTCGATTTTTAATTGAAAAAATAAATCTCACTGCTCCCCTCAGCTAGTCACATAAATGATCTGCATACTATATAGAAAAGAAAAACTCCTTTGGCTGCACGTGTGCTTGCGTGCAATCACTGCTACTTTACACTTTCTGTCTTTGCGGGGGGGGGGGGAATGTTTTTGTCTTGAGGGAATTGCAAAACAGTGTCCTGAACCCAGTTTGCACAACCCCGTTTTCACAGCCACCTAGACCTAAGGGAGAGCAGGTGGTTTGGCGAGTGTCGATGAACAGTGGTACATTCTATGGGATGAATGCTCAGATTGTTTTGTGCAGTGAGTGACTGTCCCTGAATTTGCCAACCTGCATGTTGCTTGGCCTTGGACTGGACTGTAGCAACATGTGCTAACAAAAGCTCTCACAGTTGGGTTTCAAGTGCTGCTATGGTAACCAGGGGAGTGGGGGGAGAGAGAAAGAAAGAAAACCAGAACGTAAATAAAAGCTCTTTAAAATGATTAGGATATCTGTTCCCTTTTGTACTAGCGGCACATTGTGGCCTTGCATTTTTTGATGCACCCTATTACATCTGGATAGATTAATAGAAGTAACATTTTTGCTACCTGTCTTTCCTTGTCTGATGAATAACTTCATCAGGCGGTTCAAAGGGCCAATTTCAGGGGCAGTTTATATTAAGAAAGCAAATAGACCTTCTCAGCATACAATTCCCATGGTACTTTAGGAAAGCTGATTGCATAAAGCCAGTTTCGTCTTAGGCATAATTCACTCTGGTAAAATTTTACACTAGTATAATAATTCAAATAACTTTAATATTATGCACCAGAATGAACCTAAAATAGTACAGTTGTGAATCTGGCCCGCTGGAGGCAATTCCTCAGTCTGAGAAAGAAATCTAATCTACCCCAAGCCAAAAATCTGCATCCATGCATATGCTTGCTGCGAAATAGCATTAAGGCTCTTGTTTCAGTGTGTATTTGTGGAGTCTGTAACTGAAGTCAAAGGAACGGGGAAACAATGGTGAAAGTTATAGTTCAGCAACATCTGGAGGGACAAACATTCTCCAAACCTGTGCTAATTAAAGCCATTTGGGCAGGACTATTCCTGTCACCAAATCACTGGAAGTAGAGATGGAATCCACTTTCCTCCAATGCGAGCTCCATTCAACCAGGGGTGGGGGACCTTTTTGGCTCCCACTTTGTGGGCCAACTTTGGCTGTTGGGCAAAGTGACAGACAGGACAATTACACGATATAATTCTTATTATGCCACATGACTTCACCAAGCTTCACACACCCTTCCCCCTTGGATCTTGCCAAGCCTTCCACCCCTCAATGAAATTAACAGACATCACTAATTTACGTCCATTAATTACAGCGGGTCTACTCTGCTTATAACTTGGTTATAAGTTATAAGCAAATCAAATGGCAACAATAAACGTTTCCCAGACAAGTTTTTGAATGGATGTTTTTAAAAACTAACTCACACATTCTGAAGGACAGGTTACAGTGTACCCTAGCATGGGTGCCTCAGGCGCATTTTGGGGGGTACCACAAGGTTTACAGCTGAACTGTAGGGCTGGCAGAGAAAATTTGCTACCTAGCATGGAGGACAAAAGATGTACAGTGTACAAAAGATGACCATGCCATAATTTTTTTATCATTCCCATCATACGTTTCTACTTTTGAGAATCGAAGGTGGTTTGAAAAATGGGACCACTACTTCAGCCTCACATAGCTCACATCAGGTTTCTCAGACGTCTGTATTGGGTATTTTAAAAAAATTATAATAATAATAAATTTTTTAGAGAGAGTAGGTCAAATGAAATATTTGTGTGCGTGCCATGGAAAGCAATGCCTCTGTCAAACTAGTTTCAGTTCTCAGGGACTGTCTACCTCCAGCTTAGGATTCACTGTTTATTGCTCAAACTTAAGCCACTGTTTAATACCATATTTTTCCTCTCATTTTTTCCCTCAACCTCCACTTTCCTCAAACTTTTTCCATTGTTTCAAACAACCATTTCTCTGCATGTCAGTGTTCCTCTATTTTTGCCCTACTTAAAATTCTCCCTCTTCCATTCCTCAGCTGCCTCATGTGAGGGAGATAAAGGATGTGGAGCCATCAAATATTCTTGGTTTCCTCTCAGTTCCTTTCATCCCTGCTTTGCAAAAACTTGTGTCATTGTTTTAAAACACCACTTTCCTCCTTTCTCATGAACTCTGCTGTTGTGCAACCTGTCTTCGCTTTTGCTCCTTTACCCTTCTCTGGACTTCTTGCAAATTTAGGATTGTGAAGAGGCACAACAAATCATCTGATGGGAGCTGTGTGATGACATTCTTACATCTTTATTATATAAGATAGTTTATCCACTTTTTCTTCCAAGGAGCTCAAAGCAGTGCACATATTCTCCTGCTCCTCATCCTCACAACAATCTTGTGAGGTAGGTTAGGCTAAAAGACTCTGAATGGGCCAAGGTTACCCAGTGTGTTTCGTTGTTTAGTGTGGATTTGAAACTTGGTATCTGAGGTCCTAGTCCAGCACTCTAAGCACTACTTATCTGCCCAGAGTGGCGGGGGCTACCCAATAAGATGGGCAGCATATAAATAATAATAACAAATTATTATTATTATTATTATTATTACTACTGTGACTTACTGATTGATGTCCAATGAACTAGAGTGGCAAATCCAGAAGGTGACATATTTTTAAATCATTTAAATTTTGTGCAGGGTTTTGCTGCAGAACACAGTATCATTAAAAAACATGAGTACTGTATTTTTCCGTGTATAACACGACCCCCATTTTTTGGGACTCCAAATAAAGAAATCCCCCATATGCACTATCTGTGTATAAGACGGCCCCCAGTTTTAAACTTGAAAAAATAGGGGAAAATACAGTCTTATACACGGAAAAATACAGTAATTATTCAGAAGAAAATAATTCTTAACTTATTCAGCCTATTCTCTAGCATCTCCACCACTACTTGGACACAAGTAGCATTCTACTGAAGTGGGAATGATGTTGTTTTCTTGAAATGAAATTGCCTATCTTGGGGGAAAAAGGAGCATGTTTATTGCTTACCTCCCCCCCAACAAAGTCTGTATTAGATTGCCTCACCACTTGTGTCTCCCATTCTTCTCTTGAAAGCAAACATAATAGGCAACACAGGGTATTACTTTGTGAAGGGCTGAATAATAGAAAATTACTCCCCAATTAGGCCAACATAGGGTTGCCTGGGGATAATTTTGTGATGCATAAAATCAGTAAACACTACAGAAAAAGTTGATTCTCTGGAAAGCAAAGCATTTAAGTTTTCTATCAAAATCACCCACCCATTGCCAACTTGCCCAGTGTTGCTTTACATTCATACACATACACACACACACACACACCCGGGAGCCCCCACTGTGGATTAGCGGAAAATGAAGTTTAAAAGAAGAAGGAAGAGAAGGCTACAGATTTTGATGTTTGCCTGACTGCTGGACACTAGCTGCTTGCTTTGGTTAGATTCTTTTAAAGCAGAAGGGCTGATTGCAGCTAATTTGCAAAAGATAAAGAATTAAATGTACAGGCAGTTTCCCATTTATGTGGGGGGGGGGTATGTTCTGCGGCATCGCGTGCGTCGGTGAAATCACATATAATTGAAACCCACTAAAAAGCCTGCAAACACCTTGTGCTGCCCCTGCCTTAACCTGCCCCCATTCCACCCTCTTAGTGACATTTCAGTGACATTTTTATGATGTTTCTGGGTCATTTCTAGCTTTGGTGCAATGTGCACACACAAGGACACACACACATTGAACATGCATAAACGGGGGGGGGGGGGCTGCCTGTACATCAAATTCTTTGACAATTTTAATTTCCTTAAGACATACCTGTAGCTTAACAATGAGCCATGTAAAGCATCCTTTTAAGACAATAGAACTGTCCACCATTTGGTGACCTGAGAACTCTTTAACACTTCTAAAGAGTCAGTGCTTTGATGCCCCCAAGATATGCTGGCAATAAATTGCAGTTACGGTTTTACTCTATAATATGTGGTCTTTGAATTTCTGTTACTTTGTTATCTTGATTTTTTTCCTTCTCTCTACTTCAGACCAAGTGTTCGTATCTCCACCTGCCTTCTTGATGCACTTTCTCTAAATGGTGTGGGGAACTGGATAGGTTTTATTGAAAGCTGACGTTAGCAGCATATAATAGCACCTTCTTTGGAATTTAGCTCTGTAGCAGCCTAGGCCCATTTTGCATGATGTTGTCACTATCACATGACGACTGTGGCTCTCACCACTGCTTCCAGCCACAGGCAGTCTTCACATTTGAAAGGCACATTACTTTTCTCCACAGCAGCCTTCTCATCACAAAGCTACCACTACTTATAAAGTTCATCTAGTGTAACTTTAATCACCCAGTGAATGAGTTTTCTAATTTGTTCCTTGACATTTACCTTCAGAAAATCTAATACATGCTGCTTACTATTCACGAATACAATGTGGTTTTCATTTGGACAGGGTTTTGTTTTTTTAATCCAGATTTTCATATTTGCGATTTTCTTTAAAAAAAAGTATATTTGGAAGGAAATAGGACAGGAAGAAAATTGGCGTTAGAAGTTCAGAAAAGTTGCTCCTTAGTTTTATGTCAGTATTGGAACAGTCAGTTTTTTAATTACACTGAAATTAATTATAGAAAGAACACGATGGGATATAGGTGGCTCCATTGCCTCAAGTCCTGAGTGCTGTGGAAAAATGGGAGAAATAAGGACTAGGAGCCAATGCCTTGGAGAAAAGTGCAGTCTTGAGAGATGATTTCCATCTGTTGTTACAGATTGAGCAGAAAACAAGAGGCCCATAGGCTTAGCAACATTTCAGCGCGATACAGCAAAAAAACAAAAACAAAACCTTTATGTGGTGCTGCAGAGGTAGGCACTTGTGTATCATTTAAGGATTTGAGAAATCTGCAAGTGTGGGGTTACAATTTTCTCTTTTGCTGACACACAGACTGAGGTTCTGTTTCAGTCCAGGTAAAACGATAGGGATCAATCTTTCTTAAGCTTCTTCTTTACAGCATGGCTTTCAGAGTTATATAGCTTTCTGAATAGCTTAGAGATTTACTTAAGCTACATCCAGCAACTGAAAAATTAACTGGATATTACTCCATAGATCTTCCCATATACATAAAAATGTAAAGTGTCATCACGCTCTGCAATTTGGATGGCCACTGGCAGGTGACCACACAGAACTGCAGCTTGAGGAGTTGCTGGCCGGCCCAGGCAAGCTGTTTATTGAATGGGCGAGGAGGACCTTCACCCAGCAATTTAACAAGCTTCTGAGTGAGGCTCCTGCTCCTGCCCAGTTAAATGTACCTGCAGTGTTTTAGCAAGCGTTTTATGAAGCACCTCAACCCTGTCAGACCCACAAGGGGTTGGGGGTTGGGGTAACCTGGGAGGGGAGAGAGGAGAGTGTGTTGAAGTGTAAAGGCAAGGGGTGGTCCAGTGCCAGATTTACATATAAGCTAAACAAGCTATAGCTTAGTGCCCCACTCTCTTGGGGGCCCCAATTTCTTTTAAAGAAAAACAACAACTGGATGTACATTTCCAAAATATGAGATAAAAAACAAGTACAGTGGTACCTCAGGTTAAGTACTTAATTTGTTCTGAAGGTCTGTTCTTAACCTGAAACTGTTCTTAACCTGAAGCACCACTTTAGCTAATGGGGCCTCCTGCTGCCACCGCGCCGCCAGAGCATGATTTCTGTTCTCATCCTGAAGCAAAGTTCTTAACCTGAAGCACTATTTCTGGGTAAGCGGAGTCTGTAACCTGAAGCATATGTAACCTGAAGCGTATGTAACCCGAGGTACCACTGTAAAATAAAACCTACATACAGCAACAGTGTTTTGTGTTGTGTAGGCTCCTATGATGTAAGTAATGGGCCCCGCCTGCTAGCCTGCTCCCTAAAGTATCACTGGTTTGCTCATTTCTATATATAGGGTTAAGGGACGCTGGTGGCACTGTGGGTTAAACCACCACAAAGCCTAGGACTTGCCGATCAGAGGGTCGGCGGTTCGAATCCCTCCAACGGGGTGAGCTCCCATTGCTCGGTCCCTGCTCCTGCCAGCCTAGCAGTTCGAAAGCACATCAAAGTGCAAGTAGATAAATAGGTACCGCTCCGGCGGGAAGGTAAACGGCGTTTCCATGCGCTGCTCTGGTTCGCCAGAAGCAGCTTAGTCATGCTGGCCACATGACCCGGAAGCTGTACGCCAGCTCCCTCGGCCAATAAAACAAGATGAGCGCTGCAACCCCAGAGTCCGCCACGACTGGACTTAATGGTCAGGGGTCCCTTTACCTATATATATAGGGTGCCTACATTCTGCATAGACTGATTGCATGGCAACATGTAGCATGTAGCTGCAGACTGCAGTGCAGCACAGTTGAATGTAGGTCAAGCTGTTGTACCTGTTATCTAATATTAAAGAGTGCTTGCAGACTGATGATCAGGCAGCATAGACTGAGGGTATGAGTCTTATGCCTACTGATTAATTTCATGTAATACATAATTTATTTTGATTCCAATATGGCTTTAGATACCTTAGGTCCATAAATTACCATATAGCATATATTCAACACACACAAAAACAGCAACAATTTGTTGTTGACAAAGGACAGCTGGACATATAAAGGGCCCCATTACCTTCAGTAGCTTAGGGCCTCATCAAACCTAAATCTGGCCCTGGGGTGGTCAGATGTGAGGGAAAGGTGGTTGCCAAAAGAGTAGAGGAATTGGTTGGTGAGTGGGATGAGCACAGGTAGAGCTGTGTGTGTCTGTGTGTGCATAGAGGTTGGGGAGCAAGATGGTAAGGAAGCCAGTTAGGTGCAAACACACCAAGAGGAGTGCTGGATTGGCTCTACCTGTGTGTTTGCACCATGCCAACTTCCCCGCCACCTCATTCCTCTCCCTTTCGGTAAGCAATCATGACCCATCTGCCAGGAAGCTAGCACAACAGCTCTTCCCCACCTGGGAGAGGAAGCCCTTGCTTGCAGGCACACCCTTTTTGGCATCCATGGCAATGCTACTACTAAAGGTAAAGAGGTAAAGGACCCCTGGATGGTTAAGTCCAGTCAAAGGCAACTTATGGGGTTGCGGCACTCATCTCGCTTTCAGGCCCAAGGGAGCCGGCATTTGTCCATAGACAGTTTTCCAGGTCATGTGGCCAGCATGACTAAACTTCTTCTGGCGGAATGGAACACTGTGACGGAAACCAGAGCACATGGATAGACTTCCGGGACAGCACCATCGGCAATAGCGGAGTTCCTCTGACAGAGAGGAACCCGCTCCGTGAAAATCGGGTCTTGCCGCCGCGGCGAAGGCGGAGACCCTTTAAAAATCCCAGGCGGAGGAAGCCTGGGAACGTGGGATTCGGCTGACACCAGGAGCGCCTCCCCTACTCGCAGGGAACCCCTTTTTCGGGGGTGCGAAGCGACGTGGGGTGAGTGGCGCAGTGTTTTGAATCAACCGCTACTCTTACGGAGTGAAGCCACACAGCCGTTGCCGGAGAGCGCTGACTTTTTCCTGTGGACAACTGGACTCTAAACAAGTACCCGTGAGTAGAACGGAAAATTGGATCAAGTATTAAGAAATATTTTAATTTGGCACCGAAACGGGAAGGTTCTAAACAGGAAGTCCGCCTCCTGTTTTTTGTAAATAGATTGAAGCAAAAACTTTGTAAGCTAAAGTCTGGAAAGTCGTACATAAAGTTCTAAATTTCCTTCATTCATCACCACCAAAACCCCTCTTGGAAGCAGGAGAAAAGTGGGGGATTTTTGACTGTTTAAGCCTGCAGGAGAGAGAGTAAAGAAAGATAAATTTTCCACCGTCTCAAACCTGGGAACGGGGTGTCAGAGACAGAAATTTATGGGGAAAATTCATCAACTGTGAACGGAACGTCTTTTGACAGATAGTAAAAAAAAGAGAGAGAGAGAAATATATTGATTCCAGTGTTGCTTCTTGCAATCAAAAGAAACAAAGTTTTTGAAAAGTGAAAGTAATTTTTCCTTGGTGGTCCTGCTTTTAAAAGATGGATACAAATAGAAATTGTCTCCTCTAGAGGGAGCTTGTTAATTTGTTGCCGGAGCTGATCTGGGGACCTCACAGCTGTATGATTAGGATCGTGAGACCAGACTCTAACCTTGGGGGGAAAAATGTGTTTACAAGAAGTCTTGGTGCTTGCTTTGTGCAAGACAAGTGCTTTGCTGGAGCAGATGCATGAGAAGATGGATTTGATGACTGTTGCAGTTAAAAACTTTGGACAAACGGCGAATACCCATATAGAAACCATTCAGGAACCAGCCCAGGAATCTGTTTTGATAGGGCAAGCGCAAGGGCAGAAGAAAATGGAGGAGGTTGTTGTTGAACCTCAAATAACACAAATGGAGAGACCCGAGGCCTTGCAGGAGTATAAGCCGCTGTTCTCGAAGTTTGAATCTGGAGTGGACCAGGGGGGGTCTGGAGTTGTGAGGGCTCTTAATTTTGGAAAGACTTTGAAATATGCTTTTAAATACTTTCTGGATTACAGTGTTGACTGTGGGGAATGGGACTGTGGGGAATGGGCTGATCTGCTGAGGAGAGATGGAGATGGAGATACTTTTGGATTGGAGTCCTCCCGAGACCTACTCCCCAATGAGAAAGGAAAGAAAATAAGAAAAAGATCAACAAAAGATAAAGTAAAGGGCAGGTATAAACAAGAAGAAGATCTGCAGAAGGGACATGGAAAAGATTTAAGAGCCTCGGACATAAGAGCACCAGGTTGATGGATTAGATAAACGAGAAAGGACTGACAAAACCCGAGACCAGGAAGAAGAGACGATGGATGAAGATTGGAAGAAAGTTTCAAAATTTATTTAGAAAAGTATTGTAAAATTAATGAGTATTAGAAAAATGTTGGAATGAAATTATTTGGCCTTAGCAGAAAGGTCAAAAAGAATTATGAAAGAATATGTTATGGTTAAAAGAATTTGGTATATATAAGTTTTAAGTTTTAGGGTTTTTTAGGTAAGATAAGGTTAAAATAGATTAAGGTAATTTAAATGACAGAATATTGTGAAAGATGGAAAGGATTTGCTGAGATAATTAACAACTAGAATACAAAAAAGGGAGGTGTGAGGAGGTCGTTGAAATAAGTTAATGAAAGTTAAGGATTTGGGAATATTAGACTTGTTTTTTAATTGTTTGTTTATTTGTTTTTTGATTTAGATGTATTGTGGTGGTTTTTTTTTGACATTGGTTTTTATTGATCTGTATTGTTTAATTGTTATGTTTATCTACTTCTTTCTCTCTTTTTCTCCTTTTCTTGTCTTTTCTTTCTTCTTTCTTTGTAACTTTAAAATTCTCAATAAACATCATTAAAAAAAAAAAGGAAACCAGAGCACATGGAAACACGTTTACCTTCAGGCCGCAGTGGTACCTCTTTATCTACTTGCACAGGCATGCTTTCGAACTGCTAGGTTGGCAGGAGCTGGGACAGAGCAACAGGAGCTCACTCCATTGCGGGGATTCGAACCGTTGACCTTCTGATTGGCAAACCCAAGAGGCTCAGTGGTTTAGATCACAGCGCCACCCACATTTTAGTGCTACTACTAAAGTGCACCTTGCAGCCACAGCTATACTGGCAGCTTGGTTGCCATTTTGCATGGACCAGGGTCAATGACACAAATCTAGTATCATTCAGGGGCCTTATGGGAGGAAACTGTAGCTGCCACTAAAAATAAATGTTGAAGAATGTTTGAAGAAAATTCTGCAAAGTGACCTTTTTGTAGGAGGGTGCAAAAAGAAAAATCTTTGAAATATTCTCAGCTGTGGGGAGGGAAGCCTTTGGAGAAATTTCGGCTCAGCTGCAGTTTCCATAAAATGAGCAATATTTCAATACAGTGCTTTAGTCCAAATCAGGTGGAATGGTGTTGATTCCTTCACTACATTTCCCTGCATTCATTCTGGAACCATGTGCAAAGAACCATGAATATGAGGCACACATCATTCAATACTCCTACTAGACCTTTCTCCACTGTTCATGCCTACAATTGAGGATTCTGCCACAAAGCAGGTATGCTCCCACTCTATGCAGTTTTGAAAGCTTTGCATTGATGCCTTCAACCATAGTCTGAGCCCAAGATTGTTCTCAATGTGAACAAAAGCAATTAAAAGCTGATCCAAATGGAAAATAATGGATTGTATCCATCTAACTTGTATTCAGAGAAGACTCTCTGACGTCAAAAGACCTGACCAACTTAAGCCTATTGATTTCAGTGGATGTGCTCTGAATATGACTCAGTGGGATGCAGCCCAATCTCCATAGTCAAAGTGAACAGTCCATTAAAATAAGTCCATTAAAAAGGGGGCACTCTGACACCCACAAGAAGGGTTGGAAAAAAACTGAGGGTGCAGGTCTCCTCCTCCTCCAGGCCTCCTCCACTTCCAGTAGTATGAGCCATACAGTCCAAAAATCTCTTTGTACAGCCTACTGTTCTACTCAAGCTTATATTATATCTCAAGTGTAACCAACATGGTGCCCTTCAGATGTTGTGGACTACAACTCCCATCAGTCCTAGTCAGCGAAGTAAGGGATGTGGACTGAGGAGGAATGGTGGTGGGTGCCCTCCTTCTCCTGAACCTTCCCGAGAACAGGAGGACAGTATAGATTTAGAACAGTGGTTTGTAGAAGGTCATAGTTCAGAGGCTGCAGAGGGGAGAAGCTGGGAAATGTTGGGAGAGGAACAGCAGGAAGAAGAAGCACCAGGGGAGAGGCAGCTGACAGACTCAGTGTCTTTGGAAAGCGTTCCTGACGCCTCCTTCCAGGGCCAGGTGTACATTGAGAGTAGTAGAACAGAAAGCTCAGGGGCAGAAAGCTCAGATTATCCGACACAGGGGTGACGTAGAATAGGAGAGACGTAGGGGGTGGGACTTTACTTGGAACAACGCCATTATGTGAGAGGCAGTATCATCCGTCTCTCTCTGTGAATATTGAATAAAATACCATGGTAAGAATGTCTTGTTTTCCCATTTTTGGCTGCCAGCCTTGAGGGAGGGAGATCAGATTCCCTGAAGCCTGACAGGATGGTGGGAATAATATTCCAAAGCATCAGGATGCTGCCACAGTGACTACCCCTGATATGTCCATTGATGGAGTAACAGCACAGGAAAGGGGATTAGGAGTTTGGGCACTGAATCATCCAGTTGCTACTACAGGCAGAGCGACATTAGGGTAAGGGCTTTAAAATTCTTCTTTCGTTTCAGCATTATGGATGCTCATAATACTCAAAAGCAAAAGTGAGAGGATAAATCAAGGGCCGAACTATTTCATATGAAGCTGGGTGGCCTTGCTAGCACACACTGCTGATTCCGGTTAACCATCCACAGGCTTTTACACGAGGAGTGTTATATATGGCTTTAGGCATCTTTCGATTCTTGCTAATTCTCATAATGCGCTTTTGCAGCTTCCTCCAAGGGTTCTCACTACAAGGAATAATCAAGCTGTTCCCATCCATTCGATTAATAATTAAAGATTAAAATATCCTGAAGGAGGCAATGTCTAGACAGCGTTCAGGGGCTAAAGCATTTCAAGATGTCAGGGAAAGATATTGATCACAGCTGTCTATCCTGACGATAACACTTTGTTAGCAGCTTTCACCAAGGAAATCTACTCCAGAAAGTTTGTGCGTGCCTTTACGGCATGCTTCTTAAGGCCTTGATATACAAGCACACTGGAGAGAGAGCTATGCAATAAATAAAATAAATAAATAAATAAGAAATCCTTCTCCCTGGCCTCTCGTCTTTCAGAGACTTTGATCTGTCGCAGCATCGGCCAGGAAGAGAACAAGGTACCTGGGGCTTGTAGCTTCTTACTTGGAAGCTGTTGAAACTGCTCTTCATACCAAATGCAGTGTGAGTGCCAAGAGCACAGCAGTCCTTGAACTCCGGTTATTACTGGGATTTGCTACTGCTGGAGGGTGCTTGTCTCAGTGTCTTTCAGTGTTGCTCAGTGCAATTTTTTTGGTGTGATTTAGGTCTGACTATCCTGAGCATCCTGAACTGGAAGCAAGCAACCTTAAAATCAATGCAACTCATTTCCACATAAATATGATAAGGATGGAGCTCTATGTCTGATCATTCACAAAGAATGACGTGGTGCTCTGCACGTTTCCTAAATGGCTCTCCCTTCAGTGCAAATTCTGTGCATATATCAACGATGCTCCAGTTTACTTAGAAGAGGGATAAGGAACCAGTGGCTCTCCAGCTATTGCTGGACTCCAGCTCCAGTCAGCACACATCAATATGGCCAATGGACCAGAATGATAGGAGTTGGAGTCCAAGAACATCTGGAGGTCGACAGGTACCCACCTCTGAGGGAGAAGTAAAGGAATCCTAACAAAGTCCCTTTTCCAACATGGATAGCCAGATTTGTAGCTGGGGTCCTCCTCCAAATATCATAACACCTGTTTTAAAACAGCTGCACTGGTTGCCATTTTGTTTCCAGGCCCAATTCAGGGTGCCCTAAATAGCTCAAATCCTAAATATATGAAAGACTGCCTCCTTCCTACAGACCTTCTTGGGTGCGAAGATCAGCAGAGGGGGCCCTCTTGGTTGTTCCACAGATCTCAATAGCTTGGGGGGGGGGGGTTGGCCCTCCCTAAGTTGTGGAACTCCCTCTCCACAGATGTGTGTCTAGCACCTTTGCTACGCAGCTTTCAAGGGATGCTGAAGATGCAGCTCTTTATCCTAGTTCTTGACACTTGAGAGGTACATTTTTAGGACCCACCTTATCTTTGTAATTTTAAGTTGTTTTAAATAGTGCCTTTAAATAGCATGCTTAATTGTTGTTACCTGCCTTGTGAACTTCTGGTGAAGGATAGGTAATCTATATTGTAAATAATAATAATAATAATAATAATAATAATGTTTTAGGTTAATAAATATTTCATGTTTATTACTTCAGAGGAAAAGGAAGTTACCGTATTTTTTGCTTTATAAGACTCACTTTTTCCCTCCTAAAAAGTAAGGGGAAATGTGTGTGTGTCTTATGGAGCGAATGCAGGCAGCGCAGCTATCCCAGAAGCCAGAACAGCAAGAGGGATTGCTGCTTTCACTGCGCAGCAATCCCTATTGCTGTTCTGGCTTATGAGATTTATAATATTTTTTTTCTTGTTTTCCTCCTCCAAAAACTAGGTGCGTCTTGTGGTCTGGTGCGTCTTATAGAGCGAAAAATACGGTATTTTGAAGACTTGGCATAACTAAGTGCCTTCACCCCCCGAAACTGCAAAGTGAATGTAGACATTAGTCCTATTATACTTCCATTTTCTAAGCTGGCAAGCAATATGTGGTCATTAACAAGGGAAACCCTCCGGGAGAAAGAAAGACTATCAACACTGCATAATGAAATTGTTCTAATAAAGCTTCACTGACACAAGACTTGAAGGCAGGCTCTTCGGTTTTAGTCTCTTATAGGACTACAATGAAAGTCCTACTACAAATGCAGGAAAAAAAGAGGGGAGTGGGATGTAAAATGATGTTAATCCATGGCAAATTTGGGTGATAACACACTACACAAATGACAATAACCAATGTGAAATATAACAAGCAACGGGTGGAAAATGATAGCTCTGCTGATACAATGAATGCCTGAAACTTTTACAAAGGCAGTAAAAACCAGGGGTGCTGAAGTTTGAACATGAATATGGTGGTGAGTAGTAACATACATGTTGCCCCAGTTCAGAAAACCAGGGCCTGTTAGGATTCAAGCTAAACCCACCCCTTTACAGTACAGGATTGAAATGGGCACAGCCCACCATCAGCATCCTTGACAACCTCTCTCTTTCTGCACTTGACAGAAGGATACATGGGAGATGTAGCTCACATGGACCTTGGCAACCCTCCTAGAGAACCAAGGTCTTGGGAACTATATCTCCCATGGGGGGAAACAGTGAAATTGGTAGCTTTTCATTTGAGGGATGGCTTTCTTCCCTACAGAAATAGGGTAAGGAACCTTTTCTGGCCAGAGGGCCAGATCTTTATTCTGTCACCCCCCCCCCCCCCGGTGAGCCAGGTTTCAGAGGTGGGCAGGGCCTATCACGTGTCCATCCCCTGACATCATTATGACATCAGGTAATGCCACAATGTCATTTGCTGTCAGCTATTGTGCTCCTCTTAGAACTGTCTGAAAAAAAAAAAAAAGATTAATGATAAGTATTTTTCTCATGGGTAGCCACTGTTTCCAAAAGGAGAAAGGGGATAAAGGCTGTCTTTTGAAAGCATCATCTGCACACAGGACTTCTTCCTTTTGCAAAGAACCTTAACCTTATATGCCAGTGATATTTTTGAAAGGCAGTATTTTCTGCCTTCCTGCTCACTTGATGGGGAGGGGACAGGGAAAAGTGCCTTTTGGGAGCTTTTGCTACCTGTAGGAAAAGAGTCCACTGGTTAGTGGAGGATTCAATCCTGCAGGAAAGCACATGTGAAGCAACAACCTGCAGGATTGAGCTCTCCCGCTCACCATGTGATGAGTAGGGTGGAGAAGTCAGCATTTCCTTCCTTTCCCATGACGTCCTGACCATATGTTTTATTAGGGTTTAAAAAAACCCTAGTTAAACATTAGGTTCACCCACTGAATTGATTCAGGGTGAAGCCAGATCAGGTTCCTCCTAAGTTGGATCAGATACATAAGAGGGGGAGGGGTGAAATGTTTGCACAGCCCCAATTCTAATACCACCACCATTAACATGCATTTCTATGCACACTTCACCCTATTTTTGAACACAATGGGTACTCTATTGCAAAATTCAGAGAAGTGTGAATTTTTGAAGATGCCTATGTTTAACTCCATGTACTGTACTTTTCCGTTTATAAGACGCCCCAGTGTATAAGACAACCTCTATTTTTTGAGCCCAAAATTAAGAAATAAATATTTTAAACATTCTGTGTATAAGACGACCCCCAATTTTAAACTTTAAAAAATTGGGGGGAAACATAGTCTTATACACGGAAAAATACAGTATCATTTCAGAAAGTGAAAGTAAAAATGTGAGCTGAATCCAATCCTTCTTTCCACTGAGGGCTGCCACCACCCTTCGTGCTAAATACCCCAGGACACTCAGGCATGGGACATGCCAGGAGCCATTTTTGAAATCAGCTCTGCAGACAACCACTTAAAGGTAAGCTCCCCCACTTCTAAAAGAGTGATGAACAGATATAAATTGGATACTGAAAACAGTACCCAGTTGTATTCATTTGCTGCTTGTGGTCTTTGTTTTAGGCTGGGGCTAAACTGCACCAAATAGGTCCCATTCAGTTTAGTTTTTCATTCCTCCCAAAACTAATGCAAACACCTATTTATTGAGGTAGGGGTGTGTGTGTTAATGGTACTGTTGGAGTTGATCATGCTCCAGAATGAGAATGGAACAAATTTATTGGGGATACTTGATACAGATATAGGAAAACAAAAATAAAATTATTTTATGCTACAGGGGCTGCGAGAACATTAATTGCCAAAAATTGGAAAAAAGAAATAACACAGACAAAAAAAAATGGCAAGATAAATTATTGGATTATATTGAATTGGCCAGATTGACAGAAGCTATCAGGGATCAGCCCAAACAAAAATTTCAAAAAGATTGGGAAAAATATAGAGAATATCTTAAAAAGCTGTGCCCTCAAATTAATACTTGGACTTGTTTTGATTAACTTCTGCAAAATAAATTAAGGTATGTAAGTCTATGTAAGAAAGAAAAAGAGGTAATAAGGAATTAAGGAATCAGTTTACCAAAAACGGAAAGAGAACCATGTTGAGGATGAAGGAAGTCAAATGGAAGAAAAGAAGAAATGAAGTATGGTATATATATTGATGTTAATTTGTTTGTATAATTTTTTGTAAGTAACAATATTTTAGTTGTATTTCTGTTTTTGTTGTTTTTAAAGTTTTAGTGTTGATTATGTGTTATTATTTTTATGTTTAATGTGTGTATGTGTATCGTAAAATAAATTCAAATAATAATAAAAAAGAGAATGGAACAAATATTTCAGTATTTTCATTGTTTTAGTTCTCTCATACTTAGGGGGTAGGAGATGTTTCAATATCAGCATGCAGGAAACGATCCTTGATCTGTTCAGAATGGTGAATTTCCCCCTATTCCCCTCACTCCCTCTGCTGTTAAAAGCTACTTCAAATCCTTAATCTCCTTGGGAAGGACAACATATTAGTCTCCCATGACAAACTCCTTCCTGAGTCAGCAAGAACCATCTTAGCCTAATAAATGATGCAAGGAGGTGAGAGGCATCTTGGGGCTGAAAAACAAATACTGATACAACAGCCATCGCAGAAGCTACAGGAAATAAATGAGATGAGAACTTTCCTGGTTAAAATAAATTAAACTATAATTCTTACACGGTGAGGGAAAGTGACTGAAAGCAGAAGAGAGGGGGAGTGGGGGTAGAGAAAGGACGAAGCAATTTAAGATCCATCAGTCTGACATCGGAGAAACAAGCAAATGGAGTAAGGAATATAATGGAAACAGCAAAGCTCCTAGTAATTGAGTAGCAGGCTAGGATAAAGTGCCTCATCCGACTTACATATATACCATTTGCAAAATTATTATTGATGTCAATGGAAGAAGAATTGGGACCTCTCAAACAAAATTAGGAAGATTTTCATAGTAACTCAGATTCCCTCTGGCCGGGAACTGTCCATCTTTTTAACTTTGATGTTCTGGATTGAAGTTGGATTGGATTAAACTAGACTGCAAGGCGCTTTGTTGAAATAACTGTAGTAGCCCTTAAGAGAATTATATTTTCCATGGGCCTTGGGCCCTCATATACTGGTGCTCAGCATACCAGGACAAGAGCATAGGAGCCAACTCCTAGAGGCCATGGGGGCTTTGGCTCTCCAATAAAATATTTGAGGGGGCCACCCCCCCCAAGTTGATGGGCACTGCCATTCAAAAGGTTTGTGTGCACTGTGTCATGTGATTGATTACATGGGGCAGGGCTTAACTGGACTCTCACAATATTTTATTCAAGTTGGCACCCCTGTTGAAGAGGGAGAGAAGAGCCAAGCCCTTCTCCTCTCCTCTCTACATGTTACCACTGTGTACCCCAGAATTTCTGCCCCTTGCCAAGGAATGGCAGGGAGTTTTGAGAAGCTAGTAGAGGATCTTTCTGGGAATGTGAAGGCTGGGGAACAAGGGGAAGAAGCCAATAGTTCTCTCCTCTGGCTCTGATTTTTATTCAAGTCAGTGAAGATTTTTTTGGAGGGCTTAAAAGCTCCCTTCTTGTTTGAGGTGGTCTTTTACGGGCCCTCTAAATTATTCACCAGGATCAAAACTTTGCCGGTAAGTTTAGAAATCAGTTCCAAATCTGTTTTGCTATGCTGGGAAGAGAGACTGATTGCTAAACCACTCTAGGAATTGTACCTCTGTGAGGTTTCCTAGCAACTCTCAGTACTCTTAACAAACTAGAGCTGTCAGAATTCTTTGGGGGAAGCCATGATTGGTATCATAGTGCTTTAAATGCATGGTGAATGTGGCTGAAGTTTGGACCTTTCTGTGAAAGAACTGTGACCTCACATAAGTTCTGAAAACAAATTCCTGAAATCAGGATGTGCACAATGGAACCCTGTCCTTTAAGTCTAACTGTATGTCTTCTAGACCTGCTTCTACTTTGTAGATCTTGCAGTTCCCACAAAGAAAGTTCCAGCAAGCCTAACAGGCAACCCAGAGGCAAATCCTATACAGTGGTACCTGTGGTACTTAATTCATTCTGGAGGTCCGTTCTTAACCTGAGGTATCACTTTAGCCAATGGGGCTGGCACGCAATTTCTGTTCTCATCCTGAAGCAAAGTTCTTAACCTGAGGTACTATTTCTGGGTTAGCGGAGCCTGCAACCTGAAGCGTCTGTAACCTGAGGTACCACTGTATTACTAAAAACAGGCTGTCTTGGATTCAATATACCATGAAATAACTTCTGCTGGTGGAATATGGGCATTTCCTCTTCTCCCAGCAACCAGATGATATGATCCAAGATGATACGTTTTATTAGATCAAGTTACTAGAGAAATGCCTGGGATACATTTTGCCCTAAATGCCTTCAAAAGTTCACTATTTTTGATTCTACTAGTGACTCATATTTAAGCAGATTATTAGACCAATATTGACTTGGATGGATGGACACTTCCAGTTCGGACACTTCCTGCTCTCTTCTCTACAGCAGTCCTCTGTACATTATCACCATGGTTAGAGAACCCCCCCGATACACGAAATGTGACATGGGGCTGCAACTGTGTATCTGTGTAGGAGTAGAGGCTATAACAATTTGCAACAGCTTCAGTTTTTGGTGATTGGTAATACCAATGAGCTATGAGCAATATGATTCTACAGAATTAAGCTTTTGATGATATTTAGGGATTAAGATAATCCTTGCCACCTGCCAAAGATGGGAAGGGGTTCGTCTTCAAAATGAGACTTTTGTTTATCATTAAAGAAATAAGCTGATTTGCAAAGATCTTACACCAGTCTACTGAGAGTCCCTTCCACTGTGAGCTTTGTTGTTCTTAAGATGGTTAATAGTTTTCTTTCTCTCTTCTATTTGAAAAGGAGTGTAGCTTCCAATCTCTCTATGTTCTCCACAGACAACTTTGCAATGGGCAATCTTTCAAAAATCAATTAATCTTACCAAATTCAAGCTGCGCAGAACTATCTAAAGTCTGATATATATCAACTACAAGCTAGTTTGTTATATCTTCAAAGATTGAGGCATAATTAGCCACTTCTTTAAGAACTTTCTTTTCATTCACCCAAATATGGCCTGCCTTATTTTCAGTTTTGAAACGTTTTCATTTTTAAATGTTCACCATCCTGTTTTTCCTGTCAAGGTTTTAACTATTCCGAGTCTTCATTTTGCAAGTATGATGTTTTATTGTCTGGTGTTTTATTGTGGGCATATTATGCAACTTGTTACTGACACAATAATAATGCTTTAGCACTGGGTTTATTCTGCATTAGTTTGTTCTACGATGCTTCCTCGATGTTACCACATTATTTCTGTCCAGAGGGGATTTAGCATAGCACAAGAGGAACAAAAAGAAAGCAGAACAATTGTGATAGACACGATTATGGGATCTCAACAGGAAATTATGGGACAAGCACTGATTAGAAATGAAGCAGGGCGACTGCCCTAAAACCTTTGCAGGCCAAATGGTATTATTAATAATAATAATTTATTATTTATACCCTGCCCATCTGGCTGAGTTTCCCCAGCCACTCTGGGCGGCTTCCAATCAAGTGTTAAAAACAATACAGCATTAAATATTAAAAACTTCGCTAAACAGGGCTGCCTTCAGATGTCTTTTAAAGAGAAGATAGCTGCTTATTTCCTTCACATCTGAAGGGAGGGCATTCCACAGGGCGGGTGCCACTACCGAGAAGGCCTTCTGCCTGGTTCCCTGTAACCTCACTTCTCACAATGAGGGAACCGCCAGAAGGCCCTCGGCACTGAATCTCAGTGTCCGGGCTGAACGATGGGGGTGGAGATGCTGCTTCAGGTATACATTTATTTATACAGGTATTGAAAGCGGGATTATGTATGACTGTCCCAATTGCATCATGAGCACAAATAATCCTGAATGCATAATAATAAGGCTGCTTGGCTGTCACACAAACCCTGTGCTCCCTTCCACTCTCTGCAGATTGCAACCTAGCTCATACTTCCTGTGGGATTGGGGCGGGAGGGGGGAGAATCATCAATTAACCTTTAAATTTGAGGGAACGTAAATTATTCTTGCAAGAGACATTTATTCTGATGCCATTGCTTTCTACTCAAGAAGAACAATGGTACCTAACCAATGACACCTAACCATGAAGAGTGGTTAGAAAAGATTTGTACAATCACATATCCGTAGGATTCAAGATGTATGGAATAAAATGTATGACCTGATTTAATAGGGTTCTAATGGGATTTAGAACTCTATTTAGAATCTCCTGCCAACCTAGAAGTTTGAAATCACATCAAAGTGCAAGTAGATAAATAGGTACAGCTCCGGCTGGAAGGTAAACAGTGTTTCCATGTGCGGTTCTGGTTCGCCAGTCATGCTGGCCACATGACCTGGAAGCTGTACGCCGGCTCCCTTGGCCAATAAAGCGAGATGAGCACTGCAACCCCAGTTGGCCATGACTGGACCTAATGGTCAGGGGTCCCTTTACCTTTAATGGGATTTAATGGGGTTATATGTTAATGAATGTATATTATTCTAAAAACTTAATCTAAAGTTTTTAGTAGGGGTCTTAGAATGCAGGCTTGTGACTTAATAATGAATTACACTGTTTGCATTGTCTCCCGGTGTGCCAACTTGAATAAAATGGGGGGGGGGGCAGGTAAGCCCCACACCTACATAGTCAATCACTTGACACTGTGCATGCATACCATTTGAATGGCAATGGCCATTAACCTTGGGGGGCCTCACCCCCTCAAATATTTTATCCGGGGGGGGGGGGCAAAGACCCCTCAGCCCCTCGGAGTTGGCTCCTATGTTCCCTCCACTCAAACTCAGGAAAATCCCACAGCACTTTTTTCATTTCTGAGAAAGAAGGTTGCTGGTAACAGGGATACATATTAATACATGCATATAAGTTTGTCATTCTATATTATACTGAAACTTTTATCACTTTGTCATTGATACCTGCCCCCTTGGATAAATTGTGATAAACGTATTCTAAATAAATTATTATCCTCGGTTTCTTTCTTCTGCCCAATAGAGAAAACCCCTCATTTGGTTCAATTTTTTGGCTCAAATATTCATCTTTTTTCCCCCTAACGAGTTTCTTTGTAACAGACTCAAATCCCCTTTTTATTTCTTAAGCTTATTCTTAATCTTTTTTTCTTTCGGCACAGCTATTCAAGTCCTGCTCATTAATTGAAATTGTTTTAATTAAAAGAAAAGAGAGAAAGCGAAAGCGAAAGAGAGAGAGTTGCAAATATTTTAATTATTAGCTTCTGCCTCTTGTTCTGGATTATCCTCTTGATCACCTTTAAATGAGTATGTTTGTGTTGCTCTTGTCTCTCTAATGCTTCTGCCAACTGTCAGGCTTCAGCAGTCTTTACTTCTCCTCAGTCTTTCCAAACCCCCCCCCCCCCACGTTTTAGGCCTTGGCGCCTTACCTTAGGTGCCTGGCTAAACCGCAGCCATTAGAAATCAGGCAGACACCATCCCTGCTAATTTGCAGACACCAGGTTAAAACAGTTCTGTTTCAGGAACCTTTGCACCACGAATGTTGTCCTAATGTTCTGCTCTCTAAAGTTTTCATCGAAGTTGTGATATATATATATATATATATATATATATATATATATATATATAGCTTTGCCCCCCCCCCCATAAGCATATTTAAGACTTGTGGTGGAAAGCAGGGTATACAATTATTAAATAAATAAAATTTCAGAAAGCTTTCAGTTGAACGATGGAGTCGTTTTTATACTTATACGTCTTCATTCTGGCTGAGCCACTTCTACATCAAACACGCCCCACCAGTGTCGGAGCTTCATGCTCTGACACTGGGGGCGGAGAGCAGGCGGGGGCGGGGTTGGTGCGCATCCTGGGGATGTGGTGCATCGCTTGTGGGGATGTGGTGCCCAGCACGGGGAGAGGGCAGCTGTGATGACACCCCACTGGGAGCGTGGTACCGGGGGGGCAGTTTGCTTCCCCTGCCCCCCTCTTCCTTTGCCAGTGCGCCCCACTCTCCCTTCTGTTCTTGATTCAGGACTGATGCAAAGAGCTTCTGTGAGTGCGAGTGACTGTGGATGCAATTTTTGGCTTTTGACGCTTGAGGTGTACAGTGGTACCTTGGGTTACATACACTTCAGGTTACATATGCTTCAGGTTACAGACTCCACTAACCCAGAAATATTACCTTGGGTTAAGAACTTTGCTTCAGGATGAGAACAGAAATCATGCTCTGGCGGCACAGCGGCAGCGGGAGGCCCCATTAGCTAAAGTGGTGTTTCAGGTTAAGAACAGTTTCAGGTTAAGAACAGACCTCCGGAATGAATTAAGTACGTAACCCGAGGTACCACTGTATATTTTTAGGAACCACCTTATTTTTTGTAATTTTAAGTTGTTTCGATGATTAATACTATTGTGTAATGTTGTGTTCTAATATTAATGTTGCGTTTTAATTGTTGTAACCCACCCTCAGACCTTAGAGTGAAGGATGGGTAACTAGTAATCACAATCACATGCACTTTTTTGTTTCTATAAATAGCAGATGTCAAGGAAATAAGCAGCTATCTTATTTTTAAAAGACATCTGAATTATTATTATTATTATTATTATTATTATTATTATTATTTGGAAAGGGACATATAACTCTTTCTCTGCCATGCTCTTCACCAAAAGTGCCCCTCCTAAGCTTCTATTTGCATTTAAAGGGAACCTCCCATCATTGCCAGTAAATAAATAAAATTTCCATAGATCACAACATCTTAGTTATAGAGGCTTCACAAACATTTTAAAAGATAGGGGAGATGACTTAGAGTCTATTCACTTTATTATGTTAAAGTATCTTTTAAAAATTAAATAGGTAAAAGGTAAAAAGGTAAAGGACCCCTGGACGGTTAAGTCCTGTCAAAGGCGACTATGGGGTTGCAGCGCTCATCTTGCTTTCAGGCCGAGGGAGCCGGCGTTTGCCCACAGACAGCTTTCTGGGTCATGTGTCCAGCATGACTAAATTGCTTCTGGTGCAACAGGACACTGTGATGGAAACCAGAGCGCATGGAAATGCCGTTTACCTTTCTGCCGCAGAGGTACCTATTTATCTACTTGCACTGGCATGCTTTCGAACTGCTAGGTTGGCAGGAACTGGGACAGAGCAACAGGAGCTCTCCCTGTCGTGGGGATTCAGCTGACCTTCTGACTGGCAAGCCCAAGAGGCTCAGTGGTTTAGACCACAGCACCACTCGCGTACCTTAAAAATTAAATAACGACAAGATCGAACAGGTGACATCCTTGGAGGACCTGTTTAAGTATCTGAATGTGTCACCCATTCAACTTGAATCTTGCTCCCAGAAGATCTGAGAGAAACCTGATCTTGCCTTTCACACTATTAAAAGAGCACTGAGAGTCATGAATCATGGTGATACATTGCTGATTAAGTTAAGTGAAAATTTTTTTTCTCACTTGTTAAAATGCATTTGCCCCAAGGTGAATGAAGAGCACGTCAGTCTCCCTATTTTCTCAGTCCTCTGAGGAGGTTCTGCCAAGAATCGGAGGAAAGAATTTTTTAATAGCCTTACCACCAAATTTTGCCTAAAGTGAAATTTGAGGGAAATTTGAATTTCCCTGCTCTGGTGAAAATATCAGTAGACTAGGTTTTGCTATACATCAAGAATTAAACTAAAATGTCTGGGAAAATCCAGATGTCTGGCAACCCATGTTGGCAGTGTTGTTTTGGGTGATTTTCTTAAAAAAATATATCTCAAAAACTTCATTTTGCCAAAAAAACTCAGAAAAAAAGAAGCTCAACAACCTTGGGGGGGGAAATTATAAATAAATATGGCAACCCTACAGCAGACATTTCAAGGGACCCTAAAAACGTAGGAAGTGTGTTGATGGGTTTTGCTTTTTAGCACTACATAGCCTGGGGACCCAATTGGAAGAACTCTGCTACACACTCCATACTGAATGCTTGGAGTAATTTCTTACTTGTGTGTTTGCTATACCAATTAATATTCATTAATCAGCAACAATCTCAAAAAGCAATTAAGGAGTGATGTTGACACTTGGGAGTATTTGACTACAGTATGTCATCCTGCTCAATTAGTAGTACAGTGCTGGCTATGGAACAAGGTTCTGATTTTAATAGTTATTCTGGGGTGGGATGATGTGAAGGGTTTTTGTTTCTTTAAAAAAAAGCAATTTAGGCTACAGGAATGCAAATAGCCTCCAAGAAAAAAATGCAAATGTGTGTATTTGTTTTAAAAACGGCAGACACACGAGAGCATCAAACAACTTGCCGGATGCCTCGGGCCACACAAAGAATGCAGGATACAAGCAAGCAATGATGTGTCAGCTGTCAACGGCATTGCAGCATATATAGCGCCATAGGCTTGCCATATGCAAGCTGCGATTCTGAAACATTTAATCATGTCTAAATAAATTTAATGAGCTGGAAAAATGGCCTGATAGCTTTAAAAACATCTAATGGCACTGAAAGCTACTCAATTACAATGCTATTACTGTTTTCCCAATCATTGTGCATTGTCCCTGTCATCTGTACGCGTCATAGTAGTACTTTCTGTTTTGCTGAAACTCTTTAAGTAAATAAATAGTAATACAGTGGTACCTCTGGTTACATACTTAATTTGTTCCGGAGATCCGTTCTTAACCTGAAGCACCACTTTAGCTAATGGGGCTTCCCACTGCTGCCACTGCCGCCGCTGTGCGATTTCTGTTCTCATCCTGAAGCAAAGTTCTTAACCCAAGGTACTATTTCTGGGTTAGCAGAGTCTGTAACCTGAACCTTATGTAACCCGAGGTACCACCGTACGCCAGTGTGGTGTAGTGGTTAAGAGCGGTAGTCTCCTAATCTGGGGAACCGGGTTCGCGTCTCCGCTCCTCCACATGCAGCTGCTGGGTGACCTTGGGCCAGTCACACTTCCTTGAAGTCTCTCAGCCCCACTCACCTCACAGAGTGTTTGTTGTGGGGGAGGAAGGGAAAGGAGAATGTTAGCCGCTTTGAGACTCCTTAAAGGGAGTGAAAGGCGGGATATCAAATCCAAACTCTTCTTCTTCTTCTTCTTTGTGTTTCTACAGAATAATGTGGCCACTTCACACACCCTCTGTAGATATGGTAGGATATGTGCCGTCCCTTAGTTTGCATGCAATATAATGTGTAACACAGGCTGCCTGGGTGCCCAGCTTTTGCACCCAGAGGATGTGTCTGGATTTTCACCTTCTGAAATATGGCAACCGCACTACAGAGCAACCTAGAACTAGTTGAAAATATATATCAAAGCCTCGATCCTGCCTGAAAGGAGGAAACAGATGTATGTTGTTCCACAATCTAACTCGGACAGAAGCCATCACTGAAGAAATGACATCAATCAGCCAGGAATCACATGCATAGCTCAGCCAGCTTTCAGTCAAGTTGTCTTCCCTGAGGAGCTAGCTACCCAGTTGCAACAGCTGAGCCCTGCCTTGCTATATGATGGCTTTCCTAGAGGTTGTTTCCTTGCTCACACCTGGTAGCTTCTAGTGGGCCAAATATGGCTTATTCCCTAAATGAGCACTCTATTAATCGCAAGCTTGTTCTCTAACACTTTGTCTTTTCAAAAGCCACCATCTGCTGTTTATTCTTCATCCCAGTTGTGTTTTCTGCAGCTTTGATTTCTGATCCATCATCACTTTCCTGGGTGAGTCTTCATGCCTTCTGCTCTGCTCTGACTTCCCTTTTGCATCCCAGCTGTAACACTTGTTTCCACTTCTTCCCCATCCCAGCTTGGCTCCAGACCATAAGCCAATCACAAATGGCCTTCCTAGCTCTAAACATTTGTTTGGGTTCTGGCAGCATATCTCCCAGTTCTTTATATAAGATGGGAAGAGTAAATCACAAAGACTCCTTGGGTCAGCAGCTGGGTTTTTTTGGGGGAGGAACACTGGGTACATTCAGACATGGGAATTACTGCGTTAGTTTTCCTGATTATAATGTTAGCACTTCTATCCCAAAGCCTTTTAAATTGTATTACCTGCTCTGTTGTGGAACTGTGGCTTTGTAATCGATATACTACCTCTAAATGTTGTGTCTGCTGCCCTGTGCTAAATTTTACAGGACACGAAAGAACTACATGCTGGAATGCCACCTCAAATTTCACCAGTGCCAAGCTCCTGTGATTTTCTGGGTTGCAAATGGATTTTTTTTCTGGAAGCAAACATGGAATTGGGTGCTAAACTTCCTCTAGATTCTGTGAGTTTTCCACAAATGGCTTTTCCACTGTGTGAAAGATCCCATAAAAGGTGGAAATTATTAGGTGAGGAAACAAATAAAGTGCTCTCTGAATGCAAAGTTGGTGAAGTGATGGAGGGATAATGGACTAGCACTTCAACAACACTCCCATTCGACTGACTTGTCAGTAAATATCAGTGAATTTGGCCTGGGGCCTCCAGCAATTGACTCATAGTATATATTATAGACCATTCACTTAAAAAATAAATAAATCACAAAGACAAAGTCTTTTAGAATGTGAAGTTGTGGTGGGGAGTTATTAAAAAAGGATTTTGAAAATCAGCACTACTAACGCATACCTCCCCCCCCCCAAAAAAACAACTTTTAGAAACCCTGAAGTAACAACAGTATTATACTGAACTATTATTTAGCAAGGGGCCATAGCTCAGTGGTGGAGTACATGCACAAAGTCGCCACAACTCCAGCCAAAGTAGACTGCTTAGCTGAATGGACAGACAGTTTAACCTGGTAGAAGACAACAATGCCAAAAAAGGAGGCAGAGAGAGAGAGAGGGAGAGGGATACCCAAAATTGACATAGGACAGGCTTTAGAGATGGATGGATCTGTCAATTTGGGATCTTTCAGTTTCTTATTTTTCCAATCTTAAACTCAGTTCTCCACCTATCTGTAACAATTTGCGATTTAAAAAAAATGAAAATTCACCAGTATTTTGTTGCTAACTTCTCTAATAACCATATTTTTATCTGCAGGTGGGTTTTTAAATTTTACACAATTTTTTTGCAAGCAATTTCCCCTAATATAATGCATTTTTGTTAACATTGGTAGGAGGACTGCACTGAAAAATTCAGATATTTTAAGGATGCCTCTATTTCAGTTTACATATTGAGTGGGATTCACTGAATGAACCATGTGAGTGGAGGCCATGCGCAAAGACTTCTGCGTGTGCAATGGGATTTCCTCCTCTCTCCTCCCCATGCCCCCTGAAATTGGCTGGGGTGTGTGCATGTTGAGAGAACCCCCCTAAACAGTGTGTAAGACAGGTGAGGGGGGTTGTTCCACCTGGCGAGCTGATATGCTTGTTGCACAGACAGAGTGCTCAAAGTAGTGAGACATTCCACCCACTGTTTTGAAAAATGCAAAATTCAGAGATTTTCCTTTAAATGAAAACTCAGCTGATTATCCACCACAATTCCTATGTGGCACACACCGTTCTGTCCTCAGCAGAATGGGAGAACCATGGGCTCAGGAGGAATGGCAGGTTGGGGTGGGGAATGCTATCACTGCCCTTATACAAACCCCTGAGGCACCCACTTCATTCTTCCTAATGGTCGAGTTGGTCCTGCATGATGGTCTTCAACAAGCTTCCAGCTCAACAGACCTTAATTTTAAGATTTCTCTACTGCACATAAATTGACATGCAACATCCACCCTACGGTGCTAATAATATGGAGTTTCCCTGTAAACTAGAGATAGTGACATTGAGCGGTGAAAGTCACTGTGAATATGTAAAGAGCAGTCGCAGCAGAAACTTGACATTCTTAAATTGCAATGTTTCCGATACATAGGAAAGTTCATATTTCCTTCCTAAAATGTGATAATGCAATGTTGACTCTGTGCCAAATGGCTCTAAGCACTTCTGTCAGACAGTCAGCAAGGCTGAATATGGCTACAGTCTGCTTTGTGTAGTAAAGCCTGACAAATCAAGATGTTTCACTTCATCATCATTAATATTTTGGGTATCCACATTACGAGGGTTACACAAAATAGGTTATTTTTTTCTGAAATATTTTGAGAAGCCTCTAAATACTTGGACTGGGTGATGACGACTTTGTAGGTAGGGATTCTATTTGGAAGGAAAGCTATACACCAGGGGTCAGCAAACTTTTTTCAGCAGGGGGCCGGTCCACTGTCCCTCAGACCTTGTGGGGGGCTGGATTATATTTTGAAAAAACCCCGAACGAATTCCTATGCCCCACAAATAACCCAGAGATGCATTTTAAATAAAAGGACACAATCTACTCATGTAAAAACATGCTGATTTTACTGTCCACAGGCTGGACTTAGAAGGTGATTGGACCGGATCCGGCCCCCGGGCCTTAGTTTGCCTACCCATGCTATACACTGTATAGTATACAATAATCATTTTACTGCTCTGTGTGGCGTTTGTCCTCCTAGGTGTGTGACATCATACTGGGTTCATAAGAAAAGGTTAACTAATTGTAAACTGACTAACCAATGGGAACCCAAGGGGAGGAGTTAGAGTTAGGGTTAGGGTGGTTAAGAAGTCAGTCTGGAGTTAGAGAAGAGACAGAGAGGATAAGTCTGTGGGTTGGGCTAGTCTGATGTGAGAGAATCTCTTAAGAAGAGTCAGTCAAACAGTTGATATAATCAGTCAGAAGGTATTAGAAAGGTATAGGCGGTAAAGAAACTAAAATTAAGAAACTGACAGGAATATTATCTGAGAAACCATAAACTTGTTAATGCTTATAAAATAAACTTGTTTATTTGATTCAATTTTAACAACTGTCTGGACTCGTTGTTTTACCCGAGAGTAACGGGTTGGTGGCAGCGCGGAAGCGAGCACAGTGGTGGCACAGGGATCAATAGACCGTCAAACGTCCGGGGACCCTGTGTGATCGCCACACTCTGTTTCCCTTTTTTGCATTTAAGAGAACATAGAATAGAATAAAAATAATAGAAATTCAGAGTTGGAAGGGCCCCTGAGGGTCATCTTGTCCAACCCCCTGCAATTGCTTTCGATTCAAAATATTGTAAACTGCTTTGCTTTTTAAAAAAAAAACAACAACAATCAAGTGGTATATAAATGTTATGAACTAAAGAAATACAATGTTGTGTGACAAGAGAGAGCAAGTTGCATTTACACTTGTAGATCCCCATCTCCCCAATAGGAGAGACATATCCTTGTTTTACTGTGTCCACTATGACAACAATGTCCATCATGACAAGGGATGATTTCAGCATTTCAGCAATTTAATAGCTTGATGGCTCAGGCGATTATTTTAGCTTTTAGTGCCCACCTTATCTGTCTCCAGGTTCATCTTTGCAAGGGCTTTCTCTGCCAAATTGCCTTGCTCGTCTACCAGCAACTGTCAAAGCTATCAGGGAAACAGAATCTGACAGTTTCCTGGATAAGCCCCCGAAGGAAGACAAAGCAGTAGTTATAGGTGCTCTGCTTCTTGAAGCCCAGGTAGAATTACTGGCCACTGTCCAAAAGAGTCACACCAGTCAGGCAGGGGAAACGCCCAGCCAGAGGTCTTTTCAAAGGTGTTTTTTATTCTCCAGCAGACCACCTGGATGAGCAGGCAGGCTGGTTTTAAATAGAACAGTGACTTGGCTGCTCCAAGAGGTGATCAGCTACAACGGGGCAGTGGGGAATCACAATGCCTCTGACTGCAGACATGGTTCTTCTCTGCCTTTACAATGACGTGCCTAAAATTGCAACTTACCTGCAGGTCATTCGCTGAGGAAGACCCTGGTGGCTGCTTTTATAGTTGCTATTTTTGTTTTTATGGAAGGGGAGTCAGGAGACTGAGTTGATCTACAGCTACCAGAATAAACTGCCCTTTGTGGAGACCTCCCATATGGACAGAGTGTTTCCGTTGTTTATACGGCAGAAGCTGGTTGCATTTATTTAATCTAAAGACTTATACAGTGGTACCTCAGGTTAAGTACTTAATTCCTTCCGGAGGTCCGTTCTTAACCTGAAACTGTTCTTAACCTGAAGCACCACTTTAGCTAATGGGGCCTCCTGCTGCTGCTGCGCCGCCGGAGCATGATTTCTGCTCTCATCCTGAAGCAAAGTTCTTAACCTGAGGTAATATTTCTGGGTTAGCGGAGTCTGTAACCTGAAGCATATGTAACCTGAGGTGCCACTGTACTCTTTTGGGAGGACTCCTTTTCAGGAGGCCAGCCAGCCAGTTATACCTTTCTCCAGGGCACCCCATTCTATCCCACTTCCCCCCAGTTTTCTATTTCTCTCCTCCTTGACAAGACACTTGTACTGTGTAATCACAGAGTTTTCTGTATCGGTGGACTTTTGCTCCTACATTTCGCCCCATAAATTTATGCCACTTCCAAATCCTAAGGAAAGGGGAGATCAATCCATAAGGAAAGCAGGGATGCTTGCACTAATGGAACAATCTCCTTAATCTTATATTGAATTTCACCCATAGCTGTCAAGTGTCCCTTATTTGAAGGGACAGTCCCTTATTCCAGTGCCATGTCCCGCTGCTGTCCCTTATTGATGGATGTCCCTTAAATGTCCCTTAAATGATGTCCCTTAAATTTCAAAGGAAGCAGCTCCTCTCCCTCCCTCCCTGCCAGCCAGGGAGGAGGGAGGCTCCAATTGTGTTGCTTGGCTGTGTTGCTCACCCAATAAGAAGTCTAAGAACGACTGGGGGGTGGAGCTTGCATGCCTTGTGTGTGGCTAGTTAATGCAAGCTGAGGGGTTTTTTGAATGCTGGACGCCATTTTGTTGCATGTGCTGCTGCAAACTTTGCAGTGCAAAGCCAGGCCGGGGAGCCATCTTAAGTTGAGGCTGCATAGGCCTTGTGGTGCATGTGATTCAGATTCTATTCAGTTGAACCTCTGGTTACAAAGTTGGTTGGACAGTGTTCTCGAAGCAACCCAGCATGAGTTTGACCAGACTGCAGGAGGACAGGAAGACTGGAGTGCCTGGAACAGATGAGGCTGCAGGTCCCTTATTTTGGCTGCTGGTTCCTTATTTTCAAGGCTGCTTGTCCCTTATTTTCAAATCTGTAAGTTGACAGCTATGATTCCACCCCTTGGGCCTTCCTCAAGTTCACTGATACCTCTCTTGTTCCTTTGGCTACAGCCTGTCGACACTCATCAGCTCAGTTTACTCTTAGAGGGAATAGTAGTTTAACATATGAAGCTGTCTTTGAATGCTTCTCTAATTGACACTTCCCATTGCCATCATTTATAATTTACTTTCCAATTAGGCAAATAAAGTGTTCTACCTATACATTAAACACAAGCTAGGCAGGCTGCTGCTGTGCTATCCAGTCTTCATTTAGTAGCAGTTTCCACTCTGATTCTAAATGCAATATGTGGAAATAAATGTAACTAGTTCTGTAGGACAGAAGGCAACTGTGTATTTATGCGGGGAGTGGGGTGGGGGGTGGAGAGACACACACAATTGTTGCATGTTTACAGATGCAACACAACAGCTTTTAAACAGGTTTTTACACCCATCAGCCCTTTATCCCCCATAAAGGCCACAATCTGCTGTATGGTGAATACACTAACCAGGTAACTCTATACATATGTGCTCAGATGAGAGTTCTATGGCAATTACTCCAGTGTAAATGTATATAGCACCACTGGGCTTCACATGGTCATCTGCTATTGCTTGTAGAGAGATTTTGAAATTAGGCAATCTGTCCCTCCCCAGGCAGCCTACTGGGTGGGAAGGAAGACAGAGAGCAGGGGAATAGGGTGGCATAAAAAGAAATTCATATAATTCATATAAACCAGCAGCAGCTGCAAGAGCAAAATCCCTGTGTCTTCTGCATTCAGTGGTATTTCAAATATGTCTAGGGGAAAATCCAGCGGCATCACTTAAAATCTTCCGAATGTCATTTCCATTATGCCTGTGTTACTTATCTTTTTTGTATTATTATTATTATTCTGAGGCCTCACTTTTAAACTTGCTTCACTTTCTATCTTTCAAATCCAGGACTAATAATCCATTGCACAGCTGAGCACACAGAGGTACAGGCTCACAGCTGAGTACATGCAGACAGCCTGCTGCTGTGTATGACAGTCTGTCGACTGTGTACAGTTCCAACATGGTAAGAAGAAAAGAAGAGGGCATATCATGGACATAAGATCAAAACACAGTGGTACCTCGGGTTAAGAACTTAATTCATTCTGGAAGTCCATTCTTAACCTGAAACTGTTCTTAACCTGAGGTACCACTTTAGCTAATGGGACCTACCGCTGCCACCGTGCGATTTCTGTTCTCATCCTGAAGCAAAGTTCTTAACCCGAGGTACTATTTCTGGGTTAGCGGAGTCTGTAACTTGAAGCGTCTGTAACCCGAGGTACCACTGTACCAGCTCTTTCTGGACCCCCCAAAGGGAATGATTTCCCCAGGTCTGCCCTCCATTTTGCTTCTATGAAGTTACTGATCATTTGATCAATCATGGTTGGAAGGGATCTATCATTTCCAATTTATCAACAGGCTTTGCTATTAAATATTTCTCTCTACTGAAGCCTTCCAATACCTTTCAGTATAAAGTACTTTGGGTATATATAGTTCTCAAAGTTCAAGTCTACCAAGACATAATCAGTTGACTGTTCCCTTGACTTATCAAAGCTTTTGTTGGGGAATGAGTTTGCCTTTATGGCTCTTTACTCTTGTTTGTCTCCTGCTTCTGGCAAATAATGCAATTCTATAAAAGCACCAACGTACTAAGTACATATTAACACTTTGCAATGCTTTTATTTCACATTCACCTTCCAGAGTCTTTTATTTATATGAATACACTGTTCATAAGTATCTTGAACTGCCTAACATTTTATTTCCATCTATACAAGGAACCTGACTTTTAAAACACACCCTAGTCAGTTATTAGGTGGTTAAATCTCACTCCAAAGGTAGCACTATTCCTGAGCACCTATTTAGTTAGAAGTCTCCAAGAACTGATTTGCATAATTAAAATGACAACAGCTATTTAATGGAAAGGAAAAATCAGAAGTGCATTTAGAGTGTGCTCCCCATTCTTCCTTTGAATTGCTGGCTTGCATCCAAGCCACAGTTGTGAAGGATATTCTTCTGCACCCACAAGGGAAGAATATTTTGGTCACCTGACACCACTGTGCTGTCAGATGATTGACACTTACATGTGAAAATGATCCATGGGATGGATGAGTTCAGGGGAAGGATTTTTCTTTTAATAAACCCACTGGTTAATGGAGCACAAAATTATGAGCAAAAATATGTAAAAAGGACACGGAACTAGAAATGCTCCAGTTACACAGACAACACCCAATAGTATGGAGTAGAAGGGGAGGGGAGGAGTTCTAAGGGCCAATCAGGGTAGAAGGGGATGAGTTCTAGGGGCCAATCAGGGGCCCCCCTAAAAAAGAAATCTACCTGGTCCCCAAAAAGAGCAAGTAGGAAAGCTCACACTGAAATGGGCAGAAGTGTAGGGGCCAAAAGAAAAAGAGGGAAGAGTGTGGGGCAGAGTCGACTTAAATAGCCTGGTCTCCTTCTCTTCCCCACTGGGCAAAGCACTCACATGCTATGTCACAGTCCTCCCCTGGAAGACCCAACTCTCATTTTCTTCTGGGGAGGAGGTTCTGGCAAACCCCCTTCAAGACGGGGAATGGAATTCTCCCAGGGCAGGAAGTTCATGAATCCCACATCACAGACCTTCCAAGTGCCCCTGTTTTCCAGGACAGACTCAGATTTACAGAAGCCACCCTGGTTTCTGATTTGATCCCAGAATGTCCCTCTTGTTTTTAGGACATCCCTATTTTCATCAGAGAAATGTTGGAGGGTATGATCTCAGGGTTCTTAGCAAACCGAAATACAGAAAGCATGCAACAAATCCATTGTGCGACTGAACTTTCAATGTTATTTTTGTAGTCGGGGCTACTGCAGAAGCTGCACAGTAAACTTGGCGCAGGTCCGGAGGTGGCAAAGAAAAGACTCTGATTCTGGAGGAGCTTTGATGTACATTCCCACCCACACATTCTGATGGGGATCAGTTCTAATTAGAACATCACATGTAACCACCTGAAGTGTAGTGGAGAGTGAAGGAGATGCAAAATTTCATTTCCCAATGAATAATTTAATATTTGCAAGGCGTGCTTTAAAGGGGGGGGGGGAAGCCATATAAGCAACAAATCTTCCCCAAAAACATACAAAAAAAAGTGCCTTTTTATTCAAAATAGTTGAGTCAGAAAGATTGCCCTGGCAGCTGTTTTCATGGCAACCACTTTGGACATCAGCCATTAAATGAAGAAAAAGATGACCTGGAATAAACTCAAACATCCTGAGCATCTGGAAGATGAAAGGACAGGCTTCTGTACCTTTTCTTCCCTAGTCCTGTGAAATTTTGGGAAGTACTGTATGTGATGGCCTTAACACCCGAGGTTACTGCTTAGAATTCGTAAGGACCAGAAGCAGCTCATTCAATGGAATGGAGCTGCCACACTGGGTTTCTGGAAGGAGGGCTGCTATTGGTTACCAGGAGGGAGTGGGCGGCAAGGCAGCAAGCATATTGGCGCAGTGCAAATGTATTGGCAGATGGAGTAGATTGACTCTACTGGTGTGTTTGCACCACACTAATCTCCCCCTGCCTTGCCCCAACCATGCCAGTAGAGTACAGTGTGCCCCACCTAAGGATAAAACATTAACTATGGTTGGAGAAAGGGGACACAGGTGGCGCTGTGGGTTAAACCACAGAGCCTAGGGCTTGCTGATCAGAAGGTCGGCAGTTTGAATCCCTGCAACGGGGTGAACTCCCGTTGCTCGGTCCCTGCTCCTGCCAACCTAGCAGTTCAAAAGCACGTCAAAGTGCAAGTAGATAAATAGGTACCTCTCTGGCGGGAAGGTAAACGGCGTTTCTGTGCGCTGCTCTGGTTAGCCAGAAGCGGTTTAGTCATGCTGGCCACATGATCCGGAAACTGTATGCCGGCTCCCTCGGCCAATAAAGCGAGATGAGTGCCGCAACCCTAGAGTTGGCCACGACTGGACCTAACGGTCAGGGGTCCCTTTACCCTTTCCTTTATGGTTGGAGAAAGGTCCTCCCTCCACTTTTATGTACCTTTCTTTCCAATGAAGGTAGTGGGAAATTTAGTGATCCCCCCCCCTTTGGAGGGAGTCCTTTAGTAAACATGCATTCATACAAAGAGGCCTAGTGGCTTTCTGACCACTCACCTCTTCCTTTTCAAACTCCCCGAGATGCTAGGAAGCATGCAAATGAAAGCTTATGTCAGGGGGTAGGGAAACTACAATTCCTATCATCCCTGGCAATTGGCCATGCTGGCTGGAGCTGGTGGGAGCTGGAGTCCAAGAACACCTGGAAGACCACAAGTTCTCCAAACCCTAGTTTATGATACATTTGTTTGTCTTGAGGCATTGTAGGACTCGTCGTACCATTTCTGTTTACTTTGAACACCAACTTGTCATCAAAATAACTGAAGGGGCAGGGAGGCAGCTTAGAGGTGGCAGCTGAAAGGTGAAAATGGCTTGTCTGCTTCTTATTTATTTCTAGAAAATGTGGAGTTACTTTTCCTCAGTTGCCAGTTTTCCTCTTTTGAATATGAGGTGGGCGTTTTGACAAGATTGTGACAGCCAAATCCTGAATTTATGTAATCTCTGACATTAATTTCTTCACAAATTTATGATGGGTTCCAAGATTTGCCTATCATCTGGGGCTGGTAGATTTACAGTTAATCAGAACCTGACATACATTAGACTTATTCAGAAACGCCTGCTGTAATTATCACCATGCTTTTCTTGCCTGTCGTATATACTTGCTGATTGGGCCATGTTTCTTGCACCATCTGTTATTGCACAGGGGAGATAAAGGACACTTTCCCAAGTATTTTTTAATGGGAAAATCCATATTTCAGATCAGCATACAAATCAAGATTTCAACGAATATTGTATCACACTTGTTAATACACAATACCTATTTAATATCTCCACAGCACGGAAGGCTATGCATATATTTTGACTGGCTTTGATGAGCTATTCTGATGTCACAGTAAGACTTCCTGGGTAAAGATGTCGTAGATCTTTCTCAGGAATGACACTGAGGGCAGATTATTGATATGAAGTCTCTCTCTCTCTCTCTGTGTGTGTGTGTGTGTGTGTGAGAGAGAGAGAGAGAGAGAGAGAGAGAGAGAGAGAGAGAGAGAATGCCCTAGAGCTGCTGAAGGGGCTCTCAGTTGACGGATGCCAAGAGCCATCCCTTTGAAGTCTGTTCACATTACAACAATTTGCATCGACCATTTGCAAATGAACTTCAAAGGGGTTTTCTCTCAGCACCCATAGCAGATCAGTGTTGTCAGCCAGTGACCTTTCAAGTTGGCACCAAACATCATAATAACATGGTAGCCAGTCAACGTTGGCCGGGGGGGGGGGAGGCGGCAGTGGGAAGGATATAGCCCATTAGCTAGTTCAAGGTTTCCACCTGTGACCTAGATGGAGTTGCTAGGTAAAGGTAAAGGGACCCCTGACCATTAGGTCCAGTCGTGGCCGACTCTGGGATTGCGATGCTCATCTCGCTTTATTGGCCGAGGGAGCCGGCATACAGCTTCCGGGTCATGTGGCCAGCATGACTTAGCCGCTTCTGGCGAATCAGAGCAGAGCATGGAAACGCCGTTTACCTTCCTGCCACAGTGGTACCTATTTATCTACTTGCACTGGCGTGCTTTCGAACTGCTAGGTTGGCAGGCGCAGGGACCGAGCAAAGGAAGCTCCCCCTGTCGCGGGGATTCGAACCGCCGACCTTCTGATCGGCAAGTCCTAGGCTTTGTGGTTTAACCCACAGCACCACCCGTGTCCCTTGATGGAGTTGCTAGGGAAGGTCAATAGGAGATCTGGGATGCAGTATCATCAGCTGACCACATCCATCTCTATTTCTCTGTTACCTGTGAGTTGGATTAGACATGATTGTTCTCAGTCAGTGTCTGGATACAGTGATGGGCTGGAAGAAAGTGAATGAGCTGAGAATGAATCCTGTTAAGCTGGAGACTTTGTGAGTGAGTGGTTCCCAGGTCCAGATGTTAGGGAGCTTACCAGTTCTGGACCAGGTTGCTCTCCCTCTGAAGGAGCAGGTATATAGTTGGGGGTGCTAGTAGACTCATCTTTTCCACTGGAAGCCCAGATAGCCTTCATGACATTTGTGAATTATCTACATTATTATTCTTATTATTCTTATTATTCTTATTATTCTTATTCTTATTCTTATTATTATACAAAAGGACAGTGAGAATCTTTTGAAAGGCTCAGAATAGCAAATGTAGTTTTGCCTCCCCTCATGCTGCTTTAGAATTATGGAGTGCAACATTCCACCCGAATTCTTGGATGTGCTCAGTTCTATTTGCACTGCTGTTTGAAAGAAGCTACTGAGGAACCTGTGCCACCCTCAAGTTTGCAAGCAATATATTCCACTGAGATTGTACAATAGGAGAACTGTAAAAGGTAAAGGTAAACGGACCCCTGACCATTAGGTCCAGTCATGACCGACTTTGGGGTTGCGACGCTCATCTCGCTTTATTGGCCGAGGGAGCCGGCGTACAGCTTCCGGGTCATGTGGCCAGCATGACTAAGCCGCTTCTGGCGAACCAGAGCAGCGCACAGAAACGCTGTTTACCTTCCCGCTGGAGCAGTACCTATTTATCTACTTGCACTTTGACATGCTTTTGAACTGCTAGGTTGGCAGGTACAGGGACCGAGCAATGGGAGCTCACCCCGTCGCGGGGATTCGAACCGCTGACCTTCTGATCGGCAAGTCCTAGGCTCTGTGGTTTAATCCACAGCGCCACCCGCGTCCCCTGGAGAACTGTAGCATGTCCAAAATTCTCACGCCATTACACTGAAATCTGTTGGTAACAATGTAATAGAACGTCTCAGACACTTCCAGTACGATTCAAAAAGGAACTACAGAAATAGATTGGCAGCCCATATGGTAAATATTCAAACAATCAAGGAAGGGGTGGGGAGTGAATTCAGACTTCTCAATCTAGACTAAAATATAAAAAAGTGTGATGAACCTATACTTTAACTTCAGGCTTTTTTTCCAACAAGCTAAACATATATGGCCATCTGGATAGCCTGGGAGTCTCTATAATTATATTATGCTTATTCTACCATCTGTGATTTGCTATGTGCCCAGCCCACAGCAGCTAACACTATGTCAAAACAAATCCAATTGTTCTCTTTGGAATACTATAGCTACTTTATGTGGAACATCCATTATTCTATATGTGGAGCTGTGGGGCTATTAACTATAAACTGAAAGATGGTAAGAGATAAATGGCAATAGACTTTCATTAAGAAGCTTTTCCGTAAGTAACCGAACACACACAACAGCAGATGCTTCTGAATGTCATGAGCCTTTAACTATCTCCCAGTGACACATCATAACTAACAACTAGGGGTAGGGATGTGCATATATTTGCTGAATTATGTACATTATATGGCCATTATGCATAATCTCCAACAAACCTTGGGGAATGTGCAGATCTTGACTGCATTTTGTGTATTATACATAATGTCCAACAAGACTTGGGAAGTACCTTCCCCAATAAACCCACAAAGCAGCTAAGCAGCAGATTTGGTCTGCCAAAATTGCCAGCACTGATCATGTATGCATTTCATCACAACCAAGGATTAGGAACTACCTGTACAGCTTCAGCTCATGCACATAGGTGCATTTCAAAGGGGAATTTGCTCACTCCATAGTGGCAGCAAATCCCTATTTAAGCTGAAACTTCTATTTAAACTAGGCTGCACTCTAGCAATGCTTCAAGAATATGGAGGTTCCATCCTATTTTCATTTGCCTAGAGATTCACATAAATTTAAGGTTTAGGGCAGGCACCCCCAAACTCGGCCCTCCAGCTGTTTTGGGACTACAATTCCCATCATCCCTGACCACTGGTCCTGTTAGCTAGGGATGATGGGAGATGTAGTCAACAGCAGCTGGAGGGCCAGGTTTGGGGATGCCTGGTTTAGGGTATATAGGCAGGTTATAATATTACTGAGGTGACAAGAGTGATCATTTGGGACAAAACTGAAATAACAGCGCTTCCACTATGTCTGGTTGTTAGGGTTTTATTTGGAGTTCACACTTTTTTACTGCCCCATTGAAAGTGCTTTTTGGTTTTTGCCACTTCTTGTGTTCTCTGGCATTAGAAACAGAAACACCTGGGACACAGAAGTAAGACAGGTCAGTGACTCTACCTCCATTGCTATCAGTTGGTCTGAGTGCGGCTCCTAGAGATTACGCATATGAGACTTACAATGCAAAGTGAAGGTTAAGTAAAAGCAGTAGCTTCGATAAGATTTGATAAGGTGTGGAGTTACACACACACAGAATAAGAAAGTAGACTTCAAGTCATGTACTTTACGGGAGAGATCTAAAATAAGACCATTTTACAATTCGGTAATACTCAAGAGGTGCTTCACCCTCCACAAACATTCTATCTGTTGAACAAATAACTTGATATTCCAATGAATGACTGATCCCATAAATGTCCTTACAATAGCTTTTAGATCCCTTCAAATCATTAATTGCGTATGAGCAGGTAGACTGTATATGTGCTATAACAATGGAAGCCCCAAAGCATTTTTAACCTAGAGGTGTGTGGGATACCAATTCAAAGGTTTCTTGATCCATAGGGTCAAGATCAATTAAGAGAGAGCTGTTGTCTTTTAACATACTTTAACAGCCTGTAGTAGTCACGAACAGGTGTTTAAAGAGTAGTAAAAGATGCATATTTTTATACCTTGCCCATGGATGAAGCAAACTATACCCCCATGTTGCTTTTCAACATGTGAAGCATTTCCATTCATCCATGCAGAGGAAGGTATGAAGATCACTTGCACATAGTTATGCACAAGTTTGCATTATGATTTTTGTATACCCAGTACACACCAATATCCAGTAGACACTTTCCACCACTTTGCAGAATGTGAGGTGCACATGAGATAGCAATGAGCAGGGCTTATATGTTGCCCCTAGGAATGGAAGCGTCTTCAGTATTGGAAGAGGGAAACATTATAGAATCTGGGAGACAAGCCCTCTCTCTCCTGCACAGACTTCATCCATTCCATTTCACCGTGCAGCCCAGCTCCTCTTTCAACACAGGTATTTAACAGGTAGCTTTCTCGACTGGTTATTTATCTTTATGGTATAGTATGGGTGTTTCAGTTTAGTAGATTTTATCTCCCAAACCATCTGGTTGCCTAATGGACAAGATTATTGACATTTAGGAGGGGTGGCTGTAAGAAGCTCTAAGCCCATAATACAGAACAGAGTAAATAAATGAACACATAGCTCTCACATAGCTGTGAGAAAACACCTAGGGATGGAGATATAGATATAGATGATATAGATGATATAGATATATATTCCAGATCAATTAAAGCAGGCAGGACAGTTTATACCTCTGGAAAAATGAAAGTTCCCCAATTTTTATCATTTAAACCTAATTTATATCCAAATATCAGACTCTGAAAAGAAACAACTGAAACCCATGCAGATAAGATATACATAGCTTATGTGTTAATTAGACAATAGCATGGCTCAGAATTTTTCACTAGTGTCTGTACGCCCATCCTTCTTCCTCCCAGGTATCCAGGTGGTTTTTGTTCTATCCTAAATTAAATCCAACTACCTGAGTAAAATTTAATCAAGCCTCTCAAGCCAGGAGTTTGGATTCCTTTCAAGTGAGACTGCTAAAGATTCAAGCGTTATCCACTTTTCACAAGCAGATGAATGAAAACTGATAAAGTCTAATCTACTGCCACCTGGGATTTTCTTCAATCAACAAATGAAGTCCATCTGTATCTCTCCTCCAAATCATAATCTCTGCTAACAATCTCAAGCCTGCTCTGCTTTCTAATTATTTTCCCAACAGCAAAATAAAACTACTAATATGATTGGTCACTCTTTCAGCCCTATATGCAGTAAATTAAAGGATGCAGAAAGGCTTTTACTACCCATGTCCCCAAACTGTCAACATCAGAACAAAAAGCCTCCCACCCTCAAGTGCAGGAATATCTCCCAACTTTGTACAGAATTGTTCTGAGGGTTTTAAAAAGCAACACCTATCAAGCAGTATATAAAGTTTATGAAATAAATAAATATCTATGTCTATCTCTACATATTTACATCTATCTATCTCTATGGCTTTTTTTCAGCCAGAACTCACCAGAACGCATAACAACAACAATAACAATAATAACAATAATAATAATATAATTTATTATTTATACCCCCTTCCATTGTGATAGGAATTTTGTTTACAACACCATCTAGTTGGGTTTCCCTAGCCACTCTGAGAGGCTCCCAACAGAATATCAAAAGCATGACAAAATATCAAACATTAAAAACTTCCCTAAACAGGGCTGCCTTCAGATGTCTTCTAAAAGTCAGATAATTGTTTATTTCCTTGACATTTGATGGGAGGGCTTTCCACAGGGTGGGCGCCACTACCGAGAAGGCTCTCTGCCTGGTTCCCTGTAACCACACTTCTCACAGTGAGGGAACTGCCAGAAGGCCCTTGGAGCTGGACCTCAGTGTCTGGGCTGAGCGATGGAGGTGGAGAAGCTCCTTCAGGTATACTGGGGCCGAGGCCGTTTAGGGCTTTAAAGGTCAGCACCAACACTTTGAATTGTGCTCGGAAACGTACTGGGAGCCAATGTAGGTCTTTCAGGACCAGTGTTGTATGGTCTCAGCAGCTACTCACAGTCACCAGTCTAACTCAGTTCTGGCACCTCTCAGGTGGGTGCCATTGTCATTTTAAGAGAACGAGGGAAGCATTCCTTGTGAGTTCTGGCACCACTTTTTCTAGAAAAATTGCACTCTGTCATCTATCTATCATCTAACAGCCAGCACACAAGAGAGAAATTAAAGCCAATCACCTGTGGGGGAGTTCCCTTAACCTTTTTTCACCCTCCATAAGAAACCCCAAAGGGTCACCTCTTCCCTTGGGAGCTGCCCCATTGGTGGAGACCACCTGTCAATAGTAAAGGTAAAGGGACCCCTGACCATTAGGTCCAGTCGTGGCCGACTCTGGGGTTGTGGTGCTTATCTTACTTTATTGGCCGAGGGAGCCAGCGTACAGCTTCCAGGTCATGTGGCCAGCATGACTAAGCCGCTTCTAGCGAACCAGAGCAGCACACGGAAACGCCGTTTACCTTCCCGCCGGAGCGGTACCTATTTATCTACTTGCACTTTGACGTGCTTTCAAACTGCTAGGTGAGCAGGAGCAGGGACAGAGCAAAGGAAGCTCACCCCGTCGTGGGTCTTTGAACCGCAGACCTTCTGATCGGCAAGCCCTAGCCTCTGTGGTTTAACCCACAGCGCCACCCAGGTTCCTGTCAATAGTAGCTTCCAAATAAATATGCTTCCCAACTGGAAAGGAGCCAGAGGTATGGGAGATTCCCTACTCTGCAGGCGGGACTAGGTTGCCAAACTTTCTGACCCTTCCAATAGGCTGCTGTTATGTTGCAGCATCAGAAAATGTTCCGGGAGGGCAAGATAGTGTCCACTTCCCAGCCTGCAGCCTGTGCAATAGGAGGTGAGAAAATTGCAACAGTGAATAGCATCTTTCAGTAATGCTTTGCCCTCTTAGTTTATTTTTAATGAACATTGAAAACATTATACTAAGACAAATTTGAATCCTAAAACACCTGCAGTAAGCTTTGTGGGGGTTTTTGACCTATCCAAATGCCACATTAAGAACTGTCTACAAATGGGGGGGGGGGGTGAAAGCCACAGCTAGTAAGCACCACTTGAAACAAGGGGTACCTGTGGGTTTAAATTTACAAATGTTTGCTCATATGTGAACTACGTGTTCATATTTTGATTTTTCACTGCAGGGGAGCTTTACTGGCAAAGAGACATCAATTGTCTTTGGCAACTTACTGAAAAAAAAAACACAACAGGCTCTCTTTCTTTATCTTGTTCACTTCTTTTTACATGACATTGAATGTCTGCCATAGAGCTTTTCTAACAAAAGCCACACTATCTCAATATCAGGCTAAAAGAGAGGGTCTTAGCCCTGCCCCCACTAAAAAAAGAAAAGAAAAAGCTAATTGTACTGAGAGTTGGGACTCACAGCTGTCATCTTTTTATCAGGTCATTTTTTTAAAAAAGTGCCTATGAAATAAAAAATGCAGAGAAATCTAGTTAAGATTCTCAGAAAGAAAGACACACACAAAAAAGGTGAGAATTAAAAAAAACACGTTTTGAAACCTTTCCACCTTATTCACAGCTGGCTCTGCGGTTTGACACCAGAGCCCACAGGGCACAAGTGTGAAGGCGCAGAAGTGTGAAGGAGACGATAGTTTCATAGCCCTGTTCATTCCCTTGTCACCTTCAGGCATCAACATGACTTTCAGTCCAGAGCTAAGTATCTAGCCTAGCCATGGCCTGGAGCGAGGGTAAAAAAAATAATAATGTTGCAATTTCTGCACAGCCCGGTGGCAACCAGCAAAGCCTTTCATTTGGAACATGCAGTCCTGGCAACTGATATAAAGCAATGAAAACCGCTACAAATGCGAGCTGTCGAAGGAGGAAGACGAGCAAATATAGGAAGCATCCTAGCAGGGGTTGTGATAGCCAGAGAGCCATCCTTGTCCTGTTAATGCTGCTTTTTGGAATCACTGCCTTTGCGTACTGAAGCATTCCCTTTCCCACGTCCCTGATTAATTGCTTGAAACCGAGGCTCGACTCAAAAAAATTTTCCGTATCGGAACGCTGTGTTCCACCGACTAAACAAAGCAGAGATCAAAAGAGCACATCCACACCATCCAAATTGCCAAAGGCTTTAAAGATTAGAGTGACAAAAAGTGTCACTGCATCGCATCCATGCACTACATCCTTTGTGAAATCAGAAAGTTGTATTCAGTACTTTTCTTCTAGGAAAAAGGACCTGGACCTGTGTACCCTTGAGTACCCCCAGAAAAAAAACACATGCATTGGTTATATAATGACGGCATCTTTTTCAAAGTCAGGTGTGGGTTTCCATGAGAAGTGCTGGAAATTCTTGAGGTCATCCCTGATGCTGAGCCCAATTTGGTTGTGCCTTTACAAAGTAGGCATAAGCGGTACTGGTCAAGGCACAGCTGCTGGCCAAGGTTGGTGAATCTCAGTTGGATCAGGTCATTTGAGGATCAAAGAATTTTTTAAAAGCCTCTCTGCCCTCACTTGCCAGTGTCGGGTTCTGATCCAGACAGCTTGGTGTGTCCAACTTTTCTCACTGTGAATATCTATGGGCAGGAGGCTACTGCCACCCTGCCAATGTGTTCTAGCAATGTTTGGCAAAGCTTTTTACACCTCCTCCAAAAAAAGCCATCTAATGGCATGCAGCATGCAGCTACAGGCACCATCCAACTCCCATCAGTTGCTCTTTTCCCACTTGTACTTGTTCTTCCCCAAAGTATTCCGGCTATTCCCCTCTTATATCTTCCCTCGGGGGGGGGGGGAATCCTCTTCTGAAAGCTTCACATCTGCTCTGCTCAAAATATAATATTCCTAAAGGCTCAACTAATCCATGACATATGGCAGTCCCCAAATGATCAATATGCATAAGGTATGCTCTGAGCCTTGTTTTCTCGGAGTATTTAATATAAAATCAACTGTGATCAAGAAAAAACCTGTCAGATCCATTTAGGTCCAAAGTGTGTGTATTCTCATTAAAACAAAACAAAACAAAACAAAACAAAACAAAACAAAACAAAACAAAACAAAACAAAACAAAACAACAACGCTTGAAGATCATTCTAAATGTTGCTCGGCCATTTATGGCTTCCAAAGGAGTAGACAAATACTCATTAAGCAATCAGTTTGCCCACACAGGAAGACTATGGGTGTATGAAACAGCTGCTCCATGCATGGAAACCCACATAGGATGTTGCTATGCAGGCAAAGACAACACACTGAAAATTGGCTTTGTAGGGCAGTGTTGAATTCTGTGGCTAGAGGCCAACCCAAACAAACAAATGCACCTATATTGCCATTGAATCATGTATATGTTGCCTGGGCCATCCATTCTGAGAACACTGACTCAAAGACTTCATTGAAGGGGGTTTGAATGAATTCTTCTTCAAAATTGTGATGAATGGGACAGGAAAAGGAGGGACCACCATCAATTTTTAAGGGGCTTATTAAAAAAAATATGTTCAGGGTGAATTCCTTTCCTTTTCTATTTCTGCTTTGCCACCATTGGAAGTAGCAGAAGTGTTCCTATGAATCATCTATACAGAGGAACTTACCCATGTAGCCTCCTCATTCATTTTAGTACCACTCAAACAGTGGTTTGCTCGAACAATAAATGGCAGACACACAGTATCAAACAATAAAATTGAAAAATTACAATGTCAAATAAAACGGAATAGTAAAGCATAGCAGCACATTTCAAAAACATCTCCAGAGCAAGGGACCCCCTCCCCCACTCTTGCCAAGACACAACCTGACTCACAGTATGCAACACCTACCCCACTAACACATACACACCATGGGATTGTTTGCTCATCAGGTGCAAGCAGGAGTTTCAGCAATAGCCCTTGGCTCACCCTTTCAGAGTTGGCCATTATAAGATTCCAGAATAATAATCCATTCTTTACAAAAGCAGCATAAGGGAGGTCCACATTCCTTCTTACGTCTACCACAACCACTTTCCCTACTACAGGACTTAATCAGATAGTACCCTCTGCTTATCCAATCTCTCTCATCCCATGCTACTCCCATTTCTCACACACATGCACCAAAAGAGATAGCACTCTGTCCACCCAATCGCTCGAATATATTTCACTCCCCAAACCACTAATCACCAATCACTCCACCTACTCTGCTAAAATATACTGCAAAAATACCAGGAGATGACCAAATCACTCACTGACAGAACCATATACAGTAGCATAACAAAGTGCTATGCCTCAGTCACACAGATGTAGTGTCCTAGACAGCAATCTCACTCACTCACTCACTCAGACTCTCTCACACCCAAGACTCTTAACCCTCCCTGACAACTGCTCCCCCCCTCTCCCTCTAAGGACTGCCCTTAGACATTTCTAACACACACCACAGGCACTCCACACACAAAAATAGCCATTAGCAAAATACACCATAATACAGTGACCCCAGTAACTAGCCATATGTGCCAGGAAATGCCTCAAGGAACATAAAGGTTTTCAGAATGCATCAGAAACGTATTTCTAAGAAAAGGTTGTTACACATACTTTAGTTCTATTTTAAACCTTTCTTGCATTCACATACCCTCTTATGACAAATACATTTCTTTTCTGAAATTTCTCTCCACGTCTCTGTATTCTCCGTAATGTCTCCTTGGCTCCCACTGCTCATCTTAAAAATCTAACAGCTTGAGGGTTCTGACTGTAACATTAGATTAAATAAATCTATGCTGGTGTTTGTTTTGCCTATCATTTTTATTTACTTATGCCTGTACATAAACAATATATCAGTCAGTTGGTGTGTGTGTGTGTGTGTGTGTGTGTGTGTGTGTGACACAGTGGTGTGGCACAACCATTCTGCTCGGTATCAGTGACTCTCCCTAGACATTAATGGCTTCACTTTAAGGTCCAGTTGCTCACAGCCTGACAGGACTGAAAATGAAAGCTTTCCATAACAAATGAAAGTGCTTAAAGGAAGGACATTTTTACACTTAGAAAGAAAACTGTTTTAAGTCTTCTTTAGGGGTGTTTATAGCTGCTGATGCGTCTTCTTCTTGGTACTAAAAAGCAGGACAAATGGAAACTCTTGAAATCAATAGCACTTAACTTCCAGGCTACTCTATTTATGATAGGGGTGATAAGACACTTGGGTTTTCAACACCTAAGACTCTTCACAAGATTGATTGATCTTGGATCACTTGTGAGGAATGTCTCGCTCAAGGGCAGCAATCACACCAGGGGCATCAGGAGTTCCAGCTAATTTGAATATACCTACTTTGCAGTCTTTATTCCATTTCCAAGATCCATGTTCTCCAATGGCTACAAAAATTAGGATTGTTAGATTCCCAGCTGAGGCAGGGAAGAGCATTAACATAACATGAAAAGCACATTGACAGCTGAAAAACTCACCCATGTCCATCATTTGACTTTAAATGTTCCAACCAAACCATGGGCATGGTGCAGGTTTCCTATGTACTTTGGGGGGAAAGTGTCAGTCTAGCCAGGGATCCTCATACTGGTGTCCTGCCTCTGTGCTTCTAGAGCAAAGTGTGCATATGTAAGTCTTGATCCACAGGCCCAAAGGAGGGCCTTGCACGAGTCATTTGGTGCAGGGATACCAAAGGAGGAAGTGAGAAATGGCAGGATGGCCAGTTCTAGTGCTTTATTAAAGAAAGGTATAAACTTACGACACAGCAGCAGAGTCCTGCTGCCTTCACAGGCTCAGGATAGATGCTGAAGCAGTAAGTAGTTACAGGTAGGTAGCCGTGTTGGTTTGCCGTAGTCGAAACAAAATGAAAAAATTCCTTCCAGTAGCACCTTAGAGACCAACTAAGTTTGTTATTGGTATGAGGTTTCGTGTGCATGCTGAAGCAGTAAGTAGCAATTATGACTTGTCCGTGAGGTGCTAATATGTTAAGCATTTCTTATACACAAAGCAAGCTGTATATGCTGGCAGCAATTGCCCAATTAACTCACTCCTGGCTTAGAGGCCCCTTCCCAACTCTCATCTTTCTCTCAGACCAGGGAATAGCTGACAGGCAGCCAGCATGAGAAGCCTCTCCTCTCCCAACTAACTAAACCAAAACGAGGGCTTCAAAGCTTCAAAGCATATAAATATATATATGAGCTTATTTTTGCAGAAACTAACAATTATCTTGACTACCAAAATGGCGCTCACAGGCCTTCTGGTACACTTTCACTGTTTAGTTCTACACATTGCAAAACTCTAAGTTCGTTTCTTGATGCATGGGAGGAACTGGCTTGTTTTTTTTAGTCTCCCCCCCCATCATATTATTTTATTATCTTCTTAATTATGCTGTTTTAAAACTGCATTTTACATTCGTCTTCCTTTAGTAATGTTTTCTTTTGAAATGTTTAAGATAATTTTTTTTGTTAACTTTTGTGCGTTAAAAGTGCATTCTGCAATTGATTTCCTTTGCAATGTGTTATTCTGAACATCTTAAGGTAATATTTTAGCTTCCTGTTAATTATGTTGCTTTGAAGGCATGCTTTATCTTTGACTACCTTCGGTAATGTTTATTCTGGTTTGTTTGATGTTTTAATGTCTTGTAAACCACTTTGTGATTTTTTTACTTAAAAATATAAAGCTGTATAGAAATGAAATGAACGATAATAATAATATTATTAATAATAATAGTCTAGAAAACACTTTTCCCCTAAAAATAAACAATTATATAAAACAGAAGTCTCGGGATATTCAGTACCTAATAGCAGAATTTGCATTTATGTGGCTCATCCGTAAACATTAAGATTGCCACTATTAGCCAGGAAATAAACACAGTAAAAAAAGCTAGTTCAGCACATCGGACAGCTCCCAGGACTATTACCAGTCATTGGCTGCTTCTGATGGGGGAGAGGGGAGAGATTTTGGTCTTATTTTCGCATCTAAAGACCAGCTGAATGCTAGATTCAGCATCCAATCCTCTCACCGAATATTAAGAAAGTATTATACTATGAATTGTATATTATTCCATTTTCTATTGGTGTGGAAATGAACAGAGTTGGTCACTGAACAGTCACTAAAAATAGAGAGGGAGAATTATCACTGGGACTTTAGGGCTGTGCACATCTCTTGTAAATATCTGGTATGAGCACCGTCTAAGGCTTATCCTCCTCAGCTTAAGAAATCTGACCTGGCCACTGAAGGAGGTTGTCTGGTTGCAATTTTGATGGAAACAACTGCTTTGTTTGTTGGTTTCAATCAATACAATCCCTTAGTGCAAATTCCCAAGTTAAGCCTCAGGTTTCTAAGCTGATGGGAGCAAGCTAATAACTTTTAGTTCAATGTATCTCTTGGGGCACAGACACAAAAAAAGAAGACTTAAAAGAGATTTTGAAGTAATTTGGAACAATGACATAAAGAAAAACCCTCCACTGTCTTAGCCAATGCAAACTTTTTAAAATGTTGAAAATGTGTGTCTTTTAACTTGCAGGAGAGATTTGTCAAACTAAGTTTAGATCTGCTGTTCTAATCTCTATATCGGGCATAGGCAAACTTGGCCCTCCAGATGTTTTGAGACTACAATTCCCATCATCCCTGACCACTGGTCCTGTTAGCTAGGGATGATGGGAGTTGTAGTCCCAAAACATCTGGAGGGCCAAGTTTGCCTATGCCTGCTCTATATGATATCATCAGGGCTTTCTTTCAGCAGGAACTCACTAGAACTCAGTTCTGGCAACTTTCAAGTGGGCATCCTTGCCACTATAAGAGAAAGAAAGGAGGCATTCATGGTGAGTTCTGGCACCTGTTTTTCTAGAAAAATAGCACTGGATGCCATCCTATAGATGTGTCTAGGATGAATCACATTGCATCTACTGAGACTTACTCCCAAGTAAACGGATATAGGATGGCAACCTGGTGATGACAAGCAACAGTTCACAAGTCCTACCCAGCTTCACCCCAGGCAGCCCTGCAAACCTTCAAAGACAATCAAAAGGCTCCACCACACGGCCATTGTGAGAGGGGCTACACAATAGAACTTAACTATTTCAGAAAAAACCCACCTTCATGGTGGTGGTGGTGGAAACTGGGAAACCCTGATTCTTAAGAAAAAGTAAACCCCTGCGCAAGCTTTGTTGCTGCTGAAGTACCCCTCCTATCAGCCCCACAAGTACGGCCAATGGCCAGGGATGATGGGATTTGTAATTCACCTGCCCTATACTACAATATACTGCTACATGTTTTAACATTGCCTTTTGGAACTTGGAAAGAAGCCCACATCTTGATAACATTAATAGCAACCGATACGGAAGACACTTTTGGAATATTTTATGAGCTTCGGGGACAGTGCAGCTGGTCTCTCTGGCACATGTACTGCTTTTGGACTAGCTTCATTGCACATTGTTTTTACTGCCTTTAAAACTTTTTGCATTCCCCAGCCCCCAGGAGAATTAATCAGCCTCCCTTGGCCTCTCCCAAAATCCCTGCCTCAAGTCATTGGTGATGTTTGCAGTTAAAACCTGCATACAGCCTTCCCTGTCACCACCAGCACATGCACAAATTAGCATGTGGTCCTTTCCCATCTAGTTTGCAAAGCTGCTATGTGTTTCAACTGCACAGCTGAGGGTGGACCAGCAGATGCCCACAGAAACACCCACTGCTTCAAATAAGCTCTGCGTGATCACATTATAGACCCTTCATCTATTATTCTCTGTTGAGAGTTTCATATGGTTCCCCAGGTGGATTTTTGCAGGGAGAAGTAGTGGAATAAACTTGTATAGCTACATCTAAGCTTACGCAGCTCAGTAATACCATGTGATCACTGCTACTTTGATTTATCAAAACACTATTTTTTAAAAAGAAGCTGTGCAGACTTAGTACACTTTCTTTAAAAAAGAAAAAAGCAGTGACCCCAGGGGCTGAATTTGGGACACGGCGCAATTTAAAAAGCCCACAGCTATTAATTGTGTAGCCATTTCAGAAGAAATAATAATAATAATAAATTGACAACGGTGGCTTTTTTTTAAAAAAGGGGGTGGTGGAGGAAATAGATAACATTTCACAAAAGCAGACCAGAGCCCCAATATCATATATTCCCCAGTAGTTTCTGACAACAGAACTAATTCACCATATCTTTGGAGTGAATAATTGGCAAAGAAATTGAAATGCTCAACACACCAGGCTCTGTGTGTGTGTGTGTGTGCGCGCGCGCGTGTGCGTGCGCATTGAGTGGGAGAGATTTGGTGGAGCCATCTCTCTGTTTGGCTCTGTCAGCTGAGCTGGCCTCCTACTTGCCCCCAAACATACCCTTAGACTGCAGTCCTGAACCTTTTTATTTGCAAGTAAGCCTCACTGAGTTCAGTAGGACTTACATCTGAGTAGAGTTGTATAGGACTGCACTGTTAGATTCTTAGCTGGAAATTGGCTGAAAGAGTTGGGTGAACATTTTTGCTTGCTGCAAAGAGCACACAGGTGATTCTTTGGATGCCACTACAAAGGGCAGGGGGATCCCTCTCTATGCTGGAGTGATTTGCAGATAGGAATCTCACTCTTGACCACTGCTTTCAACCAGTTGATTTACAAGGCTGAAGATGATAATCTACAAATTGACCAGAGAGGGTAGAGCAATTGGGCTGCACATCACATCCTTTGAATGAGCAAAGCCATGTGCCATGCAATCGCTCCCTTTGCCATCAATTGACCAGCTTTTTCTGGCTTAGAAGAGAAGCAATGAGGCCCTAGTTGGTTAGGATGCATCATATTCATGCTGTGTTCCCTAATTGATGGGGATCACATCATGGAGGAGGAAGTAGCAACCAAGGACAACAGTGGCTGTGAAAATGTCAAATAATAATCCCACAAAAGTTAAAAAGAAGGGGGGTTTAGAGGAACTATTCTGCCTTCCTGGAAAGGACAATGTTCCCTATGAATACATTTGCAAGTAAACATTTGGTGCAATCCTGTTCTTAACCATGTTAACTTAGGAACACAATGAGAACATCTTTAAATTAATTCTGAGGAAGTAACAGAAGACAGGTGAACAGTGGAAATAGCTTGTCGTCAAGATGCAGTGTGCATGCTAATTAATTTCCCACTCCACAGATCATTCATCTTCAAATAAGACAAAAAAGAGCTAACAGTCTGCACTGGGATGAATCATGCTAGGTGGGACAGATGTGGTTACCAGAGGACACCTGTGGTCAAAAGTGATTCATCTCCAGTAAACGGCAACTTTTAAACTTTGTGAGAATATAATTTGTTGTTTAGCAACAAGATGGGTTTCTGTCAATAACCACATCCAGCATCATCAAAATGATCATAGATCTTCTATGAAAGTGGCTTGATTTATTAAAGTATTTCTATATGCGGGTGGTGCTGTGGGTTAAACCACAGAGCCTAGGGCTTGCTGATCAGAAGGTAGGCAGTTCGAATCCCCACGATGGGGTGAGCTCCCGTTGCTCAGTCCCTGCTCCTGCCCACCTAGCAGTTCGAAAGCACACCAGTGCAAGTAGATAAATAGATACCGCTCCAGCAGGAAGGTAAACGGCATTTCCGTGCACTGCTCTGGTTCGCCAGAAGCAGCTTAGTCATGCCGGCCACATGACCCGGAAGCTCCCTCGGCCAATAAAGCAAGATGAGTGCTGCAACCCCGGAGTCGGCCACGACTGGACCTAATGGTCAGGGGTCCCTTTACCTTTTATATCACTTTTCACAAAATGTATGAAAATTTAAAACAACAAAGCTACATAAGAAATACGGATACATCATATAGCAAACCAAGAATAATTAAAACAAAAATCAGGTGAGGTGGAGATCAAGATATTTGGCCAGGGTAAGTAGGGAAAAAACTGTTTTAGCGGCACTTACTTCTGAGTAAATGCATAGGATTGTACTGTTACTTGCAACAAGCTCATTCAGATCTTCTTAAATGTAAGCTGAAGAGGCAATTCATAAAATGCTTTCTGGTACTTATTCTCTCTCCACTCGTGCAAGTCTGCTTACAGGAGCAGTGGAACACGAGCAATCTGGGAACTCATTCATTATGGCAAATGTGACTTCAGGGACGTTTCGCTGTTTCCTTGATCACAGGATTTGCTGCAACTGAGTTCCCAGTTCACACGATACATTGCTCAGGGGAGTAGACCCAGTTCAATGAGAAAGGCAGAGAGAGGAATAAAATGTGTGAGTCAGTTCTGGTCCATAGATAAAAACAAGGAAGCAAGAACCACAACTGGCCGGTATTTCTGTTTTCCACTCTGCTTGTAATGAGTAACATCATTCCTATGGATCCAAAACTGCTAAAAAGCCTGGGAGATAAAAGAAAAGTATTTTCCTAGAGCTGAGAAAAATTGTAGTGTGGGCATCAGGCAAGTTTCCCTGGGGAGAGCAATCGAAAGGCAATGTACCCTGATAAATAAAGGACACAAAGAATCAAAGGAGGAATGGAAGATTTATGAAGGAATACATGGCACAATAGGACTTTCAAACTCCTTTGTCTATTACCAGACACAAGATGGAGGGAACACCTGGTGAGATTTTTTTTAAAAGAGATTGTGCTAAAAACAGATAAAAGGGTTCTGTTAAATGTGCAATTAATATGCTGAACTTACTGAAATAAAATGAGGTTAGTAATGATAAAATAGTGTTTAAATAGATGAGACACCAACATGAGACGATCCCTTGTTGTTAGGTTGCTTTTTCAAAGAAAAATCACAGAAACATAAGGAGGAAGCATATTGTGAAATCATTCTGACAGTTAAATCATTTGCATGCTTGGGAGAGCTCCCTAAAGCAGTCAGTAGTATTTACTCCCAGGTAAGTGTGTGTAAGGCTGCAGCCTGAGGGTGGCAGTTTGAGGTTGCATAGCACAAATGCAGCTATTATACATTAGACTGCATTTTATTGCACTCTCAAAATACTTCCGTATGGAATACCAAGTTTGCATTTGCTCACTCTGTAAGGTACACACTGATAGTTTATAAATCGACAACAGCCCGGTAGAAGTTTACAACCACAGCCAATCTCAATATTGCACTGTTACAGAGTCCTTTCATGAACTGTGTGCTAAACCACAGTAAATCAATCTATTGTTTTCTACTGGAAAGCTTGAAAGATAGATGCAGAATTACCTGGTGACCTGTTTAGGACTACAGTTTCCATCAGCACTAGCCAGCACAGTCAAGGGCCAGGAGTGGTAATCCAACAACATCTGGAGGGCACAACGTTGGCTATTCCTGTCATACAGGAAAAGTTTGTGGCACAAATAAAACATTGATAGGCTCCCCCTCCTCTTCAGAGCTGTTTACTAGAGACTTCAGATGCTGTTTACTGGAGACTTGAGACCCCGTGTCAACCTTCTCCATAGCTTTGGGGAGCTCTCATTATGCAAAAAGAAAATTGCCATTCAGAGGGCTTTCTGAATGCGCTTTGTATTGTGATGCTTTTATAATACACAGAGGTACCATTCTTTGTATGCCCATGTACTTTTAATAAGAACACACAGTCTCTCTCCTTTTCTCTTGCCTTTTGTATATGTGGCAGAGACATAAAATACCTGAGTTACCTTTGATTTTCCTCCTGTTTTCACTAAAGCGATGGTTGGCAGCCAATTACATTTAAATACTTAGCTGAATATAATTTTCAGTTTAGAAATATTTAGCCCGCTAGTGTGAGGTTTCTGTCAGGTCAGCTTCTCAGTTACAAATAGTCTTTGGAGTTTCTGCTGATAGTTTCACAGCAGTCTTGAACTGAGCACTGAATGTTCTTGGTTTTGTGGGGTGGTCAAGAGAGAGATAGAGATGCCCTTCAAGAAGAAGAAGAAACCAGCTGCAGTCAGGGGATATAATAACATAGGAAGAGGGCCCTTCGAGTCCAACACCCCCCCCCATGGTGGTCAACCAGATGCCACTAGGAAACCAACCAACCAGCAGGATTTAAGCATAAGAACATTCTCCCCTCCAGTGGTTTTCAGCAACTGGTATTCAGAAGCATTGATGCCTCCAACCATGAAGGCAAAGCATACCCATCATGGCTAAGAGCCATCAATAGTCTTCTCCTCCATGGATTTGTCTAATCTTATGAAGCTATCTGCATTGGTGACCATCACTGCCTCCCATGCAATCAGGTTTCATAGTTTTAACTATGAGCTGCATGAAGAACTGCTTTCTTTTATCTGTCCCGAATCTTCCAACACTCAGCTTCATTAGATGTCTACAAGACCAGAGCTATACCACCACTCTAGCTGCTTCTCTTGGCTCAGGACACGGTCTGTTATATCCCATGGTGAGCTAGAATAGCAGGCTTTTCACGGCTGCCTGCTTCAAGGATTTTACATTTTCATACTGGTTCTTCACATGAACTTTGAAAACCATAAAACTGAATGTTGGTAGAGATTCTGGTACTTGCATTCGCCGACCGCACATAATGGGCACAATCCTCTAGGAAGTTCATCTCCACAAGCCCCATTGAAATGAATGGGAGATGCATAAGAGCGTGAAGGAGCTGGGTTGAAGAACCTGTCACGGAATCAGGCCCATGTTGATACCCAGTTGGGAGTGCAATGGAAGTATCAATGGAAACGTCTTGGGAGAAGCATCCCAAGATATACATAAATGCAAACAAAAACCTAGCCAAGTAAGCCACATTGCACATGGTGGTTCCGCATGAGTCCCTGGCAACAATGTGGTTCAGCAGAGGACCAATGTGTACCAGAGCACCTGGATAGCCTGAAATAACTCATATGATACTCCAAGTTAGAGATACATGGACTTCTGCAATCTGTTAGACAAGCTCCTTTGCACAAAGCATATTGAAACAAGATGGGGGTGCTAAGGAATGTTGAACACTGCATTACAGCTTGAAAAAAAATACTGTCACGTTGCAAATGATCTTCCTGCAATTATTTTTCATGCATCTTACCCAGGCAAATCTCTCACATGAGAAAGAGATAGGATAAACAAATTGTCACACAAACATCTGAAGCACTGTTAAGCAGATTTGGATAATACTTGTATTATCCTGGAGCTGATCTGACATGTTAATTAAAAGGTGCTGTTTCTTGTCTCACGTGTGTTCCTGTTGGTAGGTTCTTATCAACAATGACAAGATTTATTAACACATTTGCACACACACATGTTCATATATGCACTTAAAAGTACAAAAAGTTGTACTGTTCAGCTTCAACTGGCAAACCCCCTGAATGGTGAAAGTATAATATTCTTCAAGTAATGATGCTCTAGAACTTTGACTTATGAACTGGTATTGCTTCTGTGTAAGTTATCACAAACTTTTAATGCATCTGAATATGAATGGGAATCACAGTACACGTCACCACAACCCACATCTTAGGAAGGGGGATTTGTGTTTTATTATATACATTCATATACACTTAGATACCCATAATCAGTTCATGGTTCAGTAGTCACTGGGGCCACAACTTAACACAATGCAACAATTCTTGTCTTTTGCCACAATGCTGCAGGTTGGAAACCCCCCCCGTCACAAACAAAGATGGGGAAACACACACAGCGCCATTGTAATGAATCTGAACCATCTATCAAAATGAGAAGCAAATACATGTATATATGTATATTCAAAGTTTTGCTTTTAGAAGATATGCACCAAAACTATTACTTACAGCTGGAGAATATCAGTGGGCATGAATGTTTATCCATTGGGAAGTTGTGTAGCTGCAGCTGACATTCAGCGTTGATAGTAAGCCTGGAGGGAAACCAGGGAGCTATTACTGTCTCCGTATGATGACAAGTTAAAACAAGACAATATCTGGTGGCATTTCCAATGCTCAACGGTGAAATTCTTTAAAATGCTTATTTAAAGTTGATGTTGGTGTAGGTTTAGTTGTATGTATTTGCTGATCTATGCAGTTTGCAGTAATATAGTTCTGGTTCATGTGTTACCAGTGGGAGCAAAAGAAACTTGGACGGTGGAAGGAACTGGTAGGTAGCATGACCTCAAAGAAAATGTACGGCACATTCTCCTCAGAAAAGTGTGAAAATAGTTTGACACATAGAGAGAACCCAGGCATTGACCAGAGGAGACAATCTTTCCCTTTGGTCCATGCCTTTAGGCCCCATCCTCAGGAGCTGGCTGAAGGAGTTTATATTAGCTTCCAGGACCAGGGTCAGTCCAAGCTGTGACACAACTATTTAAACAAACCAGGGAGCTGGCCAACTCCCACCTTCTATGTTAGAAGCACAATGTCAGCCTGCTAAAGAGGAGCAGTGAACCAGGCACTTTGTGAGAGGTGTTGTGGTGGGGCACCATTCTTTCTCCTTGTGAGAGTTGCTTCTGCAGCTGGCAATGGGTGAATTGGGACACAGTTTATTTGTTAATATCTACAGTAAATTGCTGTGCAATTTCACTTCAAATTTTGCAACAGCATTTGAGAGTTTATGAACTCAGTTGAGAAGCTGATAGTACCTTAGAAGCTCACTTGGGGAGAGAACCAGAAAGTGACCTTTTCAAGGAAATTATGATACATCTCAATTATATAATTTTTCACCCAAATCAAAAAAGGACACATGAGCTTAACAGGAAAAAGTACCTCAGGTATTCCTGAGGTCCCTGACTATGTCCGTTTGATTGGTTGGTTGGTTTTGTAGCTTCTAAACGTTATGACCATTTCTATCACTTGGCACTGAAAGCAGCTTACAAATAATGAAATATAACTTAATATAATGAGAAAATGCTCCTGATTCAAGGAAGTAATCTAAGCAAGATTATTGATACTCTCCTGCAGGGAGATGTGAAGCCAGTCTTGGGAAGATCTACAAGAGTGAGGCAGTGGTGTGCAGTGAATTTTTTGTAGGGGAAAAGTTAGGGCCAGAGGCTCCAGCTTGTGAGGGAGATTGAGGGGCTGGGGAGCTGCTGTCATGTGCGTGAGCATCACGACTCCCTCCTTAAGCCAGGCAGAAGCCTCCCAGGCTTTGGGGAGGAGGCACCAGACTTTAATACTCTAATTTACCAGGAACATTTAGGTAACCTAGTCCCCCTAGTCCGCTGACTACATGCTCCACCAGCCTCCTCCAGTCTGAGGGACACAAAATCCCTTATGAGGAACCTTCTGGGAGCTTCATGCCATGGGCAGGGCCAGACAAAAACAGTGCAATACAATGGATGTATCGTATCTTTGTAGAACAAGGCTCCATTCCAGCCATGCAAAAGCCAGTGGTTTCTGCTCACACATCCCTTCCCATCCTCCACGCAGACAAGCAAGAGTTATTATCCTAGTTCAATGACTCATTCCAGCTAGGAGGATTTGGAGGTAGTTGGGTATGGAGGGACTGATACTAGCAGTCGATTAGGGCCAGAGAGAGATGCGGACTGAAGTGGGGTGTGGCCTAGGGAGATTCCTGAGGGCCAGATAGAAGGGCCTGGAGGACTGTAATCAGGCCCCATAACCAAAATCCCCCCCTACCCCTGAGCTAGGATATAATATGTACGCTATCAACCAAGGAGGGAATAGTGAATTCAATCAAGAATGCGCCATAGAAAGGCCCAAACAGAAGATACTGACTAAATAAAACAAATATACAACAATGAAAACTATAGTTAAAATCAAAACAAAATGAGCAGCATCTATAACAAATAATGCCCCTCCTCCAAGACAATTCCAGCTATGATCCAAATGCCCGGATGAACCAAAAAAAAAAAGCATTTAGTCTTTATTTAAATATTTATGCTTTGGGGACAAACCTGATATCACCTGGGAGGAAGTTCTTCTGCATATGGGGATGCCACCACAGATAAGATACAGACCATTTTTTAAAACAGTATCTAATGATAGTGAATGGGAATTGGGTCTTCAGAAGCTACATGATAGCACCACATGCTAGAGAAGGAAATGAAGGAGCCAGACATGGATGGACTACAAGGATCATCTACGCTGCATTATAAAGGCATTTCAGCTTCTACCAAGCTATAAGATATGCACAACTTTATTACCCATATCCATATCCATATCTGTGTGTGCACATCAATCTGCACATGTATCTCTATGTGCCCAGTAATACCCTCTCTACTGAAGCAACTGGCAAATATTCAAGGTCAGAGGGGGGTTATTGGGTTGTTCTTGTTTCCATGTTTATTATGTATTTTGTGTTTTTATATTGTGTTTTCATGTTGTGAACCACCCTGAGACCTGTGGGTATAGGGCGGTAAACACATTTAACAAATAAAATTAATAATAATGTCAATACCCTACAAACGTTGGCAACTGGTTGGTCAGAGCATTAAAGGCTAACATTTGCGAGTTTGGTTTTGGTTCAGTTTTGGGACTGCAATTTATATGAAGGATAGCAAACCTTGTCATATCTGATCACAAAGATGCTGCTGTGTGCATCAGCACAACCCATTATGTGGGTCATCAGATCAACTTAATGCATTTGTAGAGGAACAGGTTGCCCGAAGAGTTTAACTCATTCCAGATCTAGGTCAAGAACTCGGGGATGATGCCAAATTTAAGCCAAAGTTTGCCTGCCTCCAGACGTTATTTTATAAGGTTTAAATGATGTGAAAGGGACAAACACTAACTTCCTACCTTAGAGTATACAGGATCTTCCCATCATTCCATATTCTCAGGAGCTGATTAGGTGTAGTAATCCAATGAGCTTCTGCAGTTTTAGAATTCCTGAAGATAGTATCTGGGATCCATATTAACCCAACCATATTGCTGTTCAGGGTGAGACTTCTTTTCATGGTGCTGTTAAAACGAAGACGGCTGTCAGTCCATGTCTGAGCAAAAAAAATATCAATTTGGTATTCCTGCAATGAAAGCAGATTAGAACTAATTATTTACAATGGGAAAAAAAAGAGATCACCAGTTTGTAAATGTATTAACATTTCACTTAAAACAATCCTTTATTTCTGCCCCCCCCCATTCCAAAAATAAAGAGGTCATATACTTGGGTTAACTTGTACCACAGCTTTATCAATAGGTAACAATAATCTGCCAAAAAATGCTGAAAGGCTGAGTGCAAACTGGTTTTGTCTGAAAGCAGAAGCTGCCTCACAACCTCTCTCTACTTTCCCAGTTGAGGGTGGGCTTGATTCTGCAGTATATAAATTTTGTTAAATACTTAAATAATAGGACTGTGATGGTATTCTGGAGGGGGGGAGACCACTATTTGCATTACACATACAAACACCCACTTCCAGTGGCCGTCATATAAGTATTATATCACTGTAACTGTTCCGTTCTCAAGATTGCCTTGTTCCTTAGTATTCCCAAAAGGAACCATGGCAGCTGGTTTGTACCAATAGATCATGTTTCCCATTTATAGTTATAATCAGTGCTTTTTTTCTTTAAAAAAATGTTTAGGGGTACTTGCATTTTGACTCAAGAAAATCACCATTTTATAGTTCAAATCGGGAAAAATAAATACAATAAATGGACAAAAGTACAAAGATTCACAAAATGTTTAGGGGAGTGCATACCCCTGTGTTCCCCCAGGAAAAGAAAGCACTGGTTATAATACTTTCTGGTGATGCCCCTGCTGTGGGAACCATTATCTGAAAACATGTTAAGATATGTTTACAAGAGTTCACTCAATGTTCCTGCTGTACAACCTCCTTTTGTTGAAGTGGTGCTTTGGGGAGAAGACCAGTTTACTGGATTATTTCTCCTGATTCTAAAACTGCCAAAGCACCTATCTGTGCACAGTGCAATCCTCACGACTCCTCTGTTCAAGAAACGCTGCCACGTAGTGCAAAATATTTAAGAAACATTTTAATTTGTGGTCTTGAACATCCCCTCTGCCTTTTTTGCATGTATGCATGCACACAAACACATTATAAAACACAGAACCCCTTGGAAGCAAAATAAAGACTTTAATTCATGAGGAAAAAGATTATGAAAATTTAATAATTTCTTTATTCCTAAAAAATACAGTTGGCAATAAAACACATAGAAATGCTCCTTCCCATCACTAATTACCTGGCTGACATTAGAGGTAATAGCAATGTTCTCTCCAACTTCCTCAAATTACAAAAGTTTCCATCTGTTGTCATAGTAACTCTCCCCCCCTTCTATCACAGCAACAGTTTCCTCAGTTGCTATAGAAACATATTACAACAGGTTCCTCTTTACAATACTGCCACTGTTCTTTCTCCATACTGAAGAATCTGGTCCTTGCCACTGATGACTATCTCTGTACATGACACTGGAATCTCCTAAAAGTGTGTCTTGTGCAAATTTATCACACAGTGGATTGCCCAGTTAGCCTGTACCAGTGCTGCAGTTAGCTGGAATCTGTAAAAACACCGATGCATGAGGCTAGTTTCAAAATTACTGCTTGTCTCTAGTATACATTTTATGCCTGTTTTAAGCCCATTTTGCTCCAAATCAATCATGAGACTTGCAACATGGTTCTCTAACTACTGGATCAATATAATTTACATTACAAATACAAGGATATTTTGAACACAATTGTTCAGTAAGACTAGAAGAGCAAACTCAGGTTGCACAATTAAAGGGCACCTGGTGCTCTTGTGCAACAAACCTGTTTCAGAAAGCAAAGCAAAACAAAACAGAACCATAAGGAAAGTGATGGATAGATAAAGAGGAAAGTATAGTCTCCCTTCAAACAAATTAGAATTGGTCAGTGAATGGGTCAATGCCACAAAACTTCCACACAGACTTTCTGTGAAGAAATCAGGATGAATGCTCAATATTCAGATAATCTAGATTAGGTTCAATAAATAGCTATTACCAACATCATAGGTAAAGGTAAAGGGACCCGACCATTAAGTCCAGTCGTGACCGACTCTGGGGTTGCGGCGCTCATCTCGCTTTATTGGCCGAGGGAACAGGCGTACAGCTTCTGGGTCATGTGGCCAGCATGACTAAGCCGCTTCTGGCGAACCAGAGCAGCGCACGGAAACACCGTTTACCTTCCCGCCAGAGAGGTACCTATTTATCTACTTAAACTTTGGCGTGCTTTCGAACTGCTAGGTTGGCAGGAGCAGGGACCGAGCAACGGGAGCTCACCCCGTCGCGGGGATTTGAACTGCGACCTTCTGATCGGCAAGCCCTAGGCTCTGTGGTTTAACCCACAGCGCCACCCGCGTCCCAACCAACATCATAGCTTATCCCAATTAAAATACTCCAAGTGATTGCTGAGAATAAGAGAACCCTGGTGGTTTTAAGAGTGCAATCCTAATCTGCAGACTGATTGGCTAGAAGGTGTTTGGATGCGGTGGAAGTGCCTCTCTGCCAAATCCACCACAGAGGATGCTGGTACACCTGTGGAAAGTCAGAAGAAAGCACTGGTGCAGCTTAAAATTGGCTGCTTGCCAGCTCTGAATTCACAATTAAGTAACTTTGTACTAATGGTGCAACTGCTTGAATTGATTCTAACTCTACCCATTATGGCCTCGTGTCTTGCAGCCATCCAGCTCTAATCAAATACAAACACTGAAGGTAAATGTAAATTTAATCAGCAGTCAGAAATTGCCCAGATTTACCCATTAGTCAAACCTCTTGAGAAAATCAAAAAATCACTCTAAGAACGTCTTCGTGTTTCAGTTGTATTTTGTAATTAAAGTGTTTTCCTTTTGCCCTCGTAAGGGAAGCAACATACTTTGGCCCAGTATTTGTGGCTGCAGCATGGAGTCTATTATGGCTGTCAGAGACCATTATTCCATATTAATGCTTCAAAATGCTCTCTGTTGCTCTGACAGATCTCAGGGGCAACTTTAAATACGAGGGAACACACCTCTTCAAATGGCAGTTCCTGGCACTACATGAAAGCTCTCTCAGAACTCTATTTTTTATTATTATTATTATTATTATTATTATTATTGTTATTGTTATTATTAAAGAAACATAATCACTAGTGAGATAATGGGTAACTTTTGAAGATAAGTCTAGCATCCACCCATTCCTCATGGCAACAGAAGGTGGTCCCATACCTTAGCAGAAGAAATAATGAGGGTTACCTCTGAGAAATTTAACTGAATTTCCCCTGCCTTCCCTAAGAATATTGCCTGAGGAGAAACTCCCAAAGATGTTCAGAGCATCATTTACCACCAAGGAGGCCTTCTGACACCTGCCACTCACTCTCCCTTCAAGGTGAGGTTTCACTTTTCCCTTTGTTGAAGGGAAGGGATAGCACAAGTAAAGCTCAAGGCTGAAGGAACAGGGGTGTCTGATCAAGGTGAAGTTTGCCCACTATGCTTTTCACTCTTGTAATTCATTTGAGCAAAAGTGCTCACATAGCCAAGTAACCCTACTTGGATTTCTGACCCTATCCACAACTCTAACTTACGAAACCTCGCTCAGGTTGGTCTAATTGACAGCACACCATTAGCCCAGGCCTCACACATGCACTCTGGTTACAGATGGGTAGCCGTGTTGGTCTGCCATAGTCAAAATAAAAAAATTCCTTCCTGTAGCACCTTAAAGACCAACTAAGTTAGTTCTTGGTATAAGCTTTCGTGTGCATGCACACTTCTTCAGATACACATCTGAAGAAGTGTGCATGCACACGAAGGCTTATACCAAGAACTAACTTAGTTGGTCTTTAAGGTGCTACAGGAAGGAATTTTTTTATACATGCACTCTGTTATTTCTCCTGGAAACTCACCACCAGTTCTGATGGTAGGTTCCTAGTTGCATTTTAAAGATCAGCCAAGAGGGCTTCCCTTCGTAATGCTACCTCTGCACTAACGCTCCACAGCAAGGACTCACAGAAAGGTGTCCCCTCTGGCTGCCTTTCAGCAATGAAATTCCCATCCCTGGGAGACTTGCCAAATGGGATCCATATTTAATGCAATGATTTAACAGCATTTTATCTATGCTCCATATTGAATGTAACTTGTACCAAGCTTCTGAGATTAGGTAATGCAATACATAGACAGGTGAAGTTCAGTGGCCCGCTATTAAAATCTTTGCAATTCTAAAATGACTAGATGGTTCTAAAAAGGTTAGACTGCAGCTATGTACACGCAACATTTAATTCCAGAATCAATGGAGACTGAGTACTTGTTTTTTCTACATAGTCCACACCCAATGAAGATCCATTGCAAAAAAAATTGTCCCTAACAGCTCACTGGAGATTAATTCTGCATTAGGCTGTGGTGTGTCTATTTAAAAACCAATGAAAATTGATGCAGGTGCAACTGCCCAATGATGTTGTGAGTAGGCATACAGTATGTCAAGATCACAATTACCACTTCCTTATTCTTTCACCTGGGGTATGTGAAGGGGGGGAAAGGCACTGTGGGTAAAACCACAGAGCCTAGGACTTGCCGATCAGAAGGTCGGCAGTTCGAATCCCCGTGACGGGGTGAGCTCCCATTGCTCGGTCCCTGCTCCTGCCAACCTAGCAGTTCGAAAGCACGTCAAAGTGCAAGTATATAAATAGGTACCACTCCGGCGGAAAGGTAAATGACGTTTCCATGCGCTGCTCTGGTTCGCCAGAAGCGGCTTAGTCATGCTGGCCACATGACCCGGAAGCTGTACACTGGCTCCCTCGGACAATAAAGTGAGATGAGCACCACAACCCCAGAGTCGGCCACGACTGGACCTAATGGTCAGGGGTCCCTTTACCTAACCTGATCAAGGGGAGTTTTCAAATGTGTCCCAAGTGACCACACCCACCCCTATAGAAGGCAAGATCTAGAAGTCACAGAATCATAGATTTTGACGGGACTCTGAGCATCATCTAGTTCAACTCCCTGCAATGCAGAAATATGCAACTGGATCAAACCTGCAACCATGGCGTTATCAGCATCACGCTCTTAACCAACTGAGCTATCGATCAATCTAGACTGAAAGCAGCACGTTGAAGATGAGCGTGAACTCTTTTGGAATGAGAAAAAACTGCATTGTTGTGTGACAAATGGGATAGCGGGTACACAGCCTGAAAATACAACTAACAGGTTGCTTTTGACAATCTCTGCAGGGTGAACTGATTCAAAGGACAACAAGAGTCCTGGGTTTCAAACAGATCCTGAGAAAATGAAGTTTCAGTAAATGGAAAAATCTCACCCCTGCAACTGTTAAGGGAGCAGGGGCCCTGTTCTCTTTTGCATCTGGTGGTCACCCTTGAACTTTGCTAGCTATAGGAATCTGACCTCATGCACCGTACTAGTATCACACTCAGGCGCCTCTGCTTGAGGATATAGATGCCTGTGGAGCAATAATTGGTGTTGGGCCAGTAGGCTGCTCATTGGGCTAATTATTTGGGGAATATTTTTCTCCTATCACATTAATTTTTTTTAAGCCATTTGTCCTCTGATGTCTTTGATTTGAGGATTAGCATGCAGCATCAATGTACAGTCCAAACAGAAACAGCTCCAAATACTGTTAGTGGTGGTAGTGAAGGATTAGAGTGGGAGGTTGGTGCAATCTTCTATCAAGATGATAACATACCACCTTGCAAGCCAACCAACCGAATTATCAGGATGAAAAACAATCAAATCAAAGCCAGTGATTAAAGCCAAGCACCTGTTGTCCCAAATGAGAACTGGAAATATACTAATACATTGCAAAATCATCTCTGCGCCTTTCAGAGACTTGAATTTAGTGTCTCATCACAGATGGGCAACATCTCTTTACAAAAGCAGTTTGATGAAAGCCATACAAGCAAGTGTTATCTGCATAAGAATCTGATTTTTAAAACGACCAAAAAATTTTAAAATTGTGAACAGTAGAGGCTCAAATTCAGCTCAAATCCACTATATCTACAGTCCCATGTTCACTTGCTTGAGAGGAAGCCATGTTGAACTAAATGTATCTTACTCTTGATCAGGCACATATAGGATTGTGTACAGATGTTCATTTAGCTCACTATCAGCTACAGAACTATTAGTTCACTGTGAGCTGAATATTTGCTTTTTGCACATCCATGCCATTCAAATACATTAATTTTCCTTTCCACACACAAAGTCCATAAGGAGTTCTCTAATTATTAATAAATATCAACAATATCTTTCTCTAACCATACCTAACAACTTTGCCTCCAGTAGCTTCAGCAACCTTGTCTCCATATTAAAGAATAATAAATCTTTTTGTCTTTGTTCACATAAGGGTGTCTCCAATGTGGTCATATGTTAAAATAATATTATGTAGTTATTTATTGTGTATTCATTAATTCACATCCAGTTCCATATCTTCCAGTCCTATTTCTTGTTGCATTTGCTGTGGTTTTCCATCTTTTTTTTTTAAAAAAAACCCATCTCTTCCATTTATGCTCCTTCCACTCTTTTCCCAAGAAAACCTTGGTAGCTTTTTCCTCTGAATTTAATCCAAATTGTACACAGAGTCCTTTCTCTCTCAACTCTCACTCTGTCCATGTTGTAGTCCTGTGCTGCCAGTAACAGCAGAGCTCTGTGGAGGGAGAAGCCAGCCAACCACCCAAGTCTCAAGGAGGTACTTGCCTGGAGGCAGAGTCCGTATACAAGGTCCAGTTCTAAGGTCAGGAGTATCTCAGTTCATGTAGTCAGATGATCCAGGAGTCAAGAAAGCCAAGGGTCCAAGGTCACAAGAAGCAAGAAGCAGCAAGGTCTGAGCAGTAATAACAAATGTTGTTTCCAGCAACTGACTTGAGGCTGGGAAAGCTAGAGCCAGCTGGTTCTCATCAGGAGCAAGAAGGCTGATCAGCAGCAGGTGGAGTCACTTCGCCTTCTGCTCCAGGCTGCTGCTCAGCAGGTGAAGCCAACTCCTGGCCCATGACAGCCAGCTCAGTATGTATCTTCACCTCTCCATCCATGGCTTCATCCTAGTCCTCCAATATCACAGCTCTGCCATTTGGTTATTTCATTGCTGTAGACACCTGTTGTGAAGGACTTCTCCATTTCATCATCTGCTGCCTCCAGCACTACCATTTCACTCTCCTGTACTGGCAATCCTTTATCAATAACGTTCTCCAAAGCCTCTGTGTCTTCTTTAAATCCACTTTCCATTTTATCCTTCTGTGGTCCATTTTCATTCACCATTTCATCAATCCCAGCTCTGATCTCTTTTATTTGTTCCTCCAATATTAAGATGCCAACAGTCAATGGAGTGTCCAAGGGTGTATTTGCCATATTGGGTGTTCTTGGTCTTATTAACAGCTCAACTCCATTTTAAGAACTTTCATCTCCCGTCTTCACCTTAGGGTCTTCACAGCTTTCCTTATTAATCCATGTTCCTTTCCCACAAGGCGAGGTGTCATAAAGATAGTTAGAGAAATGAAGGCCTGCTGCCCTTATGCCTTGAGGGCTAATGCGTAGTTTGGGGGCACAATTTTATTTCCTCCGCTCTAAGTCACTCACTCCCAATCGAAGTTTCTAGGAGCCCAAGTTTCTCAATCTCCTGAACATAGAAAGCGGCTTCTACAGAGCATCAGAGGTTGATCCCTTGTACACTCTCTTTTCCTTGAGCAAATCTGACATGCAAGAATAATGACTTGGCTATCTTTAATAACCATATAATTATCTCTGTCAATGAGCTGTTGACAGAAGGTATTTAGCCTGCTGTGTTCCTCCCCTGGAAGTCCCCGCTCTGTGATCTTCAGATGAAGGATGGCATACTAACAAACTAACTTACTAACTAACCTCACTCACTCACTCGGGGAAAAGTGAGGGTTGTGTCTTGGGAAGATGGGGTGTGGCCTAGAAGGAAATGCAGCCCTTAGCTGAAACAAGTTGCCCCCATCTCTTTAGACAAGAGCTGCCAAGAGTTTCTGGCATGACAAATTGCTTGCTATGGCAGACTTTTTCCTCCGCTAAATGGTGCATCTTTTTCATATGCAGCCTTGCTCTTCCTTGTTGTTTCTCACAGACAATCGTCACAAACCATCATTTGTATTCGTAAAGACACTCTTTCGACTGCTTTAAAATTCATTCTCAGTTGCACTTGCTGTGACTTCATTGGTAATCCATTTCATGCAGGCTTTATTCTGTACATAAGAAAGCCCAAAACTATTGTTTGATTCACATTACATCTTCTTATTTTCCAGCCGGTTACCCCACCTCACTGACTGAGTGCATTCATCTTGTCTTTGCCCTGTGGATCCTTTTGAGTCCTTCCGGATAGCATTTCAAACCAGTGGTTTTCAAAATTATCAGAAGCACAATCTATAAAACTCGCACCTTCCGATGCTTTACAGACAACAACAACAACAACAACAACAACAACAACCACCAGGGATCTGTGTGATTGTAGCACCCCCTAAAACTTATTTAGAACATTCATTTCTTACTAATCCCCCAGGGAGCTCCGGGGTGGGATTACATGGCCTTACTTTCCTCATTGTATCCTCCTAATAACCCAGTGGGGTGTTTTTGACAGAGAGAAACTGACTCAGTGTGCTTCATGGCTGAATGGGAATTTGAACGCTGGTCTCCTAGATCGTAGTCCAACATTCTAGTCACTATACCACACTGGCTTCCACTAAGGATCACTGCCTTCTCCTTCTCACCCTGTTACACATTGCTGAAAGCTCCTTTCTGCCTGCTGTATGTTGTATCCGTTTATTCTGAAATTGAAAAATAAATAATTCCAGCTTTGGGAGTGTATGGGTCATGCGGGGTCTTGCTGTTGCTTCCAGTGCTATTTGGATATAAAACAACAACAATTGCATGTTAATTGCACTCAATTGTGTAACATCATATCTAGTTTGGGTATGAGAGGGCTGGGAACCTGTGGCCTTCAAGGTGTTGTTATGATTCCCATCATCCTGGACCAACCTTACTGGCAAGGACTGATGTGAGTTGGTCCAACAACATATGGTGGACCATGTGGTACCCACCCTGGATTAGAGGATGCTGCCTTTGAAAAGTCACTTTGCCCAACTTTTTATGCCCAGGTGGACAGGTAATATAGTTTTCACACCACTCTAGAATCAACCATATTCTCCTTTCTACCAGCAATATGACTCCTCTTTACCTTTAGACCTTCCTGTTTCAGGGGACTATCTGGCAGGAGTTCTAGTAGAAATCTGGCAGTGTACATGCACCTGGTTCTAATCCACATTCGCTCGGTGTGTTTGCTTTAAATGTAGTGGTATCTCTTCTGCACTTTTTAAAGGGGTGGGCAAAAATGGACTGAAAATCTAAATGAAATGGTTTGAGCATTCTGATGTATATCAGTCTCTAAAAAATGAAGTTCAGATCCACAAAGACATCGTGAGATATTAGAACACTGAAAGAAAGGGAAAAGTTGCATTTCTTTATGGTCTAGACTTCTTTTTTTAATGTTCTACACAGTAGTAACAATGTTTATCTCTGGAATTACAAAGAGCCAGGTGCCTGGTTTCAAAGTGCTGTTTAATGATTCTGTTCTGCCGTCCGCTTGATTGTTTCTCCACCTAATATTTGATTGGCTTTATATACAAGTATTCATCTTATGATAACGATTTCTAATCAGTTTGGCTTCAGCATTTCCATTACAGGCAAAAATTGTCTGATTTTATCGCTTCTGTTTATCTGAATTGTGTTGGTTGTTCGTGCCCTTTATCAAGTAGCTGCAGGTTTGAATTGCAAGCTGCAATACTTTTTGTCTTTTGTGGGTGTCGATGTCAGGGTTATCAGATCCACAGGCTAACTGGTACATAAAGCTGGCTCAGCCATTCCACATTCGTCCTTGGTGAGAAAGAGCTGTACCATTGCACATTGCGTTATTAAAGTGCACTATTATACTGAACTCCTTGCCACTAGGCTGAGGCCATCAAAGGAACGTGTGGGAGGGAAATTACAGCTACTTGCGTCTGCATTTCGAGAGCAGCAATGATAGATTGAATTACTTGACATATTCTTTCGGAATTAGCAGTCAGGATTTAAAAGTGCAACCATATATCCACCAGAGATCTGAGTTAATGGTGTGCGCCCAGTCTTAACTTTGCCATTTTCTTACTTGATTGTTTATTCATGCACCCTTCACGTTCTATTTATGTAGCTATTTGTCTGTAATAAGAAACAAATTTGGAGAATGAGGATACTTAGTTACAGCGCTCATTTACTTTCTGCGGCGAAGATTTGAAATATGGGTATCTACATTAGGAGTCTGATAGCACACTTCAAACGAAAATTGCTATATTCTGCACTGGGGTGGGGTGGAGACCATGGCATCGTATGCCATTGGCTGGCAGTGGCAAGACCTGATGGAGCAGTGCAGCCAGAGTTTGTGCCAGCCAAAACAGAGGATGGGCAGAGAAAATGTGGTGTGGTGGCAGCAGGTCCTGTGCCACCCAGGCTGCTTTGTACTGAGTTTAATAGGATCCAAAAGGCAACAGTCTGATTGGTCCTAGAACAATAGGATTCAGAATGCAGCAGTCTGATTGGTCCTAAAACAATAGGATCCAGAATGCAGCAGTCTGATTGGTCCACAGGAGCCACTCAATCCAGCTCCAGGTGGAAGGGAATCCGCAACCTGATTGGTCTACAGGAGAATCTCGGAATTAGCCAATCATGTGGGGCCCATTGTGTAAATAATGTATATAAGGCAGACATTCTGGGGGAACTTCCATTCCTCCTCACCACTTTGAGCTGAATAAAGAGCATGAAATCCACTCTCGACTCCGAGTATATTTCACAGGCCCTGCCCCCACCCATTTCATGACTTTTGTGGTCACTGCCACCAGCAGTAGATTCTACCATTCCCCATTTGATGGGCATATTGGAGTGTTTCTTCCTAGTGATACGTCTCCACTGAAAGCAGAGCTCTTATGCTTGCAGAATTAGGCAGGGCTGGGTGGAAGGACATTTCTGACCCATCCAAACCCACTCCACCACAACAGGTTTTTTTTGGGGGGGGTGGATGGCTCAGCCCACCCTGAAAATGAAGACAGAGATTCCAGAGGCACCCAAAGATTTTTTTTTTTTTTGGGGGGGGGGGTTCAGTTCACTAATTTAAGCAACTGACACCTGGTCATGACAGCTACTCCATGCAAATAACCATTTGTGCTTGATGGTTGACACATTTCCCCAAATGAGTCTATGCAATAGTTTTATGAGAACTGTTCACAATCTGACGGTTTAGTACCTTCATCTGGTTTAAGCTTTACGGTTGCTTGAAAACTAATAAACATCCTGAAAGTGTTTGCTGGAGTGCAATTCGCCAAGATCATCTCCCATGTGAATCCTATTTCAATAATTGAATTGGCACAGATGCTCTCTTCCATTATGTTTCTTCCATCGACATCTCTTAAAACTTCAAAGCAATGCACTGCATCACCCAATAGTCAGGAACACTGGTCTCTTTAACATATACCGATGCTTATTGCCACGCAGTTGTTGTTAGTATGGCATTTCCTCTACTACCCATAGGCCAACTGCAAGTTACAAATAAGACAAGACAGAGGTGCTCTTGGTCAGTCAGAAGGCAGAAAAGGGAATTGGGATTCTGCCTGTGATGGATGGGGTAACACTGCTGCTGAAGACACAGGTTCACAGTTTGGGTGTGCTCCTGCACTCAGCCCTGAGCACGGATGCCTGAAAAAGCCAGGTGTGCATTTGCACTGTTAAAGCTAGTGCACCAGCTAGTGCCCGTTCCTTGAGATGTCTGGTTTGGCCACAGTGACACGTACCTTAGTTACATCCTGTTTGGATTACTGTAACATGCTTTACATGGGTCTGCCTTTGAAAAGTGCTTAGAGATTCAGGTGGCTCAGATTGCTGCAGCCAGATTGTTGACTGGGGCTAGTTTTAGGGAGCATACAACTCCCTTGTTGTAACAATTCCACTTGGCCATCAGTCTGCTTCTGGGCATAATTCAAAGTGCTGGTTATGACTTATAAAGCCCTCTGTGGGTTAGGTTCAAGTTATGTGAAATACTGTATTTCCTCCTACAAACCTACCCAGGTTCTGAGACTTTGTCCTGGCAGCAACAATATTCCCTGCTTCTTCTTTTTCTGGCTGTGTGGCTGCTATCAGCCCAGTGCCAAAAAGGACTTCTGAAGAAAGACTAGTTTTGAATCGAAATAGATTCCTTTTAGCCATATTGGAATTGTAAACATATGGACACTGTGGTGTAGCATATTGTTGTTATATTTTAATATTCTAATAGGAAAACAATCAATATATGGAACAAATGACATGCAAATGAATTGGAACAGCAGCAAGGATTGCTCATTTGGAGGTCCAGATGAAGTAACATTTTAAACTGTACACTGCCCAGAATTTAGTTCCTTGATGAAATGCAAAATGTGTGACACTTTATCAGTAAGATTATGGTTCTGTGAAATTATTATTTTTACCATTCATTTTATTGTCAGCATTACTTTCTGGCTGAAATGGTTTGTTGGAGCATCAGCAAACACAGCACTTATTCTATCTAGATTTCCAGCAAAGGCAAACATGCAACTGCTGGGGAGATCATTGAAAAATATAAAATAATTAACGTGCAAATGCTTTATGTTATTCACAAATCCATATGTATCAGTGATAAAATACTGTATTGCTTATTTCAACAGAAAAGTGAGTCCCGTGTGATTTCACACTTGACTGTTATTTTAAAGTGGGTATTTGTTAGGGATGTTGTTTTTCAAATGGGTTGTCATTCTTCTCTGAGTTTTGGCTGTGAGTGCAAGGCATAAATAGTAGAGATAGACTGTTAGGGTGGCCTGCCTCTTTCTCAACTGTCCTTTTTCCTAACAAACAACTAAAAAACTATGTTGTTCTCTCTTTATGCAAATTTCATCTCCTTATGTAAATAAGGGGGAAAAGTTATAGCCATTTTAAAATTCCCCATTATACTCAATGGGAAAGCTTCAGGTTTAACCGATCACATCTGGAACTGAATAACAAAACGAATTGGAACAAGGCAGAGTGGATTCTAAACAGAATGGACTGCTTCCAAACATTCCAGATGCTGGCACAAGGCAAATACTGTTGTCATTACACATCCATAGTATTTGTGATGCATTCCTGGTGGATGGCCAGTTGGGTGGGCTCTGAGTTCTTACTTAGCAGCCCTTCGGTACTCCAATCCTGAGGAAGGCATGGCCATAACTGCCCTAAGAAATGGCAGGATATGAGAATCTTGAATAAACAAGCAAACAAAACAAATTAAAAAGGCAGAAAACAGTACAACAAAGGTCTGATAAATGCTGTGAGCTGAGTACTCTGTGAAGAACTGCTTGCTCATCTGAAATTTCCGGAGGCTCAGCATGATGGATCTCCTGGTATCCAATCAGTTTTATTGTTTGCTTTACCGATGCTAATTTGAAGCCATGGCATTTTCTCAACCCCTAAGCCAGTTGCAGGAGCTCTTCATTAAAGTTGCCTGACATCCATATTTACAAACAAAACACGTCTCAATGAAGTTGTGTTGGCATATTATAGGTTGTACATTTTATATGAAATTGAAATAGGGTAGATTCACATAGAACTTAAATTGCAGCGTGAGGTGAAATGTTACATGAAATTATTTATCAGTGTTCAGGGTACTTATTTCTATATGAGCTTCACGGGTTAAACCTGCAATATGAGCACAAACAATTTGCACTATAATGCACATATTATGGCATATTATAGCTGCTACTAAGATCTATTAGTAGCAACTACAGAAAGCCATGCATTGATTAATAAACCAAGTCTTCATAGAATATTTGCCCCTTTGTAAGCGTGCATCTTATTTATTATTAGTGACAATAATAATGTAGCATATAATTTTGTCCTTCCCTCCTCAAGAGTATAACCTATTTTACCCAAAGGTAGAAGCTACAGCTGAACTCCATTTCTGTGCCGTACTCTCAAGCTATTTATAGCTACAACAAGGAATCTATGAGCTTTCTGTCTCTATAGAAACTATTGAAAACAGAGTCTCTTTATTCTCTTTCTTCAATTGAAGCAACCAAGATTGCTTTGATTTCCTTGTTTTTGTGATACTCTGTAGAAGTGGATAAGTTGGGCAGATAGGTGACTTCTCTCCATGGGGGTTGGGGGTTGGAACCTTGATAATATTTAGCATATACTAGATTATTGTATAATGCCCTTTTTATGAAGATTACCCGCTCTGGGATCCCACAGCTAATTCTCCCCTGGTCTCCTCGCTGGCCTAAATAGGACTAATTTAGCCAGCTAGCCCTGGTGATCATATAATGTTTATTGGATGGATTTCCCACCTAAATTGATTTTTGAATTCTGAATTTATTGTTATTCATGTTTTATACTGTATTTTATGCTGTTTTTTGTTGCATCAATTAAGTGCTTTAAATTTGTTGTTAGCTGCCCTGAGCCTGGTTTTCTGAACCGGGAAGGATGGGGTATAAATAAATTATTATTATTATTATTATTATTATTATTATTATTATTATTATTGGAGTGACTGCCAGGGAGGGGTGGTAGCGCATAACTTGCTGAAGGTAAGGGTGTTGTTGAAGTGGTGGGGAGGTTAGCACTGTATGGGCACCCTTGTGAGAGCACTGGATTGGTTTCATGTTCAACATCCCCATCGCTTCTCCCTTCCTACTCTTCCTTCTGGTAAGTGGAAGCAACAGTCCTGCCAGGAGTCCAGGTGCATGTTGTTCTCCCTCCTCACAAGCCATTCCTAGTTCAACCTCCATGAAGCACTGCCTTTGATCCAACAGTGTAGTTGTGTGAGCAGAACTGCACTCACTCACACAAGTGACTCTCCCTTCCTGCTGCAGTGCTCCACAGTGCCCATCACACTGTTCTGGAAGATTTGCAGCCCTCAGGAGTGGATTACCAATAAGGAAATAGTCCATCTTCACTGAATATGCATTTGGAAGAAAACGTGGGATATTATGCCTGCCAAAAGACTATCAGGACCAAACTGGGCCCAATGTCAGCTGTGAATGGCTGTGATGCTGGACTGGGATCCCAAACTAGCCCCTAACCCACCCTCAGAATACCCTATTTTGGGTCTTTCCTTTGGGCTCCACAAGTTGGGATCTCACCACTGTTCTTCCCACCCACTCATACCTTCAGTGGCTGGTGAGAGGCCAGCTCAACCTTAAATAAGGGGGCTTGGGATTAATGTTCCTCTCTGAAAAATGGTAGAAAGAAGGCTTGTTGGTGTTATACAGCCACTGTAGTGTACAGCATCTGAAATTTCATTTGCAATACCTATCTGAAAACCATCTAAGCACATTTTGTCTCCAAAGCATTAGAAAAGTTCCATATAGACAGGGAAATGTTGGTGGGAGAAATTGCATTCAACATTTCAGCATGCGTAGTGAATGCTCTGTGTGAATCAGAGCCATTAATAAAGTTTATATAGCATTATCCCTGAAGGATTTAGCTAGCAATACTGGTCCAGAAAAATAAAAATGAGACAAGAAAACAGAATTATCAATCACATACTTTGGCTCCAAACTCCAACTCTTTTCAGAATACACAACTATACTATGAGAATCTTCACTTGATATGCAGGGGAAGTCTGAACCATGCTAGACTCTTTCCTGAATGGCATAACCAGACACTGACTGTAATAATGCATAATTGTTCTTCAGAACAATTTATTGAATGAATGGGACTGATTGGGAGCCAGCTCTATTTCAGTAACTGAAACAATGGAACTGACTTCATAATCAACACACACTCTTTTCTTTCCATTTTTAAATGCTTTTCGGAGGCAGGAATTCCGAAAAAGACACTTGGGTAGTGCTTTGCCATCATGTCTAAAGATTAAGTCCGATTGGCGAGCCTTGAGTTGGGTGGGAAATTACGTCCCTCCAATTTACTGTGATGTTATCAAGTAAAATTCACATTCAGCTCATTTAGTGCCACAGACAGATTGAATCAAGTTGACTTTCACCTACTACGCCAAAACACTTATCCCTCATGTCCTCATGTCCTCATGCCAGTGTGGTGTAGTGGTTGGGAGCGGTAGTCTCATAATCTGGGGAACCGGGTTTGATTCCCTGCTCCTCCACATGCAGCTGCTGGGTGACCTTGGGCTAGTCACACTTCTCTGAAGTCTCTCAACCCCACTCACCTCACAGAGTGTTTGTTGTGGGGGAAGAAGGGAAAGGACAATGTTAGCCACTTTGAGACTCCTTCGGGTAGTGATAAAGCGGGATATCAAATCCAAACAACTCTTCTTCTTCTTCTTCTTCTTCTTCTTCTTCTTCTTCTTCTTCTTCTTCTTCTCACTTTCACAAGCATTTCATAAGGCAGTAGCTCAGCAGCACAGTAGCTCAGATGCCACCAGCTTGGTGCTTTGAACTATAAGCTCCATCATTTCTGTGCCACAACTTCCCCTTTCCTAAGAACTCCAAAAAGAAGAAAGCCCAGATCTTTGGAAAAAGTACTCTTTGGAAAAGCTGAGGTTTGTTGTTTGGGGCACTAAATCACCAAGGCAACAAGCCCAGAGAAACATCCTTTGCAAATCCCATCTCGCTTATCAGTGTTTACATTTGCACCAAATTGCACCATTTAGTACAGGAAATAATTGAAATATGGGAGGGTTTTTTAAAAAAGAAATACATTTTTTTAGATTTGATCACAGTTTTTTTTTTAAAAAAATAGATTGCAGAAATAAGTTATGACATCAAGGGAGCCAGAATAATTGGTGTGCAATTATGTTTCATATTAGTCAAGGTTGTAAAGGGTAGTGGAGAAACAGGAATAAATAATGGGCTTCTGAGTCATATGGGCTTTTTGAATTCATATCTTTATCTTGTAGACGAAAATGTACATATTGGTATAGGACAGAATGTCCGATTTTGAAAGTTAGATGGCAGATGGTTCTTACACACGTCTCTGCAGACCTATTCCAAAAAGCACCTAAGGATCACAGCATGCATTTTACAATTACTTGCCTCAGGCATTAAAAAAGATAGATAGATATTTGCATATATAATATATGGCAAGGAGTACTCAGAAACCAAATAAAAATTTTAATGCTCGAATCTACGTAAGAGCAAAACAGCCCCCAAAAATTAAGAGGTTGGAAAACTAGCCCATTTCTCATAGCCAATTTGATGTTGTTTCAGTAACTATGGATGGGCAAATCTTCATTTTCTCTCATTTTTCCTGGGTTCTTCACTTTTATATATCGATTTGTGATAAAAACCTAATTTAAGTCTTTATGAAAAATCATCCGCATGCTTGTGTGAATTTCTCCTAATACATATATACATTTTGGCCTAATATGCACATTTTCAAAGCAATTTCCCCTAATATAATGCACTGTATTGTCACCAATGTGTGAATTTTTGTGCATACTTTGTTCCAGCATACATGCATTTCAGTACATATTATTTAGCTGGAGAGCTTTGCTACAAAATTTGAAGACGTGGGGATTTTGAACGGTGGCTGCGTTTCAGTTCTCGTATAGTTTCTGAAAGTGAGAATTAGGTAGGTTCAGCTTTAAATGGAAACTAAATCTAATCTCCCCTGCTCCATCCCTAATGGCAATTTTTATGTCCACTCCTTGAATAAAGGTTGCTAAGATTTTGCTGAAACGTCATGAATGACCAGTTCTGACCAGAGTCGGAAATAAAGAGCCTAATTCTCTCTAGAAGTATTTGCAGTCTGAGTTTATCCTGCCCACTGGCATTTACAGCACGTAATATCCCATAATTTCAATTTCCACAGTGCTAATGATGGAAGCTGAGTCATTCCCCATTCCTCTGCCCATATAACATGTACTGTTATTATTATTTTAAAAATATTTTTATTGATTTTTCCATGTATACTTCTTCTAATGATATATCTTTAACAATTTTTCATATTGCCCACCCTCCTCCCCTGGACTTCCCTCATACTCCCGTTTTGTTTTATTTCCATATTGTTCATCCTGCGTATTGTTTCCCCAAATTTTCCCCAATACATTTAGTCTTATTTTTTGTTGTATACAGTTGTGATTGTTTACTCAAACCCTGCCAATGAGTCCATTTCTTTATGTTGCCTCCATATATGCTGTAAATGGTTCCCATTCTCTTTTAAACTCCTTGTTGTCCTTTTCATGTAGTTTATCTGTTAGTTTTGCCAGTTCTGCATATTCCATAAGTTTTGTTTGTACTGTTATTAACATATGGGCCTGGAACGTTCTGCAAAGCAAACCACGTGTTTGACCCTAGATTTATACAGTGGTACCTCGGGTTAAGTACTTAATTCATTCTGGAGGTCCGTTCTTAACCTGAAACTGTTCTTAACCTGAAGCACCACTTTAGCTAATGGGGCCTCCTGCTGCCGCCGCACCATCGGAGCACGATTTCTGTTCTCATCCTGAAGCAAAGTTCTTAACCTGAAGCGCTATTTATGGGTTAGCAGAGTCTGTAACCTGAAGCATATGTAACCTAAAGAGTATGTAACCGGAGGTACCACTGTAGAAGCAGGGCAAGAAGCAGGAACAAATTAACAGATTTTTTTTTAAAAAAAAAAATTAAAAATTTGGAGAACTATCCCTGACATTATATATCTATAATAGGCATGGATTTCTGAGACACTTGACTGTAACCGAAGGACAAGTTGATGTTTGAACTTGGCAGAAAAGTATTGTCATTTAACAGTAAAACGAGTATGCCCCTATGGACTTTTTTTTTAGATTTAGGAACAAAAGGGATATACAGTATAGGGAAAGAGGAAATTCTTTTTTAAAATGGGCTCTCCTCTTTGCTGCACATGATTTTACATACCAGGTCATAATGAGAAGCATTGGCCTACCTCTCACAATGCAGCGTACATCCCTTCTCGTATGCGATGCAATTTTCAAGGCAATTACCTACTTCCAGCTTCCAGCCTGCCCTCAGAAAGATATTCCCACTTAAGGATAACCGACACTTTATAGATAATTGGCAGTGCTCTTCGTGGATTCATTGCTGAGACCAAAGTAAAGATAGCAGTCTTTATTACAAATGGGTCGACATCAATGGGTTCAGTGGAAGCACTCCTTTAAAATGGAAGATTGGGGGGTGGGGGGTGGGACTCAACAAAAAAGAACCCTAAAGAAAATGGGTATGGAAAATGAACTGGATAGAAAAAGGAAAAACTCAAGACCATACTAATTTGGGTGGCGGCAGCAGGAAAGATAAAGAAAGTAGATTCAAGGCTGTATCCAATGTAGTGCTATATGAGTGTGACATTATCACCAGAATTTCTGCTTGTGCAATGGAACATTCTCTCCCTCACCATCCCCCTCACGCCCCCCTAAGGATGTTCTAGGCATTTCCCCTAACCCTCTGGAGAGGTTTTGTGACGGCCATGGCTGAACATGGGGGAAGGAGAGAGGAGAAAGTCCCATTTCACAAGCAGAAATTATTGTACTGATGCTTGCATTCTTTGAATGCTGCCCAGCACTGGGGTCAACAGAGCCCAGTGCTCTGATGCAGATGAAAATTAATCCCTCCCGGAAACAATGTACCATTGGTATCTAACACTGAGTAAAACTGCGAAAATGTATAGAGCTAGTTCAAATCTGTGTTGGAAATGTAAAGGGAAAGAGGGTACCTTCTACCATATGCGGAGTGGTAAAAGGTTTCTGGGAAATGATATATAATGAGTTAAAGAAAATGTTTAAGAAAACTTTTGTTTAAAAACCAGAGGATTTTCTGTTCGGTATAACAGGTGAAGAGATACCAAAAGAAGATAAAATACTTTTCATGTACGCAATGACGGCAGCGAGAATGCTTCTAGCCCAGAGATGGATGGAGGGAGAAGTGCCGACCAGAGAAGAATGGCAGACTAAGTTAATGGAGTATGCAGAGATGGCGAGACTGACGGGAAATATCAGAAACCAGGAAGATCAAGTATTTTTAAAAGACTGTAATAAATTGTTAATATCCTTAAAAGACTACTGTAAACAATTAAAATCATTAGCAGGGATACAATGACACTTGTAATGTGAAATAGCCCTGCATTGCAGGGGGTTGGACTAGGCGACCCTCCTGGTCCCTCCCAACTCTACAATTTTATGACTCCATAACTTAATTGAACTGGTACAATGCAGATGGGAAAATAAAAGGTAATCAGTTGCATATTTCTTGCAGGCTGAAAGCAATAACGACCAATCATATTTGCTAGATTGATTTCCGTTTCAGACATGGGACAAATAAGTGGAGACCTAGTCCATTCTCCTTTCTGCTATTGTCAGAATTCTACCCTAAAACTGATTGGAACACTTGATTTCAAAATGTGTATGGATAGTCATTTGCAAATATTCTTAGTTTTACAATTTGAGCACCAAGTCTGGACCTTTTAGGATTCCTGTTTAGTGCAAAATTCGAACACATGCATTTTTCCTGTGTGTGCATCCTGGATGATATTACGCCTCAATTTTAACATTGCATAAAACCTAGCATACAACGATCTCATTCTGTTTAAAATCTTGCTGCAAAATAACAAAGGGAATGGAAGTGGGAGCTATATTCCTGCTGACTTTTAATGGCATCGTCTGGCAGGTTTGCAAATGATAGAACAGCATGAAGGCACCTGATTTCCATTGAAAACTGGCTCTTTCCAATCTGAAAGAAGCAGAGTGCTAGCCAAGTGCAAGTTAGAGTCCCTCATTAAAGTACCAACCCAGAACCAAGTGCTCAGCCAATGCTGCAACTCGATGTGTTTGCGTTACACTTAGATATTCAGCTTTGAGGTGGAGTACTTTTTATTCTTTGAACCGAAGTAACATTTAATAGGCAGAGAAGTGGCCCCCATCAGTTGCTAGATTCGAAACCATTTTTATCGTTTGCAAGACTAGCTACATCTTTGCTAGCTAGGGCCCACTGTGCATGCAATAATGTCAATGAATAATATATTGCACATGAATCCCTTGGGGTGGGGATGACGGGGAAACAAAATAAATAAAGAGACATATTTCATAATGATAAAAGCTTTTAAAAGGGGGGAGTTGTGAACTTGCACAGAAAGCAACACGTTGGAAATGCCAAGGAACCCATTTAGAATGGGAGCGTGTGCTCGTAACCTCTCCCTCTCTCGCCATATAATACGGCTTCCTGCAGAACCTTATTAAGCAAATCAGTATGAATCTTGAAATGACTTTGTGAGTGAAAGGGCAAATAAAAGCAGTTGGAGAAGAACATCCTCCATAAGCTGTCTCAATTAGCCCAAGAAAGGCCCTTGGGCGCGGAGGACACTGTTCTCTAGTTTGAATATATGTATTATTATTGAATTTATGATTAATAGGAAATAATAGGAAATAAAGAGTAATAAGGCAAAGAGGTTACAGGACTGGTAAAAATAATACACTGTGATAGAGTTAAATAGACATACATGTATCCTAAGGAGAGATATCATATGCTACTTTGGCATTCCAAAATTCCATAAATATGACCCATCTTCCAATAAATTTGTTATGATAATTGATATATGTTGCTTTCCTATTATATGTTTGTTTTATCAGCAAAACAGTCTTCCAGGTTTCTTCAGCTATTCTATCATTCATTGCCAAAGGATTTTTACTTTTCCAAAACTGAGCGACCAGAGTTTTTCCTCTATCTGTTGAAGATCAACATTTGGGGCCATGGACCGGAGATTCCCGAGTAAAGCAAATCCTGTCATTTCCTTTATTGTGTTCAGATTTATGGACTAAAATTGTTTTACTTTGCTCTAGCTCCAAGAGATATGTATGAAATCTACTTTTGTTCTTTTACACCTCCAGCCATACATGCACTGACTATAAATTTTGCTCAGTCTATGCAGAGTTAGATACCATTGAAATATGACCTTGAACAAAATTTCTTTTGAGATTTGTACTTAATAATGCTGATAGGACATTTTGAAACATCCGTTCCTATTTTGCTTGCGAGACTATTAAATTTAATTTTGAGAGATCCCGTTCCCATTTTCTCTCATATGATGGGTGTATCGTCGTTTTCCTGACAAATACACCCATTGTTCTGATAGGGTATGATTCATATATTGAAATGAAACCAGACTCCACTTTAGGTGTTGCCTGGGGAGATGCTTCTTCTCGTGTAACAGAGGCCACCCTCTGATGTCCACCGTGTAGTTGATATGACATGAAACCCAGCACATGAAACCATGTCACATCAACTGCATGGTGGACATCAGAGGGTGGCCTCTGTTACACAGGAAGAAGCATTGCATTTTGGTAAGAATAAGAATAAGAATAAGAATAAGAATAAGAATAAGAATAAGAATAAGAATAAGAATAATTTATTATTTATACCCCGCCCATCTGGATGGGTTTCCCCAGCCACTCTGGATGGCTTCCAGCAAAATATTAAAATACAGTAATTCATCAAATATTAAAAACTTCCCTAAACAGGGCTGCCTTTAGATGTCTTCTAAAAGTCAGATAGTTGTTTATTTCCTTGACATCTGATGGGAGGGCATTCCACAGGGCGGGCACCACTACCAAGAAAGCCCTCTGCCTGATTCCCTGTAACCTCACTTCTCACAGTGAGGGAACCACCACAAGGCCCTTGGAGCTGGACCTCAGTGTCCGGGCAGAATGATGCAGGTGGAGACACTCATACCTTCAGGTATGAGTCCATGGTTCATTTACTGCATCGTCTACAAAGGAGAGAGGCTCCTCCAAATTCTGAGGTAAGGCAAGTATGGGATTTACTTTTGAACTGTGGATGAAGTGAATAGCTGCATAATATACAGGCACTTTAAACAGGCCTTCTGGAGCATGCAAACCCTTTCCCCGTGTCTTGAGGATCCTCAGAACTGCAGGAGGCCCTTTCTCTCCAGAGACTCCTGCTGAAATTTGCCCTCAGATGGACTTTGGAGTTCTTGTCATCACAAGATCCCTTCTCAACTGAAATCCACCCCCAGCTAGTTTCACTTATATAGCATACCCCTAGCTTAGCTCCTTCTCACCTTTCTGCTCATGCCTGAGGTGGCTCATGTCATCCCTCAGAATTCCTTTGTTTGTTTCTCCAACCTGCCCAAAGTCCCTTTGAGGCTTGCTCAATTACTTCTGTTCCCTGCCTCCTCAACTCTCTCCACATCAACCTTCCTTCCTTCCTTCCTTTCCACACACTCTCTTATCTCTGTTTATTCCTTCAGCGTCTTTGTTTGCCTACTCCTTTGCCTCTTGCCTCTGCCTGCTTTCTAGCTATCCGAGATTCTCTCTGGAAATGTTCAGCTTCACTTACACTCCCTTTTGACTGTGTCTCAAGTTCCCCTGCTCCCTTTTATTGCTTTGTTTCCCAAGGACCTTCTCTGCAGCTGTTGCTCTCCACATTCTGCTTTTACCTAGCTACTGGCTGCGTGTGTGTGCCTGCCTTTTTCTGTTGTGTGGCTCTGCCCTGCCTCCTTCAAGTAACAATAGTCCCCTCTTGTGACGTTTGCTTGCGATTTAAACAAGCATCTTAAGGTTGGCTCTTCAGGGCAAACCCATATTTTGGGGGTAGCATAACAACCCTTAGTAAAAACCATAATAATTATCATCCATCCCACTAACATTTGTAGACTTGACAATACGCCGGTCAGCAGGTTTCCATAGATGGTGAACACTGAATGAGCATACAGCTTCATGTACTAGCCTGATCAGGCATTTTCAAGTAATTAACAAGCAATTGCTTGCTGCTCACAAAGCTTATGCAACACCCCTTTTACCTACACATATGGGCCACATACACATTTAAAGCACAATGATACCACTTTAAACAGCCATGGTTTTCCCCAAAGATGTCTAGGAGCTGAAGACCTTTATTCCCTGCCCAGAACTACAATTCCCAGAGTGGTTTCATCAAAACAATTAATGCAATTCAGTAATTGGAATTCCAAGGATATCTGAAGTTCTCAAAATAAAAAATTTCTAAGCTGGACAATTCAGATACTACAGTAGGAAGGAACCCACATAAGGCTGTCAAAACCACTAGTCCCTAAAGTTCAGAATTTGCTCCGCACTCACTTTGCATAAACCCATGTTTTATACTTGTAGACAGTGCACTTTGTTTTCACTGCTAATGGGGGGAAAGTCTATGGCAGCTTGAGAGACTTATGGCATATATGCAAGCCATAGTAAGAAGGCAGCCACATGTCATGTATAAAACATTAAGCCAGATCTAGAGGGCATTTGAGAAGATAGAAAGTTAAGTAGCAGAGCATGAGCTGTGCAGATATTTCTAGGTACACAGGTACTGTCACTTAACATCAAATGGTTATAACTCACAAGATGCTGCATGTGGACAGACTCCAGAGGGTAGCCTCCTTTGGTGGTTTCTCTGGAGAGTTAGAACAATCAGCTCCATGCAGGGCAGCATTTGCTACATCACTCACCTCTGCATATGTTGGCCGTGGTTTCATAATCATGCTCTCCAACATCTGAGTAGCAAAGGTGATTGGCTTGCCAGACCCTTTCCATCAACCAATTACACTGGTCAACAACAAATTTGTTGTCTGCGTTTTTTCAGCTGATTTAGGATGAATCTGATGCGCTGAATCCAAAAATCACATTGGTTTTGCTCAATCAGGTCAAGTTTTTGAGCTATGGCCACATGTCTTTTTTACGTTTTTGTTCACATGTATGCTTGTGTGGAGCATTTTAGAAGAAGTTGGTGGGGGTAAAATGCCTTGTCAAATAATTGTTTTGATTGGAAATGATTATTTTAATGACAAGAAGTATTCAGGTCCGATAGTTCTGGGTGATTATGTCAAAAAGGGATCAGTTTGAAGTCATAAAACCTCAAAATCTTCCATAAATTGGTCCAACACAGCATAAAGTTGGGGGATCAAAACTAAGTTAATGGGGCAGCCGCCCCACGAAGTATCCTGATCTTCAATCAGCACGTCGTCCTGTAGCTCATTGTGATGAAATTCCAGTGCCTATCTTCGGAGAACTTCCTGACATTAGTGATGAAGATGCCTCCAGTGTTGAAGGACATGAAGAAGAAGAAGTGGTTCTTGAAGATGATGCTCCACATCCATTTTCCCAAAAGGAGTTGAATGATCTAGTTTGCAACCTCAGCTTGTCAAAGGACTCTGCCAAACTGTTGGCATCCAGATTGAAGGGAAAAAACCTCCTCTCTGACAGTGCTCGCATCAGCTTCTTGAGCAACAGGCATCAAGAGTACCTCCGTTTTTTCTCGGAAGAGAAGGACTTGGTGTACTGTGCAGATATTGCACAGCTTCTGCTCAAGCTTGGAGCGCCACAGTACGAACCCAAAGATTGGAGACTGTTCATTGACAGCAGCAAGCGATCACTGAAATGTGTTCTGCTACACAACGGCAACCAGCTTGCCTCTATACCCCTGGCTCACTCGAGTACACTGAAGGAGAACTATGAAGTGGTGAAGTATGTGCTGGAGAAAATTGGTTATGATCAGCATAAGTGGTTTATTTGTGTTGACCTGAAGATGGTGAACTTTTTGTTGGGACAACAGTCTGGCTTCACCAAGTACCCATGTTTTCTGTGCATGTGGGATAGTAGGGACCGTGCTCAGCATTACACGAAGGAGGACTGGCCTGTGCAGGAGGAATTGGTGCCTTGCAAAGAAAGGAACGTCATCAACGACCCTCTGGTGGACAGAGACAGAATACTCTTCCCACCGCTGCACATCAAGCTCGGCTTAATCAAGCAGTTCACCAAGGCTCTGGACAAGAATGGTGACTGCTTCATTTACTTGTGCCAGGCTTTTCCAGGATTGACCATGGAGACATTGAAAGCTATCATCTTTGATGGTCCTCAGATCCGTCAGCTCATCAGAGATCCAGAGTTCGGAAACTCAATGAACGAAGTAGAACTGGAAGCATGGAAGGCATTTGTTCTGGTAGTGAAGAACTTTCTTGGCAACAATAAGGCCAGAAACTACGCAGAACTTGTCAACAACATGCTGACTGCTTTCAGAAACCTGGGCTGCAACATGAGCGTCAAGATGCACTACCTATTTTCACATATGGACCGGTTTCCTGAGAACCTGGGTTCAATGAGTGACGAGCAGGGGGAGAGATTCCATCAGGACATGAAAGAGATGGAGACCAGGTATCAGGGTCGCGGGGACGCAGTCATGATGGCTGACTACTGTTGGACTCTGAAGAGAGACCTCCATGCTGCTGAGCATTCCAGGAGTTCCAAGAAACAGAAGTTCATGCCCTGAAGCTTGAAAAATGGTGAAGCAGCATGCAATTTATGTGTACTTACCTTTATCAATGCCCACCATTCAGTTTACAGAAAACCTGACCTGATGGAGAGAAACGGATGCCATTTCCTGATTCAGCAGTGCAAAAATACCCTAAATCAGTTGTAGAAATCTAGACAACATTCAAAAAGTAAAAAATTGTTGCCCAGTGTTATCATTTTGGGGGCAAGGAAGACTTTTTCAGCAGGAATCTCAATACCAAGACCACCACAAGCTACCATGATGCCAATATGGTATCATCAAACCTACCTACAACTACAACTATCTATGGTCTCAACAAACCTACCTACACCTTTGTGGTCTTCTATCGTGAAAGTGATCTTGATGTGCTTTCCCTTTTCTCCCAGCACCTTCCTGAGAGCATGAATATCGGCTGCCTTTTGGATAAAAGAAGCAAACACCATGCTTATATCCTACTCCACACCAAATTTTAGATCCTGGATGTCCTCAGAAACAGCAGGGTGAACTATTGCAACACTTGGCAGGTTTATACCTTTCTTGCTACTTAGCCTACTATTTTCAACTTCAATGATGACAGTGCACCCTCTCAGCACCCTTAACAAACTACAGCTCCCAGAATTCTTTGAGGGAAGCCATGACTGTTCAAAGTGGTATCATAGTGCCTTAAATGTAATGTGTGACTGTGGCCCTCATTTCTTTAAAAATGATTGAAGGATGCTCTTTCAGAATAGCTTCTACCAACCACAATAAACATCTGCTTCAGGGAAATGGGGGCAAGGCTGCAGAGATACACCCCAAACCTAATGGCTGCTCTCTTTCTGATAACTGTCCACAACCTACCCAAACTACAATTCACAACTACCTCAAAACTTTGAATTAACATTAGCCCTGCCTTTTCGGCAATCTCTTGCAGAATAATTGTCAAGGTATTGCAATATTTATTGCTCTCTTTATAAATGGTTCAGACGACTGTGAAAGGACAACTGCAGCTGTGTGCTGTTCTGATTGTCATTGTCAAATGCCATCCTTTCTCCCATTGTAAGAAGCTTCCTGAGCATGACAGGGATTTCTGCCCAACCATTCTGCATTTTGAATGTGAGCGAGAAATGTGAAGTTTCCTCTGCTTTTCTCTGTCAGACCGTTTTGGAGGTGCAAAATAATTGGGACATTGTGTGCTCAGTGATATTCTCCTCCTCCAACTTTACTCTCCTCCAAAGCCCTCTGGGCAATTCAATCAACAATACCCTGCATTATCAGCCCTATATAGTTTTATACTCTCTGGAAGGACAGCCCTATATAGTTTTATACTCTCTAGAAGGACAGCAAATCAACTGCTGAAAGAAGGCAAATTGTGATATTTCTGTTCCAAAACAATATGATTTTTCCTGTTAATTACTACTTTCCTAGTTGTTAAAGATGTAAGAAAACAAAAGGCTTACTTCAGAAGTAGCAGGATTGCCCACCCTTGTGTAGTGTGATGTCAGGTGTTGTTAAGGTGAGCTAAATTTGAGCCACAGGTTGCGCTATTATTATTAAATATGTATACCGCCCTATACCTGTAGATCTCAGATCTCAATGCATTGATATTCAAAACTAGGGGAAGGGCCATAGTTCTGTGTTAGATCTTCTGTGCTGCATACAGAAGGATCCAAGTTCAATCCCCAGCATCTCCAGGTAGGAATGAGAAAGACACCTGCCTGACTTCTGGGTTGGCGCCATCAGTAATGGCGGATTCCCTCTGACTTTCTGAGGGACCAGCTCCGCGGGATCGGGTCTGCACCGCTGCGGCGAAGTGGGGACCCTTTAAAAATCACAGGCGGGTGAAGCCTGTGAACGTGGGGCTCGGCGGGCACCTTTTGCGCCCCCCCAATCTGCGAAGGAACCCATTTATGGGCTCCGGAGTGAAACGGGGTGAACGGCGCGGTGCTGAGAGTCGACTGCTTCTTCCGCGGAGTGAAGCCGCATAGCCGTTATCGGAGAGCGCTGACTTTTTCCTGGGACAATTCGAATTCAAAAGCAACTACCCGTGAGTAGGAAAAATTGGATTTAAAGGGAGAAAACAATTAATTCGGCACCGAAGCGGGGAGGCATAAACAGGAAGTCCGCCTTCCATTTCTTGTAAACAGATCAAAGCAAAGAGACTGTAAGCGGAAACTTTGACAGATGCTTGAAAAAGGACGCAAATCCTAACATCAGAAAAGCGATCTCCCCTCCGGATTGCAGGAGAGGAGGGGGGAAAGGTTTGAACTGTATTTATCTGCAAAAAAAAGAGAGGAAAGGAAGCTAAAATCCACCGCTTAGAACCTGGGAACGGATTGCCTTAGGACAAGGAATGCCGTTCTGTGAAAAGCACTATTGGTAAATAGAGTATTTTTGACAGCTAACTCTGCAAGAGAGATACAGTGTTTCTGGACTTCTCCTGGTTTTAAAGTAACTGATTCAGTGCAATTGAAACTGTTGTCTTTTTGAGAATTGGGGGATTTATAAAGATTATTTTCTTCTTAAAGTTACAAGCTTTGACTGTTACTGTGTCCCCCTAGAGGAGGTTTGACATTGCTACAATAACAACTGGGCTAGGGGAATTTTCCATTTCAAAACAAATTCCAGCCGTGGGACTGACCTTGGACTTTTATTAGAGTGTTATGGCAGATGGAAGAGGAAAGTTAGAGATTCAGGAAAAAACTACCAGGTCTGGCAGATCCTTTCATACAGATACTGGGTCGCAGTGAAGAGCTTCAACATCTGGTCCTTCTGGACCATCTGGATTATCAGGGGCTGCACCCCTACAAGTTAAACCAAAAGGAATGTCGTCTGAAGACGTTTTAGCTTTGGCACTAGGAAAAATTAATGAATCTTTGGAAAATTTAAGTAAACAAGTAGCTGAAACAAATAAACAAGTAGCTGAAGCATCAGTTAAAATTGACCAAAATACTACAAGTATTAATAATTTGGGACAGAAGGTGAACACCAATACAGAGACTACTGAGAAATTGCTACAGGAATCTGCTTTGACCCGAAAGACAGCTGAAGAAGCAAAGGACATAGCAACTGCTACTGAAGAGAAGATACCACCGATATATAGGCAACTAGAGGACCACGGGTTGACGTTGTCTATGATTGAATTGAAGGAGAAACAAACGAATTTGAGAATCAGGGCTGTACCTGAACTTGAGAAAGATAATTTGATTGACTTTCTTACGCAGGAATTTGCAGACTTCTGGCAACAGGATTTGGGGAAGGAAGAATTTAAGATAGTGAACGTATTCAGGCTTGGAAGAGGAGGAAAGAAGAACAAGGTGAGAGACTGTTTGATTACCCTTCGAACAAAAGAGGAGAGAGACAAAATCTTGAATCTGCATTTCCGAAAGACTTTGGAAATACATGAGTCAAGTGTGGAGATATTTAAGGACATTCCAAAACATCTTTTGGATTTAAGGTCTAACTACGGAGATTTGGTTGCCCTGTTGAGAAGCAATAGAATCATCTTTAGGTGGGAATTTCCCCAAGGCCTGTCTTTTAAATATAAAGGAAGAAAGATAAAAATAAGATCAGTTGTTGACAAAGATAGATTCTTGAAAGACCACGGAGAAGACTTACAGAAAGAAGTGGAATCTGGAGAAGAGCCAAAAGCACTGGAAAGAGGAATATTAGATATAGCAAATTTATCCTTTGGATTGCATGGTTCAGAGAAAGTGACACCACCGACAGAACAAGAACAAACACTTGGTGCAGTTGGAGGTAAAGCAAAGTAATAACATCATGGCTCTGCAACTATTAAGTTGGAATTGTAATGGTCTTAACTCTCCTCGGAAAAGGAAAAGTGTTTTTCATTTATTAAAAAAGGAACAATTGGACTTGATTTGCCTTCAGGAAACACACGTGATAAGGCTACATAGGAAAGTATTGATTAAAAAGAGATTGGGACAGGAGTTTATTTCATCTGACAAAGTTAAAAAAAGAGGAGTAGTGATCTATGCAAAGGAGAGACTATCACTGAAATTTATTTTTAAAGACGATCAAGGAAGATTTGTGGCAATTGAAATTCAAATACAAGGAGAGAAATTTTTGATAGTAGGAGTTTATGCACCGAACGAGGGGAAATCTGAATTCTTTAAAAAGTTGCATGAGACCTTAATGGACTATTTGGATTACAATCTGATTTTGATGGGGGATATGAATGGAGTAGTATCTACAAACATGGATAAGGCACAAAGACAGGTAGTCACCAAGGATGGTAGACTACCGAAAACATTTTTTGAGATGACAGACAACTTGGACTTAGTCGACATTTGGAGAACAAAGAATCCCTTGGGAAGAGAGGGAACTTTCTTTTCTGAAGCCAAGATGACATGGACTAGAATCGACCAAATATGGGTAACTAGAGGAATGGCACCAAAGATAAAGAAAGCGGAAATTTGTCCAAAAACCTGCTCCGACCACAATGCTGTAAGGATGGAGATGAAACTAATATCAACTGGCTCCTTCAGATGGAGGATGAATGACACCTTATTTAGAGATGAAGATGTGATTAAGAAGGCCCAAAAAACTTTGAGAGACTATTTTGAGATAAATATGAACACTAATGTTGAAAAAAGAGTAATCTGGGACGCAAGCAAAGCGGTTATGAGAGGGTTCCTGATACAACAGAATGTAATGAAGAAGAGAAGTCAAAATGAGAAGAAAGATAAAATTTTGGAGAAAATAAAAGAAAGTGAGAAGAAATTGAGAGCAAAACCAAAGTCGCAGGAGATTTTGAGAGAAATAAAGTTATATCAAGGACAATATATGGAACCGATGAATCAGGAAATAGAATGGAAAATTAAACAAATGAGACAAAAAAATTTGAATCAGCTAATAAATGTGGGAAATTGTTGGCTTGGCAAATGAAAAAAAGACAAAAATTAAATACTATTATAAATTTAGAAGTGGAAGGAAAAAACATACACAACCCAGCTGAGATTAGAAAATGTTTCCAGAGGTACTTTAAACAATTATATACACAAGGGCCACAGAAAGAAATTGATATAGATCGATTTTTGAAGATAAATGGACTACAAAAAATCTCTCAAGAAAGTAAATTAATGTTGAACTATAAAATATCTGAACAAGAAGTAGAAGGTGCCATTCAAAATATGCAACTAGGCAAATCTCCAGGACTGGATAGGTTGACTTCTAGATACTACAGATCCTTGAAAGAGTGGTTAGTACAACCTTTAAAGGAAGTCTGTAATGAAATAATGGAAGGGAAAAGGGCACCAGAGTCGTGGAAAGAAGCGTATATTACACGTATACCGAAAACAGAGACTGAAAAGACCCAGCTTAAGAACTACCGCCCCATATCATTACTTAATGTGGATTACAAAATTTTTGCAGATATTTTGGCCAAGCGATTGAAAAAAGTGCTGATGGAAGAGATTCATAAAGACCAAGCGGGCTTTCTCCCGGGAAGACACTTGTCTGACAATTTGAGGAATATAATTAATATTTTGGAAAAACTAGAAGTGAATATTAACACTAAGGCAGTTTTGATATTTGTGGACGCGGAGAAAGCTTTTGATAATATCTCTTGGAGTTTTATGAAGAAGAACTTACAGGGGTTGGGGGTGGGTGAAGGGTTTGAAAATGGTATAGGTGCAATTTATTCTGAACAAAAGGCCAAGTTAATTGTTAATAATGAGGTGACGGAGGAATTCAAGATAGAAAAAGGGACACGACAAGGTTGCCCAATTTCCCCATTGCTTTTTATATCAGTCCTGGAGGTTTTGTTGAACATGATTAGAAGGGACCAATTGGTTAAAGGTATACAAGTCGGAGCTAGACAGTATAAACTGAGAGCTTTTGCAGATGATCTAGTATTGACATTACAGGAGCCAGAATCTAGTACTAAAAGAGTTTTGGAACTGATTCAAGAATTTGGTCAAGTTGCAGGATTTAAATTGAATAAGTCAAAAACAAAGGTTTTAGAGAAAAATTTAACAGTGATTGAAAGAGAAAGGTTTCAGAATGAGACAGGTTTAACAGTGGTCAAGAAAGTGAAATACCTTGGGATTAATATGACAGCTAAAAATGGGAACTTATTCAAAGATAATTATGAAAAATGTTGGACGGAAGTGAAAAAAGACTTAGAAATTTGGTCAAATTTGAAGCTTTCATTGCTAGGCCATATTGCCACGATAAAAATGAATGTATTGCCTAGAACGTTGTTTTTGTTTCAAACATTGCAAATTGTGGACAAAATGGATTTGTCGAAAAGTGGCAGAGAGATATTTCTAGATTTGTCTGGCAGGGCAAGAAGCCTAGAATAAAATTTAAAATATTAACGGATGCAAAGGAAAGAGGTGGATTTGCCCTGCCAGACCTTAAACTTTATTATGAATCAGCAGCTTTTTGCTGGCTGAAAGAATGGCTGCTTCTTGAAAACACAGATATTTTGGATTTAGAAGGCTTCAATAATGTATTTGGATGGCATGCATATTTGTGGTATGATAAGGTCAAAGCACATAAAGCATTTAAGAATCATATTGTCAGGAAAGCATTGTTTAATGTCTGGATAAGATATAAGGATTTACTGGAAAACAAAACTCCAAGGTGGCTGTCACCGATGGAAGCAAAAGCACTGAAAAAGCTCAATATGGAGGCCAAATGGCCGAAATATTGGGAAATCTTGGAACAAGAGGGAGATAGACTGAAATTGCAGAGTTTTGAGAAACTAAAAAACAAAGTGCGAGATTGGCTTCATTATTATCAGATAATGGAGGCATATAATTCGGACAAGAAAATTGGCTTGCAGGTGGAAAAATTAAAATTAGAAACAGAACTGTTAGAACCCAAAACTAAGATTTTGTCAAAGATGTATAACTTGCTGTTGAAATGGAATACTCAGGATGAAACGGTGAAATCTGCTATGATTAAATGGGCACAAGATGTTGGACATAATATAATGATGGCTGACTGGGAACAGTTATGGACCACAGGTATGAAGGTTACGGCATGTAATGCCTTAAGAGAGAATATTATGAAAATGGTATACAGGTGGTACATGACTCCAGTCAAGCTTGCAAAAATCTATCATTTGCCCGATAATAAATGTTGGAAATGTAAAGAAACTGAAGGTACATTCTTTCACCTTTGGTGGACGTGCCCAAGGATTAAGGCTTTCTGGGAGATGATCTATAATGAATTGAAAGAAGTATTTAAATATACCTTCTTGAAGAAACCAGAGGCCTTTCTCCTGGGCATAGTTGGCCAATTGGTGCCAAAGAAGGATAGAACTTTTTTTATGTATGCCACAACAGCAGCAAGAATACTCATCGCAAAGTATTGGAAGACACAAGATCTACCCACCCTGGAAGAATGGCAGATGAAGGTGATTGACTATATGGAATTGGCGGAAATGACTGGCAGAATCCGGGACCAGGGAGAAGAGTCGGTGGAAGAAGATTGGAAGAAATTTAAAGACTATTTACAGAAATATTGTAAAATTAATGAATGTTAGAATGATGTTGGATAGAAATTAAGTGGTTTTTAGCTGCAATACTATAAGGGAATATGAAAAATGGATTACTAACAGGTAAAAATTTAATGTTACAATATTTTAAGATTAATGATTAGGATAGACAAAGAGGGGAAGGATTTGCTGAACCAACAAACCGAACTGGAATACAAAAAAGAGGCGTGAGGAGGTCCGGGAAACAAGCTAATGAAAAATAAGTAATGGAAAGATTGAGTTGTTTTTAATTATTTTTATTTTTTGTGTTTTTCTTTTTTCTATTTTTATTTTGTAATATTTTGAAAATCTTAATAAATATCTTATAAAAAAAAAGAGAGAGACACCTGCCTGAAATCCTGAAGAGACGCTGCCAGTCAGTGTAGACAATACTGAGGTAGATGGACCAATGTTCTGATGTGGTAGAATCCAACATCCTGCAGTTTCACCTGAACCCTATTTCCCATCACCCCAGCCCTATTTTTCCATATCCTCCACTGTCACACAACAAACCCAAGGAAATCCAGCTAGTTACACAGTGGCCATCAAATCATTGGAAGTAGATAAATAGGTACCACTGTGGTGGGAAGGTAAACAGTGTTTCCATGTGCTCTGGCTTCTGTCATGGTTCTCCGTGCACCAGTAGAAATTTAGTCATGCTGGCCACATGACTTGGAAAGCTGTCTGTGGACAAATGCCGACTCCCTCGGCCTGAAAAGCGAGATGAGCACCACGCCCCATAGTCGCCTTTGACTGGACTTAACTGTCCAGGAGTCCTTTCCCTTTTTACCTTTACCATCAAATTCTGAAAGAATCTTTTTTTGGTTCCTTCTTGGGCAAAGCATCCAAGACATTTCAAGGGAAACAAAAGTAGTTAAAACAACAACAAGAAAAATATCTCAGTGGGGTTTCATATAGCCTCAAATTGTACCATCAGAATATAGCATAGTGCTATTTTTTTAAATTTCTGGATTACATTTGCATTGCTTTTCAAAAGTCATTCTCCAAGTTGTGACCTGTACTTTTCTGCTGCTACAAATCCAGGGAGCAAAGCACAGAAGACACAAGAGTGACAGATGTCATGCTTCTCATATTTGCCTCTGATAAACAAAGCAGAGTATGGCATCGAGAGCAGTCCCTTTCTAATTAACATTGTATTGGAGATGTGTTATAAAAGTCCCTTGTTCAATGAAAATGGAATTAAAACAAATAAACAAAGCCCAGCCAACTGTGACATATAGTACTCATTTGGGATTTCCTTTCCTTTTTCTTTTTTGCTTCGACTCTCTCCTTTTAAAAAGGAAGACACTTTGAAATGTTCTGCTATATGCTCTTGAGGCTTTTTTTTAATGTCCCCACCAGCAAGTCTCCCCACCTTCCACTTCAGGAGGTGTGGAAACAAAATTCTACAGGAAACACATTCTATAGAGAAGACATTGTGCTTGCCAACCTTCAAGAGTTTATTGGTATCCCTTAAACCAGCCTTTCTCAACCTGTGGGTCCCCAGATGTTGTTGAACTACAACTCCCATCACCCCTAGCCAGCAAGGCCAGAGCTCAGGGATGATGGGAGTTGTAGTCCAACAACATCTGGGGACCCACAGGTTGAGAACCGCTGCTTTAAACCAATGAGCCTCCTTTCACACTATCTCATCTAAATCTTGAAACCCATTGGCTGCCATTAAGGCTTACATTCAGACAGCAGATGTGCCCTTGATTGCATTTTCCAGATAAAAGAAACCAGGAGGATCTGCAGGTATGGCACCATCTCTTGGGCACGTCATCATTCAAGGTCTACACTGTGGAGCTTCCATCTCTTTCTTGACCCTGCCATTCCAGATCTTCTGGTTAGGAAAACATGGCATGAAATGGCACAACATGCAGTCCATAATGGAAGAGCAGATCAAGTGCTGCAGTACCCTGGATCTCCTCATAGCACAGCTGTGGGGGAGTGACTTGGGCCCTGGAGCTGGCAGTCAAGAGAGATCTGTCCACTTCACCACAGGCTTATCCAGTGTTGTTTTTTTTTTCTGGAAAAAGAGGTACTGAAACTAACCATGAACACCTCCCTCATTCTCATAGAATGGCAATGGCACCCACCTGAGAAGTGCCACAACTGAGTTCCTGTGAGTTTCCCCTGAAAAAAAGCCCTGGGCTTATCGTGGCATGACCCTTGGGTGGTCAACTGTGTTGCAGTGATGTGTTTGGTGGGACACAGCAGAGCCTGCAAAAGTGGACAGTGCACATCACAAGGTGAACAAAGCATTGTTCCTCTTCATTGCATGGCGGCTTAATTCTTCATCACCCTGCCATCACAAATGGGCACCATGACTTTTTTCAGCAAGGCATGGCCGACTTCTTGAAAGCAACAATGTATATATTGTGAAACTCTCCAGTCTATGCTTCAGGATTGGTTGCTGCAGTAGGTAGGGTTGGTGCTGAGCCTGTCATTGTTTGGGATATTTAATTTAGAGAGGACACCTCCTCCCCCTTTTTGGGATCTTGCGTTATGCCTAGGCCCTGGCTTGGGGAGCAGGCACTCTGCTACTTAAACCCAGGTTGCCAGCTGGAACCCCCAAGCTTCTACATTCACTCAAACACACCTCTCTATCTTCCATTCGACCAAGCTAGAGTTATTAGCAGAGTTTAAGGAGGCATTCCAGTCAGGCAAAAATCCATAGGGAGGATGTGATGCAAGGCCAAGGAGGGGTGGGACTTGGAAAGAGGTGTGGTCCCAAGGACCACACACACACACACAGACTTGGAGGGCTGCATTTTACCTCCTGGCCTAAGGTTCCCTGCTCTAGTTTGTGCCACATAATTCTGCGAAGAATTGGTAAAACCATTTGGTGATTTTGGCAAAACAAAGGGAAATGCAGTTCTACTAAAACAAGCCAGAATAGAAGGCTGCAATGTAAAGCATATCCATTTTAATTTAATGAAAAATAAAATCCTAGGAAAACATTTTTCTAATTGCCCTACTACTGTGGTCAATTTCATACGAGTATGTGCGATTATAAAGTAATTACCATGTAAACATTTCTGGGCCTGCAGACAGGCACTCTGTAGGTGTGGAGAAATAAGCCTAATAATTTGCAAGATGTAACTGCAGATGTTTCCAAGTTGTTTAAATTTGTACAGGACGTTAGCGCGACGATGAATTAATATCTCACAAAGGGATAAAATGTACTTAACACTTGAAATGATAACTTGAAGTGATGCACATTATTAACACATTCCTTGACATTTGAGCGTAGAACAGTTCCTTTGCCTTCAAAACGAGTGTCGGCATATTCACTCAAACAGTGCTCCCCGGAGACAATTTAGCTTTAGCATGCATATTTCACCTATGCTACTTTCTATAAATGATATTGTTATGGATGTGTGAGTGCCCTGTGTTCCCCTAGATTACTGGGGTTTAATCAGTGTTTAGAGAATTGAGGTGAGCTAACAGGTGTTGGATTTAGCAGTGCAAAAATGCAGACTAAGCTTCTTTTCCAGACTACATCATCTCCTGTCAGGGACTGGCTGGATGAGGAAAAGTGGTGGCAGCCAGGTTCAGGAGGCCCCTGAAGGGGAAGGGGATTTTGAACCAGGTTCAGACAGGTGGGAAGGGGAGGAATCTTCGGCAGAGAGTGGGGGTGAAGGAGAGAGGCTTGATGTAGCCAAGGACACTGATAGAGAAGGAGCAGAGGTATTTGAAATATTTGGAAGAAGATAAAAGACTCTCCTGTGATGCACTATTTAATTGGGATCTGCCATTATGCAATAGACTGTGTTGCAGAGATAAATGGTCATAGGGGGAGGCGAGCTCTTAAAGGAAAGGTAAAGGGACCCCTGACCATTAGGTCCAGTCGTGGCCGACTCTGGGGTTGCGGCGCTCATCTCGCTTTATTGGCGGAGGGAGCCGGCGTACAGCTTCCGGGTCATGTGGCAAGCATGACTAAGCCGCTTCTGGCGAACCAGAGCAGTGCACGGAAATGCCGTTTACCTTCCTGCCAGAGTGGTACCTATTTATCTACTTGCCCCTTGATGTGCTTTCAAACTGCTAGGTTGGCAGGAGCAGGGACCAAGCAACGGGAGCTCACCCCGTCATGGGGATTTGAACCACCGATCTACTGATCGGCAAGTCCTAGGCTCTGTGGTTTAACCCACAGCGCCACCCGCATCCCTGTATATCTGTATTTCAAGTCCAATTTGGCAAACCTCCTCTGGAAAGACTAATGTTTGATCCAACCTGTCTGAGAAAATTAATGAGCAAATGCTTAGATTTTATTTCATCGGAACTGAGAGAAGATGGCGTCTGCCACAAGAGAAGGACTTTTGGATTGATTCGGCATAAACACCAGCATGTGAGGACATATTGCTAATAACAGACTTACCAGCTGCAAAAAAAAGGGGGGGAGAGACTCACACAAATTTCACACAGAAGTATATTATTGTTCACTCCAACTCGCCTGTGGAAATAACTCAGGGGCTGTGAAAGAAAGAAGGATAACAACAGGAGGACTCAAAGAAGGAACTTTTGGAAACTTAAGGCAGTAGAAACATAAGATGATTGGACCCCACTGAACTTGAAGCATGGGAAGCCCCAACAAAAATTTATAATTTGGCAAAATATTTGGATTTTATGATATGTATTTGTATAATTTGGAATATTTAATGTGATTTGATTGGATTGTTAAAATGGAAAACTTAATAACAATTATTATTAAAAAAAGAGAAGGAGCAGAGGTTGTGTTTCCTGCTCTGCAATACAGTCCTGTTTCACCTCCTTTCCCTCTTCCTCTCTCAATGCAGGAATGTATGGCCGAGAAAAGACTGAACAATTAAGGAAAGCTGAGTCACAGCAGAAGAATGCAAGACGGGAGTCATAAGTAAGGTGAGGAGGTCCAGAACCTCAGCTTCTGCAACTGACTTGCTTATCTGATTCATGTGTGTGTATGCTGACTACTTGATGGTTGAGCAATAAAATTAATTACTGCCAAGTTGCTTGCCTGCTTCCAATTACAGCTTCAGGTAGCAGCCAGGGCTTTTCTGGCAGCCTGACATTGCCTGGGGGTTGAGGGGAAGTTGTTAAGAAGTACAAAGGTTCTGATGGCCAGTCATCAGCACATCAAAGGAAGATCGTGGAGTTTGGGCAAATGGAGGTTGTCACGGTGACAGTGGAAAATGATGTAAATGGAAGGGAAAGGTTGCCAGGTTACAGGGGGCATGATGTCACAGCAGGAAAAAATGTCCTTTTTACATGAAGCTTGTTTTGTTTTTAGCAAAGGTTTTTGGGGAAGAAAAAGGGTGGGGCCAGATGCCATGTGGCCAGAGGGATGGACAAGTTGTGTGGAGGAGACACAGAGATGGCATTTTGGCTGCCTTTGAATCCAATGCTATGCCGTTGTGGGGAGCAAGCCCCTCTTGAAATGTGATGCTTAGAACCCTCTTGCCATCCAACCTCAGGTGTAAGTATGTGCAAATAAACCATATTTCATAAAGACACTGCAGCCTCCACTGCGCCACGATCTTCCTTTGATGTGCTGATGACTGCGCCCAAAGGAAACACAAACCCTGGTTAGGTGCCAAGACCCCTGAAACCTTGTACCGACCGGCAGAGGTTGGGTTGCCATATTTCAAAAAGTGAAAATCTGGACACAAAATCTCAAAAAAGAAGTTTTTGAGCCAATTTTTTAAAGGAAATTCGTCCAAATCTAGACTTCAGAACATTTCAGTGATTTCCACCTGGACACTGCTTACAACTGCCATATTCTGGCTATGTCCGGGAAATTCTGGATGTATGGCAGCCATAGGTGACTGGTAACAATAGGTTCTATCATCTGTTAATGAGTTTCTGTGGTTTTATTAGTGATTTTGTCACTGCGAAGATAAAAAATTGTCAGTTTTTCCTAAGAGCACAATTGGAATGGTGCTTCGTTTATATACTATGATTGTGATGAACACATTTATCTCCTTTTTTTTTAGTGATTGGATCTGTGCATGATGTGTGAGCAGCACTTGCAGTGTGCATATGCTGGGACATTTGCCTGTCCCCAGCTTGTTCCTGCATCTGGCAGAGTGAACTATGTTCCCAGAGAAGGCTCAGAGTGATCTGTCCAGACAGCTTACTACTGTCTGCATAAGAGGTGCCCTAAGGTAAAAAAGCATCTACCTTTCCCTGTAATATTTCCTATGCTCCTGATCATGCAACCTAAGAGTAAACTAAGCAGCTGCCATGCAAATAGGTCTATGTCGCAGACGTTTTTAGATAAGTTCTGAATTTGTTGTTGTTGTTTAGTTGTTTAGTCGTGTCCGACTCTTCATGACCCCATGGACCAGAGCACGCCAGGCCCTCCTGTCTTCCATGGCCTCCCGCAGTTTGGTCAACCTCAAGCTGGTCGCTTCAAGAACACTATCCAACCATCTCGTCCTCTGTCATCCCCTTCTCCTTGTGCCCTCCATCTTTCCCAACATAAGGGTCTTTTCCAGGGAGTCTTCTCTTCTCATGAGGTGGCCAAAGTATTGGAGTCTCAGCTTCAGGATCTGTACTTCCAGTGAGCACTCAGGGCTGATTTCCTTCAGAATGTAGAGGTTTGGTCTTCTTGCAGTCCATGGGACTCTCAAGAGTCTCCTCCAGCACCATAATTTAAAAGCATAAATTCTTCGGCGATCAGCCTTCTTTATGGTCCAGCTCTCACTTCCATACATCACTACTGGGAAAACCATAGCTTTAACTATACAGAAAGTTCTGAATAGAGATATATTAATTGCATTCTTTCATTATTATTATTATTTAAAATAAGCAATTTGATAACCTCCCTTTTACAGAATGGGCAATGTCTGTATGGCCAGAATGCCATTTCCCTTTCTCCTTTCTGCATTGCTCAACAGCAGAAAGTGGGAGCCGCTTGCGATGTTAAATGGCTGGGTGATTTTGGTCACCAGGAGGCTGTGATAAATGTCATTGCTTCTCATTGTTATTTCAACAATGGGAAATGAACTGAATACTCCACCGACTTAAATCAAACACCTACGTGCATGCCTCAAAGACCTTTAAATATAATTTCAAGACACAAATGATGGCTTTAATATCCTATGCTGAAGAAATAGGTAAGGCAAGACACCCGTGCTACCAAATACAAAGGATGCCATCCAAATAAACAAACTTAAACCATTGCTTTCAATTGGATTTAAACACACACAACTTTTTCCGGGCTGCATCAGACATATTGTTAAAGCAGCTCCCTTTATGGATTGTTAACAGTTTAGAGCAGGGTTGGGAAGAAGATATATCAGCTTCTACCAGAAGATCTCTGAATGGTTTACAGTAGATTGGCCAGGGTTTTTCCTCAAGTGTTTAACAATAGCAGCAACAAAACAATTTTTCCTACCTAAAATGGGCTGCTGAAATGAAGAAAGCTAAGCCGGAGCGGACTTGTGTGTGAAAGGACTGTAAACTCAGTTCAGAACAAATTCCTAGACTCAGAATGTGCACCCTGTTCTTTCATTCTAACTGAATCTGCCTTTCCCACTTGGCTCTGACTGGCAAATCTGGGGATTCAAGAAGAAGGACAAGGAGGAGGAGGAGGAAAGATCCAAGAAGCCTGATGTCAGTTAAAGAATGGGAAGTAAACGTAAGAAAAGCCCTGCTGGATCATGCCACTGGCTCATCTAGTCCATCATCTTGTTCTCACGGTGACCAACCAGATTCCTGTGGGAAACCTGCAAAAAGGTAAACGGTAAAGGACCCTGGATGGTTACATCCAGTCAAAGGTGACTACGGGGTTGCGGCGCTCATCTCGCTTTCAGACCGAGGGAGCCGGTGTTTGTCCACAGACAGCTTTCCAGGTCATGTGACCAGCAGGACTAAACCGCTTCTGGTGCAACGGGATACCATGACAGAAGCCAGAGAACACGGAAACACTGTTTACCTTCTCGTCACATTGGTACCTATTTATCTACTTGCACTGGCATGCTTTTGAACTGCTAGGTTGGCAGGAGCTGGGACCGAGCAACGGGAGCTCACCCTGTCGCGGGGATTCGAACTGCAGACCTTCTGATTGGCAACCCCAAGAGGCTCAGTGGTTTAGACCACAGCACCACCTGCGTCCCCTACAAGAAACCTTCAAGCAGGGCCAGAGCACGAGCCCTCACCTTTCCTCCATTGTTTCCAGCCACAGCATAGGTAACAGATAGGAATAAATGTTCGGGTCTCACAAGAAGCGGGTTCCTGCAAGGATCTGTATTGGGACTAGACATGCTGCATGCAGCCCACTTTCATGGTCCCTTTTTATATGATGCAAAAGTGGCGAAGGAGCATTTTGGATAACTTAAGTTGACATGCAGTACCCATGAACATGCCCACCTCACAATGCAGCCTTGTTCTGAAGAACATTCTGGGGGGAAATAGCAGCTGCCACTAGTACTTGTCTGCTAATCTCCCCCCATTCTCAAAACGTTCTGAGAGTGTGTACTGGAATTTTCTGGGAATTTAAACCTTTCAGCTGGCGCATCATAGCAGAGCCAAAGAAGTACTAGTTAGCGTTCGATCCTCACTTTCAAAATCCTTCTGCCATCTTTAAAATGTCCAAGGAGAGGGCATAGGTTGGTGTTTTAATTTTCAGCATCCACTCATGAAATTCAGGCCGAAATGTTGGAAGTCTCTGGGCACAGCAAATTCTAAGCATTATGTTTTCTTCCTGCACTCCCCCAACATTGTGACCAATGTCCTATCATAATCCATGCTAGAAGCCAATTCCCTCCTCAGGTAAAGCAGGGTTGAGGAGTCAAGGAAACTCACCACTTTGTGCCAAAATAGGTGATGGGCAAAATAATTCTAATTTGGCCCATCACACAACAGGCTTATATGCTTGTACTATACAGGAAGGGAGCCTGACCCACTGGGAGTGGGGCAGATGCCCTTGAATAGGGATGCTGGCTGAGTGAGGACACTTTATGTGGGCACACACCACATCTATAAATGCCCCACTTCCCTCTGGACTAAGCTATAAATTTGTCAGCTCTGCAACCCCCCCCTCCCCCGTGGGGCTTGAGGGAAGGAATTAGAAACCATCTAGCTCAGAGACTTCTCGGATGTCAACAAGTAGCCTGCACAAATAGTAATCATTTTCATCCTGTCATAAATGAGGCTGTTATTATGCTGGGATATAATAATAACTTTGCCTTTAAGCTATACTGTCAAAGGACTCTAATGGACAAAGGAATCTAAATAACTTATGTTGTTGACAATGTTCTCTCTTCATATACTTCATGAAAATCACTGGTAGCTCAAGGAAATGTCTGTTTCTCATCATGAGAGATCCCCCAGCATAAAAATTATCTGCGCCTCTCATTCTTCCTAGCACAGAAGAGTGCAAATCACAACGTTAATAACATTGATTCTCAATAGCAATAGTTGTCAAACAGCATGATCCCACACATGCTTAGTAGTAAGTCCCATTGACCTGAATTGGACTTAGTCCCAGGAAAGTAGGTATAGGATTGCAGCCAAAGGATGAATGCTAGGAGGCTAGAATGAATGTGTATCATGAGCTTCCATGCCTGCTCCATTTGTTAAAAGCTCTTTACTTGTCTGCTAAAAAAATGTTCCTGCAGGAAATCAGGTTATTAATGCAAATATGTGGGAACCTTTTGAGGAACAACCAGATTCTGCATGGTTTTGTGAAATCACAACTGCATTTTCCTTTTCACTTGTTTCCTTGGAGAAGATCCATTTTGCAAAATTTTTCATTTTGATGTCACACTAATACGTGTGCCTGTCTAACCCAGTGGTGGAGCTTCATGCTCCAGCACCAGGGGGTGGAGAGCAGGTGGGGGCGGGGCTGGTGCGTGTCCCGGGGGCATGGTGCGCATCATGGGGGCATGGTGCACCGCCCATAGGGGCGTGGCACCCAGTGTGGGCGGGGGGGGGCAACCGCGATGGCACCCCGCCGGGATCGCGCTGTTGGGGGCAGTGCGCTCCCCCTGAATGCCTCTTCCTCCGCCAGTGGCCTAACCTAAGCTTTGTTATCAAGGTAACTTAAATAACGCATCTAGAGTCCAGAGAGAAAAGAAATCCTGATAACACGTTACTCAGAAAACTGAACAAAGCTTGGTGTATAAGCTGAGCAGAAAGGAACAGAGCTGTTTTGTTTTCTTACTTCAAGCCTTGTACACAGCAGGGAGACATTCAGCAAAAACATACAGAGGTAAAAGTCCCTTAGAACTATACAGCCAATAACAACATGTGTTATAAGTACCTCACTAGAGACATGCCCCACTGCCTGGTTGCTAAGCAACACGTCCACCACTAACCCTCTTGGTCAGCCGACTGACAGAAACTTGAATAAACGCCCAAGTTACAAACTGAATGATCTTTGTTGTTGCACCTCCAACAAGCGAGAATTAAGTGAAGAGAATCTAGTTGGCTTTCTGCCTGAGATTTAAGTAGTTTGCCAAAGTCCTGGATCCTTAGGAACTACGTCAGAGTTTACAGTTTACAGAGTTTACAATTAGATTTCATATGCTATGGTTATTTTCTCATTTTTTATGTTATGCTATTTATTCATTCAAATATTTATATCCTGCCTTGCTAATGCAGAGGGGCTTACAATAATTGAAGCATCTGTTCCTTACTAAAACATTTGTTATGATAACTTCTGTATTTCGCTTGAGAATTTGAAATTCTTCTGATTCATGTTCAAGAGTTCATGAAAAGCTAAGTATTGATATATTTTCCAGCTTAGTCTCATTAAATTTAATCCCAGAGCAGGGTACAATGTAACAAGCATAATGAATAAAACACAATAAAAGCACATGATATATAAAATGTATATAATCTTAAAACGACAACGAGAAGAAGAAATCAGCAAGTCCAAGAGGGGCAGCTAGAGTCCTGGGTAAATAAGTAAATTGTTAACTGGTGCCCCAAACCCATAAGGTTCAGTCAGGTTGAATCTGAGAGGCATGGGTTTTCCATAATCAGAGTGTCAGTATCAAGAATGCTCTCTCATGTGTTGCTGCAGAACAAAAACTTGGCAAATGCAGTACAACTGAGAGATACACAATCATGCTATGTAGCTTTAGGCTATTTCAACAGTGGGTGGCAGAAAAGAAGGAACTAGAAATCTCGAATCTGGATTAGAAAATATGGACCCTTATTTGAATCAAGAAAACATGGGCCTTCTTTGAATGTAGAGAAGAGTGCCTAAGGGGTGCCTATCCTGTTTCCATTACCCCTCGTGGTGAGTCGTCGTCCCCCCCCCCCCCGATATGATGGTGGCAGTGAAAAATAATGGTTTCACAACCCTGTGAGATGAGAATCTCTTCTTGAGAGTTCCTTCTTGATGAGTTTGTGGGGAAGCTGTGGTGATGAATGAGTTGCTAAGTGGAAAGTGAGAGCAATCTGGTTTCTCTGCTGAGATCATGTCCCCTCATATATGACATATTCCAAAATGCAGGCTGTGTTTTTGATGTAGAAGATAGATTGTGGAGCAATTATCAGCAGATGAGAGGGCAGTACTTCCTTGCTATTGCTTTGAAAGGCTGAATGTTAAATTTGGTATTGTCTGCTACAGTCCTGACTACAGTGAATGGAAACATTTTGTGCTTGAATTAGGGTGTAGTTTGCAATGGTTATTTAAAAAGGTCAAAAGGTCTCTTGAAATGTCAATGCATAGACTCCCCCCCACTTTAATATTTTGCCTGAGCAGCAGTGTCGAAAAATTGATAGTACCAGAAACCTGTCTGAAAGAGCTACTTTTAAGTAGATAGAACAGACAGAATGAAATATGGTTCGATGATGCATGGTTACTGTTCCTCACATACTAATATTTTATGTATGTTTCCAAGTTCTGATTTTAAAAAATTAAACATCTGCTCCTTTCTTCAAAGACCGTCATATTAAGGTGCTCCTATGCACAACAGTAATTTCCAGGATTTACAGTACCAGATTTACGGTATTTCTCTGTTCTCCCTCAGCGCTGGACCTCAGTGTCCAGGCAGAACGATGGGGGTGGAGATGCTCCAGGTATACTGGGCTATATCAGGTATACAGCTACATCATGAATATTTGAAATGCTTGTGAAGATGAATACTTAAGTCAAGCAATGAACTTTTACCTAATAATTGATAAGAATGTCCTTCAAATAAAATAACCTTTAAGACATTAAATTCACAGAAGATATGGAAAATTAAGATCAGGTATGTAGGACAGCTATAGAAAAAGCAGCATTAAAATATGCTCAGATTCACCACTACTGCTTCTGGAATTTTGCATATAACTTAATTCTTCCTCACTCTTCATCTTCTAACCCATGAGGGCTCATCACTCAGTCCCCAAAATGGGCAAAATGTTTGATGTTGTATTGTGTTTTCATTTGCTGGAAGCGGTCCAGATTGGTTGGCGTAACCCAGTCAGATGGACAGCATCTAAATAAAAAGCTGTTATTATTGGATGCACATTATCCCTACAGATGGATGATGTTCAGGGACAACTCTCCAACTTGTTCAGCATGGCTGCGCTCACCTTGTAAAAGCACTGTATTTCAATCCACGCAATAGAATTATGGGTCGTATCTAACTCAATCATTTCATCAGTGCAATAATTTCTACTTGTGCACCGGAACTCCTCCTCGTCTCACCCCATACCTTCCTCAAATCTGCTCCAGGGAGTTTGGGGGGAAAGTGCACAGGAGAGTGAGGAGCAGTTCCATTGCAAAAGCAAAAAATAGTTGTGCTGACGAGTTAGCTGGATACCACCCGTTGTTAATTTATCTAAACCATGAAACCACTTTATATGCTTAGACATCTTATCACAGTGCACATCATCTCAATGTGGGAATGGTAGTCTAAGAAAAAGCAAAAAATTGGCATGTCCTGTCCAAGATAAACATTTTATCTCAGGACCAGAACAGAAACTCAAGCAAAGATATAGGATAGTGCTATGCCAAAGAGAAAGAGAAAAAAAATCCCATTAATCAACGTGAAAAGAAATTGCATTTGAACATTATCAATTGGGGAGAGAATATTTTGGTGAAATTCTCATGGCAGGGGTTTTTGTTGCGCTGCTTAGTTTAACTTCAAGGTGACCAAGAAGTGCCTGTCATTTAAGTAGGGATAGAAGGACCAGCCAGTTGTAGACCTCTCAGTTTCTCATGTTCCCAATCTTAAATTCAATTCCGCACATTTCCACAGCAATTTGTGATGTTACTTTAAAAAAAAAAAAAGTTATGAAAATTCATCACCGTTTTGGTGCAAACTTCATTTTGTATGCAGGTTTTTCAAAATTATTATTAAAGTACACATTTTTTTTGCAGGGATTTCCCCATAATATAGTGCATTTTTGTATATTGTCACTAACATATTCATTTTTATGCATTCCTTCCTTTGAAACATTTTTGCAAACATTGGCTGGCTGGAGAACTGCATAGCAAAATCCAGATAGTTATGAATTCTGAAGGATAGCTCTTTTGTGCATTGTTTAGGAAAGTACAGATTTGGTAGATTCGCCTTTAAAAGTGAACTGAATCAAATTTCCGCTATGTGAGTGTTGTTCCTTTCATTCTGCAGACCTTATCTCTGGTGGTCTGCATTCTGTATCCTTTCCAGATTCCCATGCTTCCTGAAAACCCCATCGTGTCCTCAGCTGGACTTTGCTGCGCAGGAAGCAGGGATCCTGTCTATCATATTTTTTTATTTGTTATTGTTATTTATTTTAACGTGAAGTACTTTAAAATAAAAAAATGTTTTAAAAAATTGTGTTTTTTTAAAGTAAAAGAAAAGTATTTCTTAAGAACAAGATCCCTCCTGGGCTTCCCTTGCTGCAATTAAAACCCAGGGGAAGATGTGATGAAGTAACTAGTCTCATGCGGGTTTTCAGATCAGGAAGTACTGGCAGTCGAAGATGTTTCAGAGTGCTAAAGAAATGTGTAATGGATGGGAAGGAAAATATGCATCACCCATAGCAGTGATAATGAAAGCTCAATCCTGCACCCACTGAAATTACACGCACGCACACAATCTAAAGTATCCTGTGAAAAAGGAAGAAAAAGAGATGCCTCTTTTGCAGGTGAAAAAGGTCTTTGAGCGATTGGAGGGCAGGTTTTGGACCAGCACTAGCATGAATTATATTATTACCCTATTACGCAACAATTGTTCTACAAATGATACATTGTGAAGCATTCGTTTTAGGTGCTCGAGATGTAGGAGTCTCTCTCTTTTTTTAGTGTGCTCCCAGTGAACTTCACAAACAATTATGAACTGTTTGATGGCTCTAATTCATTAAAGTCCTCCATGTAACCGTTTCAAAACATTAGCACTGGATGATTTGCATTTAACATTTACTGTACAACCAAATCACTATTATTATATTAAAGGCATGGTAATTTATCACAACATAATTAGCAGAAAAGTCATGCATATAAATTAGTCTTATTTTCAGACACCGGGAGAGCCTGAGATCCCGCTGGGTTAGGCAATGCAAATTCTACAGCAAGATGATTTCGCAAGCAATATCTTGCTGACTCCCTACAATTTGTTTAGAAGATCATAAAAGAAGCAAAGTCTGTAACCATGTAGAGCATCCACTCCTTGAGATGGACAACAGTGCAATATTTTACAAGCAAGCATTTGACATTACAGAAGAATGAATTGGCTACCTCATATTCATCAACACGAAATGTTAGCACAGTGAAGTGTTTCAGGTTATTGTATTAGAAATGTAATAATTGCATGAACGTTACCTGGGAGCATCATGGATTCCTAGGTGCATCCTGAAGCTGAGTGTTGGAAGATTCAGGACAGAACAAAAGGAAAACGCTTCTCTACACATAACATAGTTAAACTACAGAACTTGCTTCCACAGGAGGAAGTGATGGCCACCAACTTAGATGGCTTTTACAAATAATTGGACAATTATAAATTAATTATAAATTTGGAGATGGTATTTAACACCAGTTAGATTAAATCAAATAAACAAGGAATATTCGGTGTTATGTTGGAGGGGATGGCAGGAAATGGAATTATGTTCACATGTGGTGGGGGTGTAAATATGTATTATTATTATTTTGGCAAAGGGTTTTTAAGGAGATAACAGAAATCACCGGGTTAAAGCTGACCGAAACTGCAGAAGTAGCATTATTATCAATTTACGATGGGGTGGAAGGTTCACAGGCTATGAAGGACTTGCTCACAAATTTATTGACCGTTGCATGAATTATTATAGCTAGGAAGTGGAAGGGGCAAGCAGAATATAAAATGGAAGAATGGTATAAAGAGGTGTGGGATATAGCTGTTAATGATAAATTAACATGTGCCATTAAAGTAAGACGGGGAATATGCAGGAGGAATGATTCTGAGGAGATATGGAAGGCGTTTGTAGAATTTGTACTGTTAAAATGGAAAGGGATCAAACCATTGCAAGAGGTGTTGAAATTTTTGGAGGCTGGATAGTTACAATGGAATAGTCTTGGTGGTAGGGAGCACATTTTTATTCTTATTTATTTATGATTATTACTTTGTCCAAAAAAGGGGGGAAAGGGGAAAAAATAATTGGACAAGATAAATCTATCAATGGCTGCTGGCCATGATGGTTATGCTCTGTCTCTATGGTTGGAAGCTGTAATGCTTCTGAATACCAGTTCCTGGAAGCCCCAGGAGGTGAGAGAGCTTTTGTGCTTGAGTCCTGTGAGAACAGGATGGGCTACTGGCCTGATTCAGTAGACTCTTCTTATCTGTTTGAACAGGACCAAAGGGTGTGAGCACTGAACGTACAATCTGTACCCTGGAAAAAATGAGGAGTAGGAACAACAAGTACATCCCAAGTGTTTCGAGGTGTGTGTTTATAGGTCCTAGTTCAGAGAAGTCCTCCAACATGTGGAATTTGGGTGAAATGGCAGGTCCAGATGAAGCAGTCCCAATCTCTCCTCCACATGTACAGCCTAAACACATTGGGGATACCTGTCCTTGATCAATGTATTTCGGGAATTTGCAATTTTGTTTAAAAATATCCTTCCACCTTTCTTCTCCCTCAGGTCCACTCCCAAGCATCGCACCCTAAAATGCTTGCGATTGGCCAGAGGGAGACCCAATGTGCCAGATCCAAGGAAGGGGGAAAGTCCCACTTCACCATGGCCCCAGCAGAGCCACAATGGACCACTTCTGGTGAGGCACAGCAGGAATGGAAATTCCCTCTAAATATGCCATCTCCTGCCTTTCAAGATGTAACACATGTAACACATGCATACATTGAAAAACAAAGGGTGATAACCCTAGTAATTTTCCATTATGGATTTCTTAAAATTGCAAGCTAAATTATTATTTGAAAACTGAACTGATTACAATTGTGAAAAAATAATATTGTAACAATCAATTCATTAATTGTTTGTAAGCGTGTCCCATTGCACTCAAACTGCTCTCTTTGCCTCCCTGTCTAATAAGCAATGAGTAGATAATTCATAACTGCCCATCAAATAAATGGAGCCGTCTCATTTTCTATAACACACTTTCCAGCCCTATCAGTGACTTGTTCTATTTTTTTGCACTTACAGGAAAACCTATAGAGCATGGGTAGGCAAACTAAGGCCCGGGGGCCAGATGCGGCCCAATTGCCTTCTCAATCTGGCCCATGGACGGTCCAGGAATCAGCGTGTTTTTACATGAGTAGAATGTGTCCTTTTATTTAAAATGCATCTCTGGGTTATTTGTGGGGCCTGCCTGGTGTTTTTACATGAGTAGAATGTGTGCTTTTATTTAAAATGCATCTCTAGGTTATTTCTGGGGCATAGGAATTTGTTCATTTCCCCCCCCAAAAATATAGTCCGGCCCTCCACAAGGTGGACCAGCCCATGGCTGAAAAAGGTTGCTGATCCCTGCTATAGAAGGTACTTTCCTTTATTTTCCAGGGCAATCTTCATCCTCCCTGTTGGACACAGTTGACTGCAAAAGATTTGACAGTAACTTTTAAGATGATGCTATAAATAAACATAGATTTAATGCTCAACCATGTTTACTAGTGCAATGAGAGCCAAGGACTGCCCGACAGACACCTCTTATGCCCTGCAGTTGACCTTCTGTGGTCTTCTGAGTGTCACATTCAGCCTTCAACTCTGGGATTCAAACAGAAAGCAGTTGTGACCCGTGAAGCCATCTGCTTGAGCATCTGTGTCTCAAAGCAGCAAATGAATGAACCTATTGGGCTTTGTTTAGAAAACAAAGAGGCACACTGTGTCATGGGGTGATGATTGTCATTTTAGTTCCAAATTAATTTCCAGGTGTGGCATTGCTATATATTTTTGTGTCAGGTGTATAATATCTATGGTAGGGTCCTAATGCCAGCCAAAAACTCACTTTCTCTGGTCCAGTGTCAGGTTGCCAGAGTAATACTTCTCCAGCTCCAATTTAACTCATATGTATGAATTCAGTTTTGCAGCATTATGTTACTTCTCTCTTGTGGGGTGCTTTACCACTGAACATGATGACTCCAGCCCAGTCCTTTCGTATTCATACAGGTGTGTGCACCAAGGTTGATACCTGCAGGAGATGCTCCTTTTCTTTAATGATGGAGAATATCCCATACATAAGAGTGTGGCCGTACGGCTGTTTTGCTGGTATCGCTATTCAGTCATTCTGGAGGTATACCTATTCAGTATGCTGAACCTCTTATTGAACTGGAGTTTTCTCTCTCTCTCCTCATCTATACATACTGTCAGGGAACTGCCATCAGCTCAGAGGCAAGAGGTGGAAGGGCAGTTCTGTTATAGGGAACCTCCAAAAATCTTGAGAAGCAGTTCCTCCTCCGGCGAGGTGGAAAGCCCCACCTCCAGTGGAGAGGAGGTGCAGGGGGCAGGGGATGCTAGGGAGAGCCTCAACACTGAGCCTGAGCAAACCGGAGAGGAGGGAAGTACCCCTTTGCCAGCACCCATTCTGCGCAGTAGGTTTCAGCGCAGGGAGGGGTGGAGAAGGCTGAGGGTCATGCAACTGTTATGCTGGGGGAGGTACAAGGACCACCCACTCCCAAATTCTGCTAGCGACTGAGCCAGACATAAACTTACGACGCTCTTCACTGTAAATAGTTTGCACTAAGAATAAAGCCTGGAAAAGACAGGTCGGAGTCTTGCCTGTTTGCTCTCGAGCAACCACACCAGCACCTGACACATACAATAGAAAAATATATTGTTTTATGTATCTTCATTGTGCATTTTGTGTTTCTATCTTGCATTTTTATGTTGTCAACCACCCTGAGATGAAGATGAAGGGCAGGACCAGAGGTGCCCAAACTTTTTTCAAAGAGGGCCAGGTTTGAGGAAGTGAACATGAATGAGAGCCGACTAAAGTTGTTGACCTTTTTTTTTTTAGGATTGAAGTTGTTGAGCTTTTTTTTACTCCGGGAAATAAACTGCCACAGGGGCCGGATTAGGCCCCCAGAACATACTTTGGACATGCCTGGTGGAATAAGCAAGTAAGAGGACAATTTAGTAATGAGACTGCACATCAGGAGATACTTAAAATTATTTGTCTTAGCTTGGGTTACTTACGACACAAGCCCACCTCCACCCCATTTAGGAAATGCAGACTGGTGTGTATGTATATGATTTTTTGGGGGGGAATTGTTTTTGTTTTTTCCTCTTTGTTCTTTCTTTTTGTTTCATTTTCTTTCTAGGTATATAAAATTTGTATATAATTTTTGTATACAAGTTGGAAATTATATTATAGTAAGTCCTGTAATATGACAACGTTTACCAATGTAATATAAGAATGTTAACAAATAAATAAAATGCAAATTCAAAAAAAAAAAAAGGGAAAAAAGGAAATGCAGATACTAACTGCGTAAGAGGGGAAATTGTGGAGAAGGTTGTTGTTGTTTTGGATGTAGAGACGCAGAAAGAGGAGACGGATTGCACTGCTTAGCTTTCTGCCTGCTAAAAAGCACAGAGCCTCCAAAAATAATAAAGTAGACTGGCAGCCTTTTATGAAGCATCTGGGTTTCTAAAGATAATTGTCTGCTTCCTCCATCATGAAAGAGCTGAGATAGTGGAACTAAAAGCTAATCGATACCGTGGTCAGGTTCATCGATCAGAGCGGTGGAAAATGGGTAGAGTAACAATAATCTTCTGAGACACAAAAGCAACAGCAGCTATGGAAAATGGACAGGTCAGAAAGAAGTTAAGGTATTAAGTCTGGCACCCACATTCAAAAACACTTTACAGAGCCCAAGGTCTCTTATTCACATGGGCGCATTTGCCATATTTCCTTCCTTGATTTATCAGAAAGCCAATGTATTGTTTCCACATTTTCCCTCTCTGCGGCTCTCCTCCGTGACAGAAATAAAGCCAGCATGGCTTCCTTTAGCCTGGATTTGTGCCGTGATGGAGGTCAGGGCGCCTACAGAACGATCCCCCGTCACGCCAGAGTGAAAGGCATACAGCCTTTGTTGGAGGGAGGGGGGAAGCAAAATCCTAAAGACAGCAACCTAATAGGGATAGGTCATAGCTCAGTGGTAGAACAACTGCTTTAGATGCAGAAAGTCTGGGCTTCAGTCCCTGGCATCTCCAGGTAGGTCAAGGAAAACCTTCTGCCTAAGATTCTGGAGAGTCGCTGTTAGTCATTGTGAGCTAATAGACCAGTGGTCTGTCTCAGGCTGCATACACATTGTGCATTCATAGACCCTCCAAGTGTCCTTATTTTCCAGGGACAGTCCCCAGATTTACAGAAGCCATCCTGGTTTCTGATTTGATCCCGGAATGTCCTGCTTTTCCTTAGGCTGTCCCTACTTTCATGGGAGAAATGTTGGAGGATATCGAGTTATGCGACCCCTGAGCCAAGGAGATAAGTAACTATCCAACTGTTAGAAGACATCTGAAGGCAGCCCTGTACAGGGAAGGTTTTTTTCATGTTTAATGTTTTATTATGTTTTTATATCTGTTGGAAGCCACACAGAGTGGCTTGGGCAACTCTGCCAGATGGGTAGGGTATAAATATAATAAATAAATAAATAAATAAATAAATAAATAAATAAATAAATAAAGGACATCCCTATTTTCATTGGAGAAATGTTGGAGGGTATGCATTTAAAGCACAATCCTCCCTCCCAATGGTGTGCGAACAGCATTTGAATAAAGCACATTTCAGTGTTCCTCTGTTGTGTGTGACACATGACAATTACTTATATAATAAATAACAATAACAACAATTATATATATATAATTTGGGCGACTCTGGGCGACTCCCAACAGAATATTAAACAGAATAAAATTTCAAACATTAAAAACTTCCCTAAACTTCCCTAAACAGGGCTGCCTTCAGATGTCTTCTAAAAGTCAGGTAGCTGTTTATTTCCTTGACATCTGGTGGGAGGGCGTTCTACAGGGAGGGTGCCACTGCTGAGAAGGCCCTCTGCTAGGTTAAATGGAGCCAAGAGGTTCTGCTTCCTCAAAAGGTGACCGGAATTGTTACCACATACATGTGATTCCCATTAATCAGCACTACTCAATGAATTTCCATCCATTTTCACTGTACATGTTAAGGGCCTGGCACAATTTTTTTTGGGGGGGCAGGGGGAGGAAATCCTTCAGGAAGGTCATTTGAAAAAGAAGAAGAACATGGGAAGAGTGATCCCCCACATTGCTGTTTCCCTTAAACTACCTACCATTGGCTTACCCTCTGTAGAGCAGGCATGGCCAACATGATGGTGCCCTCCAGATGTTGCTGGACTACAACTCCCATCATCCACTATCAGCATGACAGGAATGGAGAATTGGAATCCTGCAGCATCTTCAGGGCACCATGATGGCTACCCCTGCTCTAAGCAAGCACACAGAACCAGTATCCCTCCAGATGTTCCTGGACTACATCTCCCCTCATTTTTGACTGCTGACCATTCTAACTGGGGTTGATGGGAACTATAGGCCAAAAACATTGGGGAGGGAGGGAAAAAATGCAAGTCCCCCACCTCCGCTCCTCATTCCTATGTAGATCTCAAGTTTCTAATTATTCTCCATTAAGTCTGTAATGACTTGCCTAAAATATACCCGAGAGACAGGCTTGTCATGGTGTCTTATTGATCCAGTTTCTGTGATTTTTAACAGCAGTCTGACATACAAAAATGAAGGAAGTGATTTTTTTCATGGAGTGTGGAGATAAATGGCAGGGGGAAAGCACCACCTGCTTAATTTGCATTGCAGACTGCAGTTAAAGGCAGGAGACCAGGATGCGTGGAAAAAGGTGTCCATGCAACCAAGGTAGCTTCTCATTCTCAGTGACCTGGTGGAGTCTAAGGGCTGCTACATACATGACAAAACTTTGCATTTCTTTCAATGCATGAACAGCTCTGGGGTTTTCTATATGGCATATAACTGAAGCAGATTGATTGATTGATTGATTGATTGACAGACAGACAGATTTTTGTTCCTGTCGTTAGGTTGCTCTCTTCCATTTTCTACTCCACCTTAACATTCACCTGTGGCACAAATGTGTGAGAGCACTCAAAGATATTTTTCCTGCTGTATGCCAAAGCAGGTTCAGGATTAAATTTTCTGTGAATGGACTAGCTTAAATAAAACTTGCCTTCAATCAATAAGTGAAGGGAAAATGCATTTCACAGAGGCGTGGGAGCTGGAGGGCACTTTAGAATTCATGGAATGTTTGTGACTAATAATTACTACTATTAACCTAGCCAGCTCCAACATGTGTAATTATGTGTTATAACACAACACAGTTGGCCTTAACTCAGTTTATTTCTTTATGCTACAGTGACAATAGTTCCTCCGTTGTTAAGTGTGCAGCAAAGAAGCTGGTGGGATCTGAAGGAAATACTGTAAATACAAATGTAAAGAAAACCATAAGAATGGTTGGAAAGAAATTTGTTCCAAGAAGAAATCTTCTGGAAAGAGTAATTAAATACAGCAAGGGGTGAACTAAAAAGTGTAAATAGCTTTATGGCACCAAATAACAGATTTATGGTAGCATACTGGAGTCCACAAAAATACTATGTGGGTCTAAAGGTAAAGGTAAAGGTACTCCTGACCGCTAGGTCCAGTCACCGACGGCTCTGGGATTGCGCACTCATATTGCTCTATAGGCCAAGGGAGCCGGCAGACAGCTTCTGGGTCATGTGGCCAGCATGACTAAGTCACTTCTGGCAAACCAGAGCAATGCACGGAAACGCTGTTTACCTTCCCGCCGGAATGGTACCTATTTATCTACTTGCACTGGCGTGCTTTCGAACTGCTAGGTGGGCAGAAGCTGGGACCTAACAACGGGAGCTCACCCCGTCGTGGGGATTCGATCCGCTGACCTTCTGATCAGCAAGCCCTAGGCTATGTGGTTTAGACCACAGTGCCACCCGCACCTGGGGTAAAATTGCAAATTGCTGCAGAAATGTGGATATTGTGATTTAAGGTTGGAAAACGAGAAGCTGCCAGAATAAAAAAATGACAAATACTTTCATTCCTGTGCCCAGACAAGAACATACATGAATGCAGCCTAAATTAAATGGCTTATATGAGGCTGGCAAGCAGATTTCATAACTGTATGAGAGTGGCAATGCTGTCCTGAAAAATTATCACACCCACCCAGCAAGGCCCCTGAGAATTAGTGCAAATGTCTATCCTGCAGGTGTGTACTTTGTTGGGGCAGGTACATCTGTTTCCACTGGCAGAGGCATTGCCTGGTCCTGGGACCTGCCTCCTCCTCTGAATTGTGTTTGGCCACAACACTGTTGGAGCTCTCTTCAGTCTCCATCAGTGCACCCTCTTGCATGGGAGGGAAGAAGCATCTATGGCTCCTGTTCCTGCATTACTGCCTGACAGGGAAGGGCTCTCCTCAGAAAAGTCTTCGCTCCTCACCCCCATTGCCCCTCATCTGCCTCCAGAGACTGCCATCCCACGTCTGTGCCCAAAGGTGCTGAGGGACTCAGGGCATAAACTGAGAAGCTGAGCCCCGAGTCCAATACATAAGTGCAGTTCACTCACACTGGGTTGTTATAATGTTATGGTAAGGAGACATTTTAAAGGTCTGAGAAATAGCATATCCTTGCCATGCTGTTGCTCTTGTAGCAGAGGCATACTGTCACCGACATACCTATTTTTGTAAGTAAAATAAGCAGCCTCCTCGAAAGTGACAGTGTCACAGACATATTTAGACAATATCAGTGCAATATGATATTAGAATTAATTGCTCATGTTCGTCTTTCCCCTGTGGTAATACTGAAAACTCAGTCACCCAGTCATATAGATAGAATATGAAAACACAGGGAATACCTGTGGAAGCTACATAAATCGAGCAGGGTCATTTTCCAGCAATTATTCTGGGGTTGTCCAGGTTGGATTATGCAATACTCAGAGCTTATGCCATGGATCAGTACAGTAAGGCCCACACATGAACATGGAGCCCACCACTGACCACTTCCAGGCACCACCATTTTTTTTCATCTTGCACACATGTTGGCTTGAGAAGAAACCAACAAGGAAGGGATTTTTAAGATGCTCATTCTCATCCTTCCCACCACAGCTTCTCCTAACCTCTGATCGGGGCCGGCACTATAATTAGGCAGAGTGAAGCAATTGCCTCAGGCGGCAGATAAGGGAGAACAACACCAGCAGTACTCTCTAAGAAATCAAGCTTTCTTAGTTCAATCTTATCCCACTAGAGCACATACACGAGATTTCGGTTGCCTAGCTACCTCCACAGGGTTTAATCCGGCACTGTCAGTGTGGAAGTAAGATGTAACTGCCAGTCCCTTCAGCTTCTCAGTTGGAATGAAGGGTGCCATCTTGTCCTTTGCCTCAGGCAGCAAAATGTCTTGGGTCAATCCTGCCTCTGATCACAACATGCTTCTTCCTTGAGGTTTGGTAGGACCTGCTAATGCTGCTCCCAGCATCCCCCCCCCTTGTTTACCTCTGGCAGCAGTTGCTATGACATCTCAAGAACACAAGAATAGCCTGCTGAGTCAGGTCAGCAGTCCAGCATTGTGTTTGCACAGTGGCTGAAAGGTAGGAAGCCTTTCTATAAACTGGTACTCTGTAGCATGCTCCCTCTGGCAGTGAAGGTAGAGCATAGCCACTGAAGTTAGTAGCCATTGATAGCTTTATCCTCCATGAATTTTAAAGCCATCCAAGTGAGTGACTATCATGGGCTCTTATGGGAGCCTATTTCATGATTTAACTATGCACTTTGGGAATTCCAAAGTGTACCTCTGAGGACACTGTACCTACTGTGATGCTTTAATGTAGGTACTGTGTCCTTAGAAGTACAATATATGAATAGATTGTTTTTTTGCCTATTTCAATTGTGGATGTTAACATTTTAAAGTTTGTGTAACCGGTTTTTATACGTTGTAAACTGCTTAGAAGCCTATTTTGTCATTGTTGTTGTTTAGTTGTTTAGTCGTGTCCGACTCTTCATGACCCCGTGGACCAGAGCACGCCAGGCACTCCTGTCTTCCACTGGCCTCCCACAGTTTAGACAAACTCATGTTGGTAGCTTCGAGAACACTGTCCAACCATCTTGTCCTCTGTCGTCCCCTTCTCTTTCTGCCCTCAATCTTTCCCAACATCAGGGTCTTTTCCAGGGAGTCTTCTCTTCTCATGAGGTGGCCAAAGTATTGGAGTCTCAGCTTCAGGATCTGTCCTTCCAGTGAGCTCTCAGGGCTGATTTCCTTAAGAATGGATAGGTTTGATCTTCTTGCAGTCCATGGGACTCTCAAGAGTCTCCTCCAGCACCAGAATTCAAAAGCATAAATTCTTTGGCGATCAGCCTTCTTTATGGTCCAGTTCTCACTTCCATACATCACTACTGGGAAAACCATAGCTTTAACTATACGGACCTTTGTTGGCAAGGTGATGTCTCTGCTTTTTAAGATGCTGTCTAGGTTTGTCAATAATAATAATAATGTGGCACTGCATGTTTCAGATACTGATCTGAAAAGGAGAATGATTTATTGAGTAATGAGCTTGCCTGCTTTTTCACATCTTCTGAGGCACAACAGGCCAGGCAGCTTGCTCTTGTACATCCTGCCAGGCAACTGGCAGTCGCTGTTCCCATTCAAAGAGTTGGCCCTGCTTGGGGTATTTCCGTTGAGCCTGGCTTGCTATTGTGCATCCTTCCTATTCTGTGCTACTGACTTAAAGTACATAATACAGTGAAAAAAGTCACAGGCATTTCACCTCTTCCTTTTCCAGATACAGACGCAGAACTGTTGAAAAAGCAAGCTCCTAGATTTATGCCACTTAACTGCAGTTATTGCCTTCTGAGCAGACCTGTTTAGGGTTGTGCTAGAAGCCCTTGTTTCAAATAATATCTCCACGTATTATTAGGTAAGACATTGTCCTTTAGCCTCAGCATCCCATCTGCAATATGAAGACAATAATACTGTCCTAACCTACAGAGCTAATTACTTTGAACCACCGAAGCTCATCACAAATGTTAAGCACCAATACACACACTCACACCAGGGAACCTTTTTTTAATCTGAGGGCCACATGACCTCATGGGTACTTTTCCAGAGGCCACATACCATAGGTGGGTGGGGTTTGGAGTCAAAATTACATCAAGTATGATGTGACTTTTGACTTTGTACAGTGATACAGAATTCAAAGGATTGTACACACACACACAAACCTCTTTTTGACATCTAGGGGAAATGACAGGTGCAGTTTGCAGAGGGTCCTGAGAGCCAGACAATTAGCTCTGAAGCCTGCACATGCCCCTCCAGGCCTCAGATTTCCCACCTCTTATATTTTGAGTGCCAGTTTAGCTTATGGGTGTTCACATGTTAGATTCAGCGAGTGTACAAACTGTGTACACAAAGGGTTGAGCTGTACGCTCATACAGTTATTCACCTGTAACATTCTGTGAGTGTACAGTCTATGCACCAGTGCACACCGAAGCAGAGCTGTACAAATCATCAAGGCTACGTGATTTCACACAAACACATCTATGTGTGTACAAACAGCTTCTATCTGTGTTCAGTGTAACATGTGAACAAGCCTCCTCCTATAGTGTGATCTATAGGATCCTGCTTTTTAAAAAAACACAAACAAACAACCTTGAACCACAAATCTTTACACTTCATATTCATTATATTTTTTATTATTTTAAAAACCTTTCAATTAATTCAAGACTTTTTACAAAACAATGGCCTCCAATGGATTGTGCTTGCTTTATGGCTCACTGAGATAAAATCTTTGAATATTCTTGTAAGTATTGGGCAGGAGTGCGGTAAACGAAGGGCTATAATTTCTCGTGTTTATTTTTAGAGTTGCATTTTGAAGAACTATATGGGTTTGATAGCTATGAAAATGGAAACAGAAATAAGTAAAAAAAGAAAACTAAAAGCCTTCCAGGTTTTCTGAAGGGGTTTCTTTAGTATAAATTAGTTATTTCCTCTTTGCTATTTAAAGGAAAATAGATTCAGTCATTGGGAAACTGCCAAGGCACTTTAAAAGATCACAGTATATTCAAAGTACATTTGATTAAAAATGCCCTTGCATAGATAGTGCACTATCAGAGGTTATTTCTTTTTAATGAATGACTTTGTTAACATGCTTTTTATCCATTTTGAAATGAAACCAGTGCTGATTTGTTAGTCAGTAGGTACAAAGACAAATGCACAGAGCTATTGTGTTAATGCTTGATGCACAGCTCCTCACTTGATTCAGATTTGTTCTCTCCAGAAATACCGTGTGATTTACATTCTCATTGGAAAGGATGTCTCCCAAAAGATAACATTTATTTTGGGTTAAAATCTGTTTAGAGCTCTTTGCCTTTATTGCCAAGACAGATTTGCTTGGACTCGATGTTACTTTCTAGTGCATCAATTCTTGGCAAGAATGTAGGAATTAATCCACTAAGCTTAAAATGTAGGTATGTCATTCTTTTTTCTTTTCTTTCTCAATTTGGATCAAAGCTGGTTTGGTGGGAAACACATCAAAAAAGTTTTGCGTAAGAAACTACAGGATAGATGGGGAATGTTGCTGAAGTTGTGTGTACATCACTTTCCCAAGTAGCAGTAGGAATTCACTGGATGAAGAGTATGCACCAGCATGTACACAGCCTTAAGTTCATGTACATGTACTGGCCCTCTGAACTCTCCCCTGCTCCTTTTGAATGTAGCCAACCTTTCACATCATTCCACATCACACACACTTTTGAAACTCAGTTGAATAACAGAAATAATTTGTTATCAAGTCCATGCTTAAAGCTCACTTGGGCTCACAGGGACTAGTTTTGAAAGCTTTGGGTCTTGGATTAAGTTGTTTATTAGACTGGTTTGATGAGACAGTGTCCACCACCTTTTTTCTACTGTGAGTTGAGGTAGCAGTCTATAAAGATCCTGGCTTTCTAAAAGAGTTAATCAGAAGTATTTCTCCCACCATCACAATAGGATGCAGTCTTGTTCCTCTTCTCCCATCACTGCTTCTGCTATGATGTCCATGTCCTTAAGGAAGTATTAGGAGTAACAAGTTAAAAGGACATGTCTCTTGTAGGCATGAACTAAACAGGCACTCTGCTAACAATTTCCCCTAAAAATACATGCAGCAGAAAATGAGTGGAGTTTTTGCTCCTGAATAAATGGATGTGGAGGGCCAAAGTCAAGCATACAGTTGCTCAAGCAGGAACCAGTACAACAATTCCTGTTGGTGCAATAAGGCTTTTCCTATCCTCTTCCCACCCACCCCAAAAATCAGTTCTGAAGAGTTATGCAGTCGAACATAACTCGCAAGCTTAGAGTTAGTTAATGCATGAAGGAGTTAAGACCATAGAAACATATTCCTAGACTCCCTACACCTGGAAGGAAAAATGTTAATTTTCCTCATCTGTTCATTCTCTTTCGTCATGCGAACTTACTGAGATAGGATGTGCCTGAGCTTGCTTGCTACAAGCTCAGATGGTGTGCTTAGAACTATTTCACTATATTTTGTATCCCAAGATTTCTGCCTGTGTTTATTTGCTGCTGCATGGAATAAAACATGAATCTGACCTTTAGAGTTTGCAAGTAAAGCATTTAAACTTACTAAATGGTGTAGTCTATTCATTGCAATAGGGGTAGAGAAGGAAAGTGAGGGAAGTGAACTAAATGTGATATTTAAAAGGTTTAACAGCCTATCATTCCTATGCTTCACTGTACTATGCTTCATTCTTCTGTGTTTTTAAATTCTGCTGGGGGCTCTCTCTTGCTGGAGAATGTGTTTAGCCCTGTGCTTTGGATCTAGAAATCTAGTCAACTCTTTTATTAAGTACCCAACAAGGGTGACCTATATCTATTTTCTCCCATAAGGAGACCCCCCCCCCAGAACAGTACAAAGGGAGAGGAAAGGGGAGATTATTTCATCAGGCAAGGCTTCCACTGGTGGAGGGGTCTCCATAGTGCTACTTTGAATTCCACCCTGAGATTGGTATACAGCTACAGTGATACCTTGGGTTAAGAACTTATTTCATTCTGGAGGTCCGTTCTTAACCTGAAACTGTTCTTAACCTGAAGCACCACTTTAGCTAATGGGGCCTCCCGCTGCTGACACGCCGCGGCTGCACAATTTCTATTCTCATCCTGAAGCAAAGTTCTTAACCTGAGGTACTATTTCTGGGTTAGCGGAGTCTGTTACCTGAAGCGTCTGTAACCTGAAGCGTCTGTAACCCGAGGTACCACTGTAGAGTGTTCTGTCAGTGCAAGGCTTTCTGCTTGTGCAGTGAAATTCCCTCCTCCTCCCATTGTGCATACCCCACACCCTCCCCAAATCTGCTCCAGAGGGTTGAGGGGAACCCAGAACAGATGTAGGGGGCATGTGAGGGGAGGGGAAGAGGGGAGATCCTTTTCCACATAGAAATCCTCACACAGAGGAAACCAGTCACTTAATGCTACTTTGAATACAACTCTGTGTCAATGTACTAAGAGCCAATTAACACATTCCCACAGAATGAGATGATAGGTTGAGATGGTAGAATTGAGGTACATACCACTTCAGATTACAGGTGAGGGGGGTATTTTTATTTTCTAATGCTTCCCCTTGTAGAAGAAAAACATTGCTCTTTGCACATAGAAAGTTTTAGCAAAACCCTCTTGCTGATGTGCTACTTTATGGCAGGCAGGGGGATTTCTTTGAAAAAATAAATATATAAAAAAATATGAGGCCTCATCTAGAACGTGAATTGATACAATTGAGACTGCCTTCTGTGTTATGTGTAGATCACTTGAAAACAATCACAGTGTCATCAGTGGCACTGCCACACACTTAACACATGGTAGGGTATCACTTCTGGGAAAGTGAAGGCTGAAGATCCTATTATGGGATGTATAATGTGATGTGAACTGAAGGTCTCCTTATATTCATGACAATAGATTGGCAAACTATCTGTTTATCTTGCTTTCTCAAGCCTATTATGCAAGCCTTTCAAAAGAGGCTTTTACATTTAAAGTGGACTTCTGTAGTAAACAGATAGCAAATTTGGCATCCTTATTCTCTTTAAATTACAGCTCACTTCAGAATCCAATTTCAGCAGCTTTAGCACTGTCGAACTCGTTATGTCTCTTGGGGATTCACAGCATAAAGTGAAAAAAGGAACATCTATCCTATGATTGAATTATTTATTTCACACTTTACCTAGGATAAAACGTTCTGTTAAGAGAAGCAAATCCCTTCTTTAAAAGTAAGTTCCATATATTGCAATCCTACACATCTGCTCAGAAGTAAATCCCACTGACCCCATAAGACTTACCCCATAAGTGTGCATAGGACTGCAGCCTATGCTGAAATACATTTGTTTCAATCACAAATATTATTAAGACATTATTTTCTTTCCCATTCAGAAGCATCTCTCTGATGGACTAAATGGACCCCTGGTCAGATTCTGAAAGGTGTTTCATTCCTAGCAAATGGTTATCTAATTGGGTGATGTAACAGTTCCAAACTGATGGGGGGTGGGGTGGGAAGGGCAAATAGGCCCAAATAGGCCCAGAAGAGCAAATAGGCCAATCTCAACTGTCCTCATCACCTTCTTAGCACATTCCCCATTTTTCAGAATTGCAATGCAAAGTCTATGGCAAGTCTGTGCAAACGTGTGATCTGCCATGCTGCATATAATCCAGCAGTCAGTAACTGCATATGGTAGCCAATCCTGAGCTGTTTCTAGGACTAAATACTTAGAGGGATTTGCAAGCCACAGCATTTTGGGCTTGTGTCCATGCATCCTGCTTTACTGAGGACAGAGTCCTCCGTCTGAAGTGCCCTCTGGTCCAAGTCTTGTTTAAAGATGAAGAACCCTAAGGAGGAAGAGCATGAGGGGCCTTTAAATTGCCCGTCAACAGTCAGCACTTTGACATCAGCTTGAGCACCTGGTCCCAGTGAGATGTCCAGGTGTTGCCTCCCCTCCTACTTACGTGCAATTGACTTTTGTGTATATACACAGCACTGGGAAATAATTAAATCAATTGAAACTTGGGAATGGTGAGAGAGAGCTGGAGAGTCCTTGTGGCTCATGAGGAAACCCTCCCTGAAGCCCAAAGAGGAAGTCACTGAGGGCAGAGGAAGCCCCAAAGAAACTGAAGGTGAAGTGGGGCTTTGTGTACACTGCTCAGCCTCCCCGCCTAACAGCTGATGTCCGGGGTAGCACAGCAGCAACAGCCACTTTCCTGCTTGTCCTCCTGCCTCCTGCCAGGCCCCAAGTTTCAATTTTAGTGGTGGATATTTTTGGATACAGTATTTTTGGTGTGGATTGAAGAGAGAGCGGCAGAGAGGGTGTTTAGAGGGTGCTCACCGCTTTACGCTATTTCACTTATGTGTCCAGGGGCCTGCGTACGTTATATTTCAGTTTAAATTATAGTCATTGTTCCCTGAATTTGCATCAGTTGCATAAATTAGCATATGCAAATATTAGACAAATTTCTTCCCCATTTGTATTTGTATTTGTGTGTGTGTGTGTGTGTGTGTGTGTGTGAAGAATGTTCTCCTTTTGAGTGATGTGTTAAGTAGCCACTGTACTGCTGGGCTGCATTTGGTCTGATGGGTCACAAGTTATGTGCAGGGCTCATCCACAATGATCTTTAGCAAGGAGCTTATTCTCAACCTCCACCCAACCCCTTTGAAATATTCGTCTAGGTTAAAATAGCTGCCTAAGCTACATTTCTGGCTGTGTGCATGTTACTTTGGGAAGATGTACAATGACAGAGGATGTGAGGCAGAAGTTTGGCAAGCACGCCAACACTTCCAAAACTTGCTGCTCTAAGTGGCGAACTGTGTGGCTCATTATCACGTGCCGTCAGCACAGTTTCCCATCATTCCCTCCCATCTCCTCGATCTATTTATAAAGCCCTTTACATGAAAACGCTGCTTGTCGATTTATTGGCGGTTCATTCCTGTGCAGTGTAATTTTTAAGGATATGTATATCTCCTCACTCCTTCTGACTTTAACAGTTTCCTGACCCTATATATAAAAATAATAATAGGCTTCTGTGATTCTGTATAATGTACCCCCTTTATTCACACTGCCTGCCACTGTAACCTCCTGTTATAAATATTAGCAAATGCATGCAAGATGATCTGAAAATGTTTATGTAGGGGACACATCTTGCAGTGGTAACCAAGGTCATTAATTTCAGTCAGAATTAATTTTCAAATCACTTGTCAACAGCAGCTTTGCCTTTTTTATTGTGTTTTCTTTGTTCATGAACACCTACTTCAATAAAGTGGCTGAGATCAGTGATGAATGGCTGTTATTATGGGACATGTCAAAACCTTAGCAAACGTTAGCATACACCAGTAATTCTTAGTACTTTTGAAGGGCTATGAGTAAATCCCAAAGTCAATTCAATTCTTTTACAGTCTCATTTTTGGTCTTTAATGGTAAAGGTGATATTTATCATGGCAACTTGGTAAATGTCCCCCCCCCAACCCCCCCCCCCAAAGCAATAGGAAGCAAACATTGCTAATATTTTTTGGTAAAACTCAAAGCCAAGCAAGTGCATTTGGCCATGTAAACCAAGGGATGGAAGTAACTGTGGAACACAGAGACTTGTTCTCCCCTCCCCCTTTTTCTCCAGTGGGATCCCCCTTGGTAAATGCAAAGCCATCCCTTGTGTATTTTGGGTCTATAGACCGCAATAAAGCTGTTTTGTTTGGAGTGGGACTTGAGCATGGACTTTGCTGCACTACAAAGATGCCTCAAATGCAGCACTTTAATCCCCAAAAGGTGTGACCACTTAAGAACGATATAAAGGTAAAGGAACCCCTGACCATTAGGTCCAGTCGTGGCTGACTCTGGGGTTGCGGAGCTCATCTCGCTTTATTGGCCGAGGGAGCCGGCGTACAGCTTCCGGGTCATGTGGCCAGCATGACTAAGCCGCTTCTGGCAAACCAGAGCAGCGCACGGAAACGCTGTTTACCTTCCCGCGGGAGCGGTACCTATTTATCTACTTGCACTTTGACATGCTTTCGAACTGCTAGGTTAGCAGGAGCAGGGACTGAACAACAGGAGCTCACCCCTGTCGCGGGGATTCGAACCGCCGACCTTCTGATTGGCAAGTCCTAGGCTCTGTGGTTTAACCCACAGCGTCACCCGTGTCCCAAGATTGATATACAGACACTGTAACCAAGGAGTACTTGATTCAATGGACCACATTCTCTTAGATTGCTCTTTACACAGTAGAACTTGCCAACTGATGCTGAGCAAAATGTTGGACCTCCGGCCTATAATTCCGAAAAGAAGTCAAATGAGGTTTCTCCTGGTAGATATCACTTCTTTAGTAGCTTCCTTTTTAGCCACAATTTTACCTGAAAGGGTTCCCAATGAACCATTCTTTCGGGGAAGCAGAATATCTAAGTGCACATGATCACAGTGTGACCTTATGACCCTCGACAGCTTCACCCTTGTCCTTTTAATTATCCCAGGGACCTGAAATGTTTTATACTGTGATGCCAATAAAGATATTTGATTTGATTTGATATACAGACAGAGCTTCCAGCTTCCGAAGAAGAATTGGGGGGGCCGGGGCTGGCAACATCCTGTACATGACCTCACATACACCATGTCCCAATGTCATGTGTGTGCTATCAGGATGTTGGAGGAGCCGGGGGTGAAGTCCCCTATGCTATCTTGATGTTGTCCTATGCCATTTCTACCTTCATAAAACATTCTTCTGCCTAAGAAAGGAAGGCCATAATTTCAAAGAGGAAAAGGTGAAAAAAGCCAGCTAAGTATCAGAGACATCACCTTGCCAACAAAGGTCCATATAGTAAAAGCTATGGCTTTCCCAGTAGCGATGTATGGAAGTGAAGCTACCAGCATGAGTTTGACCAAACTGCGGAAGGCAGTGGAAGACAGGAGCGCCTGGCGTGCTCTGGTCCATGGGGTCACGAAGAGTCGGACACGACTAAACGACTAAACAACAACAACAACAAAGTATCAACTGTGTTGAGAGGGGGGGAAATCCTTTCCGGCCCTATCAACCAGCGGGTGGGTGGGCAGGAAGCTCTCAAGGCAAAATGGTGCTGAGCTCCAGGGGAAACAGCCTTATATATGCTTTCCCCTCCTCTTTGCAAGGGCTCATGGGACAGCTTTTTCCCATGAGTCCATGGCACAAACAAAGATGCTGGGCAAAACGTGGCCCAGTATTTTGCTCCAGTGGGCTACAGTGCCACCAGTCAAAGATGTACCACACTTATTGAGCATGGAACAAGGCTTCTTGGGGCCGGAAGAATGGTGGTGACTGGATAGATGGAGCTCAGAGGAATGATGGTGAATTTGACACACACACAGTTTCCACTGAAATCACCTCCCACTTTGAAAATGCATGAAAACCGGTCCTTGTGTGAGGTGGGGAGCAGCATAATTAGGAGGGGGGGAAAACTTATTTCAAATAGCTGAGATGTAATGTAATGTAATGTAATGTAATGTAATGTAATGTAATGTAATGTAATGTAATGTAATGTAATGATATATCAATGTAATTTTCAGTGTAGCACCGAGGAGGGGATATTGTTTTTTCTAGTTTGCTAACTCATAAACGATTGTGTGCAAAGTTCAGATAACTTTTAATTAGCCATGTCTCACTGCAGTCTGAAGGCAGGCAGCCCTATTACCCTGAAACTGGCATTTAAAACTCATTCATCTTTGGTTGTAACTTCTTAGAGCAATTGCCATATTCAAGAGACTGACAAGCTTCGTCTAATTGACACATAATCTTCCATTAAAAACAACAACTACTAATTAAGTTAACATTATATACTTTATAGAAAGGGATAGCCTTCCCAAAATAACCCAATTCATTAGGACCATTGTTTTGTGCTATGATGTGCATTCAAATGGTATCCACTTTAGGCTCTTTATGTTGCTTTATTGCAATCAGGGAAATCTTTCCCCCTTACATAAAAGTAATTATTAACACACTAAAAGGAGGCTTCCAGAGTGAAATGCTTATAGCATCGAGGTGAAATGTAGGTGTACAGAATGTGAAAAGCATCAAGGTATAAAGCCATTACAGCTTAGTTAAATGGGATGTTTATAGCTTTCGCTTTAATAGCTTACACTTTATACAAGTTCAAAAGCATCCTTTGAAATGTGGGGGGTTGTCTTTGAAGTGTACATCTATGCACCCAGGCTAATCGACTGGAGGAAAAGCAGTTGCTGCAAAGTGTGCTGCTAAAAAGAGAGGAGTTTCCCCATCAACTGTTGTCTTCAGTTGACTTGCAATCCACTGCAGCTTTCAACTTCACTAAGATTTTAACTTAGTCACCTCCACAAATTGATTTCATTCCACTCCCTTCTTTCCTCCGAACTTCAAGCAGGCAAAGGATGACTCATATCCATGCAATTCCTCATGAGAAGAGTCTCCATGGTGGAGGGAGAGGGGAAGAGGGCCACACTTGCCACGCCTGCCCCCATGTCCTCATCCCTGACATCTCCACCCCCAAGTCTTCATGCATGGAACAGAAGCAGGAAACTCTGTGGAATGAATGAATCTGCCTAGGGGGCCTTCCATGTGAACTGGGAGCCTGAAACAATATGTGTTGTCAGCTGAACATGCATTGACTCTCCCTTCAAACTAAGGTATGAAAATCTTAGATGGAGGCCATGGTGGGGTGCCAGGGTTTGATGGAGAGACAGCCCTGCTCTGCTCTCCTTGCATGGAGTTTAATTTCTATGAGGGGCAAGTGCACTGAATAAACCAATGGCTATATTGGAGAGGGAGTTAATAATTTATGAAATATGGGCCCTTGGTTTGTATTTATTTATTTATTTATTTATTTATTTATTTAGGCTGCTTATGAACCACTTGATATTTAGAAAAAAATCTCAAAGCTGTATAGGCAAACCCCCCCCACTTCCTATATACATAAAACGTAAGGCTGTCATCATGCTGTAGTTATGGGGGGTGAGGGTGTGGGTGAGTGGTAAAGGGAGGGGGTTGGTCAGGTGTGTGGGGGGGAGATAGATGGCAAAGAAATAGGTGGGCTTGGCAAAGCAGCATGAGCAGTACGATATAAAATACAACAAATTCAGCTCAACAGAATGCACAAAGAGCAGTGGCTACCATAGTCAGTATCAGCATCCTCAAAATTCTTGAGTAAACAGAAAAGGGTTGAGCAAGCATCAAAAACGTAAGATGGCTGGTGCCTGTCTAACTTCAGTAGGCAGAATTCCCCTGGTGCTATTTTTAAAAATGCAATAAAATCCTTGAACAGGGAATAATTTCAAAATTATTCCCCCCAAATCCAGGAGACACTCGGATATCCCATCCCAAGGAGCATTGTTCTTCTTAATGAACCTGGCAGCAGAATTAAAACTATGGTCCTGCAGATCACTTAATGTAGCACTGTATTACCGATAACTGTCCCACAGTACTCAAGATGCTAGGCACATTCGCTTGGCTGTTAAGTCCCATTTGGTTATAGAAATTGTGTTAAAGACTGTAGTCTTCAATCACCAAAGGTCACCGTGCATTTAAAACACCTACAGCATCTCCAGGGCACTGACATTACAGAAACCAGCCCCTTAAATTACTACTCATTTCCCTTTCCAGATCAAGCAACCCTACCAAGCAACAATTTAAAATGTTGTTTATTATTAGAGCTCCTGAGTTCTAGTAAAAAACAAAACTAAATTGGACTTAAAGAGGAAAAAGGCAAAACTGTAGCTATGGGAGAGGAAACTGCGACATTGGACAGAGGCTGGATCTAGACACATCACAAAAGCATTTCAGGAAAACACCAGGTAAACTTCATAATGGGAAATCACATTGGCGAAAGACAGGACTCCCCAGCGCCACCTGGTGTCACAGTGTTATAACGCATATAGTCGTACTTTGATTCTTGAGCGCCTTGGTACACGTACATTTTGGCTCCCGAACACGGCAAACCCAGAAGTAAGTGTTCTGGTTTGCAAACGTTGTTCAGAAGCCGAACGTCCGACATGGCTTCCGCTTGCGTGTAGGAAGCTCCCGCAGCCAATCGGAAGCCACACCTTGGTTTTCAAACGGTTTCCGGAGTCAAGTTCGAAAACCAAGGTATCACTGTATAAAACACTTTTTCTTTACTAATGTAGCTGAATTCATAGTGATGTTTGTGCAATCAGGAAATGCAGGACAAGCAATGCAGAAGACGAGGCATCAACAACCATTTCACTACCTGACCCACAAGCCACAAATCAGGTGACCAGGTGCACCAATATTTTAGCTATTTGTTCATTTATTTCAGCTATTTGATTACCACTTAATCACCACTGTTTGAGTGTGTTTTTCCAGACCATACTTTACAAGCTGATTCACTTAGAGTCTGAAAAATGGCTATCAAGTAGACTTTCAAGGGGGGCAGGAGATACACCAGAATGCAATGGCTTAGGCCTGGGCCTAGATTCTCCACAAGAATTGGTTGAAATGGATTTCAGAGAAAATGGGTAGTGTGGAAGTAACCTGTGTTTTAGAAGAGGCTATAAGGACAACAAGACTTTACTGAGAATAATTAGTTAGAATTTTGTCATTTAGAAAGCAATGCCAAATAGTCATGAGGGAGGGGCAAAAAAAGTGAGAGAGAGGGGGAAGACTGTATTTTTGTGTGGAAAGAGGGAAATGAAATTTGCCTGAGGAAGAATCTCATCACTCAATTATTGTAAAGAGTTTCAGGAGGAGAGTTCCATTGTTTCGAAGCTTATTAAAAGCAACTGATCTGTCTGAATAGGTTTCTTTGTGCTGGGGGATTTGTTAAAGGGGTCAGAGGTTTTTGCTTTGGTGACTCACACATCCTAATTTGTGAGCGGGGATATAGTCCATTACAGGCTGATGCTCAATTTGCAAAACTTAAAAGAGGGCTAAAGAGCTTAGGAAGGATTTGGGTTTCGGGAGGGTGAAACACAATTAACAAGTGTGCCTATCACAAAAGGAGAATGGAAAAGCACTTGAAAATTAAGGCATTTGCTGCTTACAGCTGTTTTTCCAGCTCTCAACCTGTGCTTCAAAATACAGACTCCTGTTTGTTTATCTATCTCTCTCCGCCAAGAGCTCAAGCATGTCTCTTTTTTTATCTGTGATAAGAGGCTGCAACTTTCTAAGAGAGAGCACCAGTATGCTTTGTGTTTGAGAAGACCTCAAGTCTTTTCATTACACAACCTTCCATAGTAGTACAGTGGTACCTCGGGTTAAGAACTTAATTCGTTCCAGAGGTCTGTTCTTAACCTGCAACTGTTCTTAACCCGAGGTACCACTTTAGCTAATGGGGCCTCTTGCTACCGCCACACCACCGGAGCACGATTTCTGTTCTCATCCTGAAGCAAAGTTCTTAACCCGAAGTAATATTTCTGGGCTAGCGGAGTCTGTAACCTGAAGTGTCTGTAATGTGAGGTACCACTGTAGTTTCCTGTCAAGACAAGGGAAATGCAAACTGCCACAGAATTCAATGTGCCAGATGTTTTGCCTTCTAAATAATAGAAAACGGCCATTTCCCTAGAATTATTTTTATTTTTTTAACAGGACACTCTCCATTTTATTTTGTATATAAATAGGGGTGTAACAGGAATAAATCACACTGCGCTTTTCGTACTTAGCAAATCCTGCACATAGAATCATAGAATTCCAGAGTCGGAAGGGACCCTCAGGTTCATCTAGTCCAAACCACTGCAATACGGGAATATGCAGCTGTCCTATTTTATGTGAAATCAATCACAGTGTGTACCCACCTTTTGAGCACAGTAATATATGTCAAGATCTTTTATTTTCTAGTTTTAAAGGAAAGCATCCAAAAGTGGATTGAGCTAGGTAGGAGATGGTGAGACTAAAGCTTCGTTTGTTGTGAAATAAGGCATCAGACTGAGTTAATAACATTACAAGAGAATTGAAAAACACAGTTTGGGCTGGTAGTAACAGATTAAATTGTGAAGTCAATCCCACAAAAATACGTACGTCACCACCGAGTCCCATTGATTCAGAATTAAAATACCCTCACCTTTCTTCCACCGAACTAAATGGAACTTAAACATGGTAGATTTTGGGAGTATGGATTGACCTTTGGTGTGGTATATATGTTTTTATGTGTTAACTACTGAAGAATGGAACTGAAGAATCCTGGACACTAATCTTTGCTTAAGCTCAATCAGTAACTGGTAATATTCAGGTTTATCTTGATTTCAGATAAATGTTGGTGAAGAACATTAGTTCATTTATTGTTTGGAGACTCTCAGCGGAAATCGAAGTAACTTCTTGTGTGAAGTTTATGAAGATGATACATCATTCTGTCTGCGCAACTGTTGCAATCAGCAAAACAAAGCATTGTTTTTCCCTCAGGCACAATTAGGCCAGGAATCGAATTAATCTTGGCATTGAGATATGTCTAGCAAAAATTGATTTCATTGTAGTAAAGAGCAAAATTAAGTACACAATAAAAGGGTGCTTTATCTTAAAGACCACACTGCTACTTTAATACCCATCATTTTGAACTTAAATCCAGAAATGGAATGTTGACTGAAAAAATATATATTTAAAACGTATTTTATTTGAGACATTCCATAGCAAAACTTTTATGAGTTCTAGTTGGCAAATTTTGACTTGGTCATCTAGGTTAAAAAAGTATCAGCCAGGAAGCTTTTTTTGCTTCCTTTCCCTTAAAAACAAACAAATAAAACCCTGCATAATCTTCGGCACTGGCTGTATGTATTCTGTACTTTACATATATTTATGGCATTCTATCATCCAAAATTACTGTTTGGACTTCACTTCATTACAGTCCATGACATATGCAATTTTCTGCCACTGCTGCTTTCCAAATAAATGAATTCTCTATTGTCTGTAATTGTTTTTAGCAATTTCATACCTCATATGCCTTTTAACACTCTAGAAAATGCACACAAATATGTGTTCCTCTTAAGATCAGTTTTCAAGGCTGTGTACAAAACTTCTAGCACCCACCCACAAACCACGACTACTTAGATTGAAAAATACTGACTCTGCCTTTCCAAATGATTTATTTTTAAACATTCCATCTGATTGTGTGTGTATGTTAAGGGGGATGTAAGCTGAGCAGTCAATGTGCATAAAAACTGGACACTGTGCACATTCACCAGGCCTCATAGAGACAATCCATTTAAGAAGAGGGAATTGTGCACATTGCCTGGTCAATATACATAATCTCCAACAGGCCTTGGGGAAAATGCATGCATCAACTGAATTTTGTACATCCTGCAGTCATTGTGCATAATCTCCAACAGGCCTTGGAGGATGTGCATATATTGACAAAATTTTGCACATTCTCCGGTTATTGCGAAAGTGGTGCTCCACTCATACTGTGGGGCTTCCACTTCCTCTCTGCTCCCCATCCCCCCCCTTCAAATCTGCTACAAATGTTGAGGTGCACAGCAAGCTGCATGAGATGAGAAAGGAGGGAGAAGTTCTGTTGCACTAGCAGAAGTCTGCTGTCCAAGTGGAACAGCAGCATTGCAGATTGGCAGTTACGCAGTCCTTATTTTCAATCCAGTTCCTGCATTGCTTTGCAACAGCTTTCACAAACCTGGTGTTCTCAAGACGTTTTGGACTGTGACTTCATGCTTGCTGGACCTGATGAGAGCTCCAGTCCAAAACATCTTCAGGGCACCAAGTTGGAAACAGCTACTTTACAATGAGGGACGTGGGTGGCGCTGTGGGCTAAACCACAGATCCTAGGACTTGCCGATCAGAAGGTCGGAGGTTCGAATCCCCGCGACAGGGGGAGCTTCCGTTGCTCAGTCCCTGCTCCTGCCAACCTAGCAGTTCAAAAGCATGTCAAAGTGCAAGTAGATAAATAGGTACCGCTCCAGCGGGAAGGTAAACGGCGTGTCCATGTCCTGCTCTGGTTCGCCAGAAGCGGCTTAGTCATGCTGGTCACATGACCTGGAAGCTGTACGCCGGCTCCCTCGGCCAATAAAGCGAGATGGGCACCGCAACCCCAGAGTCGGTCACAACTGGACCTAATGGTCAGGGGTCCCTTTACCTTTACCTTTACAATGTAATAGCATTCATTCTCTTTCTATAACCATTTTTTTAAAAAATTCAAACCAGCTCTGATAAGGCAAGGATCATAGCAGATAAGAGCTTTTTCACCCCAACCCCCTACTGCTCATTTGAGTGAATTCATACACTTGGATTGCCAAGTATTAAGTACACAAGAGTCAAGTGTGCAGGAATCATGTGACACACATGCACATGAGGATGTGGGTGATAAAAGCATGCACACTAAAGTACAAAATTGCAAAAACCATGTGTAACCAATGAAAGATGAATTTAAAAAAGCGCAGAAGATTTATCAAAACCAAAACTGGAATTGGTTAAGCTCAATTCTTGTCTACCATTGCACCATCTGTAAGTCAGTCTGAGAAGCTTTCTATAATTCAAAATTCTCATCATAGGTTCAATTCAAATGTTATGAGAAGTGCAGCATAGAATCACTGATGCTTAAACCTGACTTGCTCAGTTGAACTATTCAAATCAGGTGCTTATGGATTTCATATTAGATGGCATCTGATGGTCTCTGCCTACAATATGCTCACAAACTTGGAAATGATTCCAGTAGCCTCTGAAGATCCCACATAGATGTAGGATGACTGAAGTAACAAAAACCTTACTTCGCTAGATAAAATTACCTTCCATTCACCTTGTGCTCTTTCCTGTTTCTGTTGTACAGTCATACACAATATTGTTTTCCAAGTGGTGGCATGGGACCCTTGTCCCCATCACCATTTTTTTGCTGTTAAATTTGCTTAAGAGGAGGACAAATATGGGAATAGAGGTACATGGAGGAAGGAAGGCAGAAAGAAATGAAGAAAACAGTAAGAATTGAGTTAGGAGAAAGGTTTATTTATGGTAAACACTAACAGTCAAAGAGGGCCCCCATTTTGAAGCATGACCCAAACAGAAGATGTTATACACCCTTTAGGAACTTCAGGTATCAGAAAATAACTCAACAAGTCAGTAAATGACTGATGACTTTCCACGAGTTATCTCCGTCTTCAGACTGGCATCTAAAAGGATATGTAGCATTTTCACAGTTTGAGTCAACAAGGAGGTCTTTCGGTGTCCCATCATTTCACAGTGGGCACCAACTGCTAGAGCATCAGGTGCTGAATGGCCCAGTACTCCCCTTGTTCCATTTAGGCATATCTTCCATCAAAAAGAAAAAAATCCCTGCACTCGGTGGGTGAATGTTTTCCAGTAATACAGGAGGGCAGAACACAAACGAGAGATCTGCGAAGACTTCATTCTTGTAGGAAGTGCTTTTGCAGTTTGAACAGCACGTGCCAGTTGGCAGTTTCCCTTGAAATGTTTTCCCTATCAAAGTTCACTCTCTTGTCCTGCTGTGGCAAGATGGTAATCACCAGCTGTGTCTTGCTGGACTCCTGCTGGACCAGGGACTCTTCATTCATATCTTCTGGTTGTGTTTATGAAAACAGAGCTTCCAGGATCTAATCAAGTGGCCTGTCTAGCAGGAACCTGTGATATTCAGAAAAGTCCTGCTGGAATCTCAGAGTGAAAGTCTCAAAGAAAATCCAAGGTGAGGTGCTGTATCTTTCTTCTTGGTGATTTGCACCCATAAGATAATATGGCCTTTTGAACTCTACCATGACAAATAGTGCCTGAATCATTGCGACAATATAATGTGTATTTCTTAAGTTAACCAGACCAGTCGGTTCAGCTTCAGATATTCCATAAAAACTAGACAAACAAAACTATAAGGAACTGGACTGAGGTGTTAAGACACTCTGGTCCACAATAACCTTATTTTTTTCCTTTATTCCATTTGGGAAACTGCATTCTCAAAGTCATGTACATCATACAATGTATGAGCTTGCTCAGTTGTCCCAGGAACGTTGCATTGCTTTGCCATGATTATGCCAGTAGATATATCCATCTATCTGACTGTATCATTTTATGCATAATTTTATACATAACTTTGCATAATTATTTATGTATTATTATGTTATTCTACCCCATTCATTTCAGTGCAAAGGAAATGCAATGCAAATAAGAAAAAGTCACCAGCTGTGTTTTGTTTGCGAACTGAAATCAACAATAGCCAATTCTGATCATATTCACTGGATTGATCTCTGTTCTAGGCATGGGACGAATACATGAATGTCATTCCTGTTTATTTTGGAATTCTCCAACATCCCTCACTCCAGCTTTAAGAATTTGTGCTTCAGCCTGCTCTTTTCTCCTTCTTCCAATTCCCTTTTCCTTGTGTATCCTTTCCCTTTAGAATGCAATCCTGAAAGAGACTGTCTTAAGACTGGTGTTTTGTAAGATGCTCTGGGAGCCTTTTTGGCTGAAGGGCAGGGTATAAAAGCCATAAATAAACCAACATCCCATCATGAAAATTGCTGCGACGGAAAACTGTCTCATCTAATTCAACTTGGAAAAGCAGGAAGATCTCCTGGCTACCAGCAACACTGATTTGGAAACTTTCCCCATCTTCTGCCCATCCCTTGAGATTCTCTTATTTAGACATTAGCAAACAGTGTGGGAGCTACTCATGAGAAAGTGGCAACCGTACCTCTGCAGTATTATATGAGATAGGCAAAGCAGGGGACTGAAAATTAAGAGGAACTTTATTGGCGCTTCACCCACAAGGCCTGAGCCCAGCTCAGTGCAATGAATATCCAGACTTCCTAAAATCATCAGTATCTCTACAGGCATTGCAGCTGCAGACAACATTGACAGTGTCTATTTCATATGTGGTGGAGCGGCTATGATCTCTGCTGTTTCCTTGCCAAAGCATGAAGTCTCACTTTGAAGGAAAGCAGCACCATTTTGAATTCCTTCGCCTTCTGCACCTGCCTCACAGTGGAGTCAAGACTCCATCAAAGAGCACACAGCTGCTCTCCCATGCCTTCGCACCGCAGTTGCTTAAATGCTTTAATGCCGTCCACTGTGCTGTGAGAATCATATGTATGACCCTAACTGATCTAAGCATCACTATCTGTAAATAGTCAGATACCAAAAAAAAAGGGGGGGGGAATCTTATTATGAATGTAAAGCTGTCAGGCACTTGAAACCTGCAAAAGTCGTATCAAAGGAAGGGAAACAGATTTGTGCAAGGACTCCTCCCCAGCACATTGGCAGACTTTGAGCTTTACAATTGCAGCAGTGCCCTGTGCAACAACAAAATTTGGAGCCCCCACCTCTTGCCTTCTGTTGTTTGCCGTTGTTGCAGTGCCCCCTGCAGTACCCTCTTGGCTCAGCGCATAGTGCGGGCGAACTGATCGTGCTCCCCTAAATTCGCCTCTTCCAGCATTTCACCTGTGTTGACATTATTATACTTCAACTTCAGCAAGCTTAAATAAGTTTTTTGGAACACTGCCTTAATAGCGGGAAAAGGTCACTCTGTTGGTGCAAGCATTAAAGCTTGCCAGATGAAACGATTTCCCCTCTTCTCCCCCAACTGCTCTGGGAAGTTCTCCTGACTCTCCAGAGCGAATTTGGAAAAAAGGAGAAAGTACATGGGCAGAGGGAGAAGGGGGAACTGGCTTCTGCTACTAGGACAGCCTTTGTCCAAGGGGGATTACAAAGGACATGGTCAGGTTGGGTACGGACGGGCACTATTTGATCTCCGTAGCCAATCCCCCCCTTCATGGATCACTGCCTTGCCGTGGCGAAGGGGCTTGAATAACTCAGAGAAGCTATGAGCTATGCCGTGCATTTTACTTTCTTGGGCTCCATGATCACTGCAGATGGTGACAGCAATCACAAAATTAAAAGACGCCTGCTTCTTGGGAGAAAAGCAATGACAAACCTGGACAGCATCTTAAAAAGCAGAGACATCACCTTTTGCCAACAAAGGTCCGTATAGTTAAAGCTATAGTTTTCCCAGTAGTGATGTATGGAAGTGAGAGCTGGACCATAAAGAAGGCTGATCGCCGAAGAATTGATGCTTTTGAATTCTGGTGCCGGAGGAGACTCTTGAGAGTCCCATGGACTGCAAGAAGATTAAACCTATCCATTCTTAAGGAAATCAGCCCTGAGTGCTCACTGGAAGGACAGATCATGAAGCTGAGGTTCCAATACTTTGGCCACCTCATGAGAAGAGAAGACTCCCTGGAAAAGACCCTGATGTTGGGAAAGATGGAGGGCACAAGGAGAAGGGGATGACAGAGGATGAGATGGCTGGATAGTGTTCTCGAAGCTACCAGCATGAGTTTGACCAAGCTGCGGGAGGCAGTGGAAGACAGGAGTGCCTGGCATGCTCTGGTCCATGGGGTCACGAAGAGTCGGACATGACTAAACGACTAAACAACAACAACAAGCCAATCCCAGATGTAAACCAACCTTCAGTGATTCTGTCATGTGCTCTGATACACACAGAGAGGCCTTGTGTATGTCGAGTGTTTCATTCCTGTTGATCAGTGCACAAATATTTTCTTCTCCCATTAAAGTAAATGGAGAAATACTCGTTAGTGGGAAAGTTCCCTGCATACCTCAGAACCCATGGTTCCACAGCAAATCATTGGCATGTATAGCCATAGTGAAAATATTTGAAATGCTGGTTTTCCATAATTCTGTTGCTACAGTACTGAAAGACTAAATCCTAGGATCAATGTGCATATTGTTTGCTCTACGGTCAGTGTTGATCTGGTTGCTACTTATCACATATCCAGGCGATTGCTTATCACTGTTTCCCATTGAAAGTCACTTTTTTCCTTCTTCACTGATCCATGGCAGCTGTTTGCAATACTTTCATCTATCTGGGATGAAACTCTCAGTTGCAAATATGCCGTTGTAAAGATAAATCCTTCAAGCTCACCATTATGCGGAAAACGATGTTCCTACTTTAATGTTTGGTGGGAGTGTACTTTTGGCAAAAAAGTTTTTCATCTGTCCTCCAAAGTTACCAAACAAGATCTCTCTCCTAATTTGACACTTGTTTTATTATCACTAGCTTTGGCCCCAAACTCTACCCTTAAATCTAAAGAATTCTTTTCCTTCCTGTTCACAGCAGCTAGACTAGTTGTTGCCCAGCGATGGAAGGTAACCTCTAATATACCAATAGAGGCTTGGGTTAATAATATCTGGAGTACAGTGGTACCTCAGGTTAAGTGCTTAATTCGTTCCGGAGGTCCGTTCTTAACCTGAAACTGTTCTTAACCTGAAGCAACACTTTAGGTAATGGGGCCTAAAGTGTGCCGCGCCGCCGGAGCACAATTTCTGTTCTCATCTTGAAGCAAAGTTCTTAAGCTGAGGTACTATTTCTGGGTTAGCGGAGTCTGTAACCTGAAGCGTATGTAACCCAAGGTACCACTGTATTGCTCTATCAGAACCCCTCACACACCATCGGTGACTAATTAAGGGCATCTCAAAAAAAGATACCTTTGATACATTCTGGTCTCCCTTTTTCTTTTTTATTGAAGAAGAACAGGATATTTTAATGCTCTCATCATCACAGAGGGGTCTGTTCATTGAAAACGTTAGTTTTTCCCCTTTCCTTTTTTTTTTTTTAAAGGAACCTACCTATCTGTTAAGTTTAGCACCAGGGGTCCTTCTCTACATTTCCCTGCCACTCTGTAGGCTTTCTTAATAATAATTACTATTATTTATATGCCACCACCTGATTGGGTTGCCCGGAGAGCCACGTTTTAGATATCCCCCCCCCCCAAAAAAAAAGATTGTCCAGGATTTTAGCTGATTTTATATCTACTTTTTTTGTATTTTTACTGTTGCTACGATAACTGCTTTGTTTCTGGTGTTTTTGATCTGTTTTATATTTGTTTTATGGTTTTCTTTTGTAAGCTATCTTATAAATCTAGATTAATAAAATTATGGTTTTTAATAACAATAACAACAACAACAATAATAGAAGCAAATAGGCTGTTGCCATTTAGGGGAGTTTTTTAAAAAGGTTAATGCTTGTTCCATAACTAAGAAGATCACGAATTAAACTTTAGTTTGCAATTAGGTTGTTGTCTTGTAGCTGATCCTGCTGTATCTTTGATCAATAATCAATAATGTGTGTAATAAATTTTAATATAAAAAATGTAGAAAATTTCGTATCTGCGTCAAAGTCTCTCATACATTTTGGCTTAATACGCATTTGCCACATTTCCTTTCAATAAAGGTCAAGTAAGAGATATCCTTTGGAACTGATGTGGTCACGTGGAGGGTTTAAATGCTTACTAAGCTGCCCATGAAAGTAAAGTGCCAGTAAATAAAAAGTAGAGAGTCAGGTACAGAGGGGGAAGGGTATTTTAAAAAGTTGGCTCTGATGAAATGAAAGGCCAGATCATTTCTGATAGCTTTCAGGAACTAAACCCAAAGTGTCAGCACTTTGACACAAATAAACCACAGCACTAGCAACTTCTGGTAAAAAGGGGAGGGGGAGGGAAGCATTGTATGATCCTTTGATTGGTAAAAGCAAGTACCTGCAGAGCAAATACAATGTTTTTACAAATGAAGGCTTTATTAGCTAAAGCCCAATCAACTATGGTTAAGTCAAAGGCAAGAAAGGGCGTTCAGGATGTATTCTTCATGGTCTCAAACTCAACTTCCATAGTTTAACTACACACTGTGTAAGGGTGTACTTTCTGTTATCTGTCCTGAATTTTCCATCATTCCGCTTCCTTGGATGTTCTAGTGCAGAATTTCCCAAACTTTGGTCTCTGGCTGTTTTTTGGACTACAACTCTCATCATAACTAGCTAGCAAGACCAGTGATCAGAGATGATGGGATTTGTAGTCCAAAAACAGCTGGAGACCCAAGTTAGGAAGCACTGTTCTAGTGGCATGAGAGAGGAAGGAAAACTTCTCTCTATCCACTTTCTCCATGCATGATTTTATAAAACTCTCGTCATCTCTTCCCTGCCTTTTGTCTAAACAAAAAATTCTCAACTGCTGCAACCTTTCCTCATTGTGGAGTCGCTCCAACCCTATGATAATTTTGGATTACCCTTTTCAACATTCTGTAGAGTCAAAACTCCATGAAATTGTAATGTTAGCTGGTCTCCTACCTGCATTCGCTATTTCTCTTTCTGCGCGGCCCTTCCTCCACCTGAAAACTTGCAGAGAGCAGCTGGAACGGCAATTATCGTATGCTGCTTTTGTACATTTCAAATGACTTGCCTTGGCTCAAGTTTCCTGTTTCCCCCTCTGGCTTTGGTTTAGATAAGGCCTGCAATTTCAGCCGTCTGTGAACATGTTTATTCTCTGTGTCATTTTGTCTCAAAAACATCTGAGATTGCCATGAAACCAATCAATTAATGTGAATTTTTGCCCCTGCCTAACCCAGAAATGCAAGTTACAATTGCCTTGGATAAGTGTTTTCCTGGCTACCTCTTTGAGAGTGTTTTTATTCCTTGGCCTTGAACTAAAAATCCTTCACATTTTCCAACAAGGTGTCTTCTCTCTTTCTCCCCCTCTCCCTGTAACCCCTGGAAGAATTTAGCTACTTAAAGTTTACAATTGGCACCTTCAACTTGCTTCTTTATCCCGCTTTTAATTTTTTTTGTTTTTCACCCCCATTGTTCCTCTCAGGTGGCTAATTGTTATTATGCCTTCCTCGTCTGGCATTTTAGCAGTGGGGGAGTCTGGTCTGCCAGCCTCCATGACATTTCTTGATTTGAGCAACGATCCAGCCGCTTCTCTGCCCACAAAGCCATTTACTCTGTTGAACAAGCCCTGCCAGAATAAAACAGAGCACTCCGTTTCTCAAAGCCTGAGCCAGAGAGTCTGAAGGAGCCTAATCTTTCTGGGTGCTTAAAACCCTTCAACTGTAAATAATTCTATTGTGTATTCAGACCCCACCAGCTACTGTTCATTTGTAGCCTGTTTCTTTGCAACTTCTGGCAACGTAACAAAGAGCAATTGGTCACAATGGGGGGGGGGGTGTTTGTCGGTACTATAATAAAAAATGCAAAAGCCAAACTCGAGAGCAATCAGTTGTTGGTGAAGAGCCAGGTGGATATATAGGCACATTTTATGCCTTGGTGGAATGTTGCTATTTTGTTCAGCTGGGAACTATTCCCTTAGGTTGTGTCACCTTTCAGCGGAGAGATGAGACAGTTCTACTCCAACAGCCTGTTTGCATTTTAACACTGGAAATAGGCCATGGCAGAAATTCGTCAGAAAAAAAATGTACCTACAATGTTCAGCAGGTTCCCACAACCCTCTGTAAAGGCTATGGGACTTTGAAGGACAGGAATGAAAGGAAAGATGAGTTGCAACAGTTGCTTTCCACTCCTGCAACCATTGGATAAAACCCTGCGTCATTTAATCATTCAACCCCCTAGCTTCAATCTGAAGTGGTACAGTCCATGAAGAGTGGTGTCACCTGGCGACAGGGTTGCCAGCCATCCCTTAAAAAAACAACAATGGGATCACCCCATTTTTTGGACAAAAGTGTCCCCTGTTCCCCATATTTGAGCTCAGCCAGCCCAAAATGGCAGTTGCATCGCTGTTGGTATGGCTGACAAGGAGCCCCACCTGATGTGAGTGACAATAGAGAGAAGGGGGAGAGATCAACCTCCTCTCTATCCCTTGCCCTGGTGCTCCTCCTCAGCTGCCACCCATCGGTCTAGCATAATATGGGTCTGTCACTGCTTGGCCCCCTCTGCCCCTGACCTGAACTATTTTCTTCCGTCCTCCTCCGTGCTCAAGTCTGTTCTGACATCAGCATAGGCAAGAGGCTGGAGCTGTGACTCAAGTCACCCATGGGAGCCAGCCATCTACCTCTGCCTGGTCCCTGCCCATGTGTGTGAGTTGATGGGAAGAGCAGGGCCAGGCCTGGGTGGTGGTGGGCCAAATATGGGGAACCCTCCTCCGCAAAGGCGGGAGAGGACTTGGTGTCCTGAGAGTGTCTGTGCCCCCCAATCCCCACCCCAACCTGCCCTTTATTTTGCCAGACCTGTCTTGTATTTTGCCCAAACAAAGATGGCAACCTTACCTGGTGAGCAGAGTTCTAGAGAACCTCTAAAGCAAAGCCAATTGTCAGTTCCACCTGTCACCAGCTAAAGAAATGATCACATAGCCTGTTCTGAAGCATTTCAGCGCTTTCCACTTACTCTAATGCAATTTGAATTATACCACGCAGACCCGCTGGTCATATTTTAATGAGAGGTTAATAGTCTGGGCTGGCATAATGGCTTCCACACAGACAGAGCATAACACTATGGAAGCAAGAGAAATCCATATCAGACTTTCCATATATTTATGCCACCTTTCAGGCCCTCTCAGGATGGTTCACAATGAAAAACATAAAAACAAATTAAAGCATAAAACAGGAGCCAGGTAACAAAATACACGGATAAAATTGCAGCATTTAATCAGACCAAAGGTCTGTTTAGAGATAAGGAGGGTAGGAGGAGACATGATAGAGACTTATCAAATGATGCATTGTGTGGAGAAAGTAGGCAGAGAGAAGCTTTCCCCCCTCTCTCATAACACCAGAACTCATGAAGCTGAATATTGGAAGAATTGGGGCAGACGAAAGAAGGTATTTCTTCACACAGCACAATAACACTACAGTATTCACTCTTACAAGATGTAGTGATGGTTTTCCAGCTATTTCTTCATGCTCCCTTGCATGATAAACAAATACATGTGCAGAGGCCATGCTGATCTTCCCTGTACCATTCCAATTTAAGTATACTGTATGCCCTGTATGCAACAGTTATTAAATGAGCACATCGTCATGTTATTCTGGCATTGAGCAAGCGGCTATTTTCTGAACCCAGACAACGTTAAACACTGCGCTGCTAAAGCTGGCAATATGATGCATTCCTAATTTGCTCCAACCTTTCCTGAGAGATGATTTAACTTTATCTCCATTTAAGAAATGGGTGCGATGGACTGACTTGCTGAAGGCTACAGTGTCTATCACCAGAGAGAATTAGATCACAGGAACAACTCATTGCAAATCTATATATAAAATGCTTCTCTTGGCTCTAGCCTCTTTCTCCATTCATAATTCTCTCTCTCTCCACCCTTATCTGTCTTCACATACAAATTTGGCTTAGAATGCAGTGCAGCCATCCTAACAACTTCAGATCCTCCACCTGAAACTATAGCTATAGCATAGCATTAGGGTTTTGTTGGTTTTAATCTCGTCTAACTAACTAACTAACTAACTAACTAACTAACTAACTAACTGTGTGTGTGTTATTATCTACACTCTCAGCTTTCATTGCCTTTGGGGTGAGGAAAGGGGGAAATGGCAGTACCTGTACTCAGAACCCACCCACCCCTCAAAGTCAAAGCAGTCAAAGCAGTTGCTCTGGGTAGTCAGTCATTTGTTTGTTAATGCAGCAAAGGCACATGATTCATTCCTATGTTCTAGGTATATGTGTATTTGGTTTGTTTGCTGTACCCCGCCCTTTTGCTTAAACAGAGCTGATCAAGAAAGCTGATTCAAGCACATAAACATGTTTTGAGGTGCAGGTCGCCCTGACTAGATTGGGATGAATGTTGTGTTGCTGTTTTAACAAAGTATTGTTCTAAGTTTCAGTACATCCAAGACACAATGAAGTGTGCTTCAGTTCCACTGCAGTGTCCAGAATCCTAAAAACAACTTGGGCAGCAACTCTAAGCTACAGTACAGTATATTAATATGTTGAACCCTCCAACATAGCTCAGTTGGTAGAGCATGAGACCCTTAATGTCAGGGTCATGGATTTGAGCCCCACGTTGAGCAAAAGATTCCTGCATTGCAGGGGGTTGGTCTAGATGACCCTCATGGTCCCTTCTCTACAATTCTATGCTTCTGTGATTCTATGGATATCAGCCGCACTGGAAAGAAACCAAATGCATTTTGAAATTATTATCTCTGGGATTCCTGTGGACAGCTCTGCATTGGATGACTCCATCTATTCCCTGCTTCCAAGATAGAAATCAGGCTCACAATTTGGGATGTTGTAACAAACAAAAAAAAGACCCTTCAACTTTTATTGTTGACACACGGGCCCATCTTCCATGTTCCAGAGCCAGGTGTGGCGATCACACAAGGTCTACTGATCCCTGTGCCACCACTGTGCTTGCTTCCCTGCTGCCACCAACCCGTTACTCTCGGGTACACACTGAATTCAGACAGTTGTTAAAATTGAACCAAATAAACAACTTTATTTTATAAGTATTAACAAGTTTATGGTTTCTCAGATAATATTCTTGTCAGTTTCTTAACTTTAGTTCCTTTACCAGCCTATCCTAATACCTTCTGACTGATTATCTCAACTGACTGACTCCTCTTAACAGATTCTCTCACTCTCCCACATCAGACTAGCCCAGCCCACAGACTTATCTTCTCTCTCTCTTCTCTAACTCCAGACTAACTTCTCAACCCCTCTAACTCTAACTCTAACTCTAACTCTATCTCTAACTCTTACTCCTCCCCTTGGGTTCCCATTGGTTAGTCATTTTACAATTAGTTAACACTTTCCTTATGAACCCAGTATGATGTCACACACCTAGGAGGGCAAACGCCACACCATGGTTCAGACTAAGTTCCTTCTTCCTTCAAGTCCTAGTCCATTGACTTGCTTCTGTCCCATAGCGGGGCTATCTCTGTTATTATTTCTGTCCTTCCATTTGGGTACTCTTCTTGCCCTTTCCTTTTCTCACCAGCACCAGTTCCTATTTCTAGCCCAGCCTGGTTTAACTCCAGACCATTGGGCAATAAAGGTGTGTGTGCCCTGCAGTCTGCATTGGACCCCCTAGCCAAGACGGATGCAGTGGGGAACATTGTGCTGATGTAAGATTTAACTAACGTGACATGGGTGGTGCTGTGGGTTAAACCACAGAGCCTAGGACTTGCCGATCAGAAGGTCAGCGGTTCAAATCCCCGCGACGGGGTGAGCTCCTGTTGCTCGGTCCCAGCTCCTGCCAACCTAGCAGTTCGAAAGCATGTCCAAGTGCAAGTAGATAAATAGGTACTGCTCTGGCGGGAAGGTAAACAGCATTTCTGTGCGCTGCTCTGGTTCACCAGAAGCAGCTTAGTCATGCTGGCCACATGACCCGGAAGCTGTACGCCGGCTCCCTTGGCCAATAAAGCGAGATGAGCACTGAAACCCCAGAGTCGGTCACGACTGGACCTAACGGTCAAGGGTCCCTTTACCTTTACCTTTTACCTAAGATTTAACTGCTAGTGGCTGCCTTGTCTTTCGCCTTGTGTAGACAAAGTCTTGACCTGATCCTATATGGATTTGGCAGGCATCAGAAGAACAATTGTTACAGTTCAGAGCTACATCAGGCTCTGCTACACAACATCTTAAAGGATTTCAGGCCCACTGAAGAGAAGTCAGTTAATGCCACTCGATACGCCCTTTCCATGTATCGAGGAGTGTGCTTGGCAAATGCAGTAGGACTAGATGGTACTTCAGAAAGAGAGTTGTGGTATCAAAGCTACTGAACACTACAGCTATGAACACTACAGCTATGAAGATAGAAAGAGCCATGCTGTTTGCAAATGCCTGTGTCTCGCCACATGTTTCAGTGTTCCTGCCAGTACAGGAAATATGCAATAGGAGCCCCATGCTGTCTGAGTTTGTTCCTCACCTCCCATTAATGGTTTCCAATTAATGAGAAAACAAAAACACCCCCTTGCATTTCTAAATGTGTGGCAGACAAGTACACCACAAGATTGATCGCAGTTATTTTCTAATACGTATTATAATAAAAATGGGGTGATCATTGTCTCAGTTGACTGGACAAGCAAATTAAAAATGATATTTCTTGGCTTATGCAAAGTACATTACTGCACCAGCTGCTGTAGCTCAAGTTGAGTCTGAATGGTTTCCTTAATATCGTTATTAAAGCTCCCATCATTTGCTTGGGCAAAAGTGCCACTGATGGCCCATAATCTCTTCTCTTTCTCTTCTTCAAAATGTTCGGGCATAATTAAAGATGGCAAACTAGTCACATTATAAAAAATATATAAAAAAAACCCTGGAGTTAACTGATGAGTTTTCCACTCATGAATTTTCCATATATAGATGATGGTTACAAATGTATCTGCAAATGTTGAATGAACATTTTATGCAGATGTATCTCTAAGCCATAGGCTCATGAATTATTTGCTGGAACTTTGGTTTTTGTGCTCAGTGTTCCCTGAGCAGAACACTCAGATCAAGTTAACATTTGTTATGCTTTTTTGAGGTCTCCAGCTGCTTTTGGACTACAATTCCCATCATCCCTGACCACTGGTCCTGCTAGCCAGGGATGATGGGAGCTGTAGTCCAAAAACAGCTGGAGACCCAAATTTGGGAAACCCTGAATTAGATAAGATGGTACATACACATACTTCTTTGTCAAGGTGTGCATGGTTATAAGACAGAGGGCGTTATATTAGGGATGCTAGGGGGATTTGGCAAGTCTGGATCTCAAAGAGGGCTCATCTGATATGCAGGCTAATGTGCAGGTTTATGTATTTATTAGGGAAATCACACATAAGCAGGACAGAACAGACTTAAGAGTGAATCCATGTGAAAGGGACAAAACTGGATAATCTCTGCCCATTCATACTATATATCTGTCCTTCTGTTTGGAAGGAGCCCAGCAATGTAGTTAGATAATTTTAGAATCTGGGCTTATCTGGATTTTGTTTTTGTGCTAGGCTAAATGGACCAATGGTCTGTATGTATAAGGCAGGTTCCTATATCCCCAATATTTTTTATATTCCCAACGTGGTAAACCAGCCCTGCTGTGTTCAGAGACCTTCCAACTGACTTGGGCCCTGAACTTCTGTCTTAGAAGTCCTGCCATGATGGTGCCACTAGGAAGGGCACCACTTACCGTATTTTTCGCTCTATAACATGCACCCGACCATAACACGCACGTAGTTTTTAGAGGAGGAAAATCCATAGGCATGCCACCCGTAGGCATTCCCTCCATAACACACACAGACATTTCCCCTTACTTTCTAGGAGGAAAAAAGTGAGTGTTATGGTGCAAAAAATACGGTAACTATGACAAGAGTGTCAGATAGGTGGCCAGCCAATCACTATGAGTGCTTTAGTTGAGATTGCTGCATTGCAATGGGGATGGACTAGATGAACCTTAGAGTCCCTTGCAACTCTACAATTCCATGATAGTATGATTCTGTCGGGTCATTTGGTCACATTCCTTGTATAAGTAAAACAAATCATCCTTGCCTATGTGCATTTTGCTCAAAACTGCATTCTCTCTAAAACAATTCAGAAGACTCATCATCATCATCTGAAGGAATGAATGTATTCCATTTGCCATTTCACGTGTTGCTGGCTGTTTTTATTTTATTTTAAACAAAGCATATTGCCATGGAATGTTCCCTACCTAAGCACAATTCTTACAGCCGATGAGTAAAATTCTTCATGGCAAAGTCTAAAACAATTTTCAAATAATTAGTCAGGCCTCATGGCTCCCCTAATTATTACAGATGATTAGTCCAATTATTCTGAAGTCTAAAATGAGGAACATAATGACTTATCCAAGGTCAAATGGCTGATGAGTGAAGGCATACAAAAGAAACAGAAAACAAAAATAACAGGCAACCAGGGTGGCAAACACAGCCCCTGCTACAAACAAATGCTAGTTAACAGCGCCTGCTATTAACAAATGTTCAAGTTACATTACACAGAAGGTTTGCAATATTTTGCCTTCCCCTTGCAAACAGCAACACAATCGATCAAGCATGCCATTCCACCGAAGAGCAATAAAAACAGTGTACTCCTTTTGTGTCCAAGGCAGAATACAATATTGTCTGTAATGAATGACAACCCATAATCATTTGTATGTGCCTGATTTTATCTAAGCAGGTTTTTGGTCATTCTTTCAAGCAGCAATAAAAACAAATTATGATTTTTAAAGACTCAAATGGCTGTCCTATGGTAAAGCATAAACACTTTAGTCCTGTTCTGGAATTAGGCCTAGGTAACATGGTCACCTAGATCGTGAAGCTGAAGCTCCAATACTTTGGCCACCTCATGAGAAGAGAAGACTCCCTGGAAAAGACCCTGATGTTGGGAAAGATGGAGAGCACAAGGAGAAGGGGACGACAGAGGACGAGATGGCTGGATAGTGTTCTCAAAGCTACCAGCGTGAGTTTGATCAAACTGTGGGAGGCAGTGGAAGACAAAAGTGCCTGGCGTGCTCTGGTCCATGGGGTCATGAAGAGTCGGACACAACTAAATGACTAAACGACTAAACCACAACAAGAAAGGGACCAGGAGAATCGTCGTCCAACCGCCTGCAATGCAGGGATCTCGTTCAGTGTGGGACTCAAATCCACAACCCTGAGATTGAGAGTCTCATACTCTACCGACTGAGTTATCCCTCAGTTGCTATTAAACTGAAGACACTCAGGTTTTGCAACCATTAAAGTTGCCATCATATCATTTTTTATTTTATTTTTTTAAAAGCATCTTGGTTATTATGTAGATGACACTTTAAAAATGCAGGATGAGGTTCTGTTTATTCATCCTTCCAAGGTGCTTAAGCCAGATTGGCATATGACTTACCACACTCTATTAGGTAATGAGCAATTCAAAATGAGCATTGATAATTAATGGACAAACACAAATAAAAAGCAGCCAGCCCACTTCCAAGCTGTCTTAAAACAGGCTCCAACCCACATGAACTTGGCTGGCACTGATGAGATTTTAACGTCTCTCCTTCCTACCTTACGAAATATACTAATAAACGTGCAATTCTGCAAGCAAACATATGTTCCTCCTGGTCACTGGAAATTATTCCTCCCCCAGACAACAATGTGTGATGAGGGAAGTTCCAAATGCTTACATGCTGGCAGATGTGTGGCTTGGCGGCTTATCTGTTGGAATCTTGGCTGCTTTTGTGAGGCATAATTTAGAGTGCCTTGGTTCAGGCATAATACTAAACCATGCTTTAGCATTATGAGGATGAGCCACAATGAGCCTCAGACTGATACACTCTCACATTCCCATCTCCTGTGTAGGAGCAAGAAGGAGGAGATGGAATGCTTCTATTTCCTTTTCAGATTAACTGCAGTTTAATACGTTCTTCAGACTCTGAACTGCGGTTCACCTTAACTGCGACTTGTTGAAACAAACCAACTGCATAAACTCTCACGTGAAGGTTTCAACAAACCATCGTTGAACTTCACAATAATTTGTCGGGTTCAAATGACACAATAAACTGTAGCTAATCTAAAATGGAAGCACAGTATTCTGAACTTCTACTTGCAGCCCTGCCAGCAGTGGGAAGGGCATGAGCAGAAGACTTGTCAAGGCTCATTCCCATAATGGTAAATTGGCCATCCTCAACTGTGTCCTCATATGCTGTTAGACTACAACAGGAGATAGAGGTTATTTTGTTTGGTTCACATTTCAAAGTAAACTGAACTAATTTGTACCTCTCAAACTAATTCAGGGATCAAAACATAAGGGTCCTTTTGCATCTTATACTTTTGTGAAATTCTTCTTGGCTCAGAACATAGATTTGGGGTTAAAACATATTTGGGGTTAAAATAAGTTTATTAATGTGTACATTGAGCTAAAATAAATATGTATTTTGTGATAAAATGAACATTTAAGTACATATTTAAACACAAATATTCATAAATTTTGAAAACCCATTTTGTGGATAAATACAAAACAGTATGAATAAGGATCACCAGCTTCCAGTCTAGCTATCCTTTCATATAGACTCAGCCTAATTGCCCCCCTGCCAATCATACTCCACCACCGGGGTTCCAGGTTCCAGAATTTTGCAACCCTTAATATTCTCAGCCTCAGACTAATAATGTGCCTTACAGAGGAGTTCTGCTGCCCTTCCCATTTGAGCCCCCGGTCAGTTCAGGCTTCTCAAGTTAGTCCTATAATTAATTCCCAATGAATAAACAAAAAAAGATATGTCATCTGTATATTACACAACAGTCCATAAAACAAGGCTGTACAATCAGTCCAGACCAGCAAGGTATAATTCTTCAAACTAAGCCCAACTACTGCATTTTCCTCTTCTTATTATTTGATTTGGCCATCTTGATTTGTGCAAATTCTAAAATAAATAGTTGTTGTGTTTAGTTGTTTAGTCGTGTCCGACTCTTCGTGACCCCATGAACCAGAGCACGCCAGGCACTCCTGTCTTCCACTGCCTCCCACAGTTTGGTCAAACTCATGCTGGTAGCTTCAAGAACACAAAATAAATAGTAAATCATTTTAATTGTACTCTGTTAGGTTAAGAGGTGCTGCCTGTGAGCTTTCAGCTGAGACAGAAAAGTTGGCAGTCTTTGCCATAAAATAAATACCTTTCACTTTATCACTGGCTGAGTAAACCTTGTTTTCCCATTTAATTGAACATTCCATCTTTAGAGAATATATGCCGATAACATTTGCCAGACTCAATGCAAACCTTTTCAGATGCAACTAATGACAACCTTGTTTGTTAAATTTTAATACTTGGCATGAGTCACAGCAAGCAACATTTTCTAAAAGTTTCAACAAGTCATTTCTAGTAGTGTCCCACTGTCCACAACAATGCCAAGGAATGCAAAACAGCAATTCATGACCCTTAAGCAGAACTGCAGGATTTTAATGGTGCTTGTGCCAATATTTCATTTCCGCTAACAATTTTATATACTTTGGCCTGTTGAGCTACCTTGAACGCAAGTACAGATGAATGAATTTCTTTATTAATTGTTTAAGCTGTAGGCCATAACATCATCAAAGATACAAACAGGCCACATTATATTAACAACTTGTCAACAATACCAAAATCAGAAGCAGACTCAATTATCTAATTTATACTCGACTATTCTGACAGTAAACAACATTGGAGCTATTAAAATTTGCCTGAACAGCCACAGTAATAGGGCATCCTTATGTTCTGTTCAAGATCGTGGGCTGTTTCTCCTCCAAAGCATCTCCAGCCCAGATTTATAACTATGAATGTTTTATACTAAAGATGAAATATGGAATCCCTCTTTTAAAGTCAACCACATTGGGGAATATAAAGCCCAACATTTTGCTGTGTGAAGGGAAAGACAAGACGGTGCCTCACCTGAGCTGGATCTAGACACATCAAAAAAGCGATTCAGTTAAACAGGTTGTAAACTTCACACAGGGAAATCTCATCGGCAAAAGATGGGACTCTACAGCGCCATCTGGTGTCACAGTGTTATAACACATATAAAGCGCTTTATCTTTATGAATGCAGCTGAGTCCCATGTAGGAATTGGTTTTTTAAAAAAAATTCATTAAGTTGAGCTTATCCACATGGATTTTTTCTAATTCCTATTTTATTTCTTAATTGAGTTTTCTCCTAGTCCCACTAAAAATATAAACAAATCTTGCATACTAATATACATATATTGTACAAATGTACAGGTTTCTGAAAAGATAAAATATGTATACTGTGGTACCTTGGTTCTCAAACACCTTGGTTCTCAAACACCGAAAACCTGGAAGTAAGTGTTCCAGTTTTTGAACCTTTTTCGGAAGCCAAACATCTGATGCGGCTGTCAGCTATTGTTTTCAGGGGCCCTACACCTATCAGAAGCCGTGCCTTGGTTTTCAAACATTTCGGAAGTCAAACTGACTTCTGGAATGGATTAAGTTCGATAACCAGGTACCACTGTACTTATAAAACTGTGTTGCGAAAATATAGTCCAGCATGGGTCTTGATTCTTTTAGCTATATTGTGCATATAATATACATACTCTTGCATATAATTAGTTGGGATTTATTTATTAAAAACTCTGGCAATGCACAAGCAGCTCAGACGTATGCAGGTGCTTAATAAAATAGATGTTTTGTTGTGAGCAAAGTTTGTTCCAGTTAGAATAATCAGATTCAAGTATATAAATCCATTTTAAATGGATTCTTCATCCCACTCCTTTACCAATTGCACGTACAGAATCTCACTCCAATAGTGACAGTGGAACAATGTATTCCACTACACCCGAGGGGAACAGGACAAGATTTGTGAAAAGCACAGCTTTGTTCTCCAGCGGAAGGGAAGCCCAGGAGGAACAATTGAGGGCCCTGTCCCCAGTATTTCCCACATGAGGTGGTTGTCTCAATCTGCCTAAAGATAGGGCTGGCAAAGTCTCATGTGAAAGATCTACATAATTCTCATTTTGTCATATCTGATTAGAGCAGATGAGGTCCTGTGGCTTCTTAGTGATTCAAACACTTCAGTTACTCACAGAATTGCCCTTTTTACTCTGGAGGCCAAGAAGATCAAAAAAGTAAAAGGTAAAGGACCCCTGGATGGTTAAGTCCAGTCAAAGGCGACTATGGGATGGTGGCGCTCATCTCACTTTCAGGCCAAGGGAGCCAGCATTTGTCCACAGACAGCTTTCTGGGTCATGTGGCTAGCATGACTAAACCGCTTCTGGCACAACGGGACACCGTGATGGAAACCAGAGCACAGGGAAACACTGTTTACCTTCCCACTGCAATGGTAGCTATTTATCTACTTGCACTTCCGAACTGCTAGGTTGGCAGGAGCTGGGACAGAGCAATGGGAGCTCACCCTGTCATGGGTTTTCAAACTGCCAACCTTCTGAATGGCAAGTCAGAGAGGATCAGTGGTTCAGACCACAGTGCCACACGTGCCCCATAGATCAGAAAGACGACTCTGGACAATATACCACTGAACTGTAAGGGAGACGCAGAGCTCTAAATAGAGACTAGTATTTGTGGTGTGGGATCCCTTTACATGTATTCATTTTTTATTAACATTTCTCATAGACAATGAATAGTACAATAAATCTATTTGGATTGGATTGGATTAGAGCTTTTGGCGGACAGATCTAAAGATGCCTCATGAGTTTGCTTCCTACTAAACCTCCATGACCTCACTGGGATGGGTTCCCCCTCCCTATATTATATTATTATATTATATTATATTATATTATATTATATTAATATTATTTATTTTATTTCTATACCGCCCTATACCCGAAGGTCTCAGGGCAGTTCACATGAAAAATCACTTACATAAAATCAAAACAAAAACCAGATTACTATCCCTTTCTTTGCTATCATTCATTGCCTTTCACACTGCAATACCCCCAATGCAGGAATATAGGGACAAAGTGAAATCACATCTGAAATCACCATTGAGATAAAGGTCTTTGATACTTCTGAACGTCCCTGAGTTAACGCCACCATTGGTCTAGGTTGCCTTCCAATCTGTTCCAGCCAGGCAACCATGCAAGTCTCTTCGCCTCTGCGTTAGGAGGTATTCTAAATTTACACTTAAGACCTTGGGAGCAAAAGCTTGCTTTGCAATACCCTCAGTTAATTGTTCCTGAACAAAATTTTGCGCATGAAATGCATGTACGAACACACAGTTCCATTGGGGACATGGTCGTATTTTAAGCTAACTAGACATTTCAGCTTTTGAACATTTCTGTCCTGGCTTTCAAAAGTTGATATGGAAATGTAGTGTTCAAACAGGACTATTTCATTACACAGATGGTTGTGCTTGAAGATAACCTTAAAATGAAACAAGAGAAATACACACACAGTGTGAAAATTGACTTTTTATATTGGTACAGGGGAGGGAGACAGGGAAAGAGGGGGAAATCAATGCCAACCATAGTCATTCCTTTACTTCAGCATCTCAAAAGTTCATGGGAAATTGCAGTCAAACACTCTTGCAGCCACACCTGAGCAATCTTTTTGGTTGCCAATATATATTTAGTTTTTTGCTCTTGATGCCCGGAACTAAAAACAACACATCTTCTCCCCAGAATAAATAAACCACTGTCAAAATTTGGCTGTGACCCATTAGATGAATGCTGAAGTTCAAGCAAAATTGGTTCCAGCCTTCTCCTTCTCCAAACACATACCTTGGCTGCAATCCTATGTTCATTTACCTGTGAGTAAAGCTCACTGAACTCAACATAGCTTGTTTCTTAATATAGATGCATAGTATCACACTGGGGAAGAAATACATATTCGAAGTACTTTGTCTAAAGCCAATTATCAACTTAACTGACTAATGTTTCCTTCTGTATACTGGCTGGATCCAAAAAAGTTTCAGGAAAATGTGTTGTAAACCTCAAAGGGAAATCACGTTGCTGAAAGGTGGAGCTCCACAGCACCATCTGGTGTCACAGTGTTGTAACACATTTAAAAGGCTTTTTCTTTACTAATGTAGCTGAGTCCACTGTAATAGTGCTCAGTACTGAAAGCATCACAGCAAACAATCTGTATCCATTTCTAAGTGTCCAAGATTCCCTCCTCTTTTTTTTTTTTTTTACCAGGCACAGAAGCTTCCAAGAAAAATCCAAGAAAGAACATGAGGGAAGGCAGTACTCCATCCTTCCCCCTTCTAAGGTAAAGGGTAAAGGGACCCCTGACCATTAGGTCCAGTCATGACTGACTCTGGAGTTGCGGCGCTCATCTAGCTTTATTGGCCGAGGGAGCCAGCGTACAGCTTCCAGGTCATGAGGCCAGCATGACTAAGCCGCTTCTGGCGAACCACAGCAGCGCACGGAAATGCCGTTTACCTTCCTGCCAGAGCGGTACCTATTTATCTACTTGCACTTTGATGTGCTTTCGAACTGCTAGGTTGGCAGGAGCAGGGACCGAGCAACGGTAGCTCACCCCGTCACGGGGATTCGAACCGCCAACCTTCTGATATACACATGTATATTTAGTGGTAGCTAAAATGGCATGTGGCAAAAATAGAAATTGTTTCAGAAGCAGACTTGGGTCCAAGATTTGAACGAGTCAACTTGCCATGCCCAGTTTTAGTAAACTAATATACTGATGATAGCAATACTGATGCTTCATCTTGGAATTAGCTGGTCCCATTCGCATTATAAACTTTACCTTGGACCTTTTCCTATCTCATTATCCCCTGAACCAACTGCCTGACACAGCTGTTAGCCTAATAATCTCGCAGACTCTGAGCTGTTTAATTCCTAACTAAGAGAGACTCCCAAATACGAAGCAGGCCAAAGTATCTACATAGTGCCAGTCAACAATCTGTATTTTTTCAAGCTGATGGGTAAGACATCCAAGCTGTTATTTTAGCAACAGGGGGCTAAGGCTATCCTGCAGAACAGAATTGTTCTGCTATACTATACTGGAGCACACTTTCTACAGACGCAAGTGTATTCCAAGGTAATAGCATTTGGCACATCACCGAGAATACAGAAGAATTGTGCCATCAGTAGAGGAGGCCAGGAAATACAACGCTAAATGGAAGCAATAGGAAGGAAATGGTATTTAAAAAGCTTTTCCATTCATCTTTTCTCAAGCCTTTGCTATATATATGTGACCTTTGAATAATTTTTTTCCAAAAATAGCAGACACCTTGACCACACACCCAAATTGCCAGTTTTACTAAGTATGTCACAGCACAATCCTATGCATAAGTAGTTGTGTATAGGATGGAACTCAAATTCAAATGAGTTCAGTGGGGTTTTATCCCAGATAAGAGGTTAGAAGACAATGACCTTACTGATTTTTCTTTTTACTTGCACCTATATGCGACACCAAATTTATACGCAGTGCTGTAGCAACTTCTCCAATTATACCTATTTGGGTGGTTGTGGAATATTAAGCTCTCACACTTTTGAATATGATCAAACAAGCCTGCTACTGCTGAGTATTCAAACCCTGAGACTAATAGTATTTGAAAACTGGAATTATATGCTATATGATGAAACATACCGACATGGAATACCTTGCAATATATCTCCCAAATACATTTTCCATAACTACACGAGGAACTGGTTGCACAAACAGATGCTACCTGAGGCATTTCTCACATGATCAAGCAATAATCCATTGCAAACACAACTATGTGATGCAACTGAGAAAAGCAGGCATGGAAATGGGGATGCATGTCACAGACAATCTGAGCAGCGGCAACATTAAACTATTGTATATTTCAGTTTTATTATCTTTGCTACAGATTTCGTTCCCTGCTTATTTTATGTATAGCCTTTTAATTATTTTATGTCACTGTTCCCATTAGTGTTTTTTGGGGGGGTTTTATTTGGAAACTGTTTCTGTGCACTTTTTTAAAAAAAAAGATCTTCACAACAGTTTTCATCCATTTCTGGTCACAGCACTAAGCTCTTGCTCCTAATTCATTTCACTAATCTTACCAAAACACTTCTGGGCTGTATCTATCCAGGTTGTTCCATTCACACAAGATATTTCAAAACTTACCCTCCCTTTGCTTGTGCCCCAATTCCCTCCAAATATGTTCTGGGGTTTCCATCAACGCTTTGGGTTAGATTCTGGGGAGCACAGAGGAGAGGAGATAGAGTCCTTGCACAAATGGAGCAATTTGTTGGAGACAACCCTTTAGTTTTTTTGTGTATGATGTTTCTCAGATGTGTTGCCTGAGAAGGAACCTCTAAACTAAGATGAAATTTCAAGGCCTTATTCCAGTGCATTCCTACGCATATCTACTAGGAAAGTCGTTCCACTGAATTTAATGGTACCTATGCACACATTGCAACCTTAAGCATCTGTTCCATACACAGACTACTTCAAAGTGGTCTGTTGCCAATTTAGAAGTGACAGCAGCCTCAACCTGAGGGAGACTTTTGGTGCAGTAATCCTAATGTGGTTTCCAGTGAATAGGAGCACCACAGTTCTAATTTGGCAGACAAGTTTGCCTAACTTAAAAACCAATCTACTTTTGATTAATTAATAAAAATTGCAATGAAAGTGGAAGCACTGGAAGCAAAGGAGAAAGAGAGTAAATTTACTATACTTGATTTTGATGAGTCTGGTGTTAGTGGAAGTTCTTAACGTTCATCATTCTTGAAGGTACCACAGCTCACTGATTTTAATTTCTCCTTTCTGCCTTTTCTATCCCAATAGTGATAATTCCCTTTGTAACTTCAGTGGGCCATGAAATATTTCTTCAATAAGAATAAATATTGGTTTTCACTCAGATACGCCATAAAGGTGTATGCTCTCATGCATCTGTACACACACACATGCGCGCACACACATAATAGATCACATTCTGTATATATTAACACAGAGAGACGGAACTAAACTTATTACTTTGTATGTTTCATTAGGCAGCAAGATCCCAGGGACTGTTCCCCTAATCAGAAATATCTGTTTGAAATGTTTCAGCCATCCTATTCACTATGCCTCATAAACAGCTCTATGAGGTAGGGTTCTGCTACAGCTTTTCTCAAGCTGTTACCCTGAGATGGCACAATGTGAAAAAAACTACATTTTTTCGCTCTTTTTCAGATGTCAATATTGTGTCTCCTTTGGGCTACCAGAGTTGCCCACAGATGGCTCTTGGAATCACCTTTGTTCATGGAGACCCAGGTTGCCTCCATTCTGAAGAGCACCTATCAACTGTTCCCTTTCCGGGACAGCCAGCCTAATCCTACTTCACAGGTTATTGCAAGGATAAAATGGGGAGAAGGAGAAGTTCGAGCTCCTGGGACAAAAGGTGGGATATCAATGTAATTAATTAAAAATAAATAAATAAATGCAGACAGTAGCACAAAACTGTGAATTAACACTTGGCCACAGGGAGATTCCAGGTTGGATCCAGAAGTGGAAAGCAGCTTTTGCTTATGGAAGGACTGGTCTCTACTTTGAACATTGCCACGTGAAGGGTAAAACTAAACTAAGATATAAATCCACCTGCGCAAACTCTTGCCCAAGTTGGAACCATGAGAACTACTATAGAAATTATAGCCTTACCCTGGAATGTTGCCCAACAAGAGTTAAACTTAAATCCAAAGATTTATCTGAAAGCATGTTTAGACCACATAATATTTTTTAAATCCCAAAATAGGGCACAATAGAAAAAAAAAAAAACAATACAATTAAAAAAATAATATAACAGTAAAGACACACGCCAAAGAGGCTTTTAAGGAGACTCAAATGGCTTATTTCTAAGAAGACATGTATAGTATTGCATTGTAAACTAACTTACCTTGGGATCCAAACCATTGTCACTGGCCATTTCTGACTGGAGGATGTGGATCAAAAAATTGAAGGTGTTTCTACAGTTATGCTGTTTTATTTCTTCTTCTTTTTATGCTAGTTGTTGTTTGCTATATGTTGGTCTGGAGCCTTTGCCCCCAGGAGCATCTAATCAGGCCATCAATCATCCCAACCTGCAATTCCATGCTTACTACTTCCACCTGTAATCAAGTAAGGGAGAAAGAGGCAAGTGCTCTCTGGTCTTAAGATCTTGGAAGCAAAGCTCTATCCTCAAATATGATTATTGTGGGGCTGAAGGACATTGTTTGTGGCAACCCTGAAATCACCTGGTGGGAGGATTTAAAAATAAAAAATAAAATATGTTTTTTAACTATAATTGTTTTTAGGATGCTTTTAAAAAACAAAGTATGTTTTGCTGTGGATATGTTGAGATCCTCAGCTCCTTCAGGAGGAAGGAGGAGAAATAAATCCAATAAATAATAAATAACATACAAGCTATGGGGCAGGGAAGTGCAAAGGCTAGTGAAAGTTTACACACAAACACACACACACACACACACACATTTTCCTGTGAAAAGTGACGTTATAAGGAACCAGGCAGAGGACCTTCTCGGTAGTGGCGCCTGCCCTGTGGAACGCCCTCCCATCAGATGTCAAGGAAATAAACAACTATCTGACTTTTAGAAGACATCTGAAGGCAGCCCTCTTTAGGGAAGTTTTTAATGTTTGAGGTTTTATCATGTTTTAAATATTCTGTAGGGAGCCGCCCAGAGTGGCAGGGGAGACCTAGCCAGATGGTAATAAATTTATTATTGTGTGGACAGGTGGAGTCCCCCAAACCCTGGGCAGCCCCCCGTGTGGAATAATGACTCAAGACAATGTGCTATGGGATTAAAATTGGCCACAACTTTATTAGATTTCAGATGTGGGTAGACCTTGGCTCAGGCATTGGGCGTTTATCCCTCCCAGTCCCCAGCTGGGGATCTGGGGAACATCAGGGTTATCCAGTGTGGGGGAGGATGGGCTGGCTCTGGAGAACATATGTTCAAGCAGAGAGAGCCCACCCCCGTTATGCCGCCGTCGCAGGGGAGAGCAATGACAATCTCTAGGCCTACTGCCATAGCCTCCCCTCAAACAACCCCTTTAACGGGGAACCCTGGTATCACCGCTGCAAGGAGGAGGAGGGTGTGGGTCACCGCTGCACCCCCCCTCCCATTTAGTGAAGACAGACTAAAGGATTCCCCCAGGCCTGTTGTGATGTTTTGCTATGGGAAAGGCAAACCTGCCAATGCAGAAGAATTCCTTTCCGGCCCTTCAACAGCAACCCTGACGTATCAGCACCCACGTACCTGTGGATAAAAGGTTAACCTGCAAAAGACGTCTTAACTGAGCGTGGGGAGGGTGGGAGAAGCTCTGGAGCCAACTGATGATTCACAGGTAAGATCCTCCCTCTACTGTGTGGGCAGGTAGTCCCTCCCCCTATCTGGCCTGATCACCTCCCCAGGTGGGATTGGGCAACTGGCTGAGGTAGGCGGAGACCTCCAGGTATCCCACCTGGGGAAGGTGAAGCCAAGCCTGTGCTAATGGTGCTGCATAGGGTCCAGGGGCTGCACGTGACCATGCAAAGGATGCCCCCCCATTTAATGTGGGGAGCGGTTGTTGTTGTTGTTGTTATTATTATTATTATTATTATTATTATTATTATTATTATCTTCACAGGGAATTGAAGGAACCAATTATATCTCCCATAATTCTTTGGGGAAAGCCATGACTGTTTGAAGTGACATCATGAATGTGGTGATTTGCAAGCTTGGACCGGTCACATGCTCCTAGACTGTCTGCTCCATACTGGCTAGTCAACTATCTGTCTAATGACCAGAGAGGAGGTGATGTGCATCTCCACCAGAGCACTGGGATGTGCCCAGAATTAGCAATCTCTTTTCCCAGCCTGGCACTGGGTTTGCCTCCCTGGCCTGCTGCTTCAAAAACCAATGTAGGGAGTGGCAGAAAGATTTGTTCAGAAAGCAGATCAGGTGCTTAGCCACCCCCTGCAGCGTACAGTTCTAGCTCAAAAGGTATGAAGATGAAATTATCATCTTACTGGAAGGAATCGACACCTGCTAGAAATATAATAAAGATCTAGGGCTAAATGCAAAGACTGTCAACTGCCAGTTCAGGGACAATGCAAAACGAGTGTTACACACGAAGTTGCCTTTATTTTTTATTTTTTAAAATATATCTTTATTAATTTAAAATAAATACATTTATGAAAAAGAGACGTACATACAAGTAAACAAACATACAATCAAACAAACAAATAACAGAAACAAACCACCACACTATAAGATACAAGAAGATTAATATCATTATCATCATATATACTCCTGGTATTGAACACAATTATAAAATTTATAGAAAAGAAATTTAAAACTGACTTCCAATTAATCTCACTGTACTTTGTCTATCCATTACTTTATACCACACAGTTACATATTTCTTATACAATTTCTTTTTACATCCCTACAAACTTATATTTATACAATACAATCTAATTCTGCCAAGATGTTTCCTTTTATTCCATAGTTTTCTAAATAATCTTTAAAGATTCTCCGATCCTTATAGACTTTTTGTTATATGAAGCTGCCCTTAATTCTACAAGAAAAAAATATGTATGAAGTGGCTCTAATATTTGTGTCACTGGAGTAAAAAAGGGGGGAAAAAGAATTATTGCAAGGCTGCGAAGTGCTGCAGTTAATTCTTAGCGTGGGAGTCCTCCTCTGGATATTTTGCAGAAATCACTCTGAAACCAATTGGATTTTTGTGCCTTGCAGGAGAAAAGCCCAGCTGAACAGAGAAGGGAGATACCAATGACCTTTCCAGAGCTGCTGCAAATATAGAGCATTCAACCGCATTGTTGGATTCCCTGGGAATCCCTTGTTTCCTTGCACGGTTCTGCTATCCGTTATAACACCAGAGAGAATGGTATGCATTATAACGTTGCAACATCAATGTTAAATTGCAACCATTTATGTAAACTTGCACACTGAGTCAATGAAAGGAACACTGTATTCCGAGGATTACATTTTAGCCGCCAAAACAACCGCCCCCTGCCTCCCGTACATTAAAATCTGAGAACATTGCTAGCCAGGTACAAGGATGCCTAGTTAGAAAGACAGTAAAATTTAATTGTTCTAAATTTGAATCCACGGGGCCGTAAACAAAAGACAAATGTGTTTATTTTTTCAAGCCTGGTAGCGTTACTGTAACTGCTGTACTGAATCCTGCTTGAATATCTTCACTCTCTGGGAAAGAGACATTCTTTATTCTGCCTCTTTCAATGGGACTGAGATAACTTTTTTCATGGATGGGGCAGAAAGGGCTGTGCTCATCTCAGGAATGATATAAGTGTTGGTAGCAAGGGAAAATATAGATATGAAAAGGAGAAGTTCCTAGATGCCAAGATCCAGATTTGGGGCAAGTAGTACTCTTTGGTGGGAGATTATCACTGCTTCCGTTTAACAATGGGTTTGTTTTGATTTTATATGTGTTCCATTTCATTGTTGGTTGATATGGAACTATATGTATGTTTTAACTTATTTTTTATATAACACACAATAGACAAACATCTCAGGCTCTATGGCCCCAGAGTATAAATATGATGAAGAAAAATCACAATTTGATTGGATTTAACTTAGGACTCAGCTATACAGGTGCAAATAAAACGTTTTAAATGTGTTGTAAAGTGCAATATACAATTGTGACACTAGATGGTGACAGTGAGCTATGCCAAATTCAATGTATTTTTCAAAACTTTTTTTAAAAAGCATTTTCACAGCGTTTTTTATATGTGTGTAGATCGCACCTTAGACTTCAATTAAGAGCATCGAGCATCCTTGTTTACATTCTTGCTTTCTGTTGTAATCTTGGGCAACTCTGCTAATCAACTTCACAGATGTAGCACGATCATTTTTAGTCATTTATCATACATCAAGTAGTTCCGGCCCTTTGTTTTGTACAGTGGTACCTTGAGTTACAAACGCCTCAGGTTACAAATGCTTTAGGTTACAAACTCCGCTAACCTGGAAGAGTTACCTCGAGTTGAGAACTTCGCCCCAGGATGAGAACGGAAATTGTGTGCCGGCAGCGCAACAGCAGCAAGAGGCCCCATTAGTGAAAGCACGCCTCTAGTTAAGAACAGTTTCAGGTTAAGAACAGACCTCCGGAATGAATTAAGTTCGTAACTAGAGGTACCACTGTATACTTATTAGTTCATTCCCATGATCACACAGAAGGCAACCTTTTACAGGGCAGAGTGCTCTATTCAGCAATCAAAAAGGATGCTGAACTATAGCTGTTGAGTTTGAAAGTAGACAAAAAATCCTACTTTGTTCATAACAGAAACTGTAGCAGCAAGATTGCATTATGTTCAAACAGAGTATGGCAAGCTATCTGAAAATTTGGGGGGGTTGGTAAAAAAAGGAGTGCCCATCCATACTTTGGGGGGCAGGGAATTCTCTACCTGGTCATGTTCTAAATGCACTCTCCATTCATGCAGTTCAAAGCAAAGTCTTGAATGCACCCCAAAGAAGAAGAAGAAGAAGAAGAAGAAGAAGAAGAAGAAGAAGAAGAAGAAGAGTTTGGATTTGATATCCCGCCTTTCACTCCCCTTCAGGAATCTCAAAGCGGCCAACAATCTCCTTTCCCTTCCTCCCCCACAACAAACACCCTGCGAGGTGAGTGGGGCTGAGAGACTTCAGAGAAGTGTGCCTGGCCCAAGGTCACCCAGCAGCTGCATGTGGAGGAGCGGAGACGCGAACCCGGTTCCCCAGATTACGTGACTACTGCTCTTAACCACTACACCACACTGGCTCTTCCCAAAGCGCTCATGCAATATTTCCTGGGCATCTAAATCTATGTGAAGCAAAAGTAGAAAGTCAGGAAAGCCAGACTAGCTCTACATCAAATGGTATTCAGATAACTGATGGCAAGGCCACTTTCTGGAGATCACTCTTAACCTCCATAGGGAGCACACTCCAAAGTCGACCTTACCAGCTAGTTCTTAGGGTGAGCTGTACTTACTGAGCTCCCTATCACACTTGGAAAATGCTGCTTGTTTGTGCAAGCTGATCCTAAGCTCTGCAACCCTTTCAATGACAAAAATAACACGTCCTTATAGAATACTTAACTAGTTATCCATCAGAGTCAAGTGTATAATGCAGGCATTTTTGCAGTGCAGGCTGAGCACCCTCTGCGAATTACCTATTCACCAATGAAAAGCTCATTAGCCTCTCCTGCCATTGTAAGATCCATCAAGACTTTGCAGTTCTTTAATGATGTGATAGAACAAGTGTCCCCTTTCTCCTTTCCCTTTCCAGATTATAAGGCCCCTCTGCAGCTAAGCAAGGTATCTTAATTAGATTTGTAAAATAGCTTGACATATGGATCACTGCCTTGCCGTGGCGAAGGGGCTTGAATAACTCGGAGAAGCTATGAGCTATGCCGTGCAGGGCCACCCAAGATGGACAGGTCATAGTGGAGAGTTTTGACCAAACGTGATCCACCTGGAGCAGGAACCGGCAAGCCACTCCAGTATCCCTGCCAAGAAAACTCCATGGACAAAGACAAAAGGCATATAAAAGTTATGACGCTGGAAGATGAGCCCCTCAGGTCGGAAGGCGTCCAACATGCTACTGAGGAAGAGCGGAGGACAAGTACAAGTAGATTCAGAGTTGATGAAGTGGCTGGGCCAAAGCCGAAAAGACGCTCAGTTGCGGATATGCCTGGAAGCAAAAGGAAAGTCCAATGCTGTAAAGAAAAATATTGCATAGGAACCTGGAATGTAAGAACCATGAACCTTGGTAAGTTGGATGTGGTCAAAAATGAGATGGCAAGAATAAATATTGACATCCTGGGCATCAGTGAACTAAAATGGACGGGAATGGGCGAATTCAGTTCGGATGACCATCATATCTACTACTGTGGGCAAGAATCCCGTAAAAGAAATGGAGTGGCCCTCATAGTCAACAAAAGAGTGGCAAAAGCTGTATTGGGATGCAATCTCAAAAGTGATAGAATGATCTCGATACAAATCCAAGGCAGACCTTTTAACATCACAGTAATCCAAGTTTATGCACCAACCACTGGTGCTGAAGAAACTGAAATTGACCAATTCTATGAAGACTTACAACACCTTATAGAATTGACACCAAAGAAGGATGTTCTTCTCCTTATAGGGGATTGGAATGCTAAAGTAGGGAGTCAAGAGATAAAAGGAACAACTGGCAAGTTTGGCCTTGGAGTTCAAAATGAAGCAGGGCAAAGGCTAATAGAGTTCTGCCAAGAGAACAAACTGGTCATCACAAACACTCTTTTCCAACAACACAAGAGACGACTCTACACATGGACATCACCAGATGGGCAACATCGAAATCAGATTGATTATATTCTCTGCAGCCAAAGATGGAGAAGCTCTATATAGTCAGCAAAAACAAGACCTGGAGCGGACTGTGGCTCAGATCATCAGCTTCTTATAGCAAAATTCAAGCTTAAACGGAAGAAAGTAGGAAAAACCACTGGGCCGGTAAGATACAATCTAAGTCAAATCCCTTATGAATACACAGTGGAAGTGAGGAACAGATTTAAGGATTTAGATTTGATGGACAGAGTGCCTGAAGAACTATGGATGGAGGCTCGTAACATTATACAGGAGGCAGCAACAAAAACCATCCCAATGAAAAGGAAATGCAAGAAAGCAAAGTGGCTGTCCAGTGAGGCCTTAGAAATAGCAGAGGAGAGAAGGCAAGCAAAATGCGAGGGAGATAGTGAAAGATACAGGAAATTGAATGCAGATTTCCAAAAAATAGCAAGGAGAGACAAGAAGGCCTTCTTAAATGAGCAATGCAAAGAAATAGAGGAAAACAACAGAATGGGAAGAACCAGAGATCTGTTCAAGAAAATTGGAGATATGAAAGGGACATTTCGTACAAAGATTACCATAATAAAGGACAAAAGTGGTAAGGACCTAACAGAAGCAGAAGACATCAAGAAGAGGTGGCAAGAATACACAGAGGAATTATACTAGAAAGATATGGCTGGCTCGTACACCCCAGGTAGTGTGGTTGCTGACCTTGAGCCAGACATCCTGGAGAGTGAAGTTAAATGGGCCTTAGAAAGCACTGCAAATAACAGGGCCAGTGGAAGTGATGGTATTCCAGCTGAACTACTTAAAATTTTAAAAGATGATGCTGTTAAGGTGCTACACTCAATATGCCAGCAAGTTTGGAAAACTCAGCAGTGGCCAGATGATTGGAGAAGATCAGTCTACATCCCAATCCCAAAGAAGGGCAGTGCCAAAGAATGCTCCAACTACCGCACAATTGCACTCATTTCACACACTAGCAAGGTTATGCTTAAAATTCTACAAGGAAGGCTCAAGCAGTATGTGGACCGAGAACTCCCAGAAATGCAAGCTGGATTTAGAAGAGGCAGAGGAACCAGAGACCAAATTGCAAACATGCGCTGGATTATGGAGAAAGCTAGAGAGTTCCAGAAAGACATCTACTTTTGCTTCATTGACTATGCAAAAACCTTTGACTGTGTCGACCACAGCAAACTATGGCAAGTTCTTAAAGAAATGGGAGTGCCTGATCACCTCATCTGTCTCCTGAGAAATCTCTATGTGGGACAAGAAGCTACAGTTAGAACTGGATATGGAACAACTGATTGGTTCAAAATTGGGAAAGGAGTACGGCAAGGCTGTATATTGTCTCCCTGCTTATTTAACTTATATGCAGAATTCATCATGCGAAAGGCTGGGCCGGATGAATCCCAAGCCGGAATTAAGATTGCCGGAAGAAATATCAACAACCTCAGATATGCAGATGACACAACCTTGATGGTAGAAAGTGAGGAGGAATTAAAGAACCTTTTAATGAGGGTGAAAGAGGAGAGCGCAAAATATGGTCTGAAGCTCAACATCAAAAAAACGAAGATCGTGGCCATTGGTCCCATCACCTCCTAGCAAATAGAAGGGGAAGAAATGGAGGCAGAGAGAGATTTTACTTTCTTGGGCTCCATGATCACTGCAGATGGTGACAGCAGTCACGAAATTAAAAGACACCTGCTCCTTGGGAGAAAGGCAATGGCAAACCTAGACAGCATTTTAAAAAGCAGAGACATCACCTTGCCAACAAAGGTCCATATAGTTAAAGCCATGGTTTTCCCAGTAGTGATGTATGGAAGTGAGAGCTGGACCATAAAGAAGGCTGATTGCCGAAGAATTGATGCTTTTGAATTACGGTGCTGGAGGAGACTCTTGAGAGTCCCATGGACTGCAAGAAGATCAAACGCATCCATTCTTAAGGAAATTAACCCTGAGTGCTCACTGGAAGGACAGATCGTGAAGCTGAGGCTCCAATACTTTGGCCACCTCATGAGAAGAGAAGATTCCCTGGAAAAGACCCTGATGTTGGGAAAGATGGAGGGCACAAGGAGAAGGGGACGACAGGGGACAAGATGGTTGGACAGTGTTCTCGAAGCTACAAACATGAGTCTGACCAAACTGCGGGAGACAGTGGAAGACAGAAGTGCCTGGCGTGTTCTGGTCCATGGGGTCACGAAGAGTCAGACATGACTAAACGACTAAACAACAACAACAACAACATGCTTCTGCTCGGGAGTGAATCTTCAGTGCTCAGGAGTGCAGGCTACTCTATGGTCATTCTTGGGGATAAGTAAGAATTTTGTTGTGCAAATCTGATTTCACATTAATGCTGGGCTGAAATATTCTGCCCACAGTTTTTCATCAATTTGGGAAGTGGGGCGGATTGGAGCATAAAGACTTTCAGAAACCAATAAGGTTTTTGAGTCGTATTAATTTTCAGTGGTGATGGCTTTTCACAAGCTACGTTAGCAGAGGGTTTCTACTTCTTTCAGTTACTGGGGCAGGGGGAGAATGGTGATAACAACATGATACATTATTGTTCCCAGTGGCACTGTCAGGGTGGACAGATGTAACATGATCCCATACAGAATTCTCTCAGCGTTCTGGTTGCTGCATTTTGCACCAGCTGCAGCCTCTGAACCATCTTCAAGGGCAGCCACGTGTTGAGTAAATTACAACAGTCAGGTTGGGAGCTTACATGGATAACTGAGGCGAGACTATCCCTGTCAAATATGGCATGGGGCACAGAAGCAGGTAGGGAAGATTGGCGAAATGAAGCCTATCATGTTTTCCATCAAAGTGTGCCTGTAAGGGAAAGCTAACCAGGCATTAATATGGTTTGAGGGCATTACCAAAGGTAAGGACCAGGCCTCCTGTAATGTTTATCATGCCATGCTCATTTGTATTCAATGCACAAGGCTAAGTTCTCACAGACTGTGTGCTTTTAAGAGTAAGGAATTCCCTGCTCCTGGCTGCATCTGAAGCCCATGCAGAATAACTTTTCTAATTTCCCAAACCCACTGTATATTCATGGCAATTCTCTGCGGGAGGGCAGGCTTCAAGAGAATTCTCAAGATTGGTTGGGTCCAGTATCTGCAAGGATAATTAAGCTGTTGAACCTATGGGGAAATGCTCAGTTGAATGTTCTATATTTGGAGTGCTGGCATCTTCCTGTCCCAAGATACTTTCTTTGATATAATCAGTGCATATTGGGGAGGGCCCAGTTATTAATATGCACAAATACAGCAAGTGTGAGGCACATGTGCTTCCCAATCTCAGCAGTGCACACATACACATTCCCAACACGCAGCCACTGAAGGCATGAACAAGTGCTAGCTTTCAGCATCTATGCTTGACTAAAGGCACTCTCCAAAAGCCACAGTGTGGCAACATCCTTTAGTAGAATTGACCAAAATGCCACACCTTTCTCAACGCAACAAGATTGTCCACGCAGACATTTACCCAAATCCAATTATGGATGCCCTGATTCCAGTTTCCTTCTTGTCAGAATCTTTTAGGATCTGCAAGCTTCGTTGCCGTAAGTAAGCCTCGTGGTATAGGCCCCACATACCCCCACACTAATGATATATCACTGCACATGTTCAAAAGAAGCGGGTGTGAAGATTGCCATTACAATGCCCAGACCTCCACAACTTGCATGACATGTCTGAACAGTGACCTATGGTTGCAGGCACCAACCACGAAACAGTACAGAGTGCTCAAAGTATGGTGGGGAAGGTAGGGGAAATCTTAATGAAATGCTCAAGCTCTCTGACCTCCCCTTATTCCCAAATTTTACTCACAAACTGGCAAGAAAGAGTGTGGACTATAATTCATTGGCTCTGTCTTATCAGCTTTCTTATATATTTGGACCACAATTTCTCCATTCCATTTTTTGGATAATTTGCCTTTCCCATTTATGAACGTGAACAAAGGGGATAACAATTGGTATGAAGAACTGGGCAAGCCACCGTTACCTGCTGGAGTGAACCACCTCTACCTGTCTGTGAGCAATAATCGTGTCTAACAGGGACTGTCAGGGGATGATTGGTGAGTGCTAGAAGAGATAAGAGTCCGGGAATCCAGCCATATTTACAAGATTTATTGGTTTCTTGCCGCTATTTACACGGAGCTCTGAGAGTACATCTGCATCATGGAGTGTCAGTTGCAGAGACTGACGATGCTTTCGCTTTCTTCCAGCATAACCACTTCCGGAATCCGTCCCCTTTGCTTCCTCTGTTATGAGAGAGGCTGGGCCCCGGAAGCTGCTTCCCCCTCTCTGATTCATTGCTTTCTGACAACCCTTCGTCACCCTCCTCCTCCGAGGAAGTACAACTGCTATGTATCGGAGGCTTATCTCTGTAGGTCCCCATTCTCTCCCCCTTCTCTGCCTCCAATTCCCTGACAGGGACCCTAAGTGGGGTAGGTCGGCAAGATATTCAACATCTAGAAGTCCAATGCAGCTGCCTGGTAAGGGAGTTGGTAAACCACCTTTCCTGGTACAATGAACCATTTCTACCTGCTAGACTATTTCTTAATCAAATCTTGCCTGTCTTTGAGTTTTCTATAAACAGAGTTGTCACAAAATGTAAGGGGACTTCAACCTCCTTTGCCTTCCTCTAATTTGAATGCTATGCACAGCAACTTATTTTACTTTTTCTAGAATAGTTTGTCTACCTATTCCAGATTTTCCCAAACTTGGGTCTCCAGTTCTCTTGGACTACAACTCCCATCAACCCTAGCTAGCAGGACCAGTGGATTATGGAATTGTAGTCGAAAACAGTTGGAGATTCAAATTTGGAAAACCCTGATGTCTACTATATGTGCATACCCTCCAAGGTATGATTATTTTGCTGCCATGCAATTTCCCCATGTATGTACAATTCTTCCACATGTACATTGTCTTTATTTATTTTAAGCTGCACATGGTTGTGGTATTGGAGGCCCCTGTATAAGACACCAATGGTGTCTTTGACACAAACACAGAAGTCTCCTGTGCAGGTACTATGAGGCCTCTGAAAAGAGAATGGAACTTCTCTAGAATCCATTACGTTTCTGGTCAGTTCCAGTCCTTACAGATCCTCCAGGTCACTGTCAGGTTCCACTTGTGGGTAAATTTGATGAGTTCTCTTAATAAATAACCCGTTAATTTTAGGGTGGCATTAGGTACTGCAAGAGGCATAGAACTGTCACCGCGCCATGACTCCTCTCTTCTTTGATGTAACTTCCAATAAAATGCTATGAGACAGCTAAGTGTTTGTTGTTGTTTAGTCATTTAGTCGTGTCCAACTCTTCGTGACCCTATGGACCAGAGCACGCCAGGCACTCCTGTCTTCTACCGCCTCCCACAGTTTAGTCAAACTCATGCTGGTAGCTTCGAGAACACTGTCCAACCATCTCATCCTCTGTCGTCCCCTTCTCCTTCTGCCCTCCATCTTTCCCAACACCAGGGTCTTTTCCAGGGAGTCTTCTCTTCTCATGAGGTGGCCAAAGTATTGGAGCCTCAGCTTCAGGATCTGTCCTTCCAGTGAGCACTCAGGGCTAATTTCCTGAAGAATGGATAGGTTTGATCTTCTTGCAGTCCATGGGACTCTCAAGAGTCTCCGCCAGCACCATAAGTGTTTACCATTTCCTATATGAAATTTCCTATTTCAAGGGGCAAAAACTGTGGAATCAGGGTGATTTCATGAATTGAACTCACGGGGGCAGGGGGGGGGGAGAGCAGCTTGGCTAACGGAACGGAAGTCATGGATGGCAAAGCAGCAGCATGGGGCAATTAAAGGACTGGATCTTAATTTGCCCATACCTATCATGACCTTTCCAAGACTGTGATACTACAAAATATGCATTGGTTATCTGACAGCAGGATGCCCAGTTTCTCAAATAACAGTAATCATGAAGATCAGTGAAAGCAAGTAGGCCAGCGTGGGGTTATTCCCAACTGTGTCTGGCAGATTGTCAAATGAAACTGACTAGGAGAATAAAGCACTGCCAGAAATTTACTACATCTATTTATTATACATAAACTTCTAGTGCTTAATGCATTGGGTTGAATGCAGACTAACAGTGGAATCCTATGCATCTCTACTAAAAAGTAAGTTTCACTGAATTCAATGGGACTTAACTTACACACACACACACACACACACACACACACACTTACATACATACATATATATAACCCAGTAGTGATGCATGGAAGTGAGAGCTGGACCATAAAGGCGGCTAATCACTGAATAATTGATGCTTTTGAATTATGATGCTGGAAGAGACTCTCCCATGGATTTCAAGAAGATCTAACCTACCCATTCTTAAGGAAATCAGCCCTGAGTGCTCACTGGAAGGACAGATCCTGAAGCTGAGGCTCCAATACTTTGGCCACCTCATGAGAAGAGAAGACTCCCTGGAAAAGACCCTGATGTTGGGAAAGATGGAGGGCACAAGGAGATGGGGACGACAGAGGACGAGATGGTTGGACAGTGTTCTTGAAGCCACCAACATGAGTTTGACCAAACTGCGGGAGGCAGTGGAAGACAGGAGTGCCTGGCATGCTCTGGTCCATAGGGTCACGAATAGTCGGACATGACTAAATGACTAAACAACAAATATAACTTCAGCACAATGACTTACCCCTAGATAACTTTAAATTACATAGTAAGAGAGAGAAGTTCTGCTGGGAAGTCATCATTCACAGTGCATTAATTCTATCAGCCACAAACATGAATTCAAACAAGTTTTTAAAAAACCAAACAGGTGAAAGGACAGCATCCTCAGTGCCATGGGGACGGCTCTTATGAGCATCCCTCTACTCATGCTGAAGCCTGCTTGCTTAACTGATGAGCCAACATGCCCAGGTCAGAGGTTAACTGCTCTGAAATACCATTTTTCATAGAGGGAGCAGGTGGATTACATGTGCCAACCACACTGGGCAGATGGCCTCGGCCTCTAAAGTCTATTCATTGCATATACATTGGGAGGAAAATACAGCAGGTACCATCCCATGACGCCCTCCATACACTCAGAATATATATTTGGATGGGTAACACAACAGCTCTTATGCAAGCACAAAATTTGAAGGCAGGTGAAAGTGGCCTCAAAATGGCAACTGTCATTTGCCCTGTTTTTACTGCTATCACATCAGTCTCTAGGATCCTACACTGACAACTCAACTGACGTTCATCACACTGCAGTTAGCATTCGGAATTGGGGTGGGGTGGGGGAGACAGAAAACAACTGAATCGCCTAATTAGGAAAAGCAAATGCATGCATATTATCGGTTTGCTCGAGTATAATGACAACAAAGAGCTTGTTGTTGTGAAAGCTCAAATGACTGTATAATTAATACAGCCTAAAGAAATAACGCTGAATCTTACAAAAGTGAGTAGGTTTTTCCCCCCTCCAAAGAAATGGGAGAAATGGTGGTTGTTTTTAAAAGAAAGCTGTTGTTAATAGAAATGTGCAGCTTTTAAAATACCACAACAGCAGTCTGCATCTTTTAGTCCTATTGGAGTAGAATGTGGACTATTGATGTCCATATTTCACCAGACTTGATGTTGCTGCAGTTAGTCTTAGACCATGAAGCTGCTCAGACCATTAGTCCATCGAGCCTAGAATTGTTGAGTCTTCCCCACTGCCTGCTGCCTGAGATCCTTTAAATTGGAGTTGCTGTGTGTGGCGTTTGCCCACTCATTATGGAGACGTCTACTAGGGGAGAGAGAGAAAGGGTTAATAGGCTGACCAATAAGAAAGCCCAGGGGCGGAGCCTAACTGTGTTTAAGGCTCACCACAGGGGTTTTGGCAGTTAGTTCGGTTGGTTTTTTGTGGATGGGAAACAAAGGAGTCAGAGTGAGTTAGAGACAGAGGGGAGGCAGAGAAAGTGAATCGGAGTACAGTGTTTCAAAGTATTTAAAACTTGTTTGCATTCACAATAAACTGGAATCTTTGTTAATACATTGCAACCTGACTGAGGCTGAATATATTACTGGGGGAAACCTGGTTGGTGGCAGTGGAAGAGATAAGCCGTGGTGCTGCAGGGTCAATAGTCCGTGGAACGACCGGGGGCTCTGTGCGAACGCCACACTGGGGATTGAACCTAAGATCTTCTGAGTGCAAGGCAAAAGCCTTGCCACTGGGCTACAGCCCCAGCTCCAAAGTCTGCCATATCCACAGGAGTAATACTGAAGCAGTCAGGAGGGCTATTCTTAGCCTCGGATGGTTGCCAAGGACACAAATTGTCCCCAAGTGTTTAAGAATAGTACAGATGCTATACACAGAGTTAGAAAAGCAACCTCTTCCAAATTACCCAACTGATGGTAAGTCAACAACATCAAGACTTCAGTGAACTGGATTTGGTGGCAAACTGAACCAGTCATCCCAAGGCAGGAATGGGTTTGAATTTAAAAGGTTCTACATTTTGCCTCCTGCAGGGCAGCCATGAAGTAGTGATTCAAACACTTAATTCGCCTTTCTTAAGAAAACTGTGCACTCATATTGGAACTGGAACAAAAAGCAGCAGGAGGATGGATTCTTATTCAAATGTACATTTAAGCTTTTCTTAAATCACCTGTGAAAATACAATGTTATGTGACATTGCTTTATGGTTAATTTGTTCTTGATAGTTTATATTCCCTATATTATGCTCAAATAAGTGTTCTAGAAAAGCAACTAATCAGTTTAATAAATATTACTGAATATACTCTCCAGGCAGAGGCTTCATCATTTATATCAAGCTAATATATAGAACAGAGTTTTATATAAAACTCTGTTTAAAAAACTTACCATGTTTCCCTTTAGTACTCTTGTCTACCACAAAGAACATTTGAGTTTCACTTATGGCTGGAAACAGAACTGAAGGATTGCTGGATTTTATGTTTTCAACAAATTAGGAACTGGCCATTGTGTGTTTCTTCAGTCCAGCATTCCCAGGTGTATAGCACTGAGCTGTCAGTACACTCCATGTTATCTGTGTGAAGGCCCCTTTGCTACAGATGTTCACACTGTGCACACAGCATTGGGGGAGCAGCATGCAACATTAGGGGCAGGGCTATATAGCAAGCCATGCCCCTTGTTCCAATGTTGTTCCATATGGGAGTGAAGAATAGCCAAAGAGGACTTAAGAGTTCTGGACATTTTGAAACCTGGCTCACTATTTTTAAATATTTTGGTTGGTCTAATAAATGTACTGCCCTACTAAGGATTTTTTTGGGGACGCGGGTGGAGCTGTGGGTAAAACCTCAGTGCCTAGGACTTGCTGATCGTATGGTCGGCGGTTCGAATCCCTGCGGCGGGGTGAGCTCCCATCGTTTGGTCCCAGCTCCTGCCCACCTAGCAGTTCGAAAGCACTCTTAAGTGCAAGTAGATAAATAGGTACCGCTTTATAGTGGGAAGGTAAATGGCGTTTCCGTGTGCTGCGCTGGTGCTGGCTCGCCAGCTGCAGCTTTGTCACGCTGGCCACGTGACCCGGAAGTGTCTTCGGACGGCGCCGGCTCCCGGCCTCTACAGCGAGATGAGCATTCAACCCTAGAGTCGGACACGACTGCCCCGTACGGGCAGGGGTATCTTTACCTTTACTAAGGATTTTGTATTTTTTTCTTAGGGCCAACAACTTATGAAAACAACTTTGCTTTTTATAACATTAATAGTGGTGAAAATTAATTGTGGAGCATTCTGATATTAACTGTAACTATGCTGATAGGCTGAGCAGAAAGACTTCTCCTCCAGAAGGTACCTTCGATTTACTTATGATTCTGAAATATCCTGATGACAGTCAAAACATATTTTCAGCTGATCTATAGAGGAGCCTACTGCCTGGAGAGAGCTGGACCATAAAGAAGGCTGATCGCCGAAGAATTGATGCTTTTGAATTATGGTGCTGGAGGAGACTCTTGAGAGTCCCATGGACTGCAAAAAGATCAAACCTATCCATTCTTAAGGAAGTCAGCCCTGAGTGCTCACTGGAAGGACAGATCGTGAAGCTGAGCCTCCAATACTTTGGCCACCTCATGAGAAGAGAAGACTCCCTGGAAAGGACCCTGATGTTGGGAAAGATAGAGGGCACAAGGAGAAGGGGACGACAGAGGACAAGATGGTTGGATGGTGTTCTCGAAGCCACCAGCATGAGTTTGACCAAACTGCGGGAGGCAGTGGAAGACAGGAATGCCTGGCGTGCTCTGTTCCATGGGGTCACGAAGAGTCGGACACGACTAAAAGACTAAACAACAACAACAACAACAACAACAAACAACTGCCTGTTTAATTAGGCTTTAGCACTGAACTCCACCAGTGGGAGTGTTTACAAAAAAGAATTAGCTTTACATTTGCTTTGTGGCTCAAAACCCAAGCAAGAGTGTCTATCCCCCAATCAATAACCTGCAAATTTTAATGCAAATCTGTTTCCACACATGGAACATACAACTTTAAAACAATTGCTTCATGAAATAAATATAAAAGCCAAAAATTATCAGTGCTTATATCTCCATCCACAATATACATTAACCAACTGTTACATATAAATATATTATTTGGCGTGTGTACAGAGCATGCTGGGTTAAGCTTAGAGCAATGATCCATACATCCTGTGGTGGAATAACATAAGCAGTTTCTACAAGACATACATCTTCTGTAGTCAATGTTCCATAACCAGACGCATTTCAACCCAGCAGGCTCACCCACAACAAATTCCTTTCTCTGAAACAGCTGCGAGCCACTGGCAGCAGAGTTCGATGGGACTAACGCCCAAGTAAGTGAAGGATAACAAATCAAACCAGTAGAAAATCAAAAGCATCATGGCCAGTAATAGACCAAATCATGTGATAAGGATTGACCATAGACTGCCCACCCTTGCCTGCTCTGTAACTCTGAATGGAGCAGCAAGGAAGCTCACCTTGTTGCTAGTCCCTCCAAAGGCAGCCCATCTTGTTTCACCACCTGAGGCAAAGTGAGAAGGGGGCCACCCTGACTGTGTGCCCCCTCTTGCCACTGCCACCAAATCCTTGGTTACCAAGGAGCAGTATCTGGCAGGGATTAAACCAAAAAGTTGGTGGCTCCAATAAGGTGAGGCTGAGTATGAAACAAAGAGTGCAAAACATACAACTTTTGGAGGAAGCTCAATTAGACACTGGAGAGTCATGAGCAGGTTTCCAGTCACTTCAAATTTATTCCAGAAGCAGCATTGGAAGAGAGTGGGTGGGAATTCTATCTGGACTAGGTGATACCAGGTTTGGCTGCATAGACCTAGTACATTTACAGCACATGCCTTCCCTCAAAAATTCCTGGGGACCATAGTTTACCCCTCACAAAACTCCAGTTCTCAGCACCTTGAGCAAACAACAGTCTCCAGGATTCTTGAGAGAACATCGCATGCTTTAAATGTATGGTGCGTATCTGAACTTTATCAGGGCAAATAGCTGGGATGTTTCACACTGGGAAAACTTGGGTGGTGAGGTTTAAACCCTTCTATCTTAGCTCCAAACCTCTCAAGAAGAAATGTAAAGAGAGCACTGATCTCCACTGCCTCATCAAGTTTGGCTCTCCATTTGCAAACACCTACTGTCCATTGAGTTTCAGTTTCTAAAAAACACATGGGGATTCTTCTTGGATTGGAAAAGGATTTGGCCAATATTGTGGAAGTAGCAGCCCAGAGTCACAAACACAAGTGAGGGGTGGGGGTAGGCAGTTGAGGGAACAGTCCTTCTTTGAATGCAGAGTGAGATCTGTACGATTTGTTCCCATTTTCATCATCTCCGGACTGCAAAGAGTTCTCTGCAGCCAGTCACACCGGCAATATATTATTGTCAACTGCTCAAGGTAATTGTCTATTTTATAATAGCTACAGCATGCAAACTTGACAGTTGCGATTAAATGTAAAGCTCTTTTGTGTAATAGATTTTTTTTTTAAAGGAGTGCATCTGCTTCGCAATATATGAGTTCAGTCCCTTTTATACCTCATTTGCACTTATCCGGCATGGATTAGTAAAGTGTATTACCATGAACACGAGTGTCTTTGTAACAGAGGGATGAATTTAAATTGCTAGCATTCATTACTTTGAAAGATAATGATGGAGTCCTTGACTGCATGAGAGAAGACAGAATTGTTTTGATGAAGACAGCCCCTCCTCTTCTTAGATATTGTGCTATTAAAAAGAGTATCTAAATCCTGCACCTGAATCCCCTACTGTTTCTGGTAGGGATAGGGGAGGAATTCAACTCAGTTCACATTTAAAGACAAGCTTACTCAATTCATACTTCCAAAAACAATGTGTGAAGCAAAACACAGACACATTAGAAATTTACCTTTCTCCAAATTTTGCAATGCAGCTCTTTAGCCAGGTAATTTGCACAAAAATGCATATACTGAACAAAGTGTGCATATAAATCACATATTAGTGAAAATAATATACAACAGTGCATCATGTTAGGGGAAACTGCTTTGGCAAAATTGCATACAAAAATGTATATATTAGCACTAAAGCAATGGTGAATTTTCAAGCTCATCATGGAAATGCGGAGAAGTGGACTGGATACTGGGGGGAAATGAGAAACAAAGAAAAACCAAAATAACATCTTTAAAGTCTTAGAGTAAAAAATAAAAATAAAAATTACTGCACAACAGAGATTGCAGCCATAGAACAGGCTAGTTTCACATGAGAGATGAGTCAGAATTAATTAAGTGTTCTGTTTTCTTTTAAGAACTGTAGCTGTAAACAGGAAGGGGGTGCTGACTCTTCTTGTTCAAGTTCTTGGTACATAAACATCTCATAGGCTAAACACTAGATGGAATATTTTAGTTGTGGTTCCCTAATATTGCCATTGTACTGCAATGCTGCCATGGAATGTTTGCAAACATTCTATCTGCAGGCCCCTTGTTACGTATAATTAAAGAAATGTGCTGTGCAGTTAATGTTAGCAAGCAAGAGGAAGGCTTTAGGTTTCGTGGAACCCACTGTTGGGAAAAGAGGGACTTCTACAAGGAACTTGGTTTCCGATGAGTTGGTTCTGGGGTATTAAATTTGATAGCCTAGAAGAAAAGGTTCTGAAACTCCTGAGTGTTATGATTAATGGTTTCTTTGGAACTTAGGTGTGGACATGCTGAAAAGTTAAAATGAGAATCAGACTGATTCAAAATAAAATACTGAAGTCAATAAAAAGGAAATGGAGGTCAGGGCTTTGGAAAGGTATGGGAAGCATGTTGTGGGTGCACCCATGACTGCTGTTCCTGATAATTAACACTTTGATCATCCTTTGTGTTCTACAAGTAAAGGAAATTATGGGAGGTATTCAACTAAATTTTACTCAGAGCAGACTTAGGATTTAGCTACGTTACTACAGTGGTACCTCAGGTGACATACGCTTCAGGTTACACACGCTTCAGGTTACAGACTCCGCTAACCCAGAAATAGTACCTTGGGTTAAGAACTTTGCTTCAGGATGAGAACAGAAATCGTGCGGTGGCAGCGGGAGGCCACATCAGGTTAAGAACAGACCTCTGGAACGAATTAAGTACATAACCAGAGGTACCACTGTAAAGAAAAAGTATTTTATATGCGTTATAACACGGTGACACCAGTTGGACCGTGGACTTAAGTCAAATTTAATAATTTCAGGGGATCTTCTCTGTGTAAAACTTGGTTGGATATCAGTCCCAATCTCCTTCTCAATATATATATATTTTAATATATCCTCTCACTGTACTAGTTCAAGGGATGTGGTGAGATTCTGATCTCATCTGCACTTTACATTTAAAGCAGAATCATACCACATTAAACCATCTTGACTCCCCCCCCCCCCAATAATCATGGGAACTGTTCAGAGAAAGCTGTTCCTCCCACAGAACTATCCTTCCCTAAGGTTCCTGGGAAGAGGGATTGACTGTTAAATTACACTGGAAATAGCCCTCCATGAAGGCAATGGGCTCATGGCACCTGCTGGCCAATGACCAGTGTCAGGCAGTATTTCTCATTTCAGGATGCAAAGTTTGTGAAGGTAATCTCTTTGGAAAGGAACGGCTCTTCAGGAAGGGACCAAAAACTGCTGGGAGGTTGTCTCTGCAATGTTCAGGAACAATATTTATATAATTCAAGACTCAAAATTCTGGAGGATGAGGAAGGAAGGGTCAAGGGTTCCTGCTATTGTTGGCTTTGTAGGGATTCTTTTCCCTGGCTTATCCTAGGCCCCAATGGTTATTCAACCCTGTTTATAGACTCACATGCATTATTGATACTCTCTCTCCCTCACTTGAATATAGGTTGCACTCAATTATATCTTAGAAAGTGTTACAGTTGCAGTAAGAGGACTAAATAATTTAAGTATGAGCATCGGGAAATGCAGCCACCATAAAACCAACCTAAAAAAGGCTTTTGGATGGCAGATAACATGGATTTGGCAGCCCACATAATGAAAATTATGCTGTCACCTAGCATTCCCTAAATATTCTAAAAAAAGAGGTTATTTTTTCCTCTCACTAGACAGTATAATCACAAAACATCTTGTAAACAAGAGGGTTGGCAGGCAGATACCTTTCATTAAGGGGATCCCAAGAGCACAACAGCAAGAATAAATTCCTTAATTCCTCCATAGGCATATGGGTAGAGTGAGGTGATCCCCTCAGGCAACAGATTTTGAGTGTCAACAAATGGTTAATCATTTAATAACAGTATTGTGTTTTTACTGCTAGGGAACGCCCTTGTGGGATTGTATGCCTGAGGTGTCAAAATAAGTTTACCAGTATTGGGCACTACATACCATGGCTGAGGAAGTTGGAGATGTGCTTATTTGCTGCTCTGCATCCGGCAGCAAAATGTCTTCAGCCAGCTCTGGTGTTATGCAGTGCTCTGCTATACTTTGCAGGAGAGGGTATTACAATCTCTTTTTTGTGCTCTCATGAGCACTGCACACAATACATTTATCGTATAGTCACAGTATGAAACATTTTCCCTGTCATGGCTTACCCCCACGGCTGCAATAATGAGATCACATGTTGACTGACCTAGTATTATGGCCGCAGCACAATCCAAATTCAACAGTCCAAACTAACAGGACAATCCAAACTCAAGATCCACAGGGATGAGAAGGTTTGGATTCAGGTTTTGGCAAACCAGACGGAACCAAGGCTTCACTGGCATAGGTCCCTCACCCCGGCTGAGCCAGAGATCTATTGGCTTAACCGAACTCAGCTAGGACTCAACTAGCAGAATGCAAATATGTGGAACTTGTGTCAGTGTTATGTCCAAAAAAGGGCCTTCTGGGTAGGATGGTACACAGCCTTAGGCTGCTTGGAGGAAAGTGGGTGTACACACACATTAGATCAACCAAAACATAAAGTTTACCTTTGCAAACATCACATAAACAGCTTGCCAAAGTTTGAACTAGTGAAGGAAAAGAGGAATGGGGAAGATGAAGAAGCTGGACTTGGTGGAGGTAAGCAGCTAGGAATTTTGGTGACAGCAGCGTCTCTCTTTCCAAGAACTGAAGCTGAAATACTCAGACACCCAAATTCTGTGCCAACTTCCCAGCACCAAATGAATGCACATCTAAGAATACCCTCTGCTCTGTTTTCTTTGTCCTAGCATCACTCAATGGAATGGTTTGTATGGGATTTCTGTTGCACCACCATCCAAATCCAGCAACGTCCTGCAGTCCGGGAAGCTCAGAAGCACACAACGGCTTTTATACTTGGAGCTACCCCTCCTCCCTTATTGATCAAGGCAGCCACTGCAGGTCAATAATTCTCCATGAGGATATTGCATACAGTGCTCTGGAACAGGGAAACCAATGTCATTTACTAATTTCATTCATTCAAGTGCTGCGCATAGCAGTGTGCACCAAAGGGCACATTGCCCCATAAACATGTGCTTATAAGCAGCATTCACTGTCTTGCCTCAGGATGAATGATTGTGCACCTGGGGGAGGAAATCATTTCATTTCAGTGCCAACTGGATTTTAATCCTTATCTAAATTGAGCTTCAGGGTGGTTAATCTTTTCAGTCGTGGGAGATGGCAAGTATGAGAGATGCTGCAGCCATTTCTGGTTCTCATTATCAAAGTACACAGGTATACCTACAGTCAACTCGAAGTCTCTTGCTCATTTTTCTTAAAATGGGCCCAATGAGAAATGCTGGTTAGTGGCAACAAATAGCTAATAAATAAATAAAAATGCACACTTAACTAATAATCAAAACCCCCAAATCTATTGGATACAGCCACTAGAAAGATTTCTCACCTACTTCTTTCCCATTCTCTCTTTGAGCTAAGTTGGAGAAATATTCAAACAGGAAAACAATTATTTGTATGATTAAACCAGAGAGTTTCTGATACATATCAACCCAGAAGTAAGCCCCATTGCTCCCAGGAAAGCATGTATACTATTGTAGCCTTAAAAGCATCATTTAAAGTTTTTAACTTGTGTTTGAGCTTCTTGTTCCCTTCTCTCTCCCGTTCGTTTTCCCGTGTGTCTCGTGTCCTTAAGATAGTAATCTGGAGAGCTGAGGCTGTCTTGGTACTTATTTCTGCAAGCTATTCTGCATAGGAGACAACTCCTAGGGGCCAAAGACCCTTCGGCCTCCCCCAATAAAATATTTGAGTGGTCCAGGCCCCCCAAAGTTGATGGGCATTACCATTCAAATGGAGTGTGTGTGTGCCGTGTCATGTGATTGATTTTGCAGGGACGGGCTTACCTGGGTCCCCCCAATATTTTATTCACGCTGGCAACCCTACCCTGGGAGCCTTTCTGACAAAAGGACAGGGTAATAACTGCCTTAAATAAATAGATGTTACATTACATTAAAATACTACCAGGATTAAAAAGCAAGTGACTGGTATTTGGACCCTTCTAATAATGGTGTCTATTTGACCCACTAAAAAGAAAAAAATAAAGATTGTAGTTTTGTTTGTGGAATATTATCCCATAATCATGTTCACAACCCCACAGGCTGATCTTTCCTGATGTCAAAATATGAGGCCTCTGTACTCAGACAGAACATTCAAGATTCCAAAGATTGCTATTGATGTAGCTGCTATGATGTTGCAGTTTGAGTAGGCAGCCAACAACTACTACGCAGCTAATACTGAAGAAGGGATAGACTCCTTACGGGGTCCTCACCACGGGATCACATTCACCCAGTGCTATATCTGCTGCACTGGCTCCCGGTGGAGTACAGGATCAGGTTTAAGGTGCTGGTTTTAACCTTTAAAGCCCTATACGGCCTAGGACCCTCTTACCTACGGGACTGCCTCTCCTGGTATGTCCCACGGAGGACCTTACGGTCTTCAAATAAAAGCATATTGGAGATCCCGGGCCACAGAGAGGTTAGGCTGGCCTCAACCAGAGCCAGGGCTTTTTTGGCTGTGGCTCCAATCTGGTGGAACGCTCTGTCACAAGAGACTAGGACCCTGTGGGACTTGACATCTTTCCGCAGGGCCTGCAAGACAGAGCTGTTCCACCAGGCCTTTGGCCAAGGCACAGTCTGACCCCCTCCTTTGGTAATCCACATAGAACTCTAGCCCAATGGTTGCCATTAATTTGATTTTTAATTGATTTTAGAATGAATTGATTTTAGAATGCATTTCAATTAATTGATTGTGATTTTATGTAAACTGTGTTATTTTTATTGTTGTTAGCCCTGTGAGCCCGGCTTCGGCTGGGGAGGGCGAGATAAAATTATTATTATTATTATTATTATTATTATTATTATTAGGGGTTCATCCTGGGAAGGTAGCCCATCTAGGAGAAGGAAAACTCCTGCCTTGCAGGATATCTTCGGGAGAAAAATGGCTAAGGAGTAAGCCGTACACAAATCTGGAGTCTATAAGATGGTTGGATGATGCCTTGCACTGGTCTTTCCAGCAACTCCTAGTATAGGTAGTCATATATATCAGTAGTCCCTAGATCCAATAGTGTACCCCCCCCCCCAAAAAAAAATTCCAGTACATTATTATGTGGGAATTCCAGCCTATGCTAGTGACTGTGAAGACAGTAGTTTTCCATTTTAACCATCAGAGTGTATAAGGATGTGATCTTGGATAGATGGAGTTTTCTATTGTTTGGTGATTACTCTTGATTTTGGCATAACAGTCCTGCTCCCTGTTTTGATAAGAAGCAACAGGATAGATCTGGATTGTGACTAATGTTGTATGTACACTGATTCCCAAACAAGCTGTGGGGACAAAATGGATTCAGAGCAAACAGGCGTGTGTGCACAGCCTCAGTGAACAGTATTTATTGAGATGACCTTCAGATATATTCCACCCTATAATTCTATGGAGAACAGTAACAGCTCTCTGTAAAGCTCTTGTCATACCACAAGAGGTGGGAAAGGGGGGTGAATAAATTTCCCTGATGATTCTGAGGAAACAACAGAGGGATAAAGAGGGGAACAGAAGAAGAGAAGCATTTTGGTCAACAATACAGCTTTGATAGCTCTTCTCAACCTCTAATGAACTAACATTTGCATAATACATGGAGCCCAATTTAGGGAACTTGAAGCCACTTTGCCTTAAAGATGCCCAGATGTTTGGTGAGGATATGATCCTGCATGATTTAGGAGCAAAGGAAGGAAGATTATCCGGGAGGTAGAGAAAGAAATGGAGGAAGCGTTTTCTTATCAACTGATTGTAGATCTCTGTTTGGCACTTTATTCTGCAATTATGCAATGGCATTTTTTCCCCTGCACTGCCCTTGACCAAAGTCCCCTAATTAAATCATGGAGCGGACAGTTCTGTGCACTTCTTTCCTCAACTAACCCTCACAAAATATGCATCTATTAACTCTACTCCACAAGATACCTACTTACTCTGGAGGAATCCTGTTGACTTTAATGAGATTGCCCAAGACTAATTGGGTACTTGACCTTCCGAAAAATCATTAGTACTCTTCCTGCGAACTTCACTGTGGGTTTTTATGAACTCAGAAAGATTTGACTGATTTCACATATCCTTTTTGAGTCAGAATTCATCTGCCTTATTCCAATGGGAATTTTGTCCCATAATCAAACAGAAATTGCCCCCAATACTAATGAATCTAAATCTGTGTTTCTGTCTCCACTGGGAACTAAGTTGTTGATTTTCGTAATTACCAACCTCTGCAGCAAATGTAAAGATCAAGAACCCTGACATGCCAGCATGGAGGGAAACATTTTTGATATATATTTTTTTAATGTTCAGGTATAGTTAGGAAGGTAACTCACCCTGCGTAATACCATTAGTTCATCAAGGTCCCTGCTGACTACACACTAACTGAGAGTGGCTCTCCAGGGTTTTAGACTGGAAACATACAAAGCCCTACCTGGGTATTAAACCTTCTGTGTACAAAACAGATGTTCTACCACTGAGTAAACATTCAATTTGGTACTACTCATAGGCTAAACTCTTCCTAAAGAGGGGCATCTCCCCTCTAGTTTAAGGTGGGCTATTATTTACACAGCTTAGTGGGATTCATGAGTTTAATAAGTGATCTTGTGGATGAGCTCGTGAAGGTCAGTGTACTCACAAGAGGCTCAATGAGAATGAAGGTGACTGCAAGACATGACAGGTAGAGAAATGAGATTGGGAATGCAGGTGGAGTTAAAAGGAAGGCAAGCTAGATGGAAGATTATAAACCATTAAGGGCAGTTCAGCAGGAAGCATCTATCAGTGAGAGAGTTCCATGAGGGAACCAGCGGAAGGGCTTCAAACTGGAAAGATGCAAGGTCCAACCATTTCATTTTATTCCACTGGTTAACTCTGGATTTAGAGGAACAAAGTGAACAGATAAGTCAGTTCTTTAAAAATGGTTAATCACAGACTAGGTGTGACCAACACTGCTATTTTTTTAAAGTGGCCAAACAGACAAAAGCAATGTTATGGGGCTGGATCTTCTTTTCTGCTACTGTCTGTCTATCTATCTATCTATCTATCATCTATCTATCTATCTATCTATCATCTATCTATCATCTATCTATCTATCATCTATCTATCTATCATCTATCATCTATCTATCTATCATCTATCTATATCTATCTATCTATCTATCTATCTATCTATCTATCTATCCATTCATTCATTCAAAATATTTCTTACCTACTCTTCATTACAAAAAGTAATCCTCAAAAGTTATAACACAAAAGTTGTGTTAAGAAAACATAATAAAACAGTGGAATGATAAAACCATAGCTCAGGGCCATGACTTAGGACCAGAGCATCTGCTCTGCCTGTGAGGTCGTCCTAGGTTCAAACCCTGTCTGAGGTTGCCAACCCTTCAGGTTTGGCCTGGAATCTCCAGGAATTAACCTCCATCCGCAGGAATCTCTTAAGGCCAATCCCATATAACTGACCAGCTGCCGTTGCTGTCTCCCATTGTTGAGTGCTAGTCAGGAATATGAACAAGACGGTCCTGCCATTCAGAAAAGGCCACATCTACAGAGGGTTTTTGGTCGCTTCTGCTGTGGACTTGAGCACTGCAACTTCTTTAACTGCAAGGGCAGTTTCAGTGATTGCAGGTACTGCAATCTGTGCTCACTGTCAATCTCTGTTATACGTAGATAGTGCTATGTCATATGACATGCTGCTTTTTAACTAGATATTTAAGATAGGTGCTATAGATACAGCATAGAGAAGTCTGTTGCACATGGGAAGAGACATGAGCCCATGCATCTACATCTCATCAGTGAAGGGCCACCTTTTTAGGATGTGACTTATCAAGCACCATTCCATTCATTTTAATGGATTCGTGGTTGGAGCAGTGCTTGCTGGCATATGAACTTGCAGTATCTATTCAATATTAATTATTTACAGGTATGACTACCCCCACCCCCCAAAAGTGTTAGGATTTCACATTTTCTCCTTCTGAAAACGGGCCAATGCTAGTCATGTATATCCCTCTTGTTATTTGTTTAGCATTGGCATTTTGATGGCTAGCAGCATAAATTACAGCTTTATTATATCATGTACTTCTCACAACCCATGGGACTTGTTTTCTTGTGTTTTTACTCAATTTAAAATGGATTATAGATGACATGAGTATTTTATGGCCATGAAATGACAGCCATTGATGATTAAGATACACTTTTACACAGAAACCACTGACTCTTTTAGGGAATGTGGAAATCAATAAAAATAGCATTAGATCTCAGCAATATATACCCCACAGTTATGTCATGATTAGGAAAGGTAAGCTACAATCCTATAGATCCTTACGTTAGAGCAACTCCCATTGAATTCAGTAGAACTCACTCTTGAGTAGATAGGATTATTGTGTTTAGGATTATTGTGTTAGAGTTGGACCAATAATTCTTCTTAGAGTAGTCCCTTTATAAGATTAATTGTTTTGGCTATTGATTTCAGTGTGTCTACTCCGAGTTACGAACTATAAATCCTCTTGGGCAAGAATTGAGCAAGAATTGAGAGCTGCCGTCCCCTGACTAGGAGAAAGTAAGAAGGTGGGTGGACTCAGAGAGAAAAAACTGATAGAGGTGATTTCAAACAAAGGATGGGGAGAAATACGGTTTGCTTCACATTTTCATACAAATGCATCTAATCTGCAAACTGTGCAAACTGACTCACAGCTATCCTTCAAATTATGTCCTCTGAATTTTGCTATATCCTCCAACCAAAAGAATGTGTATATTAGGGGAAAGTGTGTGTAAAAATACATATAATCACAAAAATAACATTATATTGGAGGAAATTGCTTTCAAGAATGTGCAAATGCACACTGCAAAATGCTGGTGAATTTTCATGTTTCCCTCCACCATTTTGACTTGGTGCATGCATGCTTAGTCCCAAGCGTGATGATGGATGAGTGCAAATATAATATAGATATGTAGCTTTAATAGAAAGACTATGTTTTTAGAAGTGGGAGGGGGGAGAGAGAGGGAAATTTCAGAGGTATTTTTTGAACAGGCCTACACAGCTTGTGATCATTCAAGCCAACTGCCGGCCACCAGTCATGCATTGGCCTTTCATAACAACACAGGGGTTGTTTCTGGAGTGCCAGATAGGGAGGAAATAAAAGAGGAAATTTTATCAAGGCCGTGGTGATGGCTGGTTCCATTTGGGAGGCCTAAAGTTATTCCTAACTGTTTATAGTAAAGAATGGCTGCAGCTCTGCCCATCAGTTCCAGAAAATACCATTTCTATCGTAGTTAAAGAAAACCTGAATATATATAAAACAGTGATCAAAGTACAGTTTATAAACAATAATTGGGAAATAAATAGAGTGGCAATTTCATAAGAAATGAGTTTTGCCCAAGAACATTAGTCTGATGGTATTTCTACAGCTGCAGATGCTCCTGCAATATATTTTGGGGCTATGCAAATAAGTCAAAAGAGAAAGGAAGAAAGAGAGAAAGGGGAAATGCAGATTTCGTCATGAGCAGAGGAGAATATTTAACCGGAAAGCACTCATTTTCAGACATCTGTTTTTAAAAAAGTACCTCGTGAGCCTGACAGAGAAGAAATATGAGCATTTGGGAAGCCCAACACTGAAGCTGGAATTCAATCAGGGTATTGTTAAGTCTGGAGAATTGGTTTCATTCTCAACTGTGAAGAAAAGAGTGAGGTAGAAACAGAGGATGCATACAAATATAATTGGGAGCAGACAAGAAAATGGGTAGAAAGGGGGAAAGATAATAAAAGAGCACAAAGGGAAACTCATCTGAGGAACATGTAATCCACATCTAAGAGTGAGTGAATCAGCAGTTATCCAGCGAAAGTGTAATTAGTAATCACATATCACAATAAGGATGTTCAAGTCTGATGTAGTATCTCCTATAGAGACAGAATGGACAGTATTTCCCCCAATCCACTCCATCACCTGGAAGGGAATGAGTTCATGCCTTTGCTTTCCATTGAGCTGCCTCACCTCGAATGTCCCACACATCCATGCTGACAATGTAAATGTCAGATGTGACATATGTGTGTGGGTCAAAATAACACAAGAGGAATTTCCCCCACCCTTGAGAGCCAGTCACCTGATTTTGGCCTATGGACATTGGATTTTACATGCATAGGCCAAATGTGAACTTGATCTCCTCCATGTCACTCTGTCAGAACATTGGTGATGAGGCTGAGGGAGGTGGTAGCCAAGGAAGTCAGATGATCCCTTGCTCCCCTCCATGCTATAGGCTGCTTCACGGGGGAAATATAATCCAACCTGGTCCATTATTGTTGTTGTTTAGTTGTTTAGTTGTGTCCGACTCTTCGTGACCCCATGGACCAGAGCACGCCAGGCATTCCTGTCTTCCACTGCCTCCCGCAGTTTGGTCAAACTCATGCTGGTAGCTTCGAGAACACTGTCTAACCATCTCGTCCTCTGTCGTCCCCTTCTCCTTGTGCCCTCCATCTTTCCCAACATCAGGGTCTTTTCCAGAGAGTCTTCTCTTCTCATGAGGTGGCCAAAGTACTGGAGCCTCAGCTTCAGGATCTGTCCTTCCAGTAAGCACTCAGGGCTGATTTCCTTAAGAATGGATAGGTTAGATCTTCTTGCAGTCCATGGGACTCTCAAGAGTCTCCTCCAGCACCATAGTTCAAAAGCATCAATTCTTTGGCGATCAGCCTTCTTTATGGACCAGCTCTCACTTCCACACATCACTACTGGGAAAACCATAGCTTTAACTATACGGACCTTAACCTGGTCCATAGTTGATATGAAAAGGAGTTTTCCTGGCAATGCTACATTATTTATAAACTGGGATTGCTTCATTAAAGGGTTTTGTTTTGGGGTTGTTGTTGTTTTATTACATGGGAGCTCATATTAAAGGGTTTTGTTTCTTTGTATTTTGTTTTTACATGGGATCTCATTTATTTTCCTTCAGAAGTCCCAAGCCCCAAGGCATTGTGCTTCATCTGCCTGCTGGTGAATCTAGCCCTGTAAACCATAAGCCTAGTAAAAAGAATCCCAGAGGGGAGAGGGAACTCTGTGCTTGCCTCTAGACGTGTGGCTGTTTTCCACCTGCCTTGCCTTGCTAGTCCTCCTGAGCCCCAGGAGGATCATAAGGGAGATGCTGTCAAACTGAGAGAAGAACTTTCTAGTCTCGTTATAAAAGTGGGGCTGGGTATTAGGGACTAATGCCATTAGCCCGCAAGATACTTTCAGTATGTGAGCAGTTGCTGCACTGCCTTCAGCACTCTATCCTGTAATGAAGACATCTGCTTGGAGAGAGGCTTTTTCCATCTTGCTTCTTCTGCCTTGAGACTACTAGATTAGCAGTCGCCCTTTTCCTGCTCAGTATATGGGATCATTGCAGGAGAGTGAGATGTCTGAAACAGAAGGGCTGCATCTCAGTAGTGGAGCACCAGTTTTAAATGCAGAAGGTTCCACTTTCAATCCCCAGCATGGGACCCTATCTGAAGACCTGGAGAATGATGGCCAGTCCAGCATAGATATCACTGAGCCAGGAGAACAATGGTCGGACTACGTAGAAAGCATCTTCTTCCTATGTTCCTAAGTGCCTAGTGCCTATCATGCCTTTTCTTCTAGGGATAGATTTGGTATCCCAGTGAACGTGGGGTGGCCTCATCTGGGAGCCAGCGTGGTGTAGTGGTTAAGAGTGGTGGACTCGTAATCTGGTGAACCGGGTTCGCATCCCCGCTCCTCCACATGCAGCTGCTGGGTGACCTTCGGCTAGTCACACTTCTCTGAAGTCTCTCAGCCCCACTCACCTCACAGAGTGTTTGTTATGGGGGAAGAAGGGAAAGGAGAATGTTAGCCGCTTTGAGACTCCTCAAGGTAGTGATAAAGCGGGATATCAAATCCAAACTCTTCATCATCTGGGCTAAAGTGGGGCTTTTAGCTGGAGATCTTGACTGTATTGGTGTCTAGGAGGGATCATCAGAGTAGTGTCTTTTAGCTGTTGGACTACAACTCCCATCAGCCACAGCTAGCATGCCCAAAAAAACCCCAGGGATGATGGGAATTGTAGTCCAACCACAGCTGAAGGCATAGGCGCCAACTCCTAGGGGCCATGGGGGCTTCAGCCCAAACAATAAAATATTTGCCCCCAAATTTGATAGGCATTGCCATTCAAAGGGTGTGTGTGTGCACCTTGTCATGTGATTGATTGTGTGGGGCAGGGCTTACCTGGGCCCCCACAATATTTTCTTCAAGTTGTCACCGCTGGCTGAAGGAGACCACATGGGCTACCCTTAGTGTAGAATAATACAGTATGCTTGGTTGGAAGTTTCTGCTAAGAGCAGTTCAGTTGTGTTAGTTTTCTCTTTTCTGTTTTGATGTTGGAACAGGGGCAAAGCATCTCCTATTGCTGCCTGGGGTGGGCATGCATACAGCAGGTGGAGGGCATGCAAGCCAGGTGGTGGGGCATGCCACTAGGTTGGGAGTGCCATGGGGCGCACACATGCACCAAAGCCCAGTGGAGGAGAGGGGCAGTGAAGCGGTTTCTGTGTCTCCTCCTCTCTGCTGCTTCTGCCCCTCGGTCAGGCTTGACCCAGAAGTGAAGCGCTGGCCGGCTGGTGACTGTACCCTCCCCTCTCCCTCTCAGCTGGCCCAGGGGCACTCTTAAGGAGAAGGATCCACTGCTGCCGCCACCCCAGCTCCAAAGGCCAGGCCCTGGTGTGGCTTCCCTCGAAAAGGGAGTCTTGTGGGGACCCCTGGTTGCACCTCCTCCCCAAAAAACGTGCCCAGAGCTATGCCCCCCAGCCCCCCATGCTATGCCGCAATGTGGGAAAGCTATCTGATTATTAAGTGTCTCCATATGACATGCTAAACAAATTGCTTAAAACGGTGTGATGTTGATATTATTGGCATTGGATATTGTTAATTGACTCATCAGTATATTTCATGCACACTCAAGACTTTTGATATCTGTCTTAAATGAATTGTAATGGTTGGAATGTCAATGGTATGTCACAGCGCATCCGTTTTATTTGCTGTTGCTAATGCACTTGACTTCTGTGAACTGTTTTGAGCAGAATATATCTGTGGAAAATGTGCTATATAAACAGACTGACTCTTAACTATGACTGATAAACCAGCAGGCATGGCGTGGGCATGGAAACTCACAACAACATTGCTCCCACTGGGATTTCAGACAGCACACACATTTTCCTGCCTGCTCTGTGCTGGCACCATTATTCCACACAGCTGCAGGGAAGTTAAAGGAGCAGCTACGGCTGAGGATGAGCCATAAAGATGCCCAAATCAGAACCAGAATCAAAGGCAGAGGGAAACTTTATTTTATCCATATTGGATCAGAGCCTTAGCTAAATTTAGGTATCTGTTAGACCAAAACCATGAAAGTGGCTGTAAAAATGAAGAAAAAGAAAACAGTTATATTCCTCATCTAGGCTGCGTATGCATTACTGGCTTAAAATGCAGCTAGGTTGTAGTTTTTCTCAAATTGGATCAAAGCTGTTCTGGCGAAAACCACAGCAAAACACAGTATTTCCAGTGCTGTGTTCTTTAATATGTTTTTAGTTTACTGCTGATTTTTTGGGGGGGAAGTTTAAATTGTTGTTTTAAACTGTTTTTAACCAATAGTTTTATAGTCCCACCCCCTGTAAACTGCTTTGTGTTTGAGTTGTTTTTTTATTTTTCATTTACAGTTGAGCAGTGTAGAAATCTTGTGAATTAAATAAAAATAAATGACAGGATAGTTACAGGATAGATACGGATTGTGGATAATGTCACATATATAACCGTCTTCCAAACTAGAAGGGAGGATGCACTGGATACAGAGAAAACAGGAGTGTGTACACAGCCTTAAGTCAATGGTGTGTTGTTTTTCAAATTTGATTTTGAGGAATTGATTGTAATTGGAATAGATCACAGTCATATAGAACCAAGCTTATTTATTTTTTAAAACTACGTTTTGGATCAGCCAGACTTATGCGTGTTACCATTATCAATGGATGGAAATTAGGATAGAGGCTTTCCGATTAAAAATGGCATTCCACTTTAGAAACTATGAAGATAAAGAGTCTGGTGGGAGAAAATACATCACTTCTGCAATTACAGTGTCTACAACACTGGTATCTAATGAGGTCCCTGCCCCCATCACACCTCAGATATTGCTGTATTTCAGTTCCCATCACCTCTTGATTATTGGCCATGCTTTTGGGTTGATGAGAGTTGCAATCCATGAACATTTGGAGTCACCTTGTTGACTACTTTGAAATGCTAGCCTGGTCATGGGACCGAGACGGCTCTGGTCGCCCTAACAGATGATCTCCGCAGGCAGCTGGATCGAGGCAGGTCGGGGCTGCTGATTCTTCTAGACCTGTCAGCAGCCTTCGACATGGTCGATCACGAACTCCTGGACCACCGCCTTGCCGACGTGGGGATCCAGGGCACAGTCCTTCAATGGCTGTGCTCGTTTCTCTCTGGTCGGGGACAGAGGGTGGAACTTGGGGGGGAATTGTCATCACGCCACTCCTTGGTGTGTGGAGTGCCTCAGGGTGCGATTCTCTCCCTGATGCTTTTTAACATCTTTATGCGCCCCCTCACCCAGCTTGTCCGGAGTTTTGGGCTGGGTTGCCATCAGTATGCCGATGACACCCAACTCTATCTGTTGATGGATGGCCATCCTGACTCGGCCCCAGACACACTGACCAGATGTCTGGAAGCTGTGGCTGGATGGTTACGTGGGAGCCAGTTGAAGTTAAATCCTTCGAAGACAGAGGTCCTCTGGCTGGGACGGGGCGATATGGGATTGAGGGGGCAACTACCATCTCTTGCGGGGGTGCAATTAGTGCCAGCATCATCCGTTAAGAGTTTGGGTGTAATCTTCGATACCTCCCTCTCTATGGAGGCGCAGATTACAGCTATAACAAAGGCGGCATTTTTTCATCTCCGCCAAGCTAAGCAGTTGGCACCTTATCTCTCTCGCCCTGACCTAGCCACTGTGATCCACGCGACGGTCACCTCCAGATTGGATTATTGTAACTCGCTCTACGTGGGGCTGCTCTTGAGACTGACCCAGAAACTCCAGCGGGTGCAGAATGCCGCGGCGAGACTCCTTATGTGGTCTTCGCTGCGAGATCATATTCATCCGGTACTATACCAGCTACACTGGCTCCCGGTGGAGTACAGGATCAGGCTTAAGGTGCTGGTTTTAACCTTTAAAGCCCTATACGGCCTAGGACCCTCGTACCTACGGGACCGCCTCTCCTGGTATGTCCCACAGAGAAATTTATGGTCTGCAAATAAAAACATCCTGAAGATCCCAAGCCACAGAGAGGTTAGGCTGGCCTCAACTAGAGCCAGGGCTTTCTCGGCCGCAGCTCCAATCTGGTGGAACGCTCTGTCACAAGAGACTAGGGCCCTGCGGGACCTGACATCTTTGCGCAGGGCCTGCAAGACAGAGCTGTTCCACCAGGACTTTGGTCAGGGCGCAGCCTGACCCCCTCCTCTGGCAATCTGAACAGAATTTTGCTTAATGGTTGCCATCAATTTGATTTTAATTAATTTTATAATGAATGTTTTTAGAATGCTGGATTATTTTGATTGTTGTTAGCCGCCCTGAGCCCAGCTTCGGCTGGGGAGGGCGGGATATAAATAAAAATTATTATTATTATTATTATTATTATTATTATTATTATTATAAATGTGTGTGTGAAATGTTGGATTTGGAAATGAAGTTCTGAAATGTCACGGGAGTGAAGTGGCAGGGCTTCTAGAGAACCAAAGCAAATAGTCTTGGGCAAGGTGTCTCTGTCAGCAGAGATCTCCTAATCTCCATTGCTGTTGACTACATGGACTAGAGTCTAGTCCATACTATAGAAATGCTTTGTTTATTACTGTTTTCCCCTTTCCTCAACTTTAATCTAAAGTTGATGTGGCAAGAGAGAGAGAGATGGAGAGACTCAGCAGGGGAGAATGCACACCTGTCTGACTGCGCACAAACCAGACACAAGTTGTTTCTTTTGTGGCTTCTCCTGAATGTCACAAAGGGACCTTAATGTTTCTGTTAACAGCTAGTAAGATGAACCAAACTTCCTGCTTTCAGGCTTCCTTACTTACGTGGACTGAATGGCTTTACCTCTACTGCCTTACTTTGAAATGCTAGCCTGGAAAATAACCTATAGCCACTGATTAAATGTGTGTGTGAAATGTTGGATTTGGAAATGAAGTTCTGAAATGTCACGGGAGTGAAGTGGCAGGGCTTCTAGAGAACCAAAGCAAATAGTCTTGGGCAAGGTGTCTCTGTCAGCAGAGATCTCCTGATCTCCATTGCTGTCATAGACATAAAAATGATCTTAAACAACAGGAAAAGGTGAATAAATTCCCGCGATAGGCATGAATCACAGTTCTCCCAAGACAGAGCACCTGGTGGCATTTTGAGAAGTTTGAGGGCCACTTTCTTCACAGCTCACTTTTCAGAGATGGCGCTTGGACTGGATTCATAATCAAAGATTTGGGATGGTATCTAATGCTACTCCTACTCAGAGTAGACCCACTGAAGTGTTTTGGCATTTCTAAATTTAGTGCACTGATTTCAGTGGGTCTACTCTAAATATAATCGTATTGGATGCAACCCTGCGTGTACTAAAAGTGCCAAACACCTGCCATAGTTCTCACATTCAATAAATACTGAATTTTTGGCATCTGCTGAAAAATTCATTTTTATACAAGCCTACCCAGATGCTTATAAAGTTGAGATGTTTCTAATCTGTTTTAGTAGTTTAACTTCTCTGTGTTTTAAAGTATGGTTGTGAGGTTTTAATTTTACTGGTTTTTCTTTTGTATACTGCTCTGATTTAAAAATAATAATTCAAGAAATGTATATATTTTGTTAGATAGATAGATAGATAGATAGATAGATAGATAGATAGATAATGGCAAGTTGTGGTTTTTCTGTTCATTCCCCTCTCCTATAAAGAGCCAACACTAAAAGTGACACTGATACTGCAATGTAAAGTCCAAATTTGACTTTCTGCATTAAGTGACATATAATAGTTCTCAGTCAGAGAGCTAATATTTCTGTGGACACAAATGCGATTTGTTTTTTTCTATTACAGAGGTGTCAGAATGTTTGGGAAATCTACATTTCAAACATTTCCTGTTTTGTATGGTCACTTCTCACCTCTTTCCTTAGTACCCATGGAAAGCCTTTCTACTTTGAACCTTTTGTTATCTGAGGCAGCATCTCTATTTCCCCCCTGACCCTTTCATATTAAATGTTTGTAATATATTCAGTGTTTTAATATTTGGCATTTTATAAATAATAATATTAAATAATAAATAATAATATTATTAATAGATAGATGATGATGATGAGATAGACAGATGATAGATGATAGATAGATAGATAGATAGATAGATAGATAGATAGATGATACATAGGTAACTTTGGTACTAGTATCAAAACATACAAAAGCTAAAATATACAGAGTGGTACCCAACATCAGTCTAACTTAGGTCTATGGGTTCACTCTGAGCAAGACTTATTGGATATTGCCTGCATTCCATACAAAAGCTACTTTACTGTAAGGTAGAATTTGCAATAGGCAGAACATTTAACCATGTGAATTGGTCATAACCGAGTGACAAACAGTTTTTTATAAAGACAACTACTGGGCTGTATATTTTATTCAAAGGTAGGATTTCCTACAGAGAAGAAGAAGAGGAGGAGGAGGAGTTTGGATTTGATATCCCTCTTTATCACTACCCTAAGGAGTCTCAAAGCAGCTAACATTCTCCTTTCCCTTCCTCCCCCACAACAAACACTCTGTAAGGTGAGTGAGGCTGAGAGACTTCAGAGAAGTGTGACTAGCTCAAGGTCACCCAGCAGCTGCATGTGGAGTAGTGGGGAAGCGAACCCAGTTCACCAGATTACGAGACTACCACTCTTAACCACTACACCACACTGGCTGAAGTGTTCAGTACTCCTATGAATCCAAGCATGGAACATGAGAGAGACATGTCAGCTGGACAACAGTTCAATAGGCTGAGGTATTATTAGGGGGTTTTGTTGGGTTGGTTGTTGCTGTTGTTGCTGTTACCTTTTTGTATCTTCATTTTGTATCTTATGATTGGTGTATAAATTGTTTGATTCAGTACATACCTTTTGATGTTTTGTTTGTTGTTATGATATGTTTGTAGTTATGTAATTTTTCATATGTTCTCAGCCACTTTGAGCATGGTTTTAACCTTGGAAAGGCAGCGTGCAAATAAAGTGATTGGCTGACTGATCATTTACATTTTTTTATGGACCTCTGTCTAACATGGTTCCTTGGAGCCATTCCAAACTGCAGGGCAAATGACCCATCACTTGGTCTCCTGGAGATGCAGATAAAACTTAAGAGCTTGAGCTTCCAGTGAAAAGATTAATCTTGGTAAGAAAATATGGAATGTGCATTTCCTGACGAATGACTGAAACAAACAAAAGATGGAGTGTGCAGAAGGTACTGGGGCAACTGACATCTTCAGTCAAAGTAATGTATTTGATTCATTTTTCTTCAGGTAAAAGCAAAGTTTGCCCAGCAAGGGAACCATCTGCTTCAGCCTTAGAATTGACAAATAGCTAATTATCTTTTTCTCCCGTAACAACAAATCAACGGGGGTGGCTTGTGCAACCTGCATACAGCATGGACTCTTCTGATTCATGCTGCTTAATAAATGCGTATTAAGCATTTGTCCTCTTTCGAACAAATGAGACAAAATGTGGTGTGCCAAGTCAGAGCAGAGACAGGCATAAGAAATGCATTCATGTGTGTATGTCTTGTGCAACCAAATCTGGGTGGGGTCATGCAGATCACTGATATGCCATGTTTACATGGTAGTAGATGGAATTTAAATTTATCCTGAGTTCAAATTAGATGCCAGGATAGACAGAGCCTGATTTCAGAAATTCCAACAATATTATGGACTTTGCAGAGTAACCCCCTATGTCCAGAGGGTGAAACTCATTTCTTTCTCATATTTGTATCTTGATTTTTGCCCAGCAGAATCCCCCACTATTGCAATAACCAACCAACCTACCAATTTCAAAGTAAAATAAAAATAAAAATGGAGCAGCTACAACTATATAAATGTATACATCCCTGGTTTACCCTATTCCTCCACCAAGTTGTTCAGGGTGGTCTATATGGCAAGTACAGTGGTATCTCGGGTTACATACGCTTCAGGTTACATACGCTTCAGGTTACAGACTCCGCTAACCCAGAAATAGTGCTTCAGGTTAAGAACTTTGCTTCAGGATGAGAACAGAAATCATGCTCCGGCGGTGCGGCGGCAGCGGGAGGCCTCATTAGCTAAAGTGGTGCTTCAGGTTAAGAACAGTTTCAGGTTAAGAACGGACCTCCGGAACGAATTAAGTACTTAACCCGCGGTACCACTGTATCTCATATTTGTTGGCATCCATCTGTCTTGAGAGACAATGGAGTGTGCCTCCAGGGGTGAAGTCAAACCACTATGTTAGCAGCACTGAAGTGACCTCCTTGGGCTCAAGCCAGGGCAGTGTGTATGGATGTCTTGGTTTGCCAAACAAGACTCCTCTCTTGACCTCCATGATCTAATACTCTGTTCAGCTATAACATACTGACCATAATATTCTGATACAGCAAGCACCATAATCAAAATTGCAGGGTGAGGAATCCAGTGGTACTGCTTTACTAAAACGCTTCTAACTTACAGTCAGTTGTGCATTCCCACCTCTACAGAAGCACAGGAGATGTGAAATTATGTTATCCTGTGTTTACCCAACTAGTGAGAAATTAAGGAAAGAACTCCTGGTCTTGTAGCGACCCAAATTCAAACACTCATTGAATCCTGGCAGCATATGAGTGTTTGAATTGATTAGCCTTCATTCCCCCCCCCCTATTTTCCCTCCACTAATGGACACACACATGCCACCTTGATAAACAAAGCATCCCTCTCTCACACACACAGACACCAAATTCTTTGGGAGGAAACCCCAACCCTTCAATAAGCAAAGAAAACAGATTTTAATTAACCGCGATTCAAAGAAAATTACTTGAAGCCCTACAGAAATCAACAGAACAAGCCAGTAGCAAGTACGATTTCATTAATTTCAATTGCATTTAAGTATCAACATTTCTCTCTGGATCAGGGTCATTATTTAGAATTTGGTAGCTGCTGTTTCCCAATAAAATTATTGGCATTAAAAGTTTCCATTGTGAGTAGGATTAAGCCAAACATTCCAACAGAGCTGAACATCACAGCAAAGAGCATTGTTACACGGAAGAAGAAATAAGTCTAAGAAAGAGTAATTTAGCCTATACTAATTTGTTGTACCATCATGATATTCTGTATCTTAATAAAAATAAGGAAGCAGAATTACTAGCACAACCCTACCCCAAAGTAACCCCCACTGTGACTGGGATTTACTCCCAGTGATAAAGGCAAAGGTACCCCTGCCCGTACAGGCCAGTCTTGACAGACTCTAGGGTTGTGCGCTCATCTCACTCTATAGGCCCGAAGCCAGTGCTGTCCGCAGACACTTCCGGGTCACGTGGCCAGCATGACAAGCTGCATCTGGCGAGCCAGCATGGCACACGGAACACCGTTTACCTTCCCGCTGGTAAGCGGTCCCTATTTATCTACTTGCACCCAGGGGTGCTTTCGAACTGCTAGGTTGGCAGGCGCTGGGACCGAACGACGGGAGCGCACCCCGCCGCGGGGATTCGAACCGCCGACCATGCGATCGGAAAGTCCTAGGCGCTGAGGTTTTACCCACAGCGCCACCTGCGTCCCTTTTATCACTCCCAGTGATAAAATTATCACTGTGATAATTACTCCCAAATAAGTATGTATAAGACTACATCCCTAATTTCTTCTGAGTTCAGCTCCAAATGTCCTTTATGGCCAGAATCACTGCTAAAAACAGAATTAAATCATGTACACTGTAGACCAGCAGATTCATTCACATAATTTATTGCATAGCCTCCTGCAACTAAAGCTTTGCCTGTGCACCACAGACCATTAAGTGTTAGTTAACTGTGCATATGCACTCTACAGATAGCTCAGAGAGATATTCATTGTGTTATAAAATGCCACTGCCAAGTTCACTGGATGGGAACAAATGTGGTTTTAAGTACAAATGTATTTTTGCCTTGCTGATAAGAGTTATGCATTTAAAAAGTGCTTTAAAGAAACCCAAACATTATTGTTAAAGTGTGATCCTGTGCATGTCTACTTAGAAGTGAGACCCACCAATTTCAATTTGTCTTCCTCCCAGGCTAAGTGCGTAGAGGATAGTATCTTTAGTGCACTTATTTGTGAATTTCTAAAAGACTCACAACAAGGTAGCATACTTTACATTAAAGCAATCTACAATGCACTTAAAGTCAAAACAACGAAAGCACTCATAAACGAACTACAATCTCACAAAGTTACAGCAGCAGAAGAATAAAAAGGATTGAGAAACCTCCAAAAGTCCAAGAGGGGGCCAAGTGTGAAAAATCTTTAGGAGTCGGGAATTACAAAGCCATGAAAAAACGGTCCCCGTCCTTCTAGTCAGCATTGTGACTGCAGTATAATGAACAATGGAGGCTAGTCTTCAAAGGTTAATGAGGCACTGCCACACCAACCTCAATCTGCCCCCAACCAACCCCCTGCCCCCAGCATGCTTCTTACATCTTGTCCAGGAGGCAGTGCAAGCCACAATCTCCTTCTGCCTATCACATTGCCTTTTGGACACTCAACAGTGAGGAAGATGGAGAGATAATGAGAATTAGTTGGCTCCATTGATAGTAGTAAGGTAAAGGACCCCTGGACGGTTAAGTCCGGTCAAAGGCGACTATAGGGTTGCAGCGCTCATCTCGCTTTTAGGCCAAGCGAGCCGGCGTTTGTCCACAGACATTTTTCCGGGTCATGACTAAACTGCTTCTGGCACAACAGAACACCGTGACGGAAACCAGAGCGCAGGGAAAGACCATTTACCTTCCCACCACAGTGCTACCTATTTACCTACTTGCACTGGCGTACTTTCGAACTGCTAGGTTGGAAGGAGCTGGGACAGAGCAACGGGAGCTCACCCCATCGTGGGGATCCAAACTGCCGACCTTCTGATTGGCAAGCCCAAGCGGCTCAGTGGTATAGACCACAGCGCCACCCGTGTCAAAATTTATTGTAGGCTTTGGGTACACCTCCTGTTGGACTCCTTTGCCTTCCTCAGTACCGGTTCCAATGGCCACTACCTACCACTGATGGATGATGAGTCACACAACATCAGTTTCCATGTGTGTCACAGACTTTTTATTGGGGAGCAGATGTTCCCTTACAATATCCTGGTCACCCCCAAACTTGGAGACAGTTCAGCAGTCAATGCCTTGGTTGCTGTGAGTCCACCATGTTGACATACAGACTTCCAAAAGATATCAGGCCAGTCTTTCAAAGGCAAAACACATGACTTCAATTTATTTAGGCGCAATTACCCAGTAGCCGCTCTGGTTCGCCAGAAGCAGCTTAGTCATGTTGGCCACATGAACCGGAAGCTGTACGCCGGCTCCCTCGGCCAATAAGGCGAGACGAGCGCTGCAACCCCAGAGTCGGCCACGACTGGACCTAATGGTCAGGGGTCCCTTTACCCTTTACCTTTACTTTACCCAGTAGTAAACCCCAAGAGTACCAGGACTTACTTCTGAGTAGACACATGCATAGGAGTGCAGCGTTAGTTTACATCGCCACGTTTTCTGTGGTCAGCATTGTTTCACCGTTGCTTGCAACGTCGGAGCAAGCATATTTCCCAAAGATAAATGGAATATGCATCATTTTCAAGAGTGTTTTTTCTGTGGCAGACAGATCACAGCATGATACTGCTGATCATCAGCTCTCTCCTGCCTGCACCGTCCTGGCCTCCCTCAATAAAGGGACAAAGAATTGTCAGGAAAGCAGAACCAGATCAGAAAATACAGCGACAACAGCAACCATAACACTTCACCTCGTCTCATGTTTTAGTAAAAATTAAGGGGATCAGATGCGGATGGCATGAGCAGCGATGCCAATAAAATCATTGACTGGAAGACACTTACCATATTTATTGATGACACTGGGCCAATGCTATTAACATAAATGTCAACATCAATGACAGTTGGTTTCACTGTGAAAGAAAGAAAGAAAAAAAGCAGCATTTAATAGTGCCCTGGAGACAACACAGGGCATCATGTTTAACATTTCTGTAATTATAGCCTTCCCATCTCAAATCTGTTTTGAAACAACAGCACAGCACAGACCATTTCCTTCCCCTCCAAGAACTCTTTAAAAATCCTCTCTCTCTTTTTAAGCAACAGCTTAGGAATGAATTCACATTGTGTATATTCTGGCGTACAGGACTCTGTAGTCCTCCTTTCTTCCTCTCTGGAGCTACATTTGGAGCGTAGAACTCCATAACCCAATGAAGGGGGCTCCCTTTATGGGTTGGCTTCCTCACCATCAGCCAGTCCCTTAGTCCATCTGCATCTCCTCCTGCTCCCACCCTCTGGATGGAAGACCCTGAAACTGACTCAATCTGCCAGGGATCAAAAGAGACATTGTATCATGGAAAGCTTAGTGGACATACCAATCGGAAAGCTAAACATGAACTTTATCGTTTCTCTTTCAGAGGGTTGTTTGCTGTGTTGAAATGTTGTGACTATTTGTGGAATCTACGGTAATTTGTTTGCGTTGTAGAGTTTAAAATACCGTGCTACATTGACTGATAGCTTGCTTTACTGGGCATAATTGGAAACTGCTTTGTGACCATTCGGTGGTGAAAAGCACTATGCAAATGTTGGAAATAAAACAAATAAATACCAATAAAAGAAAAGTAATTGGATACTTCTGCCTCTGCCTAGACACAACTAAATCCAGTGCCACCTAGTGACTAAACTATATATAGTATCACTAGCCACACAGGCTGTGAATACACCATACATTCGAAGTTCATTTAAAATACACAAACAACCCAAGAATCTTGCAGACTGGAGTTTACCTCACACAGCTGTACAATTCCGAGCACCCTTAAAAATTAAAGTTCCCAGGAAATTTGGGGTGTGTGTGTTTTAAATGTTCTTTAAATGTAGAGTGCATATACAGAAATAGACTACCATGGACACCTCCACATAAGGGCTGAAACAGAATGTCCCACCCCCATTTTCCTATAGTATTTTGGGGCTGGGGAATGGGGTGGAAACTTGGCCTATTTGTCCCTGTTTCATAAACCTGGTGTGGTCTCTTATAGTAATGCCCCCGACTTTAGAAGCTATCGATTGGCTTCAGGGAGACTCCCAAGGTAATGCAGAGGCTGATGGAAAAAGGGCAGCCTTGTAGAAATAGCCCCACCAGCACTGCTTTATCTGGTGCAGTTTTTTAAAGCAGACGAAGCAGATGGCAGCCCTCTGTTACCTGGAATCACCCTCCCCTCAGACAGCATGAGACCAGGGTGGCTGGGAGGTGGCCGTCACAGTAGGTATAATTCACCATTGAATCACAATAAAAAATGAGAATAGAATTTATTGCTGCACTAAAACATTATAATAACAAAGGGAGGGTTAAGTAAATATTGTGCCATGAAATATATATATATATATATGGTCATGAATTCTGCCAAATACTATTGATCAGTCTACTGATGATAATGACAGTGCAAGAAATGCCTTGATCCACTTGAATAATTTTGCTTGGTCCATGAAGCTTGGTAGCAGTACATGGCTTGTAAGATGCATTAGCATAGGTAAAGGTAAAGGACCCCTGGATGGTTAAGTCCAGTCAAAGGTGACTATGAGGTTGCAGCGCTCATCTTGCTTTCAGGCCAAGGGAGCTGACGTTTGTCTGCAGACAGCTTTCTGGGTCATGTGGCCAGCATGACTAAACAGCTTCTGGGACAACGGAGGACCGTGATGAAATCCAGAGTGCACGGAAACACTGTTTACCTTCCCGCCACAGCGGTACCTATTTATCTACTTGCACTGGCGTGCTTTTGAACTGCTAGGTTGGCAGGAGTTGGGACAGAGCAATGGGAGCTCACCCCATCGTGCAGATTCGACCCGCCAACCTTCTGATTGGCAAGCCCAAGAGGCTCAGTGGTTTAGATCACAGCGCCACCCATGTCCCTCTTGATTAGGAGAGAGTGGCTATGCAAGGAGTCTTCATGTTCAGAATGGGACATGTTCTGAATACCAGCAACCAGGGACAAACAGGTTTTCTCTCTCTTGCCCTGCTTGTGAGCTTCCTTGGCTAGCCATGGGGGGGGGGGGGGATGCTAGATGAACTGTGGGTCTGATTCAGCATGGCAATTCTTGCATTCCTCATTTGTACCTGTGATGATGTACACACATCCCAAGATGCTTGAATAAACCTTGCGTAGTTCAAAATACTAATGATCTTGCAGGCACATAAAACATACATGAGGGGGGGAAAGCTTTCAAATATTTCTGTTTCTAAATCCCATTGGTTAGATTTACATGACTAGCATTAATTACGGCAGTGAATGAAATGATTTCATGGGAACTGTACTAGTGAAATATAAAATCTCAAATGTGGGAAAGTGTTGGATTTCAACCGTGAAGACATGGGTTCAGATTCCTGTTTATTCATGTCACAGAGATCAGTGGGTAGCCTTGGGCAGGTTGCTATTTCTTAGCTTAACCTATCCCAGAGGGTTGCTGTGAGCATAAAATGGTGAGCTCCTGAGAGGCAGAAGAAATACAAATAGACCAGGGTTCACTTCGCTGCCAATTGGGTATGACGTTTCTCCCCTGTCTTCTGCAGTTTGAACTTGTGCGTATTTCTAAAACTTGACATTGCCAGTCAGTTTAAAAAATAGCAAGAAGAGAATGGAACCAAGAATCTGAAATATCCTTTAATTTATAATGATACAATACAGTGTAGAAATATTTTTCCATGCAAGCCTTTTGGCCATCTAATTAAAAGTTAGAAATTTGAATTCAGACTAAATGTAGGGTGGACATGGATGAATTTCAGTCTTTCTGAAACTTTATGTAATTGCTGACAAGTCATATATTGGGGGGAAAGATGAGTAAAAACTAACTGAAGGGTTTTAAAATAATAATAATCCAGTAGCTGGATTCAAGTTGTTCTCATCTGTAGAGTTGAATAAAGACTGTTCTGGGACAATTTGGGAGAGTTAATTAAATCCAGAAACTCACGCTGAACCCAAAGAATAGCCTCAGATGAACTGAAGCCCTGGCTTCAGCAATCAAAAACGGAAAACGGAACAAATACGACTGATTAATCAATGTAACCCTGATTGTAACGCAACTGAAAACAAATGACAATCTTCCTGCTGCTCCTCTTAAGAGGAGAAGTTGCAAAATGAAATAATTGAGGGACCTCTAGAAATCCATAATAGGTGTAATTTTAAGAAGTATTGCATAGACCGGGGGAAAAGCAGAGGGCAGAACAATGTAGGCAGATCACAATCAAAGCGTCTGTGAATCTCCGAATCCATTCCTCTTGAACTGGGGCAGTGTGAACTTTATGACACCTGTTGTGTTGTCAAGAATTCAAACATCTTGAAGAACTTACAATAGGATGCAAAAGAAGGCATGGCTCAATGGGCCCTGCTCTCTTCACGTGTTGAAAGTGGGAAGACAAGGCCCCTAGATTGAGTCCCTGGAGTTCTCGATCACTCTCCCAGACTATACAGAAGGGAAGGGGGAAATGGCTGTGCCTTCCTTCTCAACTTTGGATTGAGCCCCAGGGTTTGGAAGATGGAAAAGAGGCTAGAGGAAAACTGAAAAACATGGCATTTCCGCTTGAGAGCAGTGGTAGCCAATGTGGTGCTTTCCTGATGTTGCTGGACTTCAACTTCCATCATCTGCCCTGACCATTGGGCATGCTGGCTGCAACTGGTGCAAGCTGTAGTCCAACAGCTTCTGGAGGACACAGTGACTGATGGACTAAATGGCTTATGGACCAAAGGGAAGCCCATTGAGGCCCACAGGCCATAGGTTCCCTACCACTAATTTAGCCCCCTCCTTCTAACTTGGTGTCTACTGCTCTGCCCTCCCTTTTTTTTAGGTATCATCCTTTTCTCTTGATTCCTTGCAGGGGGTTGGACTAGATGGCCCCTGGTATCCCTTCCAACTCTATGATTCTAAGCTCAGCACGTTGTTCCTGCCCGACCTATCTGCCCCAATTCTCTCTGCCTTCTGTGGATTTAACCAGAAGCTGTTGGACCAGTCTGAAAGCTGTTACTTGACATTTCTATTTCTGCAATAAACCATGCATTTGATTACACTTGGCACTGGCTCCTTGTCTCACTGCTAATCCTCCCTATTAGGAAGCTTTAGCTATGCAATTGTATACCATGATTCTTGGTCCAGGACCCTTCTATACACATGCAATCAGTGAAACTTGTAGACGACAATACAAGGTAATACATGGTTTCCCTGGAACTTGCATATGTCACTGTAGTAGTAGTAGTAGTAGTAGTAGTAGAAGAAGAAGAAGAGTTTGGATTCAATATCCCGCTTTATCACTACCCAAAGGAGTCTCAAAGCGGCAAACATTCTCCTTTCCCTTCCTCCCCCACAACAAACACTCTGTGAGGTGAGTGGGGCTGAGAGACTTCAAAGAAGTGTGACTGGCCCAAGGTCACCCAGCAGCTGCATGTGGAGGAGCGGAGACGCGAACCCGGTTTCCAAGATAACGAGTCTATCGCTCTTAACCACTACACCACACTGGCTAGAACTATCTGCTTGCAGGTGGAATCTCCCTGCAGAGTACTAGAGAGGTACCACAGTGGAAAATCAGTTTGATACATTCTTTAAACAAAAGAAAAGCCCTGCTAGATCAGAACAAAAAGCTATCTAGCAAGGCATCCTGCTTTTCCAGAGTTTCTACCCAGATGCCTATGGGAAGGCCAGAGTCATGTCATATTGAAATGATCTAGGACCGGGTGGCTAACTTGTGGCACCAACACCCAGATGTTGCTGAACTACAACTCCCATCATTCCTGTCATTGACCATTCTTCCTAAGGCGGCTGGGAGTTGGATTCCAGCAACATCTAGGGGTTCACCAGTTCTCCACCCCAATTAGAACTTCTACTCCTTCAATGTGCCAAACAAAGAGTATAGTGTAAGAAAGGTGAGCATGTAATTACTTCCCCACTTAAGGAAAATAGACACACAAAGGATTAGTTCTATCAAATGTTCCAGCTGGGCAGAGGTGGGGAACTTGTGGTCCACCAGATATTGTTGGCACCAATTCCCATCAGCCCTTGCCAATTTGGCAAGTGGTCATGAACAATGGGAGTTGCAGTCTAGCAACAACTGGAAGGTCATAGATTCCCCATCCATTCAGTTGGGCGACACAATAGAATAGTCAAAAATGCATATTTTTAAAGGCTTTATTTTAGTCATGGGTCTGGAGCCTTCTGTCATGAGACAGAGGTCATTCCCCACAGTCATACTGCCTAGTGGGCCGGTAGAATAATGTTCATGCTAGCTCTTCTCAAATCTGTCAGTCAGATTGTAAATGGATCTCTAGCTCTCCAGTGTTTCTTTGTCAGAGGGATCAGACAAAAATAGTTTGAAAGTGCTGTCAGCAACCATAACATTTACATGTATATCATAGGTGGAAGAATGATTAAAGGATGTCAGCAAAGATATCAGCCTTCTCAAATCAACCTCTTTGAAACAGTTCTTAATGCAGGGTGGTTATTTTCCATGAAAGAAGGGGGGGGGAGGAAATGTGTCCAAATTTCAACACTGCCAGGCTGACATCTGGTAGCACCAAATGACAAATGTTTAGAGCTGTCTAGTTGTTTGTCACATACGTTGTAATATCCAAGCATCCTGTTTCTAATTAAGAAGGCCATTGATGAAACTAATGAAAACATGAATAAAGGTTATCCTGGTTATTTGGAGAGCTGGCAAAATACATCTGACAATTTCCACTAAGCACAAATCTTGTAGCTGTAAATCAAGGGGATAAATTCTGCCTCCATGTGCGCCAGCACAAATCTACAGCAGCCTCCCTGGATTTGACAGTATTTCGCTTTCCTGTTTGAATTCTTTTGCACCACATTTAATAGATTACATATCGAAAACGATTAAGACTTTGGCATATCTGTTCTGTTTAATGGAAAGCCCACAGGGGTAGAAAGATGCCTAATGGGTTTTTTAAAAAGGGGGAGATTTCATCTAAAACTGCAATATGATGATGCACATATTTGTGATCACCAAAGCACATAAAATAATGAACATAACCATTGGTCTCCACTGAGTGCCTTGGCCTGCTGAGTGCCTTACATCTCCCTGCATCCCCACCTTGGATGCTCTGTGGCCTGCATAAGATGGGACAATTCAAAGGCCACATTGTGAATCAATGAATGACAGGGGGCTCCTCGGAAAGCCTGTGGGGAAGAAGAAAGGGGTGGGGAGTCAACTGCGCAGTACTTCCAGGAGTTAGTAGAGTCACAATGGTGAGCAGTTAGTTCTCTAAGGCACTGCTTTGGTGGGGGCAGGGGAGCCTTCGCTCAGCAACACAGTAGATGCTTTGCATGAAGGAGCCCTGAAGTTCAGTGGATGATGAAAAGAGATCTGCTGAAGATCTTAGGGTGCTGCTGTCCGTCAGAGTACACAATGCTGAGCTAGATGAGCCAATATTCTAACAGTATAAAGGTAAAGGGACCCCTGGCAGTTAAGTCCAGTCGCAAATGACTCTGGGGTTGTGGTGCTCATCTCACTTTACAGGCCGAGGGAGCTGGTGTTTGTCTGCTCCACAGACAGTTTTTCCAGGTCATGTGGCCAGCATGACTACACTGCTTCTGGCGCAACAGAACAGTGACACCAAAGCAGTGCATGGAAACGCCGTTTACCTTCCCACCAGAGTGGTACCTATTTATCTACTTGCACTTTGGGGCATTCTTTCAAACTGCTAGGTTGGCAGGAGCTGGGACTGAGCAATGGGAGCTCACCCCGTCGTGGGGATTCAAACCACCAACCTTTTGATCGGCAAGCCCAAGGCTCAGTGGCTTGGACCACAAATCCGACACTGGTCCCTCTAACAGTATAACGCACCCTAATATGCCATGTACGGAGGAGGGATAAATTTGATTCAGTTAGCATTTAAATGGGAACTTGCCAAGTTCACAATTTCTGGAACAAAGCATGAAGCAAAACACACAGCTCAGTTGGTAGAACTTGAGACTCTTAATCTCAAGGCTGTGGGTTTGATCCCCCTGTTGGACGAAAGGTTCCTGCATTGCATGGGGTAGGATTAGATCTTCCTCACGATCCCTTCCAACTCCATGATTCAATGATCCAAGCTATGATTCCATGATTCAAGCAAAACACGGCCATCCTTCAATATTCACACTTCTCTGAATTTTACAATGCAGTTCTCCAGCCAAGTAATACGTACAAAAGTGCATATACTAATGGAAAGTGTGCATAGAAATGAAAATAACATACAGAAATCCGTTCAATTTGGGAAATTGCTTTCCGAAAAAGTGCATTAAGAAGGGTGTGCAGAAGAGGAGGGGATGTTAGCTTCATCAGTGGGTGGAATGGGTGTGAGGAGGAAGATGTAGGAGGTTATGGGGATGATGGTGAAAACTGATGCAAAGAGGGGCTGTAGAACAGAAGAGAGAAGGGGCTGCAGAAATGGGATTGGGGAGGTGAAAAGAAATCTTAGTAGATGCATGGGGTGGGAAGGGGGAACTTTAGAGGGGTTGTGTGTTATGTGAGTGGCAGGGGGTTGAGTGGAGTGTGCGGGGATCCAGCCCCTAGTAAACAGATAAAAATGAATCTGATCTAGAAGAGAATCCCTGAAACAATTATATGATATTAAATGATAATAGTCATAGTAATAATAAATCATTGCTACCTCAAATTTCTTACTTAACTTAGTCATGACCCTTTTCAATCTGCTTTACCCTTCTTCTCAATGAAGCAGAAGCTTAATACAGTTTCTAATTATCTTTCCTTGGCAAAAAGAATCAAGGGTTTTATTCCATTCTTATTCTTTTTAAGCCTTTCTGCTTCCTTTGACAGTCACTCATCCTGTTCCTCTTGCTTTAGCCCTGGTTCCTGGGGTCCTCTCCTGGATTGCATTCATTTTTATCTTCCTACTGAAATTTTAGTGTTTCTGTTGACAGTTCTGTCTGCAAGGGCTTTTCAGAGTTTTGTCCTTCGGCTCCTTCTGTATGCTCACTAATGGTCAGAGAATGTCCTGCACATGACCCACTTTGAGCCAGTTTTATGGCCTTGCGAAAGGTTATTTCTTCCTTCTTCAGACATTGCATTATTATACTTCAGGGGGTCGGGGGGGAGGGAGAGATGTTGGTACTTCAAATATCTTACTGGTGACATATTTTGGTACAGCTGAAGAAAACCTGCTAGCTCCAATCTCAGTGGCACAGGAGCCCAACTTCTTGCCGATGAAAAGATGTATCTAACTTGGGACATGATTCTCGTCCGAAACGTAACATCATTAAGGCTGAGATTTTGGACTTGTCCCAAGATTAAATTATGGAAAACAATCTTTAATCACATTAGGGACATGCCTGATTTAGATGTATCAAGGTCATCCTACTAGGATATCTAAAAGAAGCAATTCAAAAACCAGATGGAGAATTTATATTGGATTTATTAGCAGCAGCTAAATTGAACGTAATCCCCATATTGTAAAAGGATGCACTTTCTATTTCTACGCAGTTCTGTTGTTGTTGAAGAGATGGAATATAGCAATACTGATGATGTGAAACTGACAGACTATGTAAGAGTATGCATAAACACATTTACAGAGTAGATCTTTGGTGTGCAATAGAATGACAAACATGGCAATAAAGCTAAACCACATTATAATGCCTGTTATTTAAATTATAACAGTTTTATTTCAGATTTTAAACCAGAATCAGATGTAAACAATTAGTCTGATCCTGTTTACTCAGATGTAAGTCAATTGGGCTTCCCTGAAATGCCTCATGTATAACACACACATATGAATCTCCTTTACACATCAAATAAAGCAGTACTGGCTTTCTCTAAAAGCTGTTATTCTGTTTTAATTGGAGAACCAATTCTGGGTTGTGTATGAAAATACACCTGGACATATGCAAACAAGCACTACAGCATCATTAGTCCTAATTGGCAATTCATTAAAACTGTGGGTAAGATGCTATGCAAGTCCTCTAAGACTATCTAGAGTATATAACACTAATTATTGGAAATGTGAAAAGGACAGGAGTGTCTGGTGGTGGGGAAGTACCAGCAAGATATTATGTTGGGATATTTGGGATACATAGGTACCAAAGGACAAAAAAAGCTATTTTTCTTTATGACTGCAGTAGCAGTAGTAGTAACTTATAAAAAGTATTAGAAGAAGAAAAAATACCACCAGCACCTATGTGATTAAAAGAATGGTATATTGAAGTGTTGGAATTTGCTCTGAGTGCTCACTGGAAGGACAGATCCTGAAGCTGAGGCTCCAATACTTTGGCCACCTCATGAGAAGAGAAGACTCCCTGGAAAAGACCCTGATGTTGGGAAAGATGGAGGGCACAAGGAGAAGGGGACGACAGAGGACGAGATGGTTGGATAGTGTTCTCAAAGCTACCAGCATGAGTTTGACCAAACTGCGGGAGGCAGTGGAAGACAGGAGTGCCTGGCATGCTCTGGTCCATGGGGTCACGAAGAGTCGGACACGACTAAACAACAACAACATATTGAAGTGTTGGAATTTGCTACATTAAGCAAGACTACTTGGATCCTATGGGTCAGGCTATGCACTGAGTCCATGGGAAGGAAAAGGGTCTCACTGACCTCATTTTTTCCTACAGGAGGGATCCAGTACCTAGGCTTCTACAACAAATGTAGAACACACATACCAGGTCAATGTGTGACCTGACATTCAGTTTGTGAGTTTAGCCACATTGTTCTGAAATCAAATGACCAGTGAGGATCAAAAGTCGGGCATGCCAGGTTAATGCATCCGGGCAGCAGAATGGGCACTGAACCAACTTATAAGGTGGTTCTCCATAAGAGTAATGTTTTTATTTATTTATTGAATTTGATAGTCACTTTATCTTGCCCAAAGCGATGTACTACCAGCCACACAAAAACCCCAACAACCCACATACATAATAAAATTCAATAAAAACATATAACTGTAACATCCACGAAACAGTAGAACCGGTATTAAAAATACTACAAGCCCATGAATACATGGACAAATAAATAAGGGAGCAACACACACACACACACACACACACACACACACACGATCTGCAGGGGCTTCACTGAGTTGTGGGGATGCTGTTGCATCCTCAGCCCTGCTGAAATGGCAAGGCAGGCTTCTCTTTGCACCAGCCTTATTCTGGCACAGTAACCAGACCCACATTGGGCCCAATGAGAACAACTGGGTCAGCTAAGGATCAAATGCCCATTGAAAGGCTTCTTATAGGGCTTTCTGTTAGCAACCACAGCAGGACGATGGGGAGGTGGAAGAGAATACCGGTGAGGGGTATAACTGGAACAGGACACACCAGGACAAGCAGGGGAGGGGGAAGGAAATACTCACAGGGTGACGGAGGATAGCGAGGGGCTGGGGGTCAATGCACAGGACCCATCAGCAGAGCCGGGGGTGGGTCTGTCTCCATGAACACGGCGGGCTTTGAGGTGTAGGGAGCCGCAAGATGGGAGCTCTAGGAGGCTGAGGCAGGCCAGGGCCCACAGCCCAGCTTCCTAGCTGGCCAGGTGGGGCTCGCTAGCTCTGGGAGGAGGTGTGTGATTCCTCAGCTCAGAACAGGGGAGGGCCACCTGTCTCATTAAGTCCAGGTGCTGCAATCAGCCTGCAAAGGGATTTGCAGAGGGAAGCAGAGCTGGCTTGCTGTGTCTGCTCAGCTGCTCATATTGATTGACCTTTGCTTGGATGTTCTGGACCTCTGTGGAACTGTGCTTTGGGTTTGATTCTGGACTGTGCCCTGACCGCTGGACTACTTGGATTGACCCTGGACTGAGTTTCCTGACCCTTTGGACTTTGCTTGTGTGGATTTGAACTTTGGATTTGACATACTGGCTTGCTGCCAGGTAGGCCAGGGGTTCAGGCCCACTACTGGGAAGGTGCCCCCAATATCATGTTCAGTTTCTGTTAATTGATTCTCATGGGAACTTGCAGATTCTGGCTTCACACAATTAACTCAAGGCAGTGTCAATTTACTCTTGGCAGAAAGCCAAGGTCTGCTTGACCTAGAAACTACTTACTCTGATTGGTTAACGACCAGCACTCAACTCTGTTATCTAGGATTGCTAGCACAGTTTGGTGTGAGGTGTGTTAGGAGTAGAAGTGCTGTGTATGGTTATGAGAGAGAGAGAGAAAGAAAGGATTTATTTTGCTTTCATTTGTATGCAGAAACTCTGCTGGTTTTATTTTTCCTTTTAATAAATCCTGTAAATAGTTATTCTGAGTCTAGCTGACTAGTCATTACCGCCGCAACTAGCTTCCTCGCTGTGCAGGAAAACTCTGCTACGTTTGGGCTAAAGCCAATAGGGCTATGCCTGACACTTCAAAGTTCCATGAGGTTATGGGCATTGTGCTGCCAGCCTGAGTTGTGGTGGTGTCAGCATCAACGGCACTGGTTCCAGTAGTTCCAGAAGTTGTTGTTCCTGTTGGTGCAGCAGATGGACACTGGCTGGTTCCTGACTGTTGTGAGCTGGCGACGCAGTGGACGCAAGGACAACAGCTGCAGCGTGTGAGTGCTGGGTGCTGTGGTTCCTGTTTTCTCTCTCGGTGGTCGTTAGTAGCTGGTTCCGGGTTCCAGGGACATCGCTCTCAAGATGGCCTCACAACCAGTTCAGATGGTTTTTGAGCGTCTGAATGACTCCAATTACTTGCTGTGGTCGGAACGCATGCAGGCAGTGCTGCAGAGGGATTGTCTCTGGCAAGTGGTGAGTAAGTTTCCTGCGAAGCCTGATGATGAAGACCTCGATAAAGACCAAAGAGCAAGGGCCACAATTGTCTTGGGGCTGGAAGATTCCCAGTTGCCGTATGTGAGGGGAATCAAGACAGCTAGAGGTGTGTGGCAAGCACTTAAAGAACTCCATGTGCGTGAGACAGTGGTTTCCAAGCTGTTCATTCGCAAGGCATTGTACAAGGCAATGTTACAGCCTGGGGTTACAATGCAGGAACACCTACACAGTTTACAGTTAAAGTTCGCTGTGCTACAGGAAAGAGACTGTGCGTTAGACCAGCAGGAGAAGGTGGCTATTATTTTGAGTTCTCTCCCGGAAAGCTGGGATAATTTAGTTTTGTCTCTAGAAGGCATACAGGAGCGTGATTTATCAGTCAGTTACGTTACTGGGCGTTTGATTGAAGAATGGCAGAAGAGGCAAGAAAGGTCGTTGGCTGCAGAGGCTTCTACAGGTGGACGGTTTGGAAGGAGTTCTCATGCCGTGCCAGAGGTGAAGCAAAAGCAGCGTACTGGTGAGGAGTCAGCGTTTGCTGTTAGGCATTGTTTCCGATGTGGGTCTTCAGCGCATCTAAAACGACAATGTCCGGAGTTGGTCAAGTCTCAGTTGCCGGTGCAGGAGCAGAGACGAGATCAGCAGCAGCAGCAGCGTAAAAAGAAATTCTTCAAACAAAAACAGTCGGCTCAGCTGGTGACCGCCGAGGTCAAGATTGCTGATGAGAAACAAGCGGTCTGGGTGGTCGATTCGGGAGCGTCTCGGCACATCGTAAATTCAGATGAATTGTTTGTTTCCAAGAACTCAGCACAGCGCAGCCAGGTGTCTCTAGCAGACGGAAGTACTTCCGAAGTGATTTCGGGGGGTGCAGTTTTTGTTCCTTGTCTTCGTGAATGCTTGCAAAATGTACTTTGTGTGCCGTCATTAAGGAGCAATCTGATGTCTGTAGATTGTTTGCTAAAAGCTGGGTTTAAAGTGTATTTTGAAGGAGACAGTTGCATTATTAAGAAGGCTGGTGAGATTTTAGGCACTGCTAAGTCAGAGGGAGGCTTGTTTTGGCTTAAAGCAGGATCTCAAGTTGCAGCAGTAGTCAGTAAATCTCAGCCTGCAGTGAATAACAAAGCTATACATGACAACTGTGTGCACTTATTGCATAGGAAAATGGGGCATGCTTGCTGGAAAAGTGTACTAAAAATGTCTGAATTGGCTGATGGGGGTAATTTAAAGAGTTGTAACAAGTACCTTGATTGTAATGTTTGTAAAAAGGTTAAAACCCACAGAGTCTCTTACCCCAGAAGTGACAGAGTTAGTGAGTCACCGCTACAGCTGGTTCACATGGACGTAATTGGTCCATTTGCTGTAAGCAGGGGTGGAGCGCGCTTTTCACTAACAATTGTGGATGATGCCACGCGTTACTCTTGGGTTTTTCCCATGAAGAATAAGGGTGACGTGTTCACTAAGTTTAAAGGCTGGGTGGCATCTGTGGAAAGATTTCTGTCCATTAAACTCAGAAGGATTCAGACGGACAGAGGTGGCGAATTTATGTCAAATGCCTTTAGAGATTGGTTACAAAAGCGTGGCATTGGGCATAGAAAAACAAACGTTTTTTCCCCAGAGGAGAATGGCGTTGCAGAGCGAAAAAACAGATCTTTACAAGATATGATGTTTGCCATGCTTGATGATGCTGATTTGCCCATGTCTTATTGGGGGGAGAGCATGCTCACCGCGTGTTATCTCCAAGATAGGCTCTTTCATCAAACAATAGGTACAACCCCATACTTTAAATTGTTTCAGAAAAAACCTAAAATTGACCATTTGCATGTGTTTGGATCAAAAGCCTGGGTATTAATTCCGAAACAAATGAGAAAGAAGGGAGATCCTAAGACCAAACAGTTAGTGTTTGTGGGTTACCAGCAGCTGGGAAAAGGTTTCCGCTTTGCTGAAGGGACAAATGGCACTGTGATCTCCAGGAATGCCAGTTTTTGTGAACATAGTGGCTGGGAGAGACTACATGCCAATACTGAGGTTTGGTTTGAACCTTCCCAGGAGCTCCATGACTCTGAAGGTAGACACAGAGAATCAGAGTCTGAGGGGGAGGAAAGTTCAGATAAGAGCTCTCAAGAAAGTGGAGTTAGCCAGAGACCAGTTGCTAAGCAGCAAAAGAGAGGTCGTAGTTCTGAGGAGGAAAGTGGGTCAGAAGAAAAATTTTCTCCCAGAAGATCTAAAAGACAAAACAAAGGAGTGCCTCCGGTGCGTTTTTCTCCAGATACTGCAAATGTGTTTAGTGTAATTGCAGAACCCAAGAGTTTTCAGGAGGTGTTAAAGTTACCAAAAGAGGAGGCAGAGCTCTGGAAACAGGCAATGGAGGAAGAGATGTCCTCTCTGAATGAGCACAAGGTTTTTACACCAGTAGCAGCGCCTGAGGGGGCAAAGATTGTAGGCTGCAGGTGGGTGTACAAACTTAAACCTCTGGTGACAGGAAAGTACAAATACAAAGCTCGTTTAGTGGCTCAAGGATATTCTCAGAGGCCTGGAAAAGATTATGACGAGACTTTTTCCCCTACTGCTAAGGGGGACAGTGTAAGGCTGATTTTAACGCTTGGAGCAAAGAGAAAACTCCTGTTAAACCATTTTGATATCCAGACTGCATATTTACATGCATCAATATCAGAAGACCTGTATCTAGCCGAACCGCCTGGTTATGAGACAGGTTCCAATAGAGTGTTAAAATTAAACAAAGCTCTATATGGTCTCAAACAGGCTGCAAGATCTTGGAACAAGTGTTTCCATGAGGCCTTAGTGTCATTTGGTTTCAAGCAGAGTACAGCTGACAATTGTGTTTATGTACGTGGTACAGGCAGTGATCAAGAGTTTTGTCTGATTTATGTAGATGATGTATTGTATGCCTGTAAAACAGATAAACAAACTAAAAGGTTTGCCAAGCAATTGTCCAGTAAGTTCAAAGTGAAGGACTTAGGCCCGGTTAGGACATATCTAGGGTTGGAAGTGTGCTGGGCCCAAGATGGCAGCTGCCTAATTAGTCAGCAGAACAAAGTTAAACAGCTACTGACTACATACAGGATGCAGGATTGCAAAGGGGCAGCGGTGCCTATGGATCCAGGTTTCATAAAAACACTTCATATAGATGAGAGTCCTGAATTTGAACATCCTGATGTATATCACTCTGTAATTGGAAGTTTATTATATCTAGCACAGTGGTCCAGACCTGATATTAGCTACGCAGTAGGCATATTAAGTAGATTGGTCTCAAAACCCACACTAAATGCCTGGAAAGGGGTAAAACAAGTTCTGAGATACCTCAAACAGACAATTGGCTATATGTTACAATTAAATTCTTCCAAGGACGAAATGTTGAGTTGCTACTGTGATAGTGACTGGGGAAATTTGCCAGATAGAAAATCTGTCACAGGACTAGTCATAATGGTCGGTGGAGCTTTAATCAGCTGGCGGTCACGCAAGCAAGACGTTGTAAGTGTGTCATCAACGGAATCAGAGTACGCCGCATTGAGTGAATTGTGCAACGAGGTGGTTTATTTCAAGCATTTGTTAGCAGATTTAAATGTAAATTGTGGAGAACCAGTACGAGTTTACATTGATAATCAAGCTTGTATAACCTTAAGTAAAACAGAGGGTTTCAAATCACGTTCCAAACATATCTCTGTAAAATACCAAAATGTACGTTGCTGTGTACAAGACAATATAATCACATGTACTTATGTATCAAGTGAAGAAAATGTAGCAGATGTATTAACTAAACCATTGGCAAAGATAAAAAACAAGCAAATGTGCAAGGGTTTAGGTTTGCTGGAAAAATAATCTCCTACATAGGTGTTATTTGATGTTAATTGTCCAGCAGAATCTGTGAGGGGGTGTTCAGTTTCTGTTAATTGATTCTCATGGGAACTTGCAGATTCTGGCTTCACACAATTAACTCAAGGCAGTGTCAATTTACTCTTGGCAGAAAGCCAAGGTCTGCTTGACCTAGAAACTACTTACTCTGATTGGTTAACGACCAGCACTCAACTCTGTTATCTAGGATTGCTAGCACAGTTTGGTGTGAGGTGTGTTAGGAGTAGAAGTGCTGTGTATGGTTATGAGAGAGAGAGAGAAAGAAAGGATTTATTTTGCTTTCATTTGTATGCAGAAACTCTGCTGGTTTTATTTTTCCTTTTAATAAATCCTGTAAATAGTTATTCTGAGTCTAGCTGACTAGTCATTATCGCCGCAACTAGCTTCCTCGCTGTGCAGGAAAACTCTGCTACGTTTGGGCTAAAGCCAATAGGGCTATGCCTGACACTTCAAAGTTCCATGATATCAATGGGTTAATCAATGGATCAATCAATCAATCAAAATACCACCAGCCGTATTTCTGCCTGCCCGTTTAGGGTGGACAGAAGAGGAAACTGAGCATATTTCTGCAGGTGACCAGGGGGATACTAACCAGGACACCTTTAGCCCATCCAACCCCCACACCTTCAAGAGAGACACAAAGGGCGAATTGGATTGCCCTATAGGTCTTTTTCAACTGGCAGAATGCAAACACACTTGTTGCTCACCCAGATCTCTGGACCTACATTAAGTTAATAATAAAGTTACCGTTTATATGACCAGAAATTCATTCATTTTCTTAAAGTATAAATTCATTTTAATAGCTATTTCTATTTATATTCCCAAATGTGCTTAATACCTACATTAATAATTATCTAAATTGGCCAAGCTTTTCCATGTGAATTTTACAATTTGATTCTATTACGTGGCTGTAAGAAGAGGTTTAATTTTATTTTGTCAGTATCATTGGTACCTAAATTTAATAATCGATCGCACCTTGCCTCATCATGCCCTGCTGAATTACGTTTGTCCTACTTGTGGATTAATCATTAACCGAATCTTCTCTTGTGTGTTATGTGATAATTTCCCTAACACCTTATAAATTTATTTTTGTTTCATTTGTCTCCACATTTTACAATTAATCAAGTCCTACCTCATGAATTTTGTCTCATGAAATTTCTGTATAATCTAATAAAACGCCCTTTTGAAATATACATGGTTTCTTCTTCTTCTTTACAATTTGCTGTTAGAGCTCTCCACGTTCTGAAATTACTTGAATCTTATTTTATGAACTTAAGCTGATAAATTACTCTTAATGGGCAATATCTAATATGGACGTGATGGGATTTCCCTTTCCTCTCCTCTTTTCTGCAGCCCCTGCTTCTGCTCTTGGGGAGATTTTGGGGGTGTGAGGAGATGCAGCAGAGATGGAAGGGAGCAGGAGAGAATGAAGTCTTGCTTGCATTAGAAGGTTCATTGCACAACACTCTGACACTGTCAGATGTCACACAGTGCCTTTCACATTTTTCCTACGGTGTACACCACATTGCGTTTCATTTATATAAACCATTTTGTGGCTTTTGGAGTGTCTGGCATGCCTGATACATTACGTTCCTAAGTCAAAGGCCAGGGTCCCAAGCAATGTGGGTGATGTTTTTCTTGTGCATTGTGGCTTTTCGCTTTTGCCTTCAACCATCCTACCCCACCCCCGAATAAACCAGGGCATCCAGAGGACTGGGTTTCCAATTATTTCAAGTCCATCCACAACCCACACACCACCTTGTTGTTCTTTTTCATTGTTCTGGAGTGCCTTTGTTAGCTACCGCCTTGAGGCATCAAAATGGGATATAAATAGAAAATAATCAGGTGCAATTCAGTTCATCAAAAGTGCTGTATTCCACAGGCATTTCTAAGCACAAAGAGCACTTGAAAATATAGATTATCTGCTTTTATACACCTCACTGGCATTCATATTTGAATCCCTATTTAAAATGCATGACTGGTTACTGACTTCTTTTAAAAAAACACAACTATATTAGTTGACATTTCTTTATCTTCTCTTCCATTTATTTCGCTTCTCTTTTCTATACCATGATATATTTTGCATTAAACTCACACAACGTGGCTCATTGAAAATCCTACCACACTTGGAAATATTCTCTCTTTTTTAGGGAAAAGGCTATAAGTCTAATTGCTTGTTTTTATTGAAGAAATATAGTCATGTTCCACAGAGCCAGGGGGGAAAAATCCCTTGCAGCACAGTCCAGCTTATGTTTGTTTACTCAAAAGCAAATCTCACTGTGTCCAACCGGGCTAATGGGACACTTAAGGGAACACAGACACTTAAGGAAACACAGGATTACAGCCATAGGGAACAGGAAATTAATGAAAATCCAGTTGTTTTCAAAGGGCCTCACTTGTTATTTTGACTTTTAGTGATAGTGTGCTCTTAGCTGTGCATACAGTACTACACTGACACCTAGTGACATAAACCAAGCAGTACAACTAATCATTAGCAGAGCAAAAAAAGAGAATGGGATCGTTCTGAAAGCTGGCTGTTTTGTGTTGCATACACGCAATGGAATGTTTCCCCACAAATTGGTTTTTGAAACGCACCTTAAATGCATAAGTGGTTTGTGTGTGTTTTTTGTAATCCAAATAATTTTTATTGATTTTCATGTAAATACAAGAACAACATATAACTGCAGTAACTTGGAGAATGTCCAGTGGTACGTTCTTAAGTTTCATATGCTGTACACAAGCAATATGTTTATTTATGCATTGTCAATTCAAGTATCCTCTCCACAGAGATTCTTGTGTTATGGGCAGAATAAAAGTATATTCTGTCTCATTTATAAAGGAAAAGAATGGAAGCCAGGTCTTGCCAAAAGTGTCTATCTCTGAAGTGCCTTTAATTACTCTTTTATGGCGAGTAAGGCCTTCTGACAGAACCGCATTCCAAATATTATTTACGCAGGTTTCAATGAGGATTTCTATAGGTTGTTTCCATAATTCTTAATTGGGCTGCTGATAATAGAAAAAATACTAATTCTGTGCATTTGAGGTTATTGTTTAAGTTTGAGTCTAAGAATAACGAGGCAAGAGCTGAATTGGGTGGAAGGGATTGATGAGCAATTTTGAAAATAATCTGGAACACCTTTTCCCAAAAGGAGTATACCAACGTGCGTGAAAATATGAGCCTATCTCTCTGCAGCTGTTCCAGCATAGGGGAGAGATGGTAGTGTTTATTTTGGCTAGACGTGATGGATTCCAGTGCCAGCAAAATATAATTTTGAGAGAAGCCTCCTGCAAACGAGCAGAGATTGTTTGTAGGGACGGGTTGTGCCAAATTGATTGCCATTTATTATCTGCAATTATGATCCCTAAGTTTCTTTTCCATACTGTCCAGAGACCTCCTGTATCACCTGCATATTGTTCTAAAAGAATGCTATAGATTAAAGACGCAGCTCCTTTTTTTGCCATATTTTGATTTGTTACATAGAGACTCAAATGACGTAAGGAGCGAAGGCGTTCCAAGTAGCTTGCAAATGTGCACAACTGAATAGACTGAAAGCAGGTTAACTGGTTTGCTATGGAACAAGTTTTGAGATGTCATAGTTGCTGTTTGACAATTACAAGCCAAAGAAACCTTCTTGGGTGATGGTTGTGTGGTTCTTTATATCCCAACTAAAGAGAACGAGGGAGCAGGCAGAGAAGGGGAATGAAGCATGCATTCCAATTCAAAGAGGATACAACTAAAAGATTTTTTGAAATTAAGTAACGGGACAAAGAAAACTGCATGTAAAAATATATATATATTGTGTTTTAACTTGTCTATCTTTTAATGAATTATATGTTTTAGAAATGCTATACAGTGGTACCTCGAGTTACAAATGCCTCAGGTTACAAATGCTTCAGGTTACAAACTCCGCTAACCTGGAAGAGTTACCTCAAGTTGAGAACTTTGCCCCAGGATGAGAACGGAAATCGTGTGCCGGCGGCGCAGCGGCAGCAGGAGGCCCCATTAGTGAAAGCACGCCTCTAGTTAAGAACAGTTTCAGGTTAAGAATGGACCTCCGGAACGAATTAAGTTCATAACTAGAGGTACCACTGTATTGTATTTATATGATTAATTACATCATAGCTTATGAAACTAGAGAATTCCCCTCCAATAGCAGAGTCATAGGAGCTAGCCATGTGACTTTGGTGCTTGTCAGAAAATCAAATGGCCCTCGGTTTAGCACCTGGTTCAGCTCCTCTGTATGACCTTTGCCTTTTCTGCCAATATGCAATGTATTTAATGTTTTATCCCTTACCCAAGAAATCAAACTAAAACATCAAAAATAAAAGACAGCTTAAAGTTTAAACTGAAGCAATAAAATGATGAAATGTCAAACTCCTTCCTCCCCAAATTCTCACCTGAATGATATTGATGTTATTTGGCACCAGAAATATAAAAGAGAAGTCAGCGCACAAATCTTTCTGAGGAGGGAGTTCCAAAACCTAAATGTCACTGCCGCAAGGTCCAGTCTCCAGTTGCCATCTGCCTAATGCCTGATGGCACACAGGAAAGCTTCTGTTGAAAATTATAGCATATGGTCAGGTTGATATGGAAAAAGGCGGATCTTTGGATAGCCTGACCATTGAAGGCTTTTGTAAGTCAATGCCTGCACTCTGAATCGAACCCGGAAAAAGACCTAGACGCCAGATTTTTAAGCGCTTGGAATGTTGTGGTCAGATCAGCAAGTCTCAGTTAATAATCTGGCCCTTTGATTCTGCATCAAATGCTTCAAAGACAGCCCTATGTCTAAGAGTTAGATAACTGTAATGGTTACCAAAGAATGGAAGGAGGTAGCAAAATTAGCAGCCCTTAGTTCTAACCCATGCTCAGTTGGATTTCTCCTGAGTTTTTCTCCATCTTTGCACCATCCCAGCCATAGCTGTCAACTTTTCCCTTTTTTAAGGGAAATTCCCTTATTCCGAATAGGATTCCTCGCAAGAAAAGGGAAAAGTTGACAGCTATGATCCCAGCTGCTTTATCATGCCAAGCTCCCTAGGAAGCAGGTTGGGATCTAGTCAGTGGGAGTTGGTCTTTGATCATCATTTCCTTATCCCATTGATCAATCAGGACTTCATCAGGAGTGACAACTGTGCCAGCTGGAAATTCTCCCAAAGGTCACCAAGAGACTGTCAATTTGCCTCTGGGAGAAGAGCAGCCTAACTGGTCCTCTTCTGTAGAGGTTTGAAGGCCCTATGTCTCTAAATCTTACCAAATAGTAATTTATCAATGAAAAAGAAATTGTGAATATGCCCCCCACTGGAATTTCAGCTGGCTGAGAACACTAAATCAAGTGTTACAGGCCATCATGTCACTAGAGCCCAACTAACTTTAGTATAGTCTCATTGCTTTCAAGGTAGCCATGGAGTCCTGAGCTATTCCTAACAAAGGAGCTCAATATGGATGTTGAAGTACTCCAGTACCACACTCCAAGGGATCTCTCCCCCCCCCCCACCAGGTCCAAAATTATCTCTGCCAGCTCAGAAAATGTATCTGTTGGCCAGCATGATGGGCAGTAGGCCTGGGCAATATATCGCTATATCATCCGAAACCAGTTTGAAGTCCATATTGTGAGGCCAGTTTCTTAATTTTTGACCTGGCAATATATTGTGAATCATGTTGTACATGTGTGAGCTTGCTATGCAAAAATCACAATGCGGGAAAAACCATGGAGCCAGCCAATGCCTCTACATAGCTCCATCCCTATTTCATACATTGCAATATATCAGTATATAGTGATTTTTAGCTGGTGATATATTGTGATGTTGAAAGCCAGATATCGCCCAGCCCTAATGGGCAGCATACCAATGGATGACAGCACACCCTGTCTTTGGTACCCAAGTATCAGTTGCATGAGCTCAAAAGTTGGGCTTTTTCCAATAGAAGACATGGAGAAGAAGATGGAATCCCTTTAAACCACAGCAACAATGATGATTCACTTTCCTACCATTATGCTGGCATTTGCAAGGATCATAATAATAATAATAATTAATAATTTTTTATTTATACCCCGCCCTCCCCAGCCAAGGCCGGGCTCAGAGCAGCTTACAAGCAATAATAAAAACAAGTTGAATGATTACAACTTAAAAACAAAATTAAAATACATTAAAATATTGAAACATTAAAATATTAAAATGTAGCCTCCTTGCAGGAGAAGGAAAAGAAAAAAGAAAGAGAGGGAGGGAATCAAATTGGCTCCAAGCCAAAGGCCAGGCGGAACAACTTTGTCTTACAGGCCCTGCGGAAAGAAATCAGATCCTGCAGGGCCTTGGTCTCATGAGGCAGAATGTTCCACCAGGCCGGAGCCAGAGTTGAAAAGGCCCTGGCTCTGGTTGAAGCTAATCTAACTTCCTTAGGGCCCAGGACCACTAGGGTGTTGCTATTTATGGACCTTGAGGCTCTCCATGGGGCATACCGGGAGAGGCGGTCCCATAGGTACGAGGGTCCTAGACCGTGAAGGGCTTTAAAGGTCAAAAGCAGCACCTTAAATCTGACCCTGTATTCCACCGGGAGCCAGTGCAGCTTGAAAAGCACTGGATGAATATGCTCCCATGGCAGAGACCCCGTGAGGAGCCTCGCTGCAGCATTCTGTACCCGCTGGAGTTTCTGGGACAGCTTCAAGGGCAGCCCTGTGTAGAGCGAATTACAGTAGTCAAGCCTGGAGATGACCATCGCATGGATCACTGCTTCACAAAAACTAGGCTACTGTTTATTGGAGTTTTTTAAGTATCTCAATATACAGTCCAGAGTTATATGGACTTTCCTACCCTGTCTGTTGGAATATATGAGATGTCAAATAATTTGACTCCTTGATCTAAGCCAAGATTTATGATTGCATGCTGAGAGATAATGGGAATTATTTTGCCAACGGATCTTTCAGCATTGGGGAAAATGTGTAACCACAGCTAACATTATGGAAACTCACTTTATTATTAGGTAGTTCCCTGTAGAATCATAACGTGATTTATTCTGCTCATTCCAGGCCTGTGTGGGAGAGATGATTTATTTCCAGAGTTTGTGACCTGGGGACAAGCTGCCCAGCATAAAACGAAATAGCACTTCCAAAATTTAGCTGCAGGTGTTGCTATTGGCTGTGAACCATGTTATTGTTCAAACTTTAAGAGCTCCATTCGATCAGGTGTTGAAAGCTCTTTATGCCTAGCATGACGCACCCATGAAATTGAAATATTAACAGCTTTTCTTCTAACACTGGATTTTACTATGCAAGGTTGTGTTAGCAGTGAACTAAGACGGGCTGAGTTCAATTAGTAACCAATTGCCTTTAGTTGAAGCAGCTGGGTTATACAAGCAGGGAAATAAAAACAACCCTTAAAACAAAACAAAAAACCCACACCATATAGGCTATGGATACAGCTAGACAACTAATTTACTGAAGAAGAAGAAGAAGAGTTTGGATTTGATATCCCGCCTTTCACTCCCTTTAAGGAGTCTCAAAGCGGCTAACATTCTCCTTTCCCTTCCTCCCCCACAACAAACACTCTGTGAGGTGAGTGGGGCTGAGAGACTTCAAAGAAGTGTGACTGGCCCAAGGTCACCCAGCAGCTGCAGGTGGAGGAGCGGAGACGCGAACCCGGTTCCCCAGATTACAAGACTACCGCTCTTAACCACTACACCACACTGGCTCTCTGGCACACTGGCTATTGAACATTCATCCTGATTTGTTTGCCGGGGGATAAGAGGACATTGGCTATTTGATGAGAATTCATTGCAATTTGTTTGTGGGGAGGTTAGATAATGCTGCATCAAAGTGTTATCCCACACTTTTAAGTGCATTTTCCTGTCGCTTGCTTTTTGAAAAACGTCTGATCTTTGAGGGAAGTAGTTTAGTTGCACACGATCGTTCTGATAATCTTAATGCATGAAAGGGTTAATACCATAGAGTAAGCTGTCCTGCCAGGCTTAGCTTACCTTGGGAGGGACCAAGTAATTAAGCTTTTGATCCCTCAATCTACCTGAGAACCTCAGCCTCTGAAGCGGCTAAACTGGACAGATTTTCCGTAAGCCAAACATGTAGTCTTTTTCTATGTTAAGGGAAGAGGAAAGTTTTGGAACTCACAAGGGCATATATTAAAGCCTAGATTTCCACGCTTTAGTTTGCTGCATGTGGTACATGGGGTGTTAGAGAATGGCTACGACTGGCCGGCTAAACCAGGTGAGGGTAGCTGATGGATCTCAAACCCTCAGTGAGTTAAGGACTTCCTCTGCAAGCAAAGACAGGCTCTGGCAGATTGAGCAGATGAGACCAATGGTGGATCCAACAATCAAGAAGGTGGTTTCTGCACATACAGGTAAATGGGGCTTGCCAACATGGGAAGGTGGCTTCTAAGAAAAGAAAAAAATTGGATCCTAAACCTCTGCAGAATATCTTTAGGAAAAGAAAAGGCTAGGGAGTGAACCCTACCCAAATCCAGAATAGATGGTGCCTTGTACGCCTGTTTCCAGCGATTCCTGCAGCTAAGCTAGTGTCATATGTATTGTTCTGCTTTGCTTTGGACCACATCAGTGAGGCTGAGAGAGGTCTTGACATCTGGGCAACCCAGGACTGCCCAGACATGTGCCTTGGGGAGGTCACTTCAATGCTGCAAACGCAGTGATTTGATTTCACCCCCAGAGGCACACTCCATTGTCTCTTGAGACAGAAGGATGCCAACAACATTACTCAGTTTCCAGAAAAAGGGGTGCTGGAACTCAACATGAACACCTCCCGTATTCTCTTATAATGGCAATAGTGCCCACCTGAGAGGTGCCGGAACTGAGTTCTGCCTGAAAAAGAGCCCTGATTTTACTGCATATGTTGTGGATTTAAAATCTTTGCTGGGGTTCCCGCACCAAAGAGTACTCTCCCCCAACCAGGATCTTGTCATACAGGAATTCTCCTTTCATAGCTATTTTTCCCTTGAACCATCAGAAATGTCCTATACTCTTCTTCTACTCTACGCTCCAGGCAGCTAGTGGTGCTAACTCTAAGTTATTGCTTAGAACGGCAGAATTACTGCATGCAGGTGCCTAACCTAGGTGTGTCTGGGAGCCTGCTCTCATCCACAAATCACTTCCTGAGTCTTTATCTGCATACGTTGGCCTGATTCAATACAAATTAATTCCAGTTGCACAGCACCTCATAAACAAAATAAACTCGAGTGTTTTCAAACAAAAACAAATGGCTAAAAAGTAAAATGCATTACAGCCCATTCCTCACACCTGGGTGACTGTCAGCACACCAGATCTATTCCTTGAATCAGGGATCTGTGAATCTAGGGATGCAAAAAGCTTGTTAAGGCAAATCATTTTCTGCCTGCTACCTGTTTAGAGGGTTTTGTTTATTCTGGCTTGCAGCCCAGAAGTTGGACCTGACAGTCTTTTAGCCTTTTCCATCTCATATGATTCTACAAGGCTGTTCCCGATTTGTTCATCCATGCTTAATAATGGGTTCTGAGCTCCTCTGCCCAAGCCACTGCAAATGGGCCCTGTCTTAATTCAGTTATCTGAGAAGGACTTGTGGATCAATTTGCAAAGCTGCTACAGGAGTTTTCTGTCTGGAGAGATGTGCTGCTTTTTGCTAAAATTCTTGCACAATGGATCTTTCCTTCCTCTGTTCCCTCTGACTGCCAGGGGCTGGGCAGAGAAGGAGGAGTGGTGGTGACCGCCTCCCCATCCTGACCCTTCCAGGCAGGAGGAAGAAGAGAAAAACAGTATAGATTTACAACAGTGGTTTGCTGGAGGTCACAGCTCAGAGGCAGATGAGGGGGAAAGCTGGGAAATAATGGGAGAGGAGGAGCAGAGACAGAGCAGCAGCTGGCTGACAAGTTGTCACTAGAAAGCATTCCAGACCCACCATCTCCAAGAACCCAGCAGGCCTTAAAAGTAGGAGAGCAAAGAGCTCGAAGACAGAGGGCACTTAGTGGCACCACCCATAGAGGAGATGATGAGGATAAGGAATGAGGAAGTGGGAGAGAAGGGGGGATAGAGATTCGCTCAGGACAATGCCATTATCTAAGAGGCTGGGTTCTATAGCCTCTCTCTGTAAAGTTTGAAATAAAAAAGGACTGTAAGAAACTTTTCCTTGTCTTTATACATCCCTGGGCAACCAGCTGCTGACAGCATCCTGACACTGACCCCCTGTATGTTCACACACACACACACAGAGGAAAACTTTATCCAGAGGATTGAAAGGAAGCTACCAAATACTATGTCTTATGAGGTTGCATTGGGAGGGAGAAACTAACCAAAATCAGGTAGCAAGAATTTGCCTTTCAATACATTCTATGAATAATACTTTAAGAAGGGGGGAGGATTCTTAACCTGGCCACTTTTCTGTTGGAAAGAAAATGCAGCTGGAAGACTCCCGATTTGGAATGCATTTCTGATATGGGTTGGGGGCCCAGCTCTTATTTGTTGACAAATGTGCTTTTAACTTCCAAGAAGTTGCGGTGAAGGCCTACTCCACTGCTTCTCGTGTATCCTTGAAAAATCACCCTGTAGGTCACTGTGTTCTGCAGATGAGTTTCTCCTGAAAGTCCCCAGAATATGAGAAGCCAACTCCACAATAATTCAGAGCAGGGATTTCAGTATGACTGCCCCTTTTGTGTGGAACAGCATCCCTGTCAAGATAAGGCAGGTGTCCACTATCTGGCTTTGAATTTTTTGGTTCATCCATCTTTTCTATCCGAATGAAAAGGTCTCAGTCTTTGGTTTTCATTTCGTTTTGTTTTGTTTTTTTAAAAAAAACAACATATTGGGGGAGGAAGTTGTACTGTTCATAAAACTATTTTTAGCTGGTTTTATTATACGTCAGTAAATCGTCTTGGGACAAATATAAAAGGAGATTCATAAATTAATGTGATGATGACGAATCTCCCCCCTGCAGCCTGCTGTGGCAGATACACTGTCCCTGAACATCTAAGTTTTCAGATGTTACCCTCTGCTGGTGAAAGGCATTCCTCAGCCGAAGAAGGATGAAGACTATTTCTCGTGTTCTACCCTGCACCCCAGTCCACTGAAAATCTACTCTGGAGGATTGGGGATTCTTCCTGGCAGAGTTTCAGGGCTGGCAGAGGGCTGCAGTTGGAGCAGGAATTTCCCAACTATCCCACCCGCTCAGTTCCACTAACATACGCCTTCTGTCAGTGGGGTGGACTGTCATGTGACAAAGGTATTTGAGAGCAGAAGCAGTAAAGGAAGCAGTAAAGGAGTCTAGAAATATTGTGAAATGCTGAAAAGCTGCAGAATCACTTAGCATGCTGAATCACTGTGACTCATCTTGGGGATGACTCATTCTCTGTTTAAGTATTGTATCTGCTTGCAGGGAGACTCAATGCCTTACTCAGTGTGTGTGAGTGTGTGTGTCTGTGTCTCAGTCTCAGTGTGTGGTGGAGCCTGTGCTCAGTGGAAACTGTGTATGCTCTGAAGCTAGCTTACTCTTCTGTTCACTATGCTGTTATTTGCAAACAAGTTTATTTTAACTCAGTAAAGCTTTTATTCTTTTACTGAAGAAGACTCTGCATTATTAATTTACGCTGCGCATCAGGGACATCCAATGGAGGCCACCCTCTGTTCTTAGATGTCATGGTTATACCTACATATATAGCTATAGATGTATCTTTTGTGAATTAATCCTAATCCCTTTTAAGATCCATCTAAATTAATGCATGTTATCACATCAGTGATAGTGAATTGCAGAAGTTAATTAACTATACAATCTGTCTTGTCCTTAAACTACTACCTATCAACTTCCTTATGTACCCAAATTCTAGTATTATGACAGAGGGATTAAAATGTCTCAGCTATTCACTCTCTTCTCACTCCATAGTTTTATAGATCTCCATAGTATCAGTCATCTTGTTTCCCAAACTAAAAAGCACTCGGACAGCTTAACTTTTCACGCAAGGGAAGATGGTCTAGCCTTGTGATCATTTCAGTTGACCTTTTCTGTATCTTCCCCAGCTTTCCAACAGTTTTTGAGATAGGGAAGCCAAAGTGTACTATTAAAAAGTCTAAATGCACCCATTTTATAAAATGTGTATATTTTTATTATGTTGCAAACAGCACAATCTTATTATGCATGTCTACTCAAAGGTTAGTCTCGCTGAGTTCAATGATGCACTACTATATATAATTATAGCCTTACCATTTTATTTTCGTACTATTTACTGATTGCCCAGTGCCTCGTATACAATCCAATTTCTACTACGGGTTGTAGTCAGCCTGAACCAAAACACATTGGTATCTATGTACGCCTCTGATCATGCACATTGGTTACTAAAACAAAAAGAAAATACGGACACAGCCATCTGCAATAGGATATATCCATTACAGAAAATTAAAGGGAAAGAAAGCACTCACTTCCAATGTCTGGCCGCAGCTTTTTATCATATTCTCTCAGCAACTTGTTTAACAACAGTGTCACGTCAGTGTCATGCGTTTTTGGAGACATTACCCATTTTTGGTTTGTCGTGAAATCTTCAAAGTCATCCTCTTCAACCTTTCTTGAGCTGCAATTCAAAACATAAACCATAGGACAGTGTCACATGAGGAAGGGCAGTGCAATGCCTCTATTTCCTCCATAATTCAGTCATTTCATGGGGAGCATTCAGAGTTATTTGTTTTTCCCATTAAAAGAAGGGGGAAAAATCAAAGGATGTGCTAACTGCCACAGATGAAAGTCTAAGTAGGACACTCTAATGGAAAATAATTGAATAGTCTTCTATCATTACTTCTCACTAGATGGTGAATCTAGGGACAAATGCCACTTTTCTTCTATATCAGTGTGATGAGCTATTTTGTGTAGTTTTTAACTTGCAGTAGCAGCCTGAGGTGGTGGAAGAACACCCTGCAGAACTCCAAATCTAGCTTCTTTAACACATGCTTCCTCATCTCTTGCCCAGGAAGAAAGTGAAGGAGGGAGGATTAGTTATTTTAATATTTCCTGATCATGTCACCCTGTTAAAAAGTCATTATATATCCTCAGCATTTCGGAGTTCAGGTATTTAATGTAGCATGTTTGAAAATAAGATAAAAGTATCCTGGACACATTGGCTTCAATCCAAAGATAAATTAACTGAAGGAGCCTCATGGAAGGAATGTTTCCAGTCACCCAAGTCTTCTTGCAGCCACACAGGCCCTCTCTGGATTCTTGGGTGGGGGTCCTCCTGGGCAACATGGAATGGGGCAGAGGGCATGAACTTCCCCACCATGAACCTCATTCAGTTAACTCATATTAGGATCCACATCTGAACTGGAATGCTTTCCCCTGCTGCTCCAGCAGCCCCTCATCCCACATCCCACATTATTCTGGAGTTTTCCCTCTGCCACTGCCCCCCAGTACTCCAAAGAGTGTTTTTTGGGGTCAGAATCTGCACTAGGTGAACAAATACAGCGATACCTCGGGTTACAGACACTTCAGGTTACAGATGCTTCAGGTTACAGACTATGCTAACCCAGAAATAGTACCTCAGGTTAAGAACTTTGCTTCAGAATGAGAACAGAAATCACGTGCAGTGGTGCAGCGGCAGTGGGAAGCCCCATTAGCTGAAGTGGTACCTCAGGTTAAAAACAGTTTCAGGTTAAGAACGGACCTCCAGAATGAATTAAGTTCTGTAGTCTGACTACATATAACACAACTTCTTGTGTTCTTTGCTAAAAGCATGGTGAATCTTGTTTCCATTTGAGGCATATTAAAAGTATACATTTCAAAGTAGAAATAGATGAACGTATTCCCAGGGACCAACTTAAATGTATAGTGTATACCCCTCACAATAGTAGTACTAGTAATAATAATAATAATAATAATAATAATAATAATAATAATTGTACCCCACCCCCAGCCACTCTTGATGGCTTCAAGAATATACAGAAGCATCATTAAACATTAAAAACTTCCCTATACGGGGTTGCCTTTAGATGTCTTCTAAAGGTTGTATTGTTACTTATCTCATTGGCATCTGATGGGAGGGCCATTCCACAGGGTGGGTGCCACCACTGAGAAGGCCCTCTGCCTGGTTCCCTGTAACCTCACAGTGAGGGAATGGAAAGCCATGCTTTGCGTGTGTGGTTTCTCTCCTCTGTGTTCCATGTCACTTTGCATGATAGGGCAGCCAGTGATGGCTGGTGGCCGTTAGGTCTGGTAGGGTAGAAGATGTGGAGGCCCACAGGAAGCAAAGCCAGATCTGGGTGCTAGAAGCTTGCTCTGCTCACAGTGTAAACTGAGATGGATCTTGGTGGATAAACCTGTGGTGGGTCCAGTAAAGTGGATGTCATTTCTGAGTCCCTGTTTAGGTGTTTGCTTGAAAGTCCCAGAACTCCCTCCTGTCTGGGGGCTGGAGGAGTTAAGAGGAGGAGGTTGGTTGCAGCAATTACCAGATAGTTTGGGTCGTGATTGGCCTATTTCTCAAGGCAGTTGTGGGAGAAGCAGGCTTTCCTAGCCCTTCTCTTTCTTTACATGTACAATGTTACAAAATTTTGATCTTGCTCATTTCCTTTCCTTCCAGCTTGTTCACCTCTCCCTCTCTTTGTAACTCTCCTGGGGTGTTGGGTTATGGTAGATTTCCATATTTGTTAACCTGCTCATTATGTCAGGGAGTTTGCTGCAGCATCCTTTCATTTATACGATGCACCATCAAGCAATTGGACATGAGTACAGCCTAAGTTAAATTACAGTTTAATACGTCTGGGATATATGAACTATTTTTTTTTTAATACAAAAAACCAAAAATGTGGAAGGAAGCTGTGTTTCATTGCTCATGGCACTTATTTCTAAGCCTTATTGTAGTTTCTCCCTCACTCTCTCTCTCCGGTGATGACACTCATGATTTGTCAAGGTACATTAAATGAATTATTTTCTTTCGGAGGTGAGTTATTAAAGGCTACAAGGCAAATTCCATCTGTATTCAGCTGCAGCCAGTGCAACTCCATTGCATGCAGAGTAGTTCTGGGTTGAGTTGCACCTTGAGTACATATCAACTGCTGGATTCCTGTTTTCTTTTGGACAGGTTTCTCCACAGTGAAATCACAACCCAACCTGAGTCCCATTCTGCTCCTAGAAGTGGATTTAGGGAAGTGTGACTAGTTCCACCACACTGGGCGCCGAGCCTAGGGGGTGCTGTGGGGTGTCACAGCTATGACATGGTGAATTTAAAGAGCAGTGAGAGGGGTTGTTGAAGAGGAATTAACGATTTGGAGCAGGAGCTGATGAAAAAAATTAATAGAGGGTAAATGAATGAATGAAGAACTGATCTGGGGTGACTTGTTGTGGGGTGCAAATTAATCAAAGAATTTATTTGCAGTGATTTGGATAAGGAAATGGTTGCCCTGCCTTCTGTGGCATTTAAATTATAAAAATCTGCATCTATACACATACGTCTTCATATGAAAATTGGTTTCTATGGGACCAAGCCTCAAATCTTTTATGTTCCTACTGGTGCCCCTGAGGAACTGATCGCAAACTAACAATGAATATGTTTGCTGCCAAATAATACGTTGAAGTGGGGGGGGGGGGGATAAAGTGAAGCTTGGCTATATCTACATTCACGTCAAACATTTCAACTTTTTTAAAATGGCTATGTACAGTAACCAGATTACATGTGGGTGGGTGAGACTAGAATATGAATTAACTCGGCATGCATATATGTTATTGGTGAGAGGGGAGATTGCATTTTGTAACTTTTTTTCCTGTAAAAAGGAGAAGTGTCTGATTGTATTGGCATTATTTTCATAGCAAATTGAATGGCTTGAAAGAAATTGCCCAACGGGACATGTAAGGACAGGTGTTTGATTTGAAATCTCAAAGCATTTGTTATGCAGACTGCACGATGGCCCTGTACTGAGAATGGTGTTCCTTCTATAGCTTCCCCAGAGTCCTTATTTCAAGGAACAAAAACCTTGCACAGCTCATCTGATCCCCAGGTCATCTGCCCACATTGCAGGCTACAGAGAATGTGGGCCACCCTCAATTTATCTTACTAGCAATATGCTCTTTGTACCAACTAGGGCTGAGCCAAAATGCTGGGTAGGGTGCTATCTTTGTAACTACCCCAACAAAGTTCTTCACCATACATCCTTGAGTAACAGGGTGAGAGAATGGATCATGTTATGGATTGTAAATAGCTAAATAAGGAAGAAGAGGTGAATTGTATGAGTAAATGGATAACTTTGATTGTAAGCAATAGAATCCCCCCCCCCAATCTGTATGGAGGAGGAGCCAGTTTTGCTTAATGTACAGTGGTACCTCGGTTTACAAACTTAATCTGTTCCAGAAGTCTGTTCTTAAACCAAAACCATTCTTAAACTGAGGTACGCTTTCCCTAATGAGGCCTCCTGCCGCCAGTGCCCTTCCACCATTTGGTTTCCGTTCTTATACTGAGGTACAGCTCGCAAACCAGGACACTACTTCTGGTTTTGCGTCAGTTCGTAAACTGAATACATCGTAAACAGAGCTGTTCTTAAACTGAGGTACCACTGTATTCATAAGTGATCTGGAGTCAGATAAAAGCAGTGAGAGGTGACGAATTTGTGGATTATACCAAATTACTCAATATATTGAACCCCCAGGCAGACTGGGAATAATTCTAAAATACCACCCCAGGCTGGGTGAGTGAAAAACAAAATGGCAAACGAGATTCAATGTGTGGTATGCAACTAAATTTCACTCAGAGTATACCCACTAAAATGAATGAACATGACTAAGCTAAGTCTATTCATTTCAATGGGTCTTGTCTGGGTAAAACTTTCCAATGTTAAGTGGGAAGTGAGCCATGCTTAGGCAAGAAAATCAGTCATGCCTATGCATTAAAATGGCAGCAAAAAATAAAATTTTAAAAAATCCAATTAAGAGATATCAGGAATGTGATGAGTACAGAGTTAAATGAAATCATTAACTCAGTATGCGGCAGTGGTGAAAAGGCAATTATTGAGAAAGGAGTATAAAAGAAACAGGCTGGTGCCATAGTGTCTTGGTATACAGGAATGGTGTGGCCATGCTTGGAATATTGTGTATGGTTCTGCCCATCCCATCTCAAAAAGAGTATCACAGCTGGAAATGGACAGACAAAATGGGATCAAGGAGATGGAGTGTCACCAGGATCCCATGAGCTTCATTCAGGTGTCTACGGATTTGCCGTTGAAGACAGTAGACGGTACATTGCATACTTATTTTGTTGCTTCTTTTATTTCTTGTATGTCTATAGCATTCAAACAGAAATACAGTGGTACCTCGGGTTACATACACTTCAGGTAACATACACTTCAGGTTACAGACTCCGCTAACCCAGAAATAGTACCTTGGGTTAAGAACTTTGCTTCAGGATGAGAACAGAAATCATGCTCCGGCGGCACGGCAGCAGCGGGAGGCCCCATTAGCTAAAGTGGTGCTTCAGGTTAAGAACAGTTTCAGGTTAAGAATGGACCTCTGGAACGAATTAAGTTCTTAACCCGAGGTACCACTGTACAGTGGAATTCTAAGAAATAAAAGAAGCAATAAAATGCAATTATAATTATTCTGACATCTTGCACAGCACAGTACAATGGCTACACCTGGCAGAAAAATTCACCGAGCCCCTCAGCAAGTGGTCCATGGGAGGAAAAGTTTAAGAACCACTGACCTATACCGTTGACTGGCCAAAGTCACTGTTGAGAACAGACCAAAGGGAGTCTTTTCCACGCAATGAACAATGAATTTGTAGAATTCACTTGTACAAAAAAAATTAAAAATGATGATGTCTGCTTACTTAGGAGGTAGACAAATTCATGAGGATGTCAAATTAGCAATGGAACCTCTATGTTCAAAGGCAATAGAACTCTGAATTTTAGTTGCTGGGGAGAGTTGTCTTCATATGGGCTTCCAGGAAGCAGGATGTTTGACTGGACTCAGCAGGGCACTTAGGTTATGAATGAGTTGGGGCCTGGGGGGTTTTATTTATTTTTTAAAATCCAAGATGACATCAGTTGTGCAGGGTGTGTGATCTGGTAGAATTTAGACCCAGAAAGATTTTGCAGGATCCAACTAAGGGTGGAGTGAGGAGATGGAACAGAGACTGGAGGGGAAGAATCCTGAATTGTTTGCATGCTTCCACTTCTGAGCTAGAGTACCAAATCAAGTGGGGTGGAGTGTCTTGTAGATCTCTATCATTATTCTTAGCAACAGTCTCAGCCTCTTGTTTACAAAGTAGCAGAAGGTAAGTGCTATACCGCAGCTGACTTGGGATATCCTTAATCAGAATTTTATGTGTGTGTTTTCTTTAATTAAACCAGTTGCATGGGGTTTCCAATCTGATTAAGAAAGTGGTGCTGTGAGGTGGGGTGTTTAACCCTTTCCCACCTGCTGATCTGAATCACCCTTCTAAAGCTGCTATTTGCCCAGTCAAGTCAAATGTAGCAATATGGTGTCTGTATGATTTCCTCTTGATGGGCAAATGGGATGGGAGTATGACTGAACACCTCTTCCCTCAGGACGAATTTCCCCAGTCGCAGTCCCACATGACTGCTGCTTTGAAGGAAAATAAAAGAAAAACAAAAAGCATGTGTCTAATTTAGTTGAGCCCGAAGCAATACACAACTATGATCAAGTTAATTTAGGTGGCAAGTTCCTTATGTCAGGGAATTTATTGCTTAAAAAAAAGAATACAGAATGGCAGAGAAGACACACTTTGCATGCAAATGGTTCAATCCCTGGGAGCTTCAGTTTAGTGGGGATGGGGGACCCTGTAGCCCTTCAGAGGCTGCTGGACTTCAAGTCCCATTAGCTGCAGCCAGCATGGCCAAAGGTCAGGGGTGATGGAAATTGGAGTCTAGCAACATATGAAGGTCATGGGTTCCCCATCCCCAAATTAAACGGATGAGTGAAATGCCCATCTCTGCCCAAAGCTCTAGAAGAGCTGCAACCAGTTGAAATAGATAGTCCTGTGATAAGATGGACCAACAGTCTGTATCAAGAGAGCTTCATGTGTTCCTTGAGGATGATATATAGAAGCATTCCCTTTTGGCAACTGTATGGAATGCACAGAACCATTTGTACAGGGCTGATCAGGCAATATCCACCATGCCACCATGGTCACTTGAATGGTGCGACCATTGCACATGGGTTGTTTCCTTTCCGTGCAATAATATTGAATTAAAGTGGAGCAATATTCACTCATCGAACTAGCACATCTGCTGCAGGACACAGTAGGGTTTCCATCTCACCAGTGGCTCTTGGGTCTTGCTAAGAAGGGGAGAGCCCTAGCTCAGTAGGCAATGGTGCGTGTAGAAGGTCCTATTGTCAAGTAGGATAGGGAAAGTCCCTACCTGAAACCCCCCAGAGTCACTGCCTATCAGTGAGGGCAATAGTGAGTCAAGATGGGGCCAATGATCTGACTCAGTATAAGGCAGCTTCGGAGGTTCCAAAATCAAAGCTAGGAAGCTCTGAGAGCCAGTCAACATTGTAAGCATCCCAGGAGACATTGTACACTGTGGAAGGATCTGGGACTAAGTAACTGCTCCAGACACTGATCTTTGGCTGAAGCTTTTTCAGATGCACCACCGTCTAATTTCTCCCCTAAAAGGGAACATCATCAGCATTTCCCCCAACCCCAAAGCAATTCAATAAAGCCAGGGTGATTTTATCACTGCATATTAGAGGATGGGAAGGGTTAGAAAGGGCAAAATGACAGAATAAAATGTGTACAGTTGTCACCTGATTAAAGCAATTTTAGTCAACGATGTGAAATAAATAAATCTGCATTGTGTGTGTGTGTGTGTGTGTGTGTGTGTGAGAGAGAGAGAGAGAGAGAGAGAGAGAGAGAGAGACTGAGACTGGATGAGCAACTGGGTCTTGTGGAACCTTCAATACAACAAATTGCACCATAACCTTTCCTTGACTAGAGCCAAGCATAATCACTTCCTCATTAGTCTTTGAGTGGGTAGGGACTCTCTGGCCCCCCCATATCTTTTGGGACTCTTAAGTTTCCTCTGTCCCAGGCACAATGGCCAATGGTCAGGGATGATGGGAACTGCAATGCAACGCCAGCTGAAGGTCCCCAGGTCCCCCTCCCTTTTAAGGTGCCTCAAGAGACTTGGTCCTTCTTCCTGTAATGGATCAAGAGGCCTCCATCTTTTGACGTTGCTCTCTTGGAGGAGGCATCCCCTCCTGGATGGCAGTGAAGGGGGAAGCTGGGGCTTGCCATTTGCAGTATCTGTAAACACTAGATTAAACTTTTTTAAAAAGTGTTGTCCAGTTATTCTGGGATGCCTTTCTAGATGAATGAAAAGGCTTTCCACCTCATTTTGTATTCAGAGGTTGCAGGCATCCCTGGGGTGTCTTATTTGGGGACAGTTTAGAGGGGGAACAGAACTTCTCCACCATTATAGGTGTGTGGATACCACAGGAATGATGAAACCATAGATTCATACTGTAAAGTTACTGGTAAGGGAAAGCAGAAGGTGTATTGTGGGTTTCCCCAATAACGTGGTGCAGCTGCAAAGGAGTTAACTTTGATTGACATCCTGCCCGTTAGCTGAAGTTTAGCAGAATTATTTCTGCGAGGAGAGAGATGGCAAAGAAGCGGCAGAAGGGATCCCAATAAAAGCACCCCGAGCAGGGCAAGCAGATCGCTCTCTGAATGACCGTGCCGGCATTTTCCAGAACGGATTGTGACACGATTATTACCGAGGCATTATCGTAACCCGGTATAATATGATTATCAAAGGAAACCATCTCTCTGGATAATCCCGGACAAGATATTTAGGCAATCGCTTTGATCCGTCTAACGAAATGAGCCTCGCAAGACATTCCCCAGATCAGCTGCGGAGAAACAAAAGCGGGCTAATCAGGCTAATTGCCTTGATCAATTTCTCCCTGTCTTGGTCCTCGACTCGCATGTTTAAAGATCAGCCGTCGTTCGCCCCCAAATCTTGACCCGGGTGAGTGAGCGTCAAACCTTGGATCTCACCGCGGCGCCACCCAAATCGCTCGCAAGTGGATCTTCTTTTAAAATACGAGGGTGCCACTTAAGACACAAACCACTTGGGGAATCTCGTCCCCTGCAGACAGAGCCTGCTTTGGGCTGTCAGAAACCTAGCTTTGCGAGGAAGGCTCGCTTTAGATTCCCCTACAAAGTGCAGAGCAAACTTCTTCCCTTTTTTTTTTTTTTTTTTTTTTTTTTTTTGCAATGGGTGGGGGCGAACGAAGGGGCTTGGGACTGAGAGGGGGCTTGGGACTGAGAGAGACTCCAGAGGACGACTACCATTTCTGGAGCCTTGGAAAGGGGGAAGAGGATGCGTGGATGGAAGGAGCAGCATCTGGGCTTACAAAGTGACAGTGTGTGTCTATGAGTTGCTCGCAGCTGGTCTATTTCACGGCTCCTCTTCCCAGCCGGGGAGAAAATCACGGCTGTGGAGGAGAGCGACCCACCCCCCAAAAATTGTTGTCATCATAACATTATTTTGGGCCGCTGGAGATTGTTGTTTTTTCGGACACGGACATTCCAAGAAAGAGGGAGGGGGAGAGACAGAGAGAGAAAGAAGCGCGGAGATGAAACTAGGCTAGGAGAAGCGCGCCAGATGAAACTTACCAGGCTTGGAAAACGGACAGGAGGAAGAAGCCCACCAGAAGCTTAGCGGACATGATCCGAGCAGCGCAGCCAAGCGAGGGGAGAAATTGCAGCAGACCCAGAGGAGGAGGAGGAGGAAGAGGTTGCAGGAGATGTTCAGGCAAAGGGGAGGAGGAGGTATCTGAGGTGAGGGAGAGCAACCACGGGTATTCTCTTCTTTTCCCCTCTGTTGGCTGTTCCTTATTCCCAGTTCCGCGCGCTGCAAGGCATATCCCGCTTTTCCTCCACGTCTCCCATAAGGCAACCCCCACGACCCCCCAAGTGCAAAGCGAGCTCTCCCTCGATCCCAGAGGGACTCCGGATCCGAGGAGGGTCTGACAGGTGGTCCGAGGTGCTCCACAGCCCTCCTCCTTACCCCCTTCCCCTCCCCCACTTCCCCCCCAATTGTCTAAGCTGGTCAAGCAAGCTGCTGGTCCACGGGAGGGTCGCGTCAGCCAGCCATGCCCCTCGGCTGGTGGAGACACGTCGGAGGAGGAGGAGGAGAAGAAGCGCCTGCAGAAAGCACATCAGGCGTTGGGCAGGAGGAAAGCTCCGATCCCCGACGTGGGACGCTTCCTCCGGACCTGGATCACCGAGGCTGCGTGGGGTCCCCCACTCCCTCCCTCCCCGGACGGCCAAGAGGTCCCTGGCTGTTCCCGGGCAGCTGGAGCCACTAGGAGCTTAGACGGTGCCTCTCCATCCTTGAGGGTCAAGGTGCTCCAGAAGAAATGGAGGGGGGCAGTTGGAGGAGCGGGATGGGGGGTCTAGTTTCTCCCCAGCTTGACTAGGCGACGGCAACAGCAGCGGCAGCAACAGCAGCACCTCCCGGCGCCGCCCGCGCCTCGCGAGGAGGCTGCTGTGTTTGGCTGACTCCTCGCCAGGCGACCCACGCTGACAGTTATTGAGGAGCGAGCCGAGCTGAGCCTCGTCAACATTGCCTCGGATGTCCTTGCGAGAGCGGGGAGGTCCCTGCCAGCTGCAGGGATGGCCAGGCGAGCGCGAAAGAGGGCGGTCACATCCCCTCCACCCCACCCCCCAACCCACCGCAGCTTTTGGCAAGACTTGGCAGCCAGGGATGGGCGACGAGGAGGAGGAGGCGGAGGAGGAGGACCCTGAATCAGAATCTGGTGGGCCAAGCAGGATCCTCTCTGGATCTGGAGACGAGTAAACACGAGCGCCGCTGCTGCCATCCGCCCACTGCTTGATCCGAAATAGAACTCGCGAGCGCAGGAATATCCAGGCAGGGAATGAGGTGGGCTAGTAGCTCGCGCTCAGGAAGGTTTGCGCAGGTTTCTAGTCCGCATGAAAACAGGGATTTCGAAAGGGAACGGGCATTTCCCTCTCCCCCGCCCATTTAAAAAACAACAAACCCGCAGCAATAACGTATTCTTTACTCCCCGAGGAAGGGAAGATGAAAAGTTGATCCAATTCCCCTTGGCTACAAACAATGGCACCGCGCCCCCAAGTCACAATACGAAGAGAATGCCAATAGCTGAAACGCTTCTCTGGAGCAACTGTGCTGAGCTTGCTGTTGCGGTGGACTTTGAGAGGACTAACCCCATCCTCGACAGCCTGGGGTAGCTTTGGAGAAATCATTTAGGTTCCTTTGGCTGAAAGAGATTAGTAGCCACCGACTCCAAAGAGATTCTAAAAGCATCACCAACCTGTTTGCCTGTGTTGCTCTTGTAACGTCTGAACCCTGCTATCAGGGTAAGTAAGAAAAGGGCCCTGATCTCCTTAAAGCTACTCAGCTATATTATAAGGACTGTACATAAATGGAACCTACAGTTAACTCACATGGAAATCAACGTATATTCCTACCTTTTTTATTGCATCCATATCCCATCCTTTTCTCCAAGGAGTTTGAGGCTGCATACATGGTTTTCTCCCTCCTCATTTCATCCCCACCACAACCCTGTGAGGAATGTTAGGCTGAGAGGTAGTGACGGGCCCAAGGTCACCCAGTGAGCTTCTTGGCCAAGCAGGGATCTGAACCCTGGTCTCGCAGGTCCTGGTCTGACACTCAAACAACTAGGCCACAATGGCTTTAATTATTTGTCGATAACTTGTCTCAGTGACTTCCATGGGATTTAACCCAGACTCGTAAGGCCTAGTGATCATACAGGGTGATGAGGTTCTACCATGCAGAAGTGGTAGAGCAAAGAATGTCACTTCAGAGTCTGCAGACTGAATATTGTTTGGAACACTCCCATGTGTTATAATCCCACGCAAATAGAAAACTACCACACTAGAGACAAAGATTCAGTTTTTTGCCTGCTGTGCTGGGTTTCTATTTGGAAGGAGGTGTGGTTTTTTTTGTAGGGAAAGCTTTCCAAAATATGAGGACATTTTCAGAGGCTCAGCCTTCCACCTCTTCCTGATTCATTTGTAGATCTGCATAGCTTTAGTTGAGTCAGGACAATCTAAGCACTTTAAAGATTCACATCACTGAGACGTACTCTGCATCCTCATTTTAAAATGGTTTTGTCTGCTGTTGTCATAAACCATCACAAATATATGAAAAGGGTGGAAATGCTATTTTTATAAAAGGGTATTTGCTCCCCCCCCCCCAAATGGTTGGATTGCTGGGGAAAATAAGGTGTTTATCATTCTATTTCATTCATATTGCAGTTACTAGATCAGAGAGAAATGTGAGTTGCAAGGGGGGGGGGGAAGTACAGTACAGTGTTAAAACTAAGGAGATAAAAAGCCCTATCATTTAAATACTAACAAAGTTATGTGCACATGTAAACTTAAATAGGATATAATGGAATAAAAACACAACACACCATAGGTTTATTAGAAGCAACTCACAATCATAAATCAGAGTTTTAGAGTTCTGCAAAACACTTCATTAGGCTTCATTTTTAAAAAGAAAACAATTCCCCCAACAGAAATATGTGGTGTCAGAGCTGGGGGTGGAATGTTCAGGATGCTCATAAGATCACAGATTTCTCCGGGCTGTACAGAGACCAATAAAGCCACACATGCACACACCCCTCTCTTAGGGGGTATAAAAGCTTTCTCAAAGAAATAGTCATTGCTTCTTTGTTCCATTCTGCTTTTGGTGCCATCTTTTTCACTGGCTATAAAACCAAGCTCATTATTCTGTAATAATGAAGCCATGGCTTCTTCTATGCCCTCTAACAGCATCTTTTCAGGTGTGGAACATCTACCCCAGGGTAGGGTAGGGGCAAATTATAGACCTCTAGGCCTCTCTATCTGACCCGCTGAACTCTCTTCTGGGCCACAGCCCTCTGATGTTTCTTCATCCCCTCCCCCACATTTTTTATTGTTGTTGTTATTTTGGCCTGGCTGAAAGGTGTGATGGCCTGGGAATCCGATTCAGAGGCTGAACCGGAGGAATCCCAGCCTGCACAGGAGTCCCCGCCTCCAGGGCCGGCTGAACTGGGGCAGGGCCTTGATTCTGAAGTGCCTGCACCTGTGCCGGATCCTCAGGAGCAGGCACCAGGTAAATCCACTCTGGCTCCGGAGGTGGTTGAGGACTCAGTGCCTACAGGTGAGTCTCCCCCTGGGTCCAGTAACCCTTCAGCCTCTCCTGAACTGCAGAGGCTCAGGGCAGAGAGGCGGAGGGAACTGGTTTCTCCCAGGAGGAGTGCTCGCCTTAAGGCCAGGAGAGGCGGGTCTCCTGGGGGCCGGGACCGCCCCTGGCCTCAGAGAAGATAAAGGCCAGTCAGCCCGGTCCCAGGTTGCGGGAGCAACGTCATTGAAGAGCTGTTTCGGCCAGCACCCAGTCCGGTTCCCCCAGAGTTCCTGTCCTTGCCCGGCTCCTCGCTGTGGACCCCGCTTCGCCCATGGAGGACTGTCTGCCGACCCTCGACTCAGGTCCTGGACCTCGCCCCACGGTAACCTCCCCCCTGGACCAGCACAAAATGTGTACTTGAACTCTGATGACTACATCTTGCTTGTCTGGATGGAAGGGTGCATGCACAAACCAGCCTACTGAACAAATGTAAAATTTACCTTAGTTGCTCCGGCTACATGTATCGCTTGCACTGTATGTTGGAAATGTTTCTCCATCCCTGTAATGTGTGGGATATGATCCATGAGAGGCAGTCAAGTACAACATTCCTTGTAATGCTAGAGAAGACATGTGAGGGAATGTTTAGTCCAGCCAGTGGAAACTTCCTGTTCCTCCTGGCTGGAGCATCCTTCCTTTTGCATGCGATAGAAGGTGGGCGTGACCTAACCTGTCCAGGTAACAAAAGGACAAGTCACGCAGCACACTCCCCTCCTTTTTGACTTCCTTCTTCGTTTGACCAGCTTTTAGCTAGGACTGTTCTGCTAGCTCTCAGCTAGCAGAAGCACTGGGATTATTGCCCCATATGGGGTAGATCCACATGCATATATTTGTAACTAAGTCTACCTTTAGGAATCCAACTGTGAACTGATGTGAGTAAACTTCTTTTATTGTCTTTGAATAAGATTGTGGTGTCTTTATTCTTTTAAGAGGGATTCAAGGGAACTTTCCAGGAACGTACAATTCAATCTGAGACAGACTGAATTCTATAATAGTGAGAGGCTCACACGAGCCTGCAACCAGCTATCTGCTGTGCATGTAAAAAGGGGAATAGAACTCTGCTAAGTAAAGGAACTTGCTAGCACAAATTAGGAAGGATATTAATAAACAATATATCCTCTCCTGCCACCCTGAACGTTCTGACAAAATAAAGATACAATAAAGATCCCTGGTTTCCTGCCGCCCTCTCATGTACCAACACAGCTACCTGATTATTACTATTATTTGCATCAGAAATAATTAACTGGGGAAACCCCCATACTACTGAATGGGAGATCTGTCATTGATGTCCACAGATCAAACTTTTGTTGCTGTTGTTAATTAATCTCTACTTACTTAGGAGTAAGGGCTCCTCCACACTTCCTCTTGTCTCACCAATTTCCCCTGAAGAAACCCACTCTTTCCCACTGAACTGGAGCAACACCAATCAAGTTTTCCTCAGATTGATGCTTGCTCCAATTCAGTGGTAAAGAGTGTGTTTTCCAAAAGAAAGCAATGGAGCGAACAGAAAACCACTCTGACTCATGCCTAGAAAGTATGGGACCAGCGGATAACCACTCAGACACGTGCCTTCCAGGCACAGGAGAAGCAGAAATGTGGGTGAGCTCTAAGTCCCACTGAGATCAATAGGATTGCACCCTAAAGTCTGTTGGTTTTAATAGGGGAAAATTAAGTTGTAATATATGAGCTCAAATTTGATGGCTTATGCCTTCCTCCCTTTTAACTGGATGCCAGTAGGTTGTTCTCCCATACAGAACCACAGAACTAGCCCCAGATCAGTTGAGAAGTGAAAGGTAAGGGAACTCAAATGCATGTCTTTGAAAATAAGTTGCTTTTTTAACAACAGCTTTTCTTAATTAAAGTTGTCTGTTTTTATATTGATTGATTGATTTCATTTGTTGCACGGTTCTTCATGAGAATCCCGGAGCAGTTTATATAATAAAACCACAAGCAAGCAAGCAAGTTCACAAATACAGTTAAGCCACATGTGTGTTCAGCCTTCAAAATACAGCAGTGCATCAAAGCCAATTGTACCACCATGTAGCAACAGAAGCAGCTCTGCTTGGTCTACACTATCATAGAGGTCACTGGGAGCAGCCACCAAGATGTCCTTCACTTGAGTTCCCACCAACTGCGCTGCAGATATTGGTAGGACAGAGAGAAAAGGCCTCATTCACTAAGCACAACCTGCATTTTTTCAAGCATCAGAAGTAGACAGTCATTCTAAAAGTAGCATGAAATGCAAAATAATTTGTGCTTATTCATTTATCTTAGGCTGCAACCCTACAGTTGGTGGGAGGGCTTCTGGGTTTGGACGGGTTCATAGGATGTTTTGGATCTCCCTTTCTGAGAGAGAGGGAGAGAGAGAGAGAGAGAGAGAGAGAGAGAGAGATGTTCACCCTTGTGAAGTGAGATCTAACTATGTGCAGTCTAGCCTAAAGGTAAAGGTAAAGGACCCCTGACAGTTAAGTCCAGTCGCAGACGACTCTGGGGTTGCAGTGCTCATCTCGCTTTACAGGTCAAGGGAACTGGCATTTGTCTGCTTCACAGACAGTTTTTCCGGATCATGTGGCCAGCATGACTAAGCCGCTTTTGGAACAATGGAACACTAAAACCAAAGCAGCGCACAGAAATGCTGTTTACCTTCCTGCTAGAGCGGTACCTATTAATCTACTTGCACTTTTTGGCGTGATTTTGAACTGCTAGGTTGGCAGGAGCTGGGACCAAGCAACGGGAGCTCACCCCGTTGTGGGGATTTGAACCGCCGACCTTCTGATCAGCAAGCCCAAGAGGCTCAGTGGTTTAGACCACAGTGCCACCTGTGTCCCTGCAGTCTAGCCTACTGCAGCAGAAATCTGAGTAGCCCTTGCCAACTTCAGTAAAGGCAAAATCTATGCCATAGGTAAAGGGGGGGGAGGGAAGGTTTTCTAGGGTTGATCGGGGCATTAGGAGAAAACATGGCTCCGTAGCCTGCCCTCCAGTGACATGTCTCCAAAATGGGGGAAGACATATTCCTGGAAGGAGCTGGCAGATCTATTTTCACTGCCTCTAGAAATTAAAAAGCATGGAACAAATGCAAACCCCACCACATTCACCTTTCCCAGCTGCTGCCCTGCATCGAGCCTTGGACAATTCAGATTGTCTGATGTCATCATTGATCCCAATGCATTGGCAGTATCTTTCTGTCTGCCCATGAACTGTTCTCCTGGGTCGCATGGATTTTCTAAAGCTTGCTGCCTCTTTGGAAATGGAGTCTTTAAACCTCTACTTCCACGTAGGAGGCTATTCCCATGGTTACATTACCTCATTACAGTTCATGCAAATTAATAATTACCTGCTGTAAAAGCTACATTTGACGGTTGCCAGAAGGGCAAATCTAGTTCAAACACAGAGGTTCCTACAATTGGAGGGTTCTTATTCCTGCTTGTATTCATTGCTGTGACCAATATGTTTCATGCTAATTTGCTACTTGGAATGTTTGTTTAAATGCAGTGTGGGCTTCTGCATTGGCCAGATAAGCTGCTTGGACAGTAAGTGCCTTGTTCTGTATCAATAACTATTTGTGAGGTGCAGGACTGAGGTAGCAGAGGAGATGGCGTGATTCACAGATCTGTTGCAGAAGGAAGGCATTCGGTCGCTTTGCATGATGTGTTGCTTTTCAGGAGGATGTGTTCAAAGGGGAGCTTCCTCTGTGGTGGGTGGTGGGCTGCTAAATCAGAAATGAGGTGGGAAGCATAAGGAAGAAGAACTGGCTAGATAAGGGGTAGGGGGAAAAGGGCTTTCTTCCCTTACATAACCAGTAACCATCATCTTTCAGCACTTGAACTCCGGACAGCTCCAAAGAGCCAACAACAGTATAGCAGTACAGTACAGTATAAAATAGGGGCGCGGGTGGTGCTGTGGGTTAAACCACAGAGCCTAGGACTTGCCGATCAGAAGGTCAGCGGTTTGAATCCCCACGATGGGGTGAGCTCCCATTGCTTGGTCCCTGCTCCTGCCAACCTAGCAGTTCGAAAGCATGTCAAAGTGCAAGTAGATAAATAGGTACCGCTCCAGCGGGAAGGTAAATGGCATTTCTGTGTGCTGCTCTGGTTCGCCAGAAGTGGCTTAGTCATGCTGGCCACATGACCCGGAAGCTGTACGCCGGCTCCCTCAGCCAATAAAGCGAGATGAACGCCGCAACCCCAGAGTCGGCCACAACTGGACCTAATGGTCAGGGGTACCTTTACCTTTTACTTTTCAGTATAAAATTGTCTTTTTTTTTTTAGTTAGTTAGAGCTTGCACAATACCCACAACCAGCACAGAATGAACAGCCAGGGAAACTTTGTAGTTGAGGCATTTCTCCCCTTCCTCTATAGACTATCCTGTGAGGCGGGGAAGCTGTCCTCCCTTCAGTTGCCAACTATGCCTCAAGTTACTGTGTTCCAGCCCAATGACAACAGGGAGCTGCTGCCTTAACAGTCCTTTTTTTTTGGCTGCAGGATCTTCTTGCAGCTGATCCAAGAAATGCTGCTCAGAAAGCCTTTTGTTGCTGCTGTGCTGTTTCCAGCTGAGCCCATTCCTCCCCACCCATAGATTAAGCTAGGAGCAAGCCACAGGAAGTTCTATTTATGGGAGAATTGCCATTGATCTTAAGACAGCAGCTATTGCTTTGGGCTGCTGTTTGGACCATTGTGCTTTAATAGAAATTCCGAAATGCCTGTCAGGTAGGTTTAGAAATGATCGGCTTCTTTTAAATATGTTGTTGCAGAGAGAAGTTTGAAACCTATCCCATTAAGTGAGGCAGGCAGAGTACTGCTATCTGCAAGCAGGCACACCACTCACTGCTTCCACCAAAAAACCTTTGTCCCCACTGTGTAAGGACGTGTGGATCCAGAATTGGCCTTCATAGTCACTTACAGACACACCATTAAGACTGTGTTCATGGAAGACAATCTTACTCGGCCATGAGTGATCACCAAAGAAGAAGACCACTCACTACTTGATTGCTCAGTGCTCCATCACTGTGGCTGAACATGCAACTTCCTTCACTGGAGTATTAAAATTATGATGATGATGATTACTTTAATTATTATCGAATTGCCATTTACGTGTGTCTGAAAGGGATTAACAAACATACTGTGAAAAGTGTTTTAAGCAGCTTTTAAAAAATAGAACAAAAAAGGTAGGTTTAAAGACAATGAACACCCAAGGCAGAGACCTTTTCAGCCATCTGGAAAAGGTTGTCAAAACAGAAATGTCTTCAGTTGTTTATGAAAGGAAAAGATAGTGAGTGCCTGTTGTATCTCAGAAGAAAGGCTGTTCCACAGAACAGGGCAGCCCCACTGAAAGCCCTGCTCTGAGTTACTATGGACTCCTGATATTTGGGGGACTTGAAGGAGAATCTCTGCTGCATAGAGGTCTTAATATTTTTAGAACCAAAACTTGTCCAGGTAGCAGATTGGCAATTGGTGCAAATCCCACAACCAAGGTGTTCTCTGCTGGTGGTAGTTTGCCACCACAAGTAACCTAGCCACTGCATTCTTTGCTAAATGGCACCTAATCTCCTAGTGGCTGCTCCCAATAGCCACTCCCAATGTTAATCTGGTGCTCTAATAGCACCTTGGGCCCAGTGTGGTGTAGTGGTTAAGAGCGGTAGACCTGTAATCTGGTGAACCGGGTTCGCGTCTCTGCTCCTCCACATGCAGCTGCTGGGTGACCTTGGGCTAGTCACACTTCTTTGAAGTCTCTCAGCCCCACTCACCTCACAGAGTGTTTGTTGTGGGGGAGGAAGGGAATGGAGAATGTTAGCCGCTTTGAGACTCCTTAAAGGGAGTGAAAGGCGGGATATCAAATCCAAACTCTTCTTCTTCTTCTTCTTCTTCCATGGACCCATGGGCCTAAGGAGCAGTGGTGTAGCATGGGTTGCCAGTGCCCGGGGCCGTATGGAAGGGTGGGAGGAAAACAGATGGAGTACTCATACACATTCAATATGCCTAATGGAGTCCACATCACCCAGGAGATTGCAGCCACAGAGATAAGAAAAGAATAATAATTCCATCGTCTGGAGAGGTCACTTCCTGGTTTGCATGGGGAAGCCATTTTCAATGGAGCCTAGCAACAGAAGCACACAACTGTCTTGAGGCAGCACCAGGTGTTAAAATTTTGCACCCCTAACAATTTTGTGCCTGTGGCAACTGCCCCTATGCCCCCCCACGCTCTGCCAGGGAGTAAAACATAACCAAAGATAAGGGCCACAGACTCCAGATTGTTACTGAAACAAATTGAAACACAATTCAGTAATCCAATTTTCATATAGAAAATAACATTGGGTTGCTCAACAGAACTTCCCCTTCCTCTCCTCTTCTCAAATGCCCCCATGCTTGCTTTTACCTAGCCTTACTGAAGGTTTGGCCTCCTTGCGGCTTCCTCAGTTCCCCTGCTCTGTCCCCCTAGTTTTCAAAAAGAATATCTGAGTTTCCAAGCATGACCTTTCATCTACCTTTCCTGACATTTTGGAATAAAGTTCGTAGTTACCCAGCCAGTGCCGTAGGTTAGGATTGTGTTCTTTTCAGATAGGTGAGAGCATATGAAAGAGAGTTGCATAGGAAGAATCGGGGGGGGGGAGGGGTGAGAGAGAGTATCTGAGCATCTTTTATATTGATCAGCAACTGGGTGGTACCACAGCCATCAGTTTTCCATCTTGCACCTACCTGGGAGAGGTCATAGGAAAAAGAGAGAGAGATGTCTTTATGTCAGTATGCACAACAAACCAAAAGAATACCCATTGAAGGAAGCAGCAGTAATTTATAGTTTACCTCAGAAAGCGATTGAGCTAGTACAGTGGTGCCTTGGGTTAAGTACTTAATTCGTTCTGGAGGTCCGTTCTTAACCTGAAACTGTTCTTAACCTGAAGCACCACTTTAGCTAATGGGGCCTCCTGCTGCCACCGCACCACCGGAGCCCGATTTCTGTTCTTATCCTGAAGCAAAGTTCTTAACCTGAAGGACTATTTCTGGGTTAGTGGAGTGTGTAACCTGAAGTGTATGTGACCTGAAGCGTATGTAACCTGAAGCGTATGTAACCCGTGGTACCACTGTATTGTGGCTCCTCTCAAACAATGCAGATATTTTTTTCCAGCTTGCTCAACAGGGAGTTGTTAAGGGCATTGGAAAGTGAAAGGAGATGTTTGATTTTACTGGATACAACATTTTAACCTCTGTGATGCCAGTAGGCACCCCCAACCATGTAGGCATACATTGATGGCATAGTGATCCTATGGGAAATTGCAGTCAGATATAACTAGCAAGCTTAAGGCTAGTTAATGCATGATGGGGTTAAGACCACAGATCTGTATTCCTAGACTCAGCTAGACTCCTCAGCTGGAAGGAGGAAAGTTAAGATTCCTCCTTTGTTTGTTCTTCTTTCACCACATGAACTCACTGAGATAGGATGTGCCTGAGCTTGCTTGCTACAAGCTCAGACTGCATAATTATATTCCCCTATTTTGCTATGTTTTATGTCCCAGGAATTCTTCTTGTGTTTACTTGCTGTTGCATGGATAAATGCATGAATCTGACCTTTGGAAGTTTTGTAAGTAAAGCTGTTTTAAACTTATAAAACTGTATGAACTTTTCACTGTGAGATGGGTAGAAACGGGGAAGCTCTGATTGCAGCTAGAATGAGATATTTTAAAAGTCTAATAACCTATTATTCTCTGGCTACACTACTTTTGTGACTTTAAAGCTCTGCAGGGGCTTCCCTCTTACTTAGCCCCATGTTTGAATGTAGGCATTCGTCAAATTCTGTTTTTATTTAACCAAATATCGACAGATCCTTGATTCTCCATTGTGTAGCCCAAGAGGCAGCCGCCCACTCTAGTTAGATACAGATTTGCCAACAAGTACTTTAGAGGATTAACATTTTTTAATCTATTAGAACAAACAACCAAAAAGACTTTATACAAATTACAGTGGTACCTCTAGTTACGAACTTAATTCGTTCTGGAGGTCAATTCTTAACCTGAAACTGTTCTTAACTAGAGGCGTTCGTTCACAAATGGGGCCTCTTGCTGCTGTTGCGCCACCGGCACACAATTTCCGTTCTCATCCTGGGGCAAAGTTCTCAACTCGAGGTAACTCTTCCAGGTTAGTGGAGTTTGTAACCTGAAGCATTTGTAACTGTAATGTCAATTTAGTGGAAAACAAAGTTGCAAAAAAGTGTGATTTGAATAGTTCAAAAAACCTAGGATTTGAAAAATGGTTCACTAGGGCGAATTTCTGAAACCAATTCCTAATTTTAAGAACAACCACAACAGAGAAGATCTTCAGTTCAAGTCGCATTTCATTTCAATACCAAAGCTAATTGCAGGTGCGGAAATGAAAAGCCAAAACTTACAGGCCATTGATGTGGAAAGTCACAGAGAACTCACGAGTCCTTTCTTTCCCTGCTTGCTTTGTTGAAGATGGTAACATTAATGATGGTAAAGTGATATGCTGAGGAACTTTTCCCTTCATCTCCGACCTTTCAATATAACTGGAGTAAAAAGACAGCACTAACTTGAGAGCAGAACACAAGACAACACATAAGTAGCAGTAACAGATGGAGATCCTTATAAGCAAACCTTTGAAAAGAATAATCATCCTTTGAGCATTTCTGTTTATTCAGTAATCTTCCTTAGGATATGTATGGGAACATATGGATTTTAATTATTTTTGTCAACAGATCACCTGACTCAGTTATCAGATCATTCCTGAGCAGGAACAAGAAAACTCTTTCCCCCCCTCCATAGATTTTATTGGAATATAGAAAAAGGTATACAGAAATTATTATAAAATATCTTTTTTGTCAAAGTAAAAAGTTAATTTAGATAAAAGCACAAACCACAACAAAAGCAAAAGAAAGAAAGAACTTCTTGTTCCTCGTCTATCAGCTATTTGTAAATGTTATTCAACTCATCCATTCCAATATTACACCTAATAAAACCACTTTCTATAAACCAACATTACCTTCAGTCTTCAAACCCAAATGTCATTAGTTCATTTTCTTTTTCACACACAGAGTCTATAAGAGATTCCCAATCTTTAGTCAATGTTTCCCTGATTAAACATGTAAATTTCACCATCTCAGCTACGTCCAATAATTTTAACAACCGTTCTTCCATTTTTGGGAAACATGAGTTTTTCCATCTTTTTGTGTATAAAAGTCTCACCGGTGGAATCATGTCTTGGAATAAAATGTCATAGTCCTTTTTCTAATTGTTTCTCCATAAGTTCCAGCAGGAAGAGTTCTGGGTTCAGTTGGAAGTTAACCTTCAAAATTCTCCGTATCATTGTTTGAATTTGTATCCATTTTTTAATAGCTTTTTTACATTCCCGCCCCCCCAAGCATGATAGAATGTGCCTTCATGTTCTTTAAAGGTAAAGGTAAAAGGTAAGGGACCCCTGACAGTTAAGTCCAGTTGCGAACGACTCTGGGGTTGCAGTGCTCATCTCGCTTTCAGGTCAAGGGAGCCGGCGTTTGTCTGCTCTGCAGACAGTTTTTCTGGGTCATGTGGCCAGCATGACTAAGCCGCTTCTGGCGCAATGGAACACTGAAACCAGAGCAGCACACGGAAATGGCATTTACCTTCCCGACGGAGCGGTACCTATAAATCTACTTGCACTTTTTGGCATGCTTTCGAACTGCTAGGTTGGCAGGAGCTGGGACCGAGCAACCGGAGCTCACCCCATCATGGGGATTCGAACCGCCAACCTTTTGATCTGCAAGCCCAAGGCTCAGTGGTTTAGACCACAGTGCCACCCTTTAAACCTCCATCTTTAAACTTCCAGCAAGTATTTAGAATATTTTTATACATTCTAAATAACATCTGAGGGGTTAAATACCAACGGCACACCATTTTATTAAAATTTTCCTTTCAATCATAACGCAATGTGTATTTTAACCCTATAATCCCATATGCTCCCATTGTTCCATCTGTATATTATACCCAAAGTTATTTTTCCAATTTAATTAAACATTATTTAACTTGTTCTTTTTTGTATTTCAAATTTAAAGAGTAATTTGTACAATTTCACAATGACATGTTCATCATCTGTACACAACTATATTTCAAAGTCTATCTTTTTTTTGTTCTGATACTGAAAGTCTTTTTATCTAACTTAAATCTCTCTGTAAGCTGTAAATAGCAAAAACTTTGGATGTGACCTTCCCTTGCTAAGTAAGTGCACAAGAAAATTCTTCTGTCAGCAGTCAATAATTAGCTAGAAACTAAGTGGGAATTTTGATTATCTGTATTAAACAACTACCGTAGAGCTATAAAAGGTGGTTGTTAAGCCATCTAGCTTTTATGGACTCCTCCTGTGGTATTTCAAGCAAATTACTGCATTTAGCAGTAAAATGACACAAAGTGCTATAAAGTTAACTGCAATTTCATCAGATTCTATTATGATTTACTGATTTAAAAAATAAAAACCAAAATAAAATAAAATAAGAAAGACTTGTAGAAAACGTCACTGAAATTTATGCACATTCTCCCTGTTGCTTTTCATTGATCTTAGATCAAGCCTGCAGATGCAGACACAGAAAGAACTATGAAATGCCATTACAAACAAAAGCAAACCATCTAGTGGATGACTGTAGCTAAAGCAGGGATTAGTCAATGTCACGGCAAATGCAAACAGTGCACCTTTCTTGAACAAAGTAAGAAATCTGGCAAAGCAATGTGGAGATCACAGACTGTGCACAATCCATTGATAGAAAACAAGGTCCAGATGACCTGGGAAGCATAACATCCTGCAATATATACTTCACTGGTTTTTATTATTATTATTATTGTGCAGAGAGTCACAGTCAAAACAAATGCAAGGTACATCAGGGTTTGTACCAGTGACCAGGCTTGACTGAAATGATAGGACAAGCTATTTGAAATCCAGGTTCCAATTGAGAGACACAGTCTAAGGGCAAAGAGTGGACTTAGACAGAAACATAAGAGGCTGCAGAAAAAGTGTGGGAATCCATGCAGCATGGATGGAGATAGCACCACAAGTATTGCTCAGTAGGATGTTGGAGAGATCTCAACAGGGACCAGAGAAAAGGCATTTGTTACAACTCATGGGCCAAACCATTCAACTTGGTTGCACAGCCAGGAAGCCATAGGTCTTAAAGCAGTCAGTTTTTGGAACATATGCGAGAGGTTGGTTTCTCATGCAATGCATTGGACAGAACTCCAGAAGAACACATGCTGATACCCCTGAAAAGCAACTGTCATTATTGCATAGATCAGATGCCCATTTCACTTCCCAGGAATATGTCTTTCTGAAAGTGCATTTCTATTTTATAGACAGTAAACAGATCATTTTACAGCAGTGGGAAAACACAGATCCATGTACCAAATTTGGACCATCAGGCCTCCCCACTTGACCCATGAAGTCATTTTGACCAAGCCATGGGAATAGAGGTATTGCGTTAAAGGGATCCATGAGGAGGTGCTTCTGTCTGGATGCCCAGGCTAGGGCCATACCACTCATTGAGATGGCACTCCACTGAGAGGTGGTGCCTATTTGATGCATGCCGTACATCAATTAATGCCGACCTTGTTGTTGTTGTTGTTGTTGTTTAGTCGTTTAGTCGTGTCCGACTCTTCATGACCCCATGGACCAGAGCACGCCAGGCACTTCTGTCTTCCACTGCCTCCCGCAGTTTGGTCACACTCATGCTGGTAGCTTTGAGAACACTATCCAACCATCTCGTCCTCTGTCGTCCCCTTCTTCTTGTGCCCTCCATCTTTCCCAACATCAGGGTCATTTCCAGGGAGTCTTCTCTTCTCATGAGGCGGCCAAAGTATTGGAGCCTCAGCTTCAGGATCTGTCCTTCCAGTGAGCACTCAGGGCTGATTTCCTTAAGAATGGAGAGGTTTGATCTTCTTGCAGTCCATGGGACTCTGCCAACCTACGTAGCATCAAAAGGTCGGTCTTTTATATTCTGCTGCCAACGTTAGCGGGCTTTATTGTTTTGTGCGCTTGTTGGCATCGTAGTTAATGGATAGTCTTTCCCCCCTAAAAAAAAAAAGGTCAACAGCTCTGGCATTTCCCCCCTAATAAAAGTTCAACAATTTTTGCCTCTCTTCCCCCCAAAAAGCTCCTCCCCCCTCCAATGGCAACGGGTAGATCACTGCAGTCTCTTGGGAGTTGGATCATCTCACAGTCGGACTGGTTGATATCTGTTGTAACCCAATGCCTTTGCCAAACAACTTGCATTTGTAATCGATTAAGGTGTGGCCCAATCATGTTGTCACATGTGGTCTTTGGTCAGAAGTAGCTTGTGAGGTGGAGAGCTACAACATGGCACCTGGACTTGCAAAAGATTGGTCAAGAGCCTGGGGAAAATTAAAGCAGGCTGGAACTCTATACATATGTACTAGGAAGTTCCCTGGAAATGAGAATATACCAGGCCGGACTATTGGTCTCTTGAGCCAAGCATCACCTACTACAGCAAGTCTCCGGCAAGGTATTTGCTAGCCCTGCTTACCTGAGATCTTTGAAATAGCAGATACTGGGAACTAAAAATGGGGCCTCCTGTATCCAAAGCATGTGCTGAGCTATGTTTCCTCAACACCACCCCAAATTCTGGGGCAGAACTCATCTGCAGTGATGAAAAGAATGTTGTGTTGGGATAAGCTGGAGTGAATAAACTTCCCTCTTAGCTCATGACTCTCTACAAAATATTCACAGTGTGTTTAGTCAGGTGTTCAGACCCACTGTGATCATGGAACTGCTTCCTGGTCAGTGTGCATAGGCTCAGCTTACAAACGATCTCTTTAAGGCTCCGGAGACTGCACAAGTGTACAGAAATGCAAAGAAATAACAAACCTTAATTGCAATGGCCTTGATGCTGATTAGCTTTATTCAAATGATGTGCACTGGAAATAAGTGGATGAGATTGGGCCCTGCAGCACATGTTCTGCTGAGCTGAAGAAAGTAAACTTTTTTTTCAAGTTTCAAGCATAGCCCTCCCGTTCATTGCTTTCCACCAGGAGCAGTCCTTGTCTTCTGGCTTCTGTGGGTATGTACCAAGACATCATCACCATCTAATTCCCACAGAAGTTCAGAAGCGAAAGCATTTGCACAGTTCACACACCAGCTTAATCATAGAGAAAGGATAGCATTTGCATAGCTCATGCTGGTCCAAAGGACCATGTTACTCTGGGTGACGCTCTAAGCCATTTTAACTCACTGTTGTATACTCAGTAAGGTGAATAGTCCTAGGAATAGTGCTACTTGAGTTTGGGCGTCCTTTAGAGTGGGAGCAGAAGGAGGATTCTTCAGCCCAAGTGCCACATTCCCTCATCAGCAGTTTTTCCAGGAGCTACACATGTCTTCATCAGTAGAGCATGAGACTTTTAATCTCAAGATTGTGGGTTTGAGCCCCACGTTGGGCAAAAGATTCCTGCATTGCAGGGGGTTGAACCAGTTGACCCTTATGGTCCCTTCCAGCTCCACAATTTTAAGAGTCTACGATTCCAGGGTTAAAAGCAGGTGGTGCCAGGAGCAAAAGTTGACAACAGAACAGATGTGACTCCTATCTCTGTATAGTAGGTGACATCACTGCCACCTAAAAGCCAGTTTTCTATTCCCCAGCACTGTTACATATCTTGCCATCCTCCACCCAGGCAAGTGAGAGGCATTATCACAGTTCAAGGTTACCGTATTTTTCATTCTATAAGACGTACCAGACCACAAGACGCACCTAGTTTTTGGAGGAGGAAAACAAGGGAAAAAAATATACTGAATCTCAGAAGCCAGAACAGCAAGAGGGATCGCTGTGCAGTGAAAGCAGCAATTCCTCTTGCTGTTCTGGCTTCTGTGATAGCTGTGCAGCCTGCATTCGCTCCATAAGATGCACACATGATTCCCCTTACTTTTTAGGAGGGAAAAAGTGAGTCTTATAGAGCAAAAATTACGGTACATTCCATCTGAATAAATGCACTTGAGGAGACTCCTAGTTCTGATGGCTGACACTCAAGGGAGATCTCTACATAACCCCCAGCCATCAGTCAGTCACTGGGTTATTCAGAAGAGATACACCTAACAAAGGAAGGTTCCCTGACCATCTTAAGGTCACTCTTAAGTTTTGGATGGAAGGGCCAAAGCAGAATGAAGCCTGCAGCTACAGCAGTTCCTTGCAACAGTTGCCTTAAAAGGTGTTTGAAGGTAAATGGTCCTTCTAAGATACAGTTACACTGCAGGAAGCTTAGGGAGAATTGTTCTGTTCTTGTGTGAATTAATATTCTCTCAGTGTCTGTTGCTCTCTGCCTCTGGACACTGTAAATATGAGTGTCCCTGAGAAGGAGCCTAACTGCTTCAGCCCCTAGGTAGTTTCTCTTCACAGAATAAGTACTATGTCCCTGGGGTTTGCCAGCTGAGTCCTTCTGTTTCCTTTGCCAACTCCCATTTTCCCAAGTAGGTTATGATGAATGATGCCCTGAGGTACACCATACGTTTGAGGGAGCCTTTAGAAGCAGATTTTCTGTTCAAAGATGGAGCAATAAACTGCAATGATTCTGGCACCTTGCACCTAGTGCATGCCAATTCAGATGCACAACTGACCCCACTAGAAAATACTCCCAAGTAGCTATGTATATAGCACCTAGGCTGTGACCCAAAACACACTTACAGGAGAGCGTGTCCTATTGAAGAAAGAGGGATTTGCTCTTGAATAAATATGTATAAGAATAAGGTGCTCTAAAGTCTCTCTACATTTGCTTAAGAATGAGCCCCAATTGTACATAGTGAGGTCTACTACAGAGTAAATGTGAGCCAGAAAGCAGACTTCATGTCAGCTTGCAGTGGCCCTGCAGCAACTAACCATCACCTTTCCCCAAGAATGTTGTACAGGAAAATTAGGAAGTTCCATAGCAAAAGTGTGATCAGTGATTCCAACCAATCAATAATACACCACCCATCTGGGGAACCTTCAATAAAATATAAAAAACCAATATAACATCAAACATTAAAAATTTCCTGATAAAGGACTGGCTTCAGATGTCTTTTAGAAGTTGCGTAGTTCTTATCACCTCAACATCTGATGGGAGGGTGTTCCACAGGGTGGGCGCCACTACTGAGAAGACCCTCTGCCTGGTTCCTTGTAATCTCACTTCTCGCAGTGAGGGAACTGCCAGAAGGCCATCGGATCTGGACCTCAGTGTCTGGGTTGCATGATGGGGGTGGAGACGCTCCTTCAGATACAAGGACCGAGGCTGCTTAGAGCTTTAAAGGTCAGCATCAACACTTTGAATTGTGCTCAGAAATGTACTGGGAACCAATGTAGATCCTTTAGGACTGGTGTTATATGGTTACAGCAGCCGCTCCCAGCCATCAGTCTAGGTGCTGCATTCTTGATTAATTAGTTACATCCTCACACATCCAAGAAGCATAGCAATTGCAATCACACACACACAAACATACTGTACCAAGATACCCTGCCTCCCCACAATGGTTAATAAGTTTGATGCACAGATCCCTCCCCTACTCCTTCCTTTTCGAATGCTGTTCCCATCATCTGCTCTCCAATATCCATAAGAATGCAAGTACTGTTATTGATGGTGCATTGTGCCATGTTTGTGTACGGCAGCATTATGCTCCAGTACAATACCATTTCTTGGCTTAAACCTGAAATAGAAACCATTAATTGTGTCCACAGTATTTTGCTGCATTCAACAACTTTTGTAAGGAAGCAAACGCTTTCATAGAAAACCTAAATTCCTCCTGTAGGGCACAAAATGAGATAGAAGGTAATAGAAAATGGACCATTATGGCAATATTTTAGCAACACCATCGAGAGAGGAAGGAAGGGAAGGAGAAAAGCAGCACTGGAAACTCAGTTTTACAATGTTGCCCTTTTGATGGCGGAAGGGACAGGCTAAACTGAATCAGAACTGCGGAGAGGTGTTTGCAGCTAGGAAGTTTGGGTCTGAAATGTCTTAGGATGCTCTCTGCACAGTTACTCTTCAATGGCACAAACCTTGAGAGCAATTTCTTATTTCACCAGATTTTTTTTAAAATGGAAGATATTGATGATTAGTAGTTGTGATTTATGGAACAACCCCCAAGTGTTGAGTGGAAATCAGAATTCACAGGCACAGGAGGGCAGGGCCTTTTTGGTATTGGCCCCATGCTTGTTGAATTCTCTCCCTAGGGAAATTATAGAGAACTGGCTTTCAAGTAGACCCTGAAAACGTTTTACACTCGCAATTTCTTAATATGTAGCACTCTTGCATTGTTTTACTGCTGCTGCTTTAATGTGGGACTTATTCCCAATAAGTGGGTTTAAAATTGCAGCCACACAAAACCCCAAACTCTCATTAGATATGGTGGAATGGCTATCATGTCTAATAGTTGCCCAATCTGGGAGGTTGGTTACCAGAGCATAGACAACAGAAGTTAGGCTATCCCTGTCCAGACAGGGGCACAGCTGGGCCACCAGCCAAACTGGTGGAAGACACTCTACATCATCGAGGCCACCTGAGCCTCAAGTGAGAGTGAAGGATCCTGAAGTACCCCTAAACAACATACCTGCTCCTTCAGAGGGAGTGTAACTCCACCAAGAGTAAGCCACCTCTCATCCACCCAGTCTAGGTAACCAACCCTCCCTAACACTCCCTTAGTCTTATTGGGACTGAGTGTCACTTTATTTAGTCACATCTAGTCCATTACCAAGGCAAGACATCAGCCCAAGACATCACCACCACACCTGCAGATATAAATGAGAAGAGTCGTAAAACGAGGGCTAGCAGCTGGGACTTCCAAGAGGCTGAGGGACTCTCTTGCTGTTCTTAAGCCTCCCCTGGATGAAAGATGAGGTAGTCTGCTGCAGATCATTTAGCCTGCAGAGAAGACCTCGCCCTCTCTGAACTGTATTTAGGTTATGCTGCAGAGTGTGAGAATGTTCAGGGAGACAGGAGAGGAAATGTTGTTTGTTAATATCCTTCCTAACTTGCGCTAACAGGTTCCTTTACTTAGCAGAGTATACATTCCCCTTTTGACGCACAGCAGATAGCTGGTTGCAGGCTTGTGTAAGCCTCTCACTGTCATACAATTCAGTATTGAATTGTATGTTCCTGGTAAGTTCCCTTTTATCCCTCTTAAAAGAATAAAGACACGACAAACATATTTAAAGTCAAAAAAAGAAGTTTACTTACATTCAGTTCACAGTTGGATCCCTGAAGGCAGACTCAGTTACAAATATGTACATTTAGATCTACCCCTTATGGGGGAATAATCCCAGTGCTTCTGCTAGCTGGGAAGCTAGCAGAACATTTCTAAGTAAGAAGCTGGTCCGACAAAGAAGGAAGTGAAAAAGAGAGTGTGGCAGCATGCCTTGTTCTTTTGTTACCTGGACAGGTAAGGTCACGCCCACCTCTAGTCACATGCCAAAGGAAGGATGTTCCAGCCAAGGAGGAAACAGGAAGTTTCGACTGGCTGGACCAAACATCCCCTTGCATGTCCACTCTAGGAAAACAAGGAATGTTGGGTTTGGCTGCTCTCGGTGGATTACATCCCACACAGGGGCTCCTTGGTGTGCAGTAAGGCCAACAACAGCAGCTGGGACTTAATTGTCTGTTAACTTTTTCTCCTTTTTGCTCTGTACTTATGACTAAGTCTAGATTATTTCTTTTGCAATATTGAACTTATTTCATTTGCTAAGTTGTTGACCTTTTCCCTTATCTCACTTCGTTGACATGCTTTGCAAACACTTTTCCTCTCCTCTTCCTCCACACACACCTCTCAATGTTTTGTGGATGGGTGTTGTAAGCTGCTTTGGTGTCCAGCTCACAGTGGAAATGGAACATACAAAGAAACTCAACCAATTAATCAACACGTTTGGCTGTTCCAGCTGTGTGGGGGCAGTGGGAATGGAATTTCAATGACGTCTCTTTCTTGCCAGTGGTGCATCTCATCTCCTGGGCTCCTGCCAAATCCTGTAGCTCCTCAGCAAGTGGCAGTGATAGAGTGGGAAAGTTCTCAGTGCTCTGTTTTTGTGCAGAACATTTTCCATTTCATATGCCCCTTGGTAACAATGAGTGCATGCCAAGTGCAAAATCAATTATTAGGCAACCTTGGCAGTTTTCAAGCTTTGTTTACTAAATACAAGTAAATTAAAGATGATAAATTAGATCACTCTCTGGGACATTAAAAAAAATATCCAGTGCAAATGGAACTTTTACCTTACTTTGCATAAGATTTTTTTTTGGGGGGGGAGGGGAATCCAACTGACATTATTGCTCTAGAAAACTCACATCTAAATGTCAAAATGAGGGTGAACTGAGACTGTATGCCAGGGACCCTAGAGGAGCTGAAGCAGTATACCAGGAATAGGGAACCTGTGGTTCACTAGATATTGGTGGACTCCAACTTCCACCAGTCATGTTTTAGACATTGCTCTCTTTAGACGGGAACCTGTGATTATATTGGCATCAAGTTGTGAGAACAAAGACCTTCCATTAAGTTGCTCACACGCAAGCTTGGTCTGCAACCCACAGATGTGAATGGAATTCCACTGAGTCATGGTGAGTCACAATTGGTAGACTTCTGACCACTCTAATGGTCAGATGGAATTAATATGTAAAGGATGGGGAAACTAGCTCTCTACAAGAACACAGGAGTAGCCTGCTGGATCAAGCCAATGGCCCATTTAGTCCAGCCTGCTGTTCTCACACTGGCCAACCAGATGCCTGTGGAAAACCAGCAAGCAGGATTTGATCAGAAGTGCACTCTCCTGTGGTTTCCAGCAACTGGTATTCAGAAGCATTGGTGAATCTGTTGTTGGACTACGAATCCCATCATCCCTATTGGCCATGCTGCCTGGGGCTAATGGGAATTTGACTCCATGAACATCAGGAGGGCCATACTTTCTCCCGCTTTGAATAAGGTAAACAGAAACCCCAAGAAATGTAGTGTTTTTACAATTAGAATGCCTTTGTGAGGATGCTGTGACCCTACAGTCATGAAAGTTTGTACCAAGGGCATGAGCAGTCACCCTTTTTATCCTTCCCAACCACTGCTGTCAGCATTGTGTATTTGTGAGTTTCACTGGTAGTAGCGGTCATGGAACACAAAGCTGAGCTCTGAGGAGTCATGAATGTTGAATGGCACAGGTAGGTGGCCAACTGGTAAAAGGTAAAGGGACCCCTGACCATTAGGTCCAGTCGTGGCTGACTCTGGAGTTGCTGCGCTCATCTCGCTTTATTGGCCAAGGGAGCCGGCGTACAGCTTCCGGGTCATGTGGCCAGCATGACTAAGCCACTTCTGGCGAACCAGAGCAGCACACAGAAACACCATTTACCTTCCCGCCAGAGTGTTACCTATTTATCTACTTGCAGTTTGATGTGCTTTCGAACTGCTAGGTTGGCAGGAGCAGGGACCGAGCAATGGGAACTCACCCCATCGTGGGGATTCAAACCGCCAACCTTCTGATCGGCAAGCCCTAGGCTCTGTGGTTTAACCCACAGCACCACCTGTGTCCTGGTGGCCAAGCCTCAAATACACATCAGGAAATGGAGCCTTATTTCCTTGGCAAATTAAATTCCACAAACCTGTATGTTTCTAGCATCTGTTCCTACTGGTGGCAATCACAATTCAAGCTTTCGGCTGATTTTTTTAAAAAAACAAAAACTGGAACATTAATTCTCTCTATTAACAATCAGTTTGGAAAAGATGACATTTTGCAACTGACTATCAAATGTATTCTTTTATTTAAACATTAAGATAAAATTACAAAAGCTACTGAAGCAATGGATCTATGCAGGGAAAAGAAAGTAAAAATAACTCAAATTACTCATGCAATCCTGAGCCTAGGCATGGTAATGCAGGAGTAGGTCCTGTTTAAATTCAATGGCGCCTACTCCCAAGGAAGTGTGCAAAGGACTGCAGCCTGATGGTGTAAATCCTAGACATGTCTACTCGGAAGGAAGCCCCATGGACTTCAGTGGGACTTTCTCCCAGATCAATGTGTACAGGATTGCAGCCTTGATCATTCACCAATGAAGCAAAACATACTGGAAGCAATAAAAGTTTCTGAAAGGCATGATCCCCAACAAAATACTGATATAGCTATTGGAAACAGCTGGCTTTTTAAAAAAACAAACATAATTTCTCTCTCTCTCCCTCTCTGTCTTTTATTTATCAGAACATGACATCATTATACAATGCATTCTTTTTTCTCTCGAGAAGACATTCTAAATATGTTTGTATCACCCTAATGGAAATGAATACTAAGCGAATGAACAGTACGTTATATCTGGCGTAGTTGGTTCTATTCTACTTTTAAAAATAAAAAAGTAACCTCATGCAATACATGTTTCGATTCTTCAACAATGATAATTAAGTAGTGGGGGTGGGGAAAATGCAGCTTGAATTCGAACAAAAGTATTTATTTCCCTGAAAGGCAAAATTCCTGTCACTTCTAATGAGCACGTAGGTAGTGGCTTTATTGTTCAAGTAATCAGTGAACCAGACTCTCAGCAAGCGCATATTAAAACTGGTCCGTGGGTTTCAAAATTCCTATGCGAATCTGGGTCAGTGGCATCATCTGTGCAGTGAGAGATCTTCCACCAGGATCTTGCTCCTGCATAGGTACCACTGGAATGGGATAATGGGAATGGCTCTTGCACAACTCCTGTTTGTCAAGTTGCAGGTCCATGTGAAAAAGTCCCTGGAGTGACCAGTGTGAGTATATATGGCAAAATCATTGCTCAATGCCCGATTTGTTGTCAACATGCTACTAGACTGGAAAACGGGTGGAATTTTGGGGGCTCAGCAGTTCTGTCTACCTATAGGGTGTATGTTTTTGTGTGTGTGCATGATAAAAGCCAGAGTTCATCTATAATTTTAAATAGCCTTTAGGAAGCTGGGATATTGGTAAACCGTACTTTTTTTCTGACCCAAAGCCTTAAGACTAAGTACAAACATGGGCTGGATCTACACTGACCAGTATAACGTTATTAGAACGATATTAGATATATCGTTCTAAAATGTCACAGGGCATATTTGTAAAATGAAGCACTTCTTACCTGTTTTTTGTTTTGCCAAAATGCTGCCCCTCCACTGCTGGTTGCTCTCTTGTCACATTGTAATAACGCATTTTGAATGTTAAAAGTTGGACACCATGTGTCCATATGGTTATCAAAGCCATTCCTTACCCCCTTCTTAACATTAAAAAATGTGAGTGTAAATCCGCCCAGGGTCTTGAGTTTCATTTAGTTGCTGACTATAGTTACATCTGTTCTTATGTTCTGTGCTACTATAATGGTCTTTAAATATAATACCAGTTTCAAAGTTGTTGAACTGGTTATGGATTGTGGGTTGTTGTGGGGAGGCATTTCAGATTGAGCATTTGCAAGGAAGGGGAGGGGAAAACAAATTTATAGACAGTACAAATAAATAGCACAATAAATACATTGTGGTCCCCAATAGTGCTGGGATCAAAAGTCGAACAAGATATACATTAAGGTAGCTAGCTAATTGAATTAGATTAGGGTTTACTTCCCTGATAAGGGCACTGCTTGATCTTGTTGTAGAATCTGGAATTTCTTGGAATGGTGGCAGGACAGTTCTGGACACACCGTAGGAGTGAAAAAAGGTGAATCTTGCAAGTGGGGGAACCACATTAGAAACTAGACCAGAGATGGGAAACCAATGTTTCTCCAGGGCTTGTTGGATTTCAACTCCCAGCATGGCCTGTGGTCATGGACTAGACATTTGGAAAAGGTAATAACCATAACTCAAAGTTCTTTCTGCCAGGTAGTGATAGGTGAATCTGTCAGTTCCAGTTTTTCTGTTTCTTGCTTCCCCCCAGCCTTAAGTTCCATTCTCCCCCATTTTCACAACAGTTTGAATCAAAATCACCAGTGTTTCAGTGCTTATTTTTCTTAATATACACGTTTTTGAATGCAATTTTGCCTAACATATACATCCTTTGCAAAGCAATTTTCCTAATACAATAATAATAATGGTAGTAATACTTTTTTTTTTATACCCCACCTGGGTATAAACATGATTAATTTAGGTCCCTTAATTTCACTACGCCTACTCTGAGCAGAACAACCCTCATTTTCACTAATATGTGCAGTTATATGCACATTTTACTGTTGTATATGCATTTTGGTACACTTTACTTGATTGGAGAATTTAGAGAAGTGTGGATTTGAAAGCTGGCTGTGTTCTTATCGTGTTTCTGAAAGTGTGGATTAGGTAAATTTGCCTTTAAATATGAACTGAATCAAATTCTTCCCCATCCCTCCTGCAGGCGCCTGTTTACCATGAAAGTGATGGGAAGCCATCTGCTTTAGGTGACACATTCCTGATGGGCACAACTTTCCTGCTTTCAATGAAGAATTAGGTGGTGGCCTTATTTTCACTGAAAAAGTGTATTAAGGCTGCCAAGTCTTCTAAGTCCTAGCCTTTGAAGCTGCCTAAGTCTTCTGAAGCTAGGAGGCAACCACTAGATCATGGGTAGGCAAGCTAAGGCCCGGGGGCTGGATCTGGCCCAATCGCCTTCTAAATCTGGCCCACAGACAGTCCAGGAATCAGCGTGTTTTTATATGAGTAGAATATGTGCTTTTATTTAAAATGCATCTCTGGGTTATTTGTGGGGCATAGGAATTCATTCATTCCCTCCCCTCAAAATATAGTCCAGCCCCCCACAAGGTCTGAGGGACAGTGGACCGGCCCCCTGCTGAAAAAGTTTGCTGACCCCTGTACTAGATATTTAGTTTGGCTTCATTCTTCCAGATAAATAGTTTGAAGTCATGGTCATAGGCTATAATCAAGAGGCTATTACCTATGTATGAAAAGAATCTAGACCTGGGTCTCTAAAACCTGCACAGCTCCACTATGTGAGAAAAATGAAGGCTGATCCAAGATGCATTCACTCTTCTCAATAACTAATCATTTCATACAGTGTTTCTCAAACTTGAGTCTCCAGCTGTTGCTGGACTACAACTCCCATAATCCCTGACCGCTTTTTCTGCTAGCTAGTCATGATGGGAGTTGTAGTCCAATGACAACTGGAGACCCAAGTATGAGAAACACTGATTTAATGACATAATCTAGAAATGGGCTATGGATTGTGCTCACTGCAGGGATCAATATTTCCATAGTTAGTTTTCCAGAAGCACCAATAATATTTGGCACTGCTAACCATGAGGTCCAGGCATGGGGAACCTGTGTTTCCTCAGATGTTATTGGTGGACACCAACTCCCATCATCTTGACCACTGTTCATGCTGGCTGGGGCTGATGGGAGTTGGAGGACAACAACATCTGCTCTGCTGTTGTACCCCATCCCTGAGGTAGGTAGAGCAATCATGTCATGAGCTTCGCTCAAAAAGTACTGTGCTGTATGTCAGGAGTGTTACCTATTATGGCTGGGGTGAGGAGAAGCTTGCCACTGGGATGCCAGTCGCCGCAGCACTCATAATCAAATGCCCGGCCCGTTTCTCAGATTTGCAGCTGAACGTGTGAACTGCTTTTGCTGAAAAGGTCTGCCTTACCATGAAGCGATGTGAGGCAAGATGAAGCCTGTGGTCTCTGATCTGTGATAGGTGTCCCACTCAACCATGCGCACGCAACCCAAGTGTACATATGTGGATCGCCACTAATCCAAAAACCTGCCAGGAGGAGCACAACACAAGAGATGGTGAACATCCACTTACATGTGCACAGCCAAGCTATGGGCCTGCAGGGTTGTGGATCCTAGTCAGAATACTCCAGAACTGACAAACTCCGAAATAACTTGTATGAACTTTTCTGCAACGGCAGAATCCACAGTTGCCACCGATATTTACATTCAAAGTATAAAAAACTGCAGATATGCAATATGCCCAAACAGTTTAAAAAATATACCCTATTTCATTTGTAAACTATCAATGCAAGTTACTCAGCAGCATAGAAACCATGTCTCATGTCTTCTGTTGTCCTAGAAAGATTTGTGTCTGCTGCCGTTAATGTAATTGCCGGAAATATCTGAGGTTACATGTAGAAACAATCGAGGCAATAATATTTTTTCTTTTTTCTTTTTGTACATATTGTTAAACATGCAAAAACTTCCTGAAGAATATTGCCCAAAGGTAGAAAGTCTTTTGGAACCTCAAATTCTCCTTGGTAGAGTTTGTTTTTGCAAGTATGGCTAACACTTGATTCGAAAAGGTCCTTCCATTTATTTTGAAGAAGCATCTTTGATCACAGGCTCCCTGTTCAAATACGTAGCCCAATAGACTAAGTTAAAAGTTCCAAACAGGACCGGAAATACTATCCGGGACATCTTGTCAATCTTACTGATGCTGTTGTAGGTCTTTTTGTTTTCGGCTGGTTTTTCGGCGGGCTTGACTGGAATGGGAGCAGCGTTGGAGATTACTGCAGGGGCAGAGTCCTTTGGTAAGTTTAAGGTGGGGGTCATCCGTCCGGCAGGGTAAGTGTTCATGGCTCTGCTTGCCAACAATTCACGCTCTTTCTTCTGCAAAACAACAGAAAACCAGAACACTGGTGAAAAAAACAGAAATGTACACTTAGGACATGAAGAAAGATGAGGGCTGTATGCAGAGATTATTTATGCCTTAACACTGATAAAAGCAATTGAAGTGATTTAAAGAGGACTAAACAGGTTTCTGTTTTGCATTCTTGTGGTGGATTCTTATCCTTGCTAAAACTGCAAGGGCACTTCAGATTCATAAACCAAGCAAAATAAACCCAGATTCTAAGAATGCTTTCACAAATACACATTTGAAAACATGTGGGGGGTAGTGTTTCACCACATCAATCTGATTGTATGGCAAACCCAACCGATTAATCTTATTCAGTTTGAGAATGCATCCTCTGGTTGGGTGTGTGCAGAATTTATCTTAGCAAGAGGATGCAGAGAAAATAAAATAGGGTTTTCTCCTTTACTACCCCTTAGGCTTGGAACTGGTGCTCTCTATTTCGCTCTCTTGCTCTCTTTTTTTAAGAGAGAGAGAGAGAGAGAGAGAGAGAGAGAGAGAGAGAGAGAGACCCTACCCTGATATTTTGGTCCAGGCCAAAAAAAGTATAGCAAAAAGCAGTTTTGATCTCAGATATTTAGGACCTGAGGTAGAGCAGCAAAACTCTCCCCCACCCGCAATCCACTTGGCCATCTCATGCCTGTATAAGCATGCAAGGAAGGTCATGTTATTTTGGTAGAAATTCCCATGAGTGCCTTTCCCTCTCTAGCTGTAACATACAATAACAGTAAATTACACCAGTAGCCGTTTGCTGCCCTTTACTGATGCTCAGAATCAGCTGGTTGAGGCAGTTAGCTTACTCTATCAAATGGTAGAACTGGCCCCATGACATCCATTGTCTCACTGAAGACAAAGGGATAGTTCCTTTGCTTAAGTATCATTGTGAAATGTTAGGAGGGCGATCCAGTGGAATGGCACTGTGGAAGATCACAGCAACAAGGACACATCCTGTAGATTATGTTCACTCGATTTTTAACCAAGTCAGAGAGCTCCCACCTTCCTATTCAGGGTAACTATTCTATCTCTTCAGAGAGATGCATATCATAGCATTGATATTGTTGGAAGGACCCAGAGGATCATATGGTCCAATGCCCTCCAATACAGGAATATGCAACTGTCCCATACGGGGATCAAACCTGCAACCTTGGTGTTGTCAGCACCATGCTCTAACCAACCGAGCTACCTTCTTTTTTGCAGCCTCTAATGCCTTCTTGCCATCCCAGGCCCAGCTTCTTTTTGTGAAATAGTTAACTGTGGCAAATTCAATCAGTGCAGAAAACACAAAGGCATAGCACACGGCTATGAACCAGTCCATCGCGGTAGCGTAGGCCACTTTTGGTAGAGAGTTGCGGGCGCTGATGCTTAAAGTTGTCATGGTAAGGACCGTAGTGACCCCTTGAAAAGAAAAGAAGGAGCAACTTTTAGAATTACCCGCATGTCTTTTAGAACTTTTAGAATTACCTGCATGTCTTAGGTCAGCCTTCTCCAGCTGGGTGCCTTCCATATGTTTCAGACTGCCATCAACCCCAGCCAGCATGGTCAACAATCAGAAACAATGGGAGCTGCAATCAGGGGTGGACCTTGGTAATATGGCGCCCTGTGCAAGGCCAAAATTTGATGCCCTCTCCAGCCCTCACCCCACTTTCCCAAAGCTGGGTAAAAGGCACTGAGTTTTGGGAAGGAGGCAGAAGGGCTCTGGCAGGGTCCTAGAGCCCTCCTTCCTCCTCCTCAAAGCCCGGAAAGTGCTTGCCCCACTTTGGGAAGGTAGCAGGAGGACTCTGGGACTTGGCCCCTCGCCCCCCCCATGGCACTCCTACTCAAGGGAGTCAGGTTGAGGAAGGTCTGATTAGATGAACAGTGCTGGTTTTGACCTATAGACCCTGGGACCCTGATAGCAAGGAGGAACAGCATTTCCCAAACATGCCTTCAGATCATCTTGGGAGGTCCTTCTCCAAGTGTCCTCTCATCATGAAGTAGGGAGAGTGGGTCCAAGGGAAAGGACCTTCTCATCAGTAGCTTCCCATCTGCGGAATGCTCTCTGTAAAGAGGTTTGCCTGGTACCTACACTTTAGACTTTCCATCTTCTCCCAAACCTTTCAACATCTTAAATACTGAACATCTTTTAGCATCTACCAACCTCACCGGCATTTCATATAAACACTCCATTGGTCTGAGTTGCTGTGGGTTGATGGCAATTGATGAGTTTTTGCCTTGGAGGGGTGTTCTGCTGAAAAGCAAATTGTTGAATTGCAGGAATTGCAGTTTGATTTTGTTTTATCTTCCTTTGTATGCCCAATCCAATAAATATTTATTGCTTGTAGCTGCAGGCAATGGCAAATGCAGTAAAATGCCTATTAGCACAGGCCTAAAAACATGGATAAATGTACACCCTGACTTTGTATGTCACCTAGAGCCACATTTGCAATTAGGGGACGAAGAAATAAAATGAATAATTAATACTTCTAAAGATGGCGCTTGCTATTAAGCATTGATCGGCTCCTTGGAAATTGCAAAGCCTGATGCAGTGCGAGCACCCCAATATATCAAATCTAGAAACGTGCAATACTGAGGGAGGAAAATAGAAGTCATAATGTGGAATGAAGACCTAAAACTGGATACTAACAGCATGTGGATCAGCGGCAGACATATGCCTGCAGACACCTTCCAGGGTATCCCCAGGGTGCCCTCCCCATGCTGAAAGCAGGATTGAAGGAAGCATTCAATTGCAGCCTGTAGAATAGGTTGTGATGTGTGCTTGGCAGCAGGGTGTGTGTGTGTGTGTGGTGTTAACAAGAGTTTCTCCATTTTGCATATATGCCTACAAGTCCAAAGCCGTTGGTGATCATTGGCCTACATGATCTGGGTGGTTCTGGCAGTGAGGTTCGCCTGGCATGGTCAAAATCCATACAAAGTGAGTGGCCACTACTTCAATCAAGCAGGCTGCTATGATAAATGGGACACATGGTGTTTGGCTTCAGGAATAACTGTGCCCTCTGCCCAAATCAGGCTGCAAGCTGGCTGAGATGTAGGAATGCAGCTTCCTGTCCGATGGCGGACTCTAATGTTACATTTCCTTGCTTCTGTGATTGAAGCTGCATGTAGGGCTGTGGCCCCCGCTTCCCTCAGACCCTGCTGGTGGGGCTGAGGGGGTGGAGAGAAAAGGCAAGGAACTGCCTGAGACAGGGGCATGCACAGGGGGAAACTGGTTGGCAGGGGAAGAGTTAAGCATTGCCTCCTACCCAATGGTGGTTAGGTCACCAGGACACCTGGTTAGGGTTCTCCGTCCTCTGCCTTAGAGTAAAGGTCACTTAAAAAAAAAACACCAGAGAGAAGTGAAATACTTGCCAAAGACTGTTCTAGCAGGGACAGATTCTCTGTTTAACCAAAATGATACTTGGGATAAGATCACCGTCATAATACAAGGAAGGTACGTCTGGATGACGAAATAGCCAATCTTTCTTTTCAGGTGAAAGTGTGCTCTCATTATAGTATATTCACCTAAGGTGGCAGAAGAAGAGAAAACAACACACATAAGTTATCAACAAAAGCCAGAGCACTGGTTCGTAAACAGCTGTCTTCTGTCTAACAGTTCTTCCATATGACAATATTGGATGGTTCAAACAAAAGAAATGAACTGAGGACTTTTTTTTGTACTCATAAGCCACTGGCTGGGAACAAAAGCATACACACCATGCTTTTAAAATGCTCCACTCCAAAGAATCCTCAGAAATGTTTACCACCAGGAGAGTTACAATCCCCAGCACCCTTAACTACAGTTCCCTGGTCTTGGGGGGGGGGGGGCAGGCTGTGCTATAAAATAAGGTGAGGACAGAGTTAGAGCCAAGCAAGACCCATCCGCTTGAAGCTTATTTCTAAGCTAAGATGCTCTCTGGTATCCAAGCTTCGTAGACTTTGTTCATGATGTTTCAAGTTGTGCTAGTACTCTGCCTGCCTACCCAGTTGTTGGTGAAGAAGAGTGACCTTCCATGGTCCCGCTCAATCCATGTTGTGGCCCCACGTGGATGTTGCTGGAAAATGCTTCCCCATAAGAGTTTATTTATGGAGCACCTATTATGTGGAGCATTTATTCTGGAGCACTGCACAACTTATGGGGGAGTCCTCATGTCTCTGCCACACATTTTCAGTGACAATTAGCACTGACAAGGATTCTCTCCCATTGTTGTGGAGGATCAATTAGTCTTTGCCCATCTGGTGTCCTCAAGAAATTTTGGATTACAATGCCCATTGAAGGTGCCAATCACAATATTTGTGATTTGAATGGCAAATTGTGGGGTGGGGTGGGCTCAACCCCCTCAAATATTTTATTGGGGCTGCTGAAAGGACCTAGGAGTTAGCTCCTATGATTGTGATCCGAAACATCTGGAGGGCACCAGGTTGGCAAAGGCTGCAGTATAGTTATTGTCACATGGAATCATTTCTGTGGCTTCCACTGGAGGACCTGGTCTCAAGGTCTGTATCATTTCCATGGAGAGTTCCTACCCCAATAGCATGGTGATCTACAGACTGCAGGCAATTACTGTGTCCTGAATTACTGTCTCCTTGTAGCTTTAGTGACTACATCACCAGGGCTGAACTCTATGCAAATTTACTTTATGCAATCCACTACACACCTTAACACAGAATTTTCCTTTGATTCTAATAATCCATAAATATGTGGATCTATGTGCACCAGTAGAAAGGAGATGATTTTGCATGAAGGACTAATATGCTACCAATTTTTGCACCTGCTGAATAGATGAAGAGTTGTTCAACTCTACCAAGCACACTTAAGGAGCTCCAGACTGTAGAGAGATTATATGTGGTATGGATCTTGCAACAGGATTTACTCGAGGCGAGATGTATATTTTTGCTGTGAGGAAAAACCTAGGTTAAAAGCTGAATGTGCTGGCTGTAGTCTGGTTTAAAATAAATAAATCAAGTCACTCACTAAAACTTAGGGTCTCATTTAGGGGTGAGCAGGCACCAAATGAGAGCAAGAAATATATATGAAAGTGTCATCCTTTTTCTCAAAAAACAACATCTGGCTTCCCAAAACTGGCAAGGCCTTAAAGTTCTGCATCCTTTGAGTCCAGGTCTTTCCATCTGAGATCTACTGCAGAATCTCTTCTTGAGATTGGTGCTTCCTAGCAAAGACCTGCAGTGGCTGTCCCAAAAGCTGGTTCCATGGAGCCTGGCACCCTATCCCAAGTAAGGTGACCCACATGCAGAAGCAGTCCTCTGCATCATGCTCACCCTACTGAAAGCAACACATTATTTCTTTATTGTCTTTCCTCCAAGGAGGCCAAGGTGGCATGCATAGTTCTCCCCACCCCCATTTTATCCTCACAACCACCCTGCAATGTAGGTTAAACGAAGAGTGAGCAATCGGCTTAAGATCACCCAACGAACTTCACGGCTATGTGGGGATTCGAATCCCCGTCTCCCAGGTCTTAATCCAACACTCTGACCACCACACCACACTGGCTCCTTTGATTTCCAACAAGCATATTGCAGGCAGTATCCATGCATGATGTGGTTTTGGATTTTGGACCAATTTGCTTTCAGTCCCCAGTGAAGAGCAGAATCAGCCCTCGCTGTGAGCACATCTGCTTCACATCATCCCGAACCTTCCACCTTCTCACCAATTGCTGCATGGTTTAAAATAAAAATGGCATATTATTTATAGGTTGTGTGGTGCTGTGGGGGGGGGGAGGTGTTGTTGTTTTTTTCTTTTTAAGAAGCAATTGCAAAGGGGGGAAACGAGGCAGGAGCAAAATACGCAAACTGTGAAATTCTTTCATGGGTCTATGCTTGTTATTTTCAGATCCCACAGCTCTGTGGAAGGACAGAACATCTTGGAAATCCGTTCACAAGTAACCCTGATTACAGGCCTCCTGCGAGCTTGATGAAGCCCAGAAAATCCATAGCTGACTGATGCTTCCCCTGTGTAAAATCGGATTTTTGTATTTTGCTAATCCCTGGTTACAATCTGTGTCCTGCTCTTTGTGATCCACCCTGCAATCACAACCCAGCCCGCACAGATGTAACCTGGGACGTTAGCAAGGGGGGAAAGAAACCAGAAGACGGGGCGGGGGAGAAAGAAAGGGGGGGAAAGCAAACCTATTGATGTTGCAAACCAACATTTTATTTGCTTAAACCTTTGCAAACCTTAAGGGAGGCGGTGCCCCCGGGCACTAACATTTTGATTTCTGCTACGAATCTTGCTGCTTCCTTGAGGCTGAAGCTGTTTGCCCCCCTTCGCAAGTGCCCTGCAGAGTAGTGGCCGAGTTGAGTCCCCTGGCACCCTGGAGCGCCCACCGCTTGCTTGGGATTGTGGTTTTGCTCCGAGGAGCCGCGCACGACCCTAGGAGATGCCTCGGCACGCGCTCTGGATCTTCCTCCTGGCGATTCTGAAGGCGAGAGGGGAGCTGCCTTTCATCGCAGAGAACAATGCCGCGATGATGGTGAACTGGTAAGAAACTCGGCCGCCTGCTGCTGCTGCTACTTGCCCGCCCTGGTTTCATCGTGCAGGTGCTCCTCTAACTTCCACCATCCCTCCTCCCCTGCCCCAAACAAAACGAAAGCTTTTTGACTTGTGGATCGGTGCGCGCTTGTTTTGCGGAGCCCTGGATGTGAGGTTTGGGGGGAATCGGTGCGATCTTAGCTTTGATCAGACAATTGCCAGGTTTGTGGCGCTCCGCGCGAAGTTCCGTTCCGCCGCCGCCCCTTCCTCCTTGCCCACCCACCGCCTTATTGTCGCCCTTTAGATTTCAAAAGCAGCCCGCTGGGCAGTCGGCGGGTCGCCGCTTGGGAAGAGCTGCGGGCGCCTTTGCTGATGCGAACGAGTCAGCTTGGAGCTGTGCCATCGCTTCTCCTTCCCATTAGCCCCGTGTCTGCCTTTGTCTCCATGAAGGGATCCCTTAAAAATAGCCCTTCCCCTGATCGAACAGGCAGCTCCTCCGCCCCACCCCGGATCAGCCCCGGGGGACCCTGCTGGTTTTCCTCCGGAGGTCTGCGCCACCACCCCGGGGACAAAGGAGCCCCGCGTTTCCTTCGGCGGCGTCTCCCCCGATGGGCGCAGCGTGCGGCCCCCTTGCTCCCTCCGCCCCGGGCGAGGTGCTTAGTTTCTAATTACCGCACAACGCCGTCCCCGCCTCGTTCCCAGCAGCGAAGGCGAGGCCGTTACGTAACCTGTTGCAGCCCCTCTATCTGCCGCCCCCATGTGACTCCCGGACCTCGGTCCGGGGCCGCGGCCCTCCCTCCTCCGCCCCCTCCGAACGCGCTGCAGCCAATCGCCGGCCAGGATTGCCCTGACATAGAACCCCGAGCCAGGCGGGGAGCGGGGGAGGGGGGGTCTCACGTGGGTGGCTGGGCGCGGGATTAAAGCTTCTTTAGTTCCCTAATGCTGCCACATCTGGCGCCTCCACTTCCAGTTAGGGAGGAAATGGGAGAATCCTTCGGGTTAGCGCCTCCTTTGCAGCCACGTGGTCCTTCGGACACGCTGCAAAGCCAGGCAACAGCTGCCACTTCCTCCCCCCCCCTCTACCCCGCCCGCCTCCAAATGCGTTTCATCAAACAAATCATTTTAAAGCTCGAGAGAGAGAGAGGGAGAGATCAAAACGCGTAGGCGGTTGTTCGCCTCCTGCAGGAGGGGAATAAGCCGGCACGAGCGAAAGCAGCCTCTGCAAAACGCGGGGGAAGCTGCGGGCGCCTCGTCCCCGGTTCTCCTCAAGGGCCTTCCTTTCCTTAGCGCCCAAGTGTCGGACTATGCTGCTGCTGCTGTTGCCGCAGAAGATTTGGCCTTGGTGGAGCAGCTGCACGAAGGCAGCCATCCAACAGGTGCAGCTTTCCCCTGGTTGTAGAGATGTGCCTCTTGGATTTGTGCTCCTGCACATTCTGTTAGAGACAGGGTGGCAGATACGGCAAGTTCAAAAGGTATTAAAGGATTGATTTATGCTGCCTGCTCAGTGTGTCCTATATTCAGGACATGGACAAAGAATAGCATTTCCTTTGGATTGCTAGGTTGCTGTCACTTTTAGAGCAGGAGTGGGGAACTGTGGGGCCCTTCCGATGTTGCTGAACCCCAGCTCTCATCAGCTTCAGCTGACAGGGCCCATGGGAACTGTAGTCTGGCAGTATCTGGCAGGCCACAGGTTCCCCATCTCTGTGTTTCCCCCCACTGAACATAGTCCCATAGACTAAGCTCCTTTATCACCACAATACCTATAGCTGCCTTTGGGTACATACCCAGGCTTCTACCTTTTCACTCTCTATTAATGAAATGCTCTGTATTAATTAAATGCACACATGTAGCCAGGCACGGACGGTAGATTGGAATCCTCCTCATGCACCTAAAAGAGTGTGATGTAGGCCAAGCGGCACATGCATCAGCCTAGATGTGTGATGGCCCAAATCAAACACGAGAAAAAGCATGCAAAATCAGGGAGTCTTTGCATGACACACTTGTGTCGCACATATATGGTAGAGAAAGACTGAAAATGCATGTGGTGTTTTGGATCCTGGATACTGTCCGAGCATGAATCAGGCATACCACAACCTGACTGCATGCTCACAGCCATTAAAGCCACTGAACTGGTGGTGCACACATGCAGTATTCTCACTCGAGCACTGCAGTATCCAGTGGGGGAATGAGGCATCTCCAGTCAAGCGTTTATGTATCAGCTTCTCCTCCTGCAGGGATGGGGAACATGTAGTCCTCTCTAGAGGCTGTTGAACTCTTGACTCTTATCAGGCCCAGGCAACATGGGGCTGGGAGTCTGGGATGATGGCAGCTGTTGTCCACCAAAATGGGAAGAGCTGCAGTTCCCCATTCCTGTCACTAGGCTTTTCAGTGGGTTCTGCTCATGCAAGTGGTATATATGCATGCTTGAGCAATATTGCCTCCTTTTCCTACCCACACCCAAACAAGACATCCTACCCACACCCAAACAAGTGGTTAGAATGCTGGCTTCTAATGCCCAGTTAGCCATGAAGCTTGCTGAGTGACCTTGGGGGCCCGTCACATCCTCTCAGCCTAACCCACCTCACAGGGTGGTTGTGAGAAAATAATGGAGAGGGGGAGAATGCTTGAGCTCCTTGGAGCAATGCTGGAATACAGATGCAAGGATACATAAATAAGATGGGCAAGGGAGCACCAATTATTTAATCCACACTCACTGTGAGAACAAAAGAGGGAAGTGAAAATATAATCAACCGGTGGTAAATGACTTTAAAAATGTGCCTGAAATTTCCAGAAGTGAATCTCTCATTTTCCACATTGACTAAAACATCGGTGGTCCAGGTGGCTTCAGTGCTAGGAGTGCTTTCTACCAGCTTTGGCTGAGGTGCCACCCACAACCACTCATATAATTTAGGTTCAGTGGTTCATGCCTTGGTATCCTCAATACTTGATTATTTCAATGCACTTCAGTCTGCCGTTGAAGTTGACCCTGAAGCTGCAGCTGGTGCTGAATGCAGCTGCTAGATTGCTATGTGGAGAAGACTACTATTATCATGTAACACCTTTGTTCGGGGAATTGCAGTGGCTGCCAATATGCTACCAGGCCAAGCTCAATGTTTTATTGTTGGTATATACAGTAACATCCTCTGCATCTCAAGACCAGGTAACCTGAGAGACCAGCTCTCACTCCACACCACTGCTAGACCACAACAGTCCACAACTGCTGACAGTATCCCATGGCTAAGTGGGTCAGTTGGCTTTCAGTGTCGTTGCACCGTGTGTTTTTTTAATGGTGCAATACCAAGATAGGAAAAAAACCTGATTTTTTTCTAGCTTGGTATTGTTTTTGAATTTGTCCACAACCAGCATTTTGAATCTGCCTGACTCTTGTTTCATTCTGATATTCTAATGCTTCTGTGATGTGTTACTTAGATGTTTTGATGTTCAGGAATCTAAACCGTTTGCAAAAATAAACACATGAGTTGCCAAAAACAGCATCCCTTCTCCCTCCTCACCTGTACTGGTACTGATGTTCTCAGAATCAACAGTTTGCCCCATCAAGTGATATTGGTTGAGTCTTGAACCGTCTTCTGCTACTACCACGGATGCAGCTGGGCTGTGAGTCCACACATAGATCACTTCGGAATTGGGATAAGCATCTGGCAAAAAGAGCATGTGAGAAATTGAGTCTGGAGATTAATATTCATAGACTTGAAATCTTACACGATAAGCAGGGTTTAATTCCAAAGATCAGCTCCGGAATCTCCTGCTAGTGTCAGGATTCAGTCCTGCACACATTTTATTCTGACATCAATGGAGAATGAGAGCTTAGTATTCGCCCCCCCCCCAGTCCACACACATTCTAGATCGGTTGCATATTTTTGCTCTGAAAAACACTTTTTGAGCAACTGGTTTCTTTCTGAAAATAAAAGGTCATTGTTGGTTTATTCTAGACAGCCCTATAGTGTGTCCATTCGAAAACAGGTGAAAACAGATGTAGGCAGTCCCAGCAATGGGGGCAGTATCCGCACCTGCTCAATGACATTGTGGGTGGATGTATACCCAGATTGCAAGCACCACCATTCACCTGGAACATGTGCAGGGAAGAAAATGTGTGGATATCCTAATCGGGGAGGGCTTCTAAATGCATACCAAGTAACTGCCCCCACCTTTGCGGACAGCAGAATTTAGAATCAATCAAATGAAAGCAGCTTATTAAAGACAAACATGGAAGATTCCAGGATGAGGAAAACGACATATTTGTGCTACAAATGGGTTGGTGTGCATACATCCAAAGACGGAGGATATGCATGGTGACCAAAAGAGGATCTTGTATAGTGGGAGATAGAGAGAGAAGGTTTTCGGGCAGAGTGTTTAGACACAAATCTCTCCCTTTATGGAAATTCAGCACCAGTTTTAAACTAATGGAAAATGCTCTTGTAAATGTATACCCTTTCTTATTCCTAGGCCTAGGGAACTATCATAATGTTTCCATATTTCATTACTCATTTAGCCTGCAAGGTAGTGACTACTATATCTTACAGATGGGAAGCGGGAGACTGGGAAACAGTCAATTTCACAGAGCCATTCATCAGCGAATGGCTGTGATGAGCCTCCAAGCATTTCTAAATTCCTGCGCAGAAGGCAGTTCCATTAACATTCAAATGGTGAGCAGATCAGCACATGTCTTCTCCAAACTGCACAACAGGCTGTGACTTCTGAGCTTGTGGGCACCCTATTTATATGACAAAACAGCGGTGCATGCAGTTGTCATGTGAGGTTGCCTATATGAGACTTGCACGCCTGTTACAAAATTGATTGTAATTTTTTTTTTGCTCTGAAACAGTCAATCAGTATAAGGATTCACTAAATAGGAGTGGGGGTTTTTAAAATCCATGTGGCTTTCAATATAGCATAGAGAAATATGTATGTCAAGCCTCCATGGATTGTGACCAGAGCTGGCTCCGTTTTTTGTAGGTCCCAGGCAGTAGCTCAACCATAGAGTATTTGCTTTGAATGAAGAAGGTCTCAGGCATCTCCAGGTAGGACTAGGAGAGACTCCTGTCTACAATCTTGGGAAGCTGCTGAGAAGGAGTAGGGCACTGTTATCCCTGATCATTGACCATGATGGCTGGTTCTCATGAGGGTTGGAGTCCAACAATATCTGCAGGGCCACAAGTTTGGATTCTACTGTACACAATAGTGACCTTGATGGACCAATGGTTTGACTCAGTATCAGGTAGCTCAATGAGTTCTATCTTCTGTAGGTTCCTACTCTGCCATGTAATGACACAATCAAATGAGCAGGGTGGCCTCTGAAGAAAGGGACCAGGTGCCTCGGATATCATGTCCCCCCTGCCCCCTGTGTGCTATTGACATGCCAACTTGAGATCAGCAGCAGATGGACTGCAACTAGCTTTCTGTGGGGAAGAGCAGCTGTGGAGGGCAGGACTTGGAGCCTGGTGCTAATGGGTAACTACTGCTGCTTCAGAACCAGCCAGGTTGGTTGACCTGGGGATTCTTCTTCTTCTTCTTCTTCTCCTCCTCCTCCTCCTCCTCCTCCTCCTCCTCCTCCTCCTCCTCCTTCCATCACTCTGGTCATGGCACCACTGCTGTGCCCACCTGAGAGTGACTTCATGACTTTCATAGCTTTATCTGAGCCTGTGCACAAGAAAGACCAAAGATGGCAAGTTGTTCCCTACAAGCAATGGTGGCCTTATTGTGCCAACTTCACTGCTGATAAGATGCCAGGCTAGCTGCTGCTACCCACCAATCATATTCAGTAGTCCACCCACAGCGAGTAAGCCTCTTGGGTTTTCTGTCTGCCTGGGGTCGCGAAGGCATAGGCATTGTCAGAATATATGGCTGGGGGCTATATTTGGCTTAGGACAGGGTGGGAGCAAACATTGTACAGGCCTGATTTAAATGCTGGAAGGAAGATATATATCAAGAAGAGCCTTATGGAGCAAATTAGGAGAATTAATTGCTACAAGAGCTGAATAAAACTTCAAGCTGTAGGAAGGTAATTGCATCACTCCTAAATAAGCAGCACAGAATCACTAAGGGGGAAAAATGGTGCTGCTTTCAGCCTAGGAGTTACTGTTTCATTATGTGATTTTGAAGTATTTTAACAATGCAGCCTGTGTTATCTTGCACAATGTAAGGAAAAGAGAGAGGACGTTCATACTCTCTTAGCTTCCTTATGATTTTACGTCCATATAACTAATAATAGTACAACTGTAATTCAGGAAAACATGTTTTTGATACTAAATTGATATTTCTCGAAAGAGTTATTTGTACCAGCTGTGATTTTTATTTTATTTTAAAGGATATTCCAAGGACAAAAAGAGGGGGTCCAATGTGTAATAGCCACAATATATAACAGCCAGATCCCTTGGTTTTTGCGTTCATGCTATTCTTCCCCTCCCCCCACCCCACAATAATAAATAAGTGAAGTGAGCGCCTTAAGGTGACAGGATTACATGCTTTGAGGGCTACATGCTAATTCCTACATGGAAGTGTCTTACATGTAGGAATTTTGCAATACTGAAAACAGTCTCAGGAGCTGAGCCAGGTCCTTTAGCCCAACTTCCTAGCTGCTGGTCTACAATGGCTATGAGGCAAAATGAGGCTATAACAATGTTTCCAAATGTCTAACTTATTCACAAATTAACAATTCCTGTTTAAAACCATTATAGGGAAACAAACATTGGGGGAGAAGAATACATTATTCCTACTCTTGTAACATGGAACACTTATTGGATGGATATGAAGTTGCCTGCAGGGAGTGGGGGAATAAGCATTTCAAATGGTAATAACATTGCCAAATTGGAACAATATTCCAATTTGACATATTTTGGCCTGAGTACCACTACTGGTGCGATTCGCACATCCAATGTGACTTTTACAATGCAGACTTGGCTTGCAAGAGTACCCCCCTCCTCAGTTTTCCTGGATCTCCAGTACTTTCTGTCCCCCTTCCTTCCTTCCCCCTTGCTCATTGATGTTAATATTTATAGTGGAATATTTATTTTTGGATGCAACATTTGATCTGGAATGAATCTGAAAATTGATTCTGAACTGCACGTTGACAGTGGCTGCATAATTATCTCTCTAGGGGAAGCAGCCAGAATCGGTTATTTCGGCTGCTATTGTTTTTTCCTTTGTGCGCTCTCCTGCTACGCTTGCCGACTTATTGTCACTATAAATCTCGCTTTTTAAAAGGGCCCTAATGGCTGAGCATTGAAAGAGGGTGATTTTGAAGCCGTATCTTTAGAAACTGAAACTATGCAGGGCAGTTTTAAATAGACTGGAGCTCTTGTAAGCATGACAACAGGGCAGTGACTTCCAAAGAACAATCAAGTATGGGAGCCCAATTGGGTGGAGTCCAGCATCCAAAATCATGTTTCTTTGTTGTAGGTTTAACCACAAGTGTTGGTTCTAAATAAGGTTGCTGTTAAGTTGTGGACGAACATATCAGACGACACAGCGATTCTTCAGACAGCTCTTGTTGATTCACAGGCCAGAACAGAACTGAACTGAAGGGTTCAGCCAGCCTGATTATATAGAGCTCCACTACAACGCAACTGTAACACTTTCTGTAACTATCCAATCACTGAACGTCACTTTCAATTCCTTATTTGCATATGCGGACCTGAGTGAAAACTATCTACAGTATCCCCCTGCTGGCCCAGAGTGAGAACTTCAGTACATAACAGTTGCCACCTTTGGTCAGGCAAAATATGGGACAGGTCGGGGGTAGGGATTGGGGGGCCCACCAAATCCTGCCCCCTTTGTAGAGACGAGTTTCCCAAATTTGGCCTCCCAACTCCCTCACCACCCTGGCCCCACTCTTCCCCTTAACTCACATCGACAGGCAGGGGCCAGCTCCCATGGAAGACGAGCCACAATTCTAGCCTCTTGCCCATGCTGGTGGGGGAAAAGGCTTGAGCATGGAGGAGGGAGGAGGAGAGGTCAGATCAGAGTGGCAGAGGGAGTCAAGTGAGAGCGGACTTGCACAGTGTTAAATCAGCAGCTGGCGGCTGAGGAGGTCTCTCCTTTCCCCTTCTTTCTATTGTCGCTCACGCCTGGCTGGGCTGCTTGTCAGCTGCACCAACAGTGATGCAACCACCATTTTTGGCTGGCCAAACTCAAATACGGGATGGAAAGGCATCCCGTTTGAAGTCCAAAGAGGACAGGAGACTTTTTTGTCTCAAAATAATCCCATTTTTTAGGGTCTGGTGGTAACCCTCATTCTAAAAAAAGCTGTAAATCAGGGCTGGGGAGGGAGAGAACTAAAGGTTGCATACACTTTCTACCAAATATGTAAATCTAAGTATCAAATTAAAATATAAGAGATTTATAAAAATAAATGTTATCAAGTTATTTTGTATAGTACTATGCATAATGGCTGCCCCTGTTTTTGTGGAACAGCATCCATGCTGAAATATGACAGGCACGCACTATCAATCCTATTCAAAGCTGGAGTTTCCAGCGGTGATAGTAAACCCCCGTAAACCAGTGTGGCACAGTCAGTGACTGGGGATAAACAAGAGAAAGCATAGCATAGTAGACAGCTTCTGATACTTCAGCTGCATGACCAAGCTGCAGCTTCTAGAAGAAGGCAAAATAAGCAAATCAGGCTTATGATCTTCAGCCAAATGTGGGCTGAAGCAAAATGGTGTTGTTACCCAATTATTGTATGCAGTCGGAGCTGTGAAATCAAAGCCATCTCCAAACATTGCCAGTAGAGCATTTCATTTGTGTTATGTGGGGGATAGCCACCCCACCAGCCATTCTGATGTAGATCAATGTTTTTCACTTTCCCCCCATTGTGTGCCTTAGGAGGTTTTACATTGAAAGGCACAATATAATTCTCAAATAAATAAATAAGAAATGAAGATTGCTCTCACATGTGCTTACGATGGTGGCATAAGGCCTTGTATGTGCAAGGTTTGTACGGTAAAATAATGTCTATAGTTCTTGACTGTTTTCTTTATTTACAAATTATTGGCTTGCTATTCACCTACGAAGGGGTTCCGTTTCCCTTTCTAGAAGACAATATCTTCTGCTAGGGACAAAGTGGTGTTTGGAAAACAAATGATTGATCAGTGGAGGCTGATTCATTTGAGTTTAATGGGACAGCAACCTACTTGCCCTTTCTGCCCTCAGCTAACTCTCTCTTGGCTGCCTTCTTTCTTACAGCTACAGTGGTACCTCGGGTTACATATGCTTCAGGTTACAGACTCCACTAACCCAGAAATAGTGCTTCAGGTTAAGAACTTTGCTTCAGGATGAGAACAGAAATCGTGCTCCAGCGGCGCAGCAGGAGGCCCCATTAGCTAAAGTGCTGCTTCAGGTTAAGAACAGTTTCAGGTTAAGAACGGACCTCTGGAATGAATTAAGTACTTAACCCAAGGTACCACTGTACTCGGGAGATGCTTCTGCCTATCATTGGCTCTGGCTCCACTTACTTGTTTGTTTGTTTGTTTGTTTGTTTGTCATCCCAGCAGTCCCAATGGGCACATCGCCCCTGTTTCTTTCAAGGGCAGCCCAGTTTATGCTACTGCGGCTTTCACACTGCTAGCGCAACAGTGTTCCTCATACCAAATACATCAAGTGTGAACAATGTACCTGCATCTTTGAACACACATGTATGTGTACCCAGTTCAAGTCAAGTTCCCACTACACAGGTGTGTATGCAATGCATACTTTATATTTTTGTTGTTGTGGGAAACACTGGTTTACCTGCAGCGGTTGTACCTAAAAGCTGAGCTGAAACTGGGAGGGGAGAGACACATCATTTTTTTTTCAGCCAATGGAAAAAGTGACTCCCCCTTTACCCAATCATTCAGGTCCCTCAACAGTGACTGAAAACATCTGCAAAGTGCATTTCTGTTGTCAAGGCCCATGCTCTCTGTCTTGCCAATGCAGCATGGTTCCCTTGGCATATGTGTGTTTCCTCCCCACACTAATTCATACCAGGGGCAAAGCGCCAGCTTCAATTGTCCATAGTGTTGTTAACGTGTAGCCAGATCTGAATGTTGTCATCACATTCCCTGTGTGATCCCTGATTGTCTAGGACCACTCAGGGAAGAAGAGACCCCAGAGGAAGGGAGAAAGCACTAAGTAGAAGCAGAAAAGGAAAGCAATGAATGCACACCTCTGAAAAGCAGAGGGAAAAGGTACTGCTTGAGGGGAGCATTCTACAGACCCAATTGCCTCACATTCCCCATTGTATGTTTGTGGCAAAAAAAATGGCACATCTCTTATCAACCATGCTAAAGATATTCTGGGTAGAGTTGACAGTACTTCTGTTGTTCTTGCAAGAGTGTTTGACTTCTGCCCCCACTCCTGAAATTCCACAGCAGGATACTCAACGTTGTGGGCTTTGGAAGTGGCAGATGCTGTGCCATGTCATGCTAGCACATCTTAAGAGCTTACTTAATTTGATTTAAAAGCTTTATCTCTGCCCCAAGGCTGAGGGTCAGTAGCTTTCTCCTCTCTGACTATGGTCCTGCACAATACCAAAGAGGCACTAAGGCATTCAAGAAGACAAGGTTTTAAATGGCCTAAATTCTTGTCTGGGTGGAAGTAAAAGCTACTCATTATAGAATGCGGATGACTGCTAAGTAACCATTAATGCAGCAGCAACAGCTTCTTAACATATACTGCAGTAGTAGAAGGAAATCGTTTTGAGTCTGCAGGCAAAATGCTGGGGTCACTGTTATCTCAGCATGGAGTACTTGGAATGCATGATACTATAAAATGCTTTTCAGACAGAGGGCTAATGTAATGTTTGGAGTTTGCAAATTCCAAACACTTTGTCGTTAATAATGGAAATATTTTCAATGTAACAAATTGATACTTTTTTAAGAGGAGTGAAAGATGGGAATTGGTATAAAACAATACAGTGTACTGTACTTTAAACTGAGAACAATGCACATATGCAAAGTCAAATATTCAAGTTTTGATTTGCAGTTTTCCCCACTGTTAATTGCGTAATAATCACCGTCATTTTACTTCCTGCATCCCTCTAACCTCACTGCTAGCTGTCACTCCAAAGCCACACCTATCTCTTTAACTCAGAATTAACACTTCATACATCTGATGATCACAGACTTTTATGCCTTAATAACACAGATAGTTTTTAAGCTGACACAAGACGCTTTTTTGTCTTTGCTGCAACAGATCAACTAGGGCTGCCATACATCTAGAATTTTCCAGACATTGCTGGGATTCTTCAAAAATGGCATCTGGGTGGAATTTTCAGAATTCTGTTTAAATGTCTGGGAAAAGGCGGGTGTATGGCAGCCCATTTTGGAAGTGTTGAATTTTTGGGCAAATTTCCTATAAAAAGCTCAACTTTGGCAAAAAACAAAAACAAAAAAAACTCGATGACTTTTTGTCTAGACTTTCTCTTGTGAAATAGGACAGCCCTAGTTCAACATTACTATCCTTACGGCAGCATCAACAATAAAGACTTGCAATTCAAATTCCAATTTTAGTGCATTTTTTATTTCACCCACGGAGATATTCAAGTGGAATGAAATATCCATGAAGGTTTTGTGAGAAAGATTCATAAGCAGGAAACAAAGCTCCTGTCCAAGGATGTTTCCCTCAAGGCCCATCATGTATTCTCGTGGAAACAATACTTTACAAGAGATCTTTGTGACAGTTTCTTGCTTCGGTGGGCAAGACTTTTATGTGTTCCACATTTTGGGAGTGGATCATTATAGCGTGCTTTGTGTAGGCCAGGCTTCCAGATGGAAGCTTTAGACCCATCTCAGCATTTGTTTTCAGGAGGCTGACAACAGCTTACAGCTTTCTGTGCCCTGTATTGCTTCTTTTCTTCAGTAAATGTAATTGCAAGTTTATACTAACAGCAAATAAAGCCATGTCTCCTATTGTGTCTCCTACTAAAGCAAAGGCATACAGGTCTGTTTCTCGGAAATTTCTGTCATTCCTGTAACTCTAATAGTCATCTCTCAACTAAGATGATGGGCTTTTGATTAAAGGAAACGTCTACCATCAATGTGAGCGCATTCAAACTGGAACCCAATACAAACATTTCTGTTGGCTTTTCAGTGGCATGAGATTAAAGAAGTATATTTTTTGAATCTGAGGCTATTCAGTCAAGGAAACAAGCAGACGAGAGGAGCCACAGAGACAGGATGGGAGATAATACGATAAAACAGATTCATTGTTTAGAATTTCAGAGGATACAGGTACAAGAACAAGCAGGTACCTGATATCTGTTAACAACACAAACAGAAAAGTCCTCTTCAGGAGTTCAGTCTGAAGATGCAGAGGCAAAAATTGTAGAAGAAGGTCCTTGGACAGAGGCAAGCCTTGCCCCCACAGCTATGCCAGCTTCACATCAGACTATGATGGTTTGAAGGGAACTTCTAAGCACATTTGGCTGGATACACTCAGAAGTTTCCTCATGACTGGGAACCCAGCCACTATCAGGCTTCCTGATTCCAAGAAAGCTTTTACATATGTTCAGCTAAATATGCTCACAAGCCCTTTTCAGACCTTCCCTCTCAGTGCTGGAAGACTAAAGCAGGAGGGTGTATGCTCAGTACATGTGGGGAGGTGGGGGGGCTGCACAACTGCCCCTGCCCCAGTTTTTGGCCTCCACATATTTATGCCGAAAGAGGGCTCTTGTCATTTTGTTCTGAATCTAACTGATGATATCATAGGGGAACCTTGGGCCAGTCACCATTTCTCAGCCTCCTTTACCTCACAGAGTTGTTGCAAGGATCCAATAGGGAAGGGGAGAACCATAGAAGCAACCTTGAGCTTTTTGGATAAAAGACAGGAAATAAATATAACAACAAGAAAAACAGTAATTGTTCCTTATGCCCTTTGAAAGTCCTTCCCGCTGCATTTTCTTTGTGGCTTTCAGCCCAGAAATATAACATTCCCTCTGACTAGTCTTAGGTCGAATCTACACATATATGAAAAACATTGTGAAAATGCTTAAGAAAAAACTTTTTGAAAAATACATTGAATTTGCAGTTCAGTCTGGAAAAGGGTTTCAAGTAAATTATAATGACCATTATTAGTTCTTCCTGTCAAGTTCTTCATATTTCCATTAAAAAAATTACTTTCTCTTCTGTTTTTTTTTTTTTTTAGCTTTATATAGTAACTATAGGAAAGAATGGGAGAAATTCAATGTTGCACTAAGTTCTTCAGCAGTTTACCAGTTGTGTTGGTGGAGTGACTTGTGCAAGAAGCCAGCATGGTTCTCGTAGCTGGTTGCACAACAAATTGCTGTAGCACCGACACTTCCATTTGCACAACCAGCTTCTTCTAGCACAACTTTTGCACTGGATTTTGTACTGCACAACCTTTATCTCACCCTTATGCCAGCACAACAGCCCCTTGCATTGGTGGACAGGGAATGCAGAATCCAGGCCAACAATCCTGTTTTCTTCTGGCTAGATAGTTGAACTCTACACACACACACACACACAATTCTTGAAGCATTTTCAAAAAGTTATCAGGAAAAGTTCAAGCTTCTTCCAAAAGTTCTCTAAGAATAAAGGTAGAGGTAAAAAGGTAAAAGACCCCTGGATGGTTAAGTCCACTCAAAGGCGACTATGGGGTTGTGGCGCTCATCTCGCTTTCAGGCCGAGGGAGCCAGCATTTGTCCACAGCTTTCCAGGTCATGTGGTCAGCATGACTAAACTGCTTCTGGTGCAACGGGACACCATGATGGAAACCAGAGCACACGGAAACACCATTTAGCTTCCCGCTGCAGTGGTACCTATTTATCTACTTGCACTGGTGTGCTTTTGAACTGCTAGGTGGACAGGAGCTGGGACAGAGCAACGGGAGCTCACCCCATCATGGGGATTTGAACCACTGACCTTCCGATTGGCAAGCCTAAGAGGCTCAGTGCTTTAGACCACAGCACTACCTGCACCCCTCTTCTAAGAATAAACATCTGCCTCCTTCCAAACACTTCCCTGCCAACACTTTTGTTCCCACTCTTCTTTACAGCTGGTTTCCCTCCATGTGAGGCTCAAACAATAGTTGGAGAAGGATACAAAATGGCAGCTGTCCCTTCTAAAATAGCAAAAATTAGCAGCTTTAAAAGGGAGGAAAGAATGGATGCCATACCCAGGAGGAGTTTGAAGCACAACACATCTCCTTATAAGCCATGATCATGGAAACCTGGAGGGAAGGAATGGCAGCTCTGAAAGCAAAGGGAAGTGTAATAGCAGAGAAGCTGGATGGAGCCACTGAAACTGCTTCTGTAACCATGGATTTAGGTTTGCGGCCAGAACAAAAAAATAAAAGGCTGCTTCAGGAAAATAAAGGCATGAAGTCTAAGCCTGAGGAAGTTCAAAACATTTAACAAAATGTTAATTTACATGTGTGCAGGTTTAAAGAAGGGGCAGAATGAGATAATATTACAGAATTTCCCTGGAATTGTCCCCAGAAGATACGAAGAGAGTACACAGAGCACTGTCAGCATACCTATGTGATGAAGGCCCCCCACAAACAATATTGTTATGTGCTTCCACAGTTTTAAAAAGAAAGACAAGATCTGTACAGTTTTGAGAAATGTTGAAGGAATAATACACAGCAATAATCCAGTCATGATCTTGCAGGATTTATTCTCAGATACTTCGAAAAAACGAAGCACAGAGTTGCGCTCCACAACACTCGATAACTGCACTATTGGGCTTTTCACTTTTGTTAGCCCCTAAATGAAACACCAAACTCTCAACCACCAACCACAAGGAAGCCACAGAGCTATTAACAACGCTAGAACTGGACTCTCCCACTTGAGGTTATCGATTTGTTGCAGTAGCAGGATAGTGAACCAATTGGTAAAAATGACCTCGTTCAAGAGCCCTGGTGGGAGAGGTGCAGCAAAGCCAAAAAAAACCATCAAAGAGAAGACCGGGACAAGGAAGAGGTGGCACTGCACATATTTCAGAAAGGTTACAAATGTCTAGAAAATAAGGAAAAACTATTGCAAGGCGAAAATGCAGTTTCAAAGGGAGGGGGGAATGTTTTTATAGAAGCAAAGCAATCAGATTGGAATGATCTGAAAACATAAACATCTTAAAAGTACCAGGGTGTTGGGACATGAGATTTAAAAGAAAATGCAGGCTTAAAACATCCTATCATTTACCTGATTAAAATGTTTGTTTTTTATGCTTGTGGTTTATTCTATACCCTTAGTGGTACTTGAGAACGTTGGGAATTTTATGCAGCCGATGCTGCTAGTGTGATTCGTATAAATCACATGAGATGTCTGAGAAGAGAGTGGGAACGGAAGACTGTCTTATCTCTTCCGTCTGAGCGTGTTATTGTACTGTACTTTTACTTTTGCAGGATGCAACAGTTGTTCTGCCAGAGCTTGGAGAACAGAGACGTGATTATGGATTGTCTGTATAGAATGTAAATAAAATGTAGTTTAGATCTACGGATGTTTCTTTCTTCTTGCTGTATGATGCTAGAAGACTTGTGTGCACTTTTTGTATGAAAAGTGTTGCAGAAAGGCACTCTGGAGATGAAGGGACATGCCATTCCAGAGACGTGCCCACCAGGAGACGCTCAGAGGTCCTGGGGGGTCACCGTCTCCCCAAGAGCGTTTTTCCAACAGAGAGCCCTCTAACATTGAAAGAGGACCCACACCATGCTCTATGTTTTAAAGGTTTTTAAGGTAATAATTCAAATGTTTTTTGAATATTTCTCAGGGCAACCATGTTGAACAGTTCAAAGACGAAAAGGAGTAAAAACTATGTTAGAAATAAAGAGAGAAAGATATAAGGGTGAATTTCATTCTGGAGCTGAACACCAACCCAAAGTTGGTGCACTAACTTAATTAAGACCTACTTAACCTTTAAAACTCTGATCTAATAGAGGACTTAGTACACACACCCTTAGGACTTTGTCCTAAGCTTCCTGCCTGTAGGTAGGTCAATATCAACTGAAAAGTTAGGTTAATCACCTAGTATCACTACACTTAAGGCTGATTAGTGTACTAAGAAAGCAACAGATTTTTTAATTGATTCACAAAATACTGTTGTCCGATTTAGAAGGCCTTTATAAGCAATGGCAGATCTAACATTTATTTATTTGAAAGATTTCCATATAGGAAAATGTCCTCTGGATGGCTTACAAACTTTTTTAAAGAAGACAATTTAAACCCAGATTTCAACACTACTTATTCCTTCTGGCTGATGTAGCAACATGCGTTTCTGCTTCAAAATTGTTTCTTCATCCAGAAAATTTGTCCAGATTATATACACTTTCGAATGAGAATTTTATAGCACAATATTTATTTATTTATTTAAAAAATGCCCTACTAGAGATTTTCGGTACTCAATCAAGAGTATAGAAAACTGAAAAACTTTACAGTAACAACTTTACCACAGCAAGTGTAGAATTATCACACTGTCAAAAGAGCGGCACACATTAGCAAATTCATCTTTGAGTGAGGTGAATGCAATATCATTAACACTATGTGCAAAATGTGATTTAGGAGCTAAGTCAATTGTCTGGGCAGGGGGGCTCCTTTGTCTGGATTAGACATTTGCTCAGTAGACCAAAGAACTGCGGTGAAATTCTCATTCTGACATTGCTTTGCTGGCATGACCTTGAAGGAAAGTCAATTAACCTCTTTCTGCTCCAAATATCTTGTTTGTACAAAATCATAATCATATTTACCTGCTTCTATTGAGCTGCTGGAAAGCCTCACTCAATAACTGCAGAATACCTATTGGGCCAGTGAAGGAGCTGAAGATTGCTACAGCAGACTGAAAGATAATCTTGTTGGAATTTCACCAGACTGGCAAAAAAGTATGGGCAAATATTATACGTATTATACGTAGAGGAGACCAGCTTCTGTTGGTGTATGGCAGGGATGGAAAACTAGATCCTTATTAGGGCTGGGGAATATATTGCTAGATCACCCAAAACCGGTTTGAAATCCATATTGTGAATCAGTTTCATAATTTTTGACTTGGCAATCCATGCAAAAATCACAATTTGGAGGAAAATGTGAAGCCAGCCTCTATGGAGCTCCATCCTTATTTCAGACATCCTGATACATCGGTATATTGCAATGTTTAGCTGATGATTTATTGCAATGTTGAAAACCAGATATTGCCCAGCCCTAAATCTACCCCAATTCCTGTGGACAAAGTTTGACAGGTGTGCATGGCTGACCACTTGTCAGTCACTTGATATCACAATGACATCAGACCACCAGTTTATGCCCACGCCGCAATGTCTTTACTGTTCCACATTTGATGTCATATGTGACAGGATGTGTAGGGCAGGTGGGCATGGCTGGGCCAAAAGGGTCTTGCAGGCCAAATGGGGATGACTTATGAGCATAATTTGGCCCATGGTGCGGAGGTTCCCCACTTATGCTGTAGTGAGTATACAAACTTGCAAGTTGCATATAATTCCTCATGGGGATGGATAGGAAGACAGCTAAATCTGGAATGAGTCTTCTAAATCTTTGGTAGGCAATGTGCAAAGATTATGAAGATGAACCAAGAAAAGATACCATCTTCTTTCTTTTTGCATTGCTTGCTTGCTAACATCAACTTAGTAAAAAAGAAAAGAAAAAGAAAAGTAAAGGTAAAGGACCCCTGGATGGTTAAGTCCAGTCAAAGGCGACTATGGGGTTGCAGTGCTCATTTCACTTCAGGCCTAGGGAGCCGGCCTTTGTCCACAGACAGCTTTCCGGGTCATGTGGGCAGCATGACTAAACCACTTCTGGCACAATGGAACATTGTGACAGAAACCAGAGCTTATGGAAATGCTGTTTACCCACCACAGCAGTACCTATTTATCTACTTGCACTGGTGTGCTTTCGAACTGCTAGGTTAGCAGAAGCTGGGACAGAGCAACAGGAGCTCACTCCACTGTGGGGATTCAAACCGCCAAACTTCTGATCGGCAAGCCCAAGAGGCTCAGTGGTTTAGACCACAGTGCCACCCGCATCCTGTTCTATCAACTTAGTAGTATCTGCTTGTCCTTGTACTGCTTGTCTGCTATCTAGGACATATGTGTAACTTCAGGGAAAGGTATCCTCAAAAGAGGCGGGTGGTAGTGTTTGTTTCCCTATCCCTGCCCCAGATATTCTAATATGAAAGGCAACATTTGTGGCTATCAAGAGTACACTTTCTAAAGAATACTATGTTCATGGTGACCCACTGGTCTGATGCTGTACACCATGTTTCCATCTAGTCTTCCTTACATACTTTGGGTTATATGCAATGTTGTTCCTCTTCAGAGCAGACCCATTGAAACTGATGAATATAAATAATTTAGGGTTCTTAATTTCAATAGGTCTACTCTGAGTAAAATTGAGATAGATACAACCCATTACCTTGCATTGTCCTCCTGCTATTGGCCTGCCAATGGACTTTCTAGACTCCATCTCCCCACAAACTACTCTGCTGTTTAACTGTAAACCTGACTTCTACAACATGTCCCTCTGGCACACACACACACAAACACACACACACACACACACACGGTAAAAAGACTTTCACTAGGAAAGTCATTGTAAATAAAATGAAGGTGGGGGAGAAAAAGGGCCAAAGAGCAAAGCCTCTGTTTTAGCAAGCTCAGATAAAATATTTTATATGAGAGCATGATACTCTTGAATTGGCTAATTAAATCCAAGTGTATCATGCTGTGGTTGTTTTTGTTTTCAAGCTGCCTGATTAACAAAGCAAAGGTTAAACATTTGCCGGTCCCTTCACGTTAGCATGCAGAGATCCCACTTCTGCTGTTGCACTTTATATTTGATCAACCCAGAAATCTGCAAGGCAGTGGGAGTTTCTGTCATCTGCATTTTTAAGAGCCAAGGTCGCCCAAAGGAAAACAGTCCTACATACAAAGTTGCTCAGTCAGAGCCTAGACGTGTTGAATTTTTTGAAATTTTTTTTTTGAAAGATGGCCTGCACTGGTTGAAAAGGAAACAAATTATACAGCTAAGGCTGAATTCATCAGCAGCTCAGAGTTGGAGGATCACTGAGCACATGAGTAATTTTATTGTCACCTTTGATTTTGTTTGACAAACTGAAAGCTCCTTATGAGCTCTAACCCACACCATTTGATGCTTTCAAAACACCATCCTGCATCCGAATAGGTTCTAAGAAACAGCACTTAGAGTTTATATTGGCTTTCTAAAACTCTTTACTGCAGGGCTATCCAAGGGCACCTCCAGACTGTTAGTGTTTTGTGGAAGGGATTCAAGTGCATGCTGGGAAATTTAGGTTTATGGCTCCAAGTGCTGTGTCTCCCTAGTGCAACAAACCCACTATGTATTAAAAAAAAGGACTTGTGGGGGTTAAAGAAAGAGATGGTGAAACACACTAGAAAGTGTGGCATGAATGAATGACTAACGAAAGATGTATAAACACTACACAAGCCAATCAGAATAGATGTCTGATGTAGGTCCACTGCTGTATAAGCTCTCTGAACATAAGTCAAAACAGATGCTCAATAAATGCTGGATATAATCAAACCTTCCTGTATGCTATGTCCAAATACATTAGGATGAAAGTTCAATAAATAGTACATCTGGAGGACCCCCAAGTATGAGATAGTCTACCAAAAGAATAAGGCTGCTGCACTGGAGTTGAGCCTCTGGCTTTCAAAAGCATAGCCATACCCTGCAAGTGTCCCCATATTCCAGAGACATCCCCAGAATTATGAAAGCCATCCCAGCTTTTGTGTTGATCCCAGAATGTCCCTATTTCCCCACTAGGGCCACTGCCACCGAGTTTGGGGAGGAGGATGAGTTGGCCTGCTTGCTGTGCTGTGTCCCACTGGTGAAGTGGGGAGAGGGGATGGGGGTTTCAGTTGGTGGAAAGTGATAAATGTTCCTATTTTCCTCTGAGGAGTGTTGGAGTGTATGCACAGCTCCTCCACTCTTGTAAAAGTACACGTTGAACTGTTCCTCTGATTTCCCTCTGTGGCAGCCAAGCTAGGAGCCGAGGTCCTTTCACCCCCAAAAAATATATATTTGAGGGGGCATCCCTCCAAGTTGATGGAGATTGCCATTCAAATGATGTGCGTATGGCACATCTTGTGATTGATTATGTGGGGCAGGGCTTACCTGCCCCCCCCCACAATATTTTATTCAAGTTTTCACCCCTGCAACCAAGACAGAGGGTTGCTGAAGAAGGGAGGCAATAGATCCCAAGTCTTGCTTTTTGAGCCCCAGTCCCCTCCAGAAGTATTTAGTGGCCTGCTGAAATCTAAACGTAAACAGGTGATATTGGTGCAGTGGACTTTTCTGTAGTTAGCTTTTAAAGGAAGGAGCCCTTGCCGCAGTTGCTACCTTGGATCAAATCTATGCTTCCAGGTGCCATGAGAAAGCTGCAGAGATAGCACAGGATAGTACGCACCCCGGAAATGATCTCTTTCAGCTTCTGCCTTCTGGAAGAAGGTACAGGGTTATAAAGACTAGGACTCGCCGCCTGAGAAACAGTTTCTATCCAAATGCAATTTTGGTTTTAAACGCAGTGTAAGGAATCTCTATGGGAGTATATTGTATTTAAAAATGGGGTATCAGAGTTTTTAAGGGGCTAACCAGGTTGGGATAGCTGGGATAGCAGGCTTGTTGGGTTTAGAATGTTTTATGTAGATTTTTCAATTCCGTTGTTCTGTATGGGACAATGACAATAAAGATTATCGTATCGTATCGTAAAAGGGCTGCGATTGTGTTCACACTGCCACCTTTCTGCATAAAGTACACCAAGCAGACAGTGGCCGCTGTTGCCTCAATACTTTGCCAAATAATGATCAGTTAAAAGCAGCCTTGTATTTTACCTGGTGGCAGTGAAGTTCTAAAGGGGAAGACCTGGGAAGCATCATGGCACAGGACCCAGGGAATATGGGGTGCTATGACATTAGTTTTTCCTGCTCTTATCCTTATCTGGTCATTTTGCTCTCTCTCTGTTCTTTCTCCCTGCTTTAGCAAGCAAACCTCTTGCTTTACTGTTCAACTGGCAGGAAGTGAGGGTGGGTGTAAAGTCTAGGGGAGGAGCAGGTCAGGATAATCTTCAAATATGTCACCTTCTATTGCTGCTATGGAATTGTTCAAGGGCTATGCATTTTCTTCCCATTGTCTCTCTCCTCTCTCTCTCTCTCTCTCTCTCTCTATCTATCTCTATCTCTATCTCTCTCTCTCTCTCTCATTTTATTTGTCTGTGGTATCATTCTGGATGCTGTCAAATGAGAACGTATAGACCATATGCCCAAAATATTGTGCTCTGGAACATAATGCAGCATAGATTCTCCTTCATCCCAGTCCTCTCTTTCTGGACCTGTGCATACCACATTGGATGGAAAAGGCGCATTATGGTTCTCCGCAGAGATAATTCTTTGAATGTTTTGTGTCTCTGCTGGAAAAACTATACAGAGCATTCCATAATAGTGCACATGTAAATACTAACACAATTTGAGACTTAATGGAATGATCATTTCCACATAAATATAAAATCCCCAGGCACCTGCTGCACAGTGACTAGCTGCTCTGCTTGCAGCTCCTAATGAATAACTGTGCCACATGGCTGTTCTCTCATTTATGAAATAAAATGCATCCCAGGTCCCCTTTCTCACAGTCGTAACATGCAGTGAGTCGCAAGCCGAAGCACAGATATCGTGGCAATGTGTGGCACACTTACCAAAGGCAGTCTATTAACCTATTTTTATAGCACCTACAAAAATTTCCAAATGATGGTGGCTATTTTTTAAATAATTATTTTTATTCACTTTTAGTGGCTATGACCCTCAGCCGACTTTGCTTGTGGCTCACAGCACAACTACTGTTGACTGTGATCACTTTCTGTAAGATAAATTCGCCCCCCCTGACTGCAAATGCCAAAGTTATCACAGTACAGTGGTACCTTGGGTTACATACGCTTCAGGTTACAGACTCCGCTAACCCAGAAATAGTGCTTCAGGTTAAGAACTTTGCTTCAGGATGAGAACAGAAATTGGGCTCCGGTGGTGCAGCGGCAGCAGGAGGCCACATTAGCTAAAGAGGTGCTTCAGGTTAAGAACAGTTTCAGGTTAAGAACGGACTTCCGGAATGAATTAAGTACTTAACCCGAGGTACCACTATATATAAAGCGAATGTGGTTTGCCATTGGAATGATTGCCTCTGGGGATTATCGGGAGTTAACTATGGAAGCTGGTCTGAGCCAGAAAAAAGTCCTTGCTAGTTCCAGTGCTTTTTTCCCCCTGGGGGTACTCAAGAGTACCATCACCTTTTTTAAAAAAAATGTTTAAAATGTGGAATAACTTCATGGTGAGTACTAGCCCCCTTTTTTCTTAAAAAAAACAACCCAGCACTGACTAGATCAAATGTACAATGGTAAAGAACAGATGTAGGAAACCAAAGACAATGTCAGATCCTTCACATTTGGCTAAGTTATCCTCATGGTGCACAAAAACCCCATTAAAATAGGCTCCCTTGATCTCGCTCAAGGGACACTGAGGTCCACCTCCAGGGGTCTTCTGGCAGTTCCCTCACTGCATGAAGTTACAGGGAACCAGGAAGAGGGCCTCCTTGGCAGTGGTGCCCTCCTTGTGGAACAACCTCCTATCAGATGTCAAGGAGATAAAAAACTACCCAACTTTTAGAAGACATCTAAAGACAGCCCTGTATCAGGAAGTTTTCAACGTTTGACATTTTATCCTGTTTATATATTTTTCTGGAAGCAGCCCCAAGATGGGTGGGGTATAAATTACTATTATTATTATTAAACACTTACAACTTCCAAATTTTAATGGGCAAGCATGTGCATCCATGGGGAAGTCTTCCAGCTGCATGGGGCATTCAGCAGAGATGGTCAATCTGACAGAGAGAGAGAAAGAGAGACAATTAAGAGTTTGTTGGTTTGTTATGCCAGATAAACATGGGTCCACATGGACCATTACACATTTAATAGATCATGCAGGAGGATTTCCAGGGCCATGTGACCCAACCTCACTCACTGCCATGTGGGCTGTCCCACCCATCACTGCCATGCTCCTCCAATGTCCATTCATTCATTTGTATGTGGGGAGACCTCCATCTGGTGACCGTTCCATGTGCAGAAGTCAGGGGAGCATGATGTGCTGGCATGGGGCAGCACTAGACCGCATGGTCCCTTGACTGCCTCCAATCATTCTTTCGACACATGGGTTGTATGAACCCCTTACAAATGTTGTGTGTGAGAGGTGGTGAAAGCACAGCCATATTTCCCACACCTTCTCATGGGAATCAAATGATTTCTAAGTCACATACAGAAGCTTTAATAATGTATTGATGATGCAATAATTGTTTCCTTACCACCTTAAATTTTAACCAGTTTCTTAAAAACTTGGGGAAATAAAGTGTGGATAGCTCTTTCTGTCCCCCACCCCCCAACGCTTTTGCTAAAGGCTTTTCTTCTTTGGCAAAGCAGCTGTTCTGCTAATCTGTAAGACTCCCTCCATATTTATAGTGGCTGCACCATTTCCAAGTACAGTAGAAGTAATGTTGATAATGACAATGTCAAATGAACACTTGAAGGTATGGAATCGTGAATGCCATTCAAATGCTGCTAAGAGACTTTCAAAATCATAGCTGGGAAGCTATCAGGTAATGGGACTCTGAGAGACAGCCATGCTAGTGGAAGTCCATGATAAGTAGAGAAATATACCCTAAGGAGGATTTCCTAGTGCCGCGTGGGGTGTTGCAATAAAATTTCAAGCTGAATCAGTGTTGGTTGATCAGAAACTCTGGTGGTACTTTAACTAATGGGGAGGGAGAGAAGATATTTTTCATATCATAACAACAGGATGGCTTGTTACTTTTAGACTGATTTATGTGTGTTCAGTTGATATGTGGCCATGTACACATGCATTGTGGTGACCCAGAAGTGGGCAGAAAAGGGGGCGGAATGGGGGAGAACAGGAGCAGGCAGAGGTGGAACAAGCTTATGTGCATGATGATCCAGAATGCAACTCCCATGCAAATCTGGGGTTGCCTGTACATCCAGGTACAAGTGTGAGCAAACCAAAAAAGCCAACAAGTTTAATGTTTCACTGTAACATTAAAACTATTCTCTCTGTTGTTCCCTGTGCTGGTCTAAACCGCACCATAACGACAGCATCTGAACTATAGTCTCGGGTTATTTCCCCCCAAATCTATTATTTGAAGAATTGACTTTCTGATCCAGGCCTGGTTAACAGCTATCCACTACAATCAAAAGAACACATTCTTGTGGGGTCTATATTAATTAGGTCCCATCATCTCATGGTAGTTCCAAAACCATCAATCGGTTTTCAAGTTGACTGTGAGTCTGTAAAGCAGGCATAGGCAAACTCTGGCCGTCCAGATGTTTGGGACTACAATTCCCATCATCCCTAGCTAACATGACCAGTGGCCAGGGATGATGGGAAACATCTGGAGGGCCGGAGTTTGCCTATGCCTGCTGTAAAGGGTGGAAATAACATTTCTGAAGCCCACTTGCCATTCTACAACCATTTCCTTGCACCCGCTCCCCTCCCTCTTATTCAGTAGCCCATCCATCTATATATACAGTTGTCCTCATCTCTGTTCCCTCCATCCATCTATTCGGAGACAGCCCAAGACATGTTGCTTCCTGAGGCATAGCAGCAAATCGCCCAGCCCTCAAGTCAACATACATAGCACCCAAGGCCCTCTCCTCCTCCCTGGCAGTAAAAAATATACTGGTAATAGATTAGATAACTAGCCATTTGCTGCTCTTTCATGGAGCCCAAAATCAGCTTCCTAATGCATCCCCCTCACTCTGCATACTGGTACATAATCTATCTATTCTAGGTGAACTGGTAGCTTTATCTCACAACTAATCAATATACCATTGGCAGAAACGCCTATTTCTGAAAAGTTATAAAAGCATAGCCTTGTAAAACAGCATTAATCTGCAGAAAGGAACAGTCACCCCCTGAGCTTTCACACAAAACATTGTATGCGGCATGAAAACTGTTTTTTTTTAATAAAAAAAAAAAAGAATAAAAAATAAATCCATGGAAGAATTCTATATTCCCTAATCCAATCACTTTTCTCCAAATGTGTATAGTACTCTTAAAAAGATGTATGGCTGTAAAATATCTCTGTTAAAAAGAAACATAACCTAGAGAGTAACCAAGAATGTGTTAAAAAGGAGTTCAATGATCAGATTCCCAAAGCACTCAACTAACAAACCTGCATTCTTCTTTCCTCATCAACCCTAAATAGGAATTTAAAGAATACACAGGAGAGTAAAGTTTAGAGGACATAGGAGCCAACTCCTACAGGCCAGGGTCCCTTCGCCCCCAATCAAATATTTGAGGGGGCCACCAGCCCCAAGTTGATGGACCTTGCCATTCAAATAGTTTGTATGTGCCGTGTCTTGTGATCAGTTATGTTGGGTGGGGCTTACCTGCCCCCCAATATTTTATTCAAGTTGGCATCCCTGGTAGAGGAGCTGTATCTGGTGCCTTCACCTCTGACCTTCCTGTGGTGAGCTGTCAGATCTGAAGAAACCTCGATTGTGTGGTGATCTTGTAGAGTATTCTCAGCATGTTCAGATGACCATGCAAAGAATCCATTGTTGGATCTTTGACCTCATTGCACAAAGCTCAAGTAGGGGATAGGGGCAGCAGAAACAGGGACTTTGGGGACATGGACTAGTGAATGTACTCCCTGCACACTTTATTCCCTCACCTGTTCTGTGAACACCTAAATAGGACTTCTGCCACCTTAACTTCATGTCACTCGGTCATTATCATGACTTAGTATCAAGGTGCAACCACTATACAAGGGAGCTTTCATCTGTGTATATGGTGATGGATGATACTTGTTTCTGCTTGATGTTTTCTAAATTGCTTGAGATGCATATGAACCAGCCATGGAGAAGTGCCAGTCACATCCTTTTCACAGAGTCTCAGCTGATGTTACACACCCACAGCATGTGAGTGAATGAGGTGTTTCTAGCATTTGGGGAAATTTCATGACAAAGTTCAGTGGTACCTTTTTTTTGTAAGGGTATGTAGTAGGTTATACATTAAAGCCTCGTTCATTTATTTCCTATTCATTTATGCACAATCTAGAGAAACTGTACAGTGGTACCTCTAGCTGTGGACACGATCTGTTCAGGGTGCCTTTTGCACCCTGAAAAGTCTGCAACTATAGCGGTGCTTCTGCACAAGCATGGAGCGTGATAGAGCACTTCTGCACATATGCAAAGCACGCAGAATGCTTCTGTGCATGCAAGAAGTGTGCAGAACACTTCTGTGTCTGCGCGCACGGCGAAACCCGGAAGTGTAATTTTGCCGTGTTCGCAAGCTGAAAAGACGTAACATGAACCTAATGCAACACGACGTATGACGCAACATGAACCTAACGCAACACGAGGTATAACACAACACGAGGTATGACATAGAAAAGAAATGCAACAGAATAAACTATGCTCTGTGGCTGTATTATGAGAAACCACGGTTTAGTGAAACATGCATAAGTTACAACAAGCCTCTCATCTCCTCCTTCTGCACAGCATAAAGAAATTGGGAAGCGTTCGTTTCTGTTTTTAGTCTACCATGGCTTCCCATGTCATCAAAACTGTGAACCATGGTTAACACAAACGACAGTTGATTTCAACCCAGCTTCAGAAACCATGGTTTGATGTTATCTAAAGTTTGTTGGGCCAGGCAACATGTCTGTTGCTAAAGAGAAAGCAGAAGTTTCTGAACTCCTCTTCCCAACCAGGCAAGAAGTTTAGAGGGAGGAAGCAAGCGAGCCCAGGACTTAACACAGCTTGTGAAAGTTATACAAATCATAGTGCCCCATACTGCAAGCAAGGGATTGTTGCATAATTTTTGCTGCCTTTCTGTTGACTAAAGATGTGACTAAAGATTTGGCTGCCGTACAACTATGTCAAAGAGAAGAAAACCCAAAAGTTGGCAATTGGCCAACAAAGTTGTAGACAATGAAGTTCAGAAACAAATGAGGCTGGGATATTTTAAACAACAACAGCAACATTTAACTTTAAATAAAAATAAAGAGAAAACCATGCACTTTTTTTTAAAGGCAAACGAAAGATTGAACCATTAGTATATATAGCTAAACTGATTGTCATTTATTTTTCTTTTTGTTCACTGTTCAGTTATTTTGGGTGTACCTGAAGTGATTCACTTTCCTCTAATCTTGTTTTTTAAAAAATCCCCCTGGCTTGATCTCTCTCAGTGTTAAGTCCTTCTTAAACCTTAGGGGACTTCAGCTGTGCAAACCTTGCAGAGGCCATCTATAAGGAAATGCCTGCCACCCACTGGACTATATTTATCCACCCAGCCTGTCTGTCTTCTAGCTTTCTGTTTCTCATACTCTGCAGCTCCTTTCTATGCCTTCTGTTGGTGGCCAGGCACAATCGCCACCCACCAGTGAATTTGTGATTCAGAAAATCTGGAGCCCCTGTTCATTTCCTACTCACGGTCACAGTCTGTGCCAATTTCCATGCTTGGGGGGGGGGGGAGAGAAACCCGATCGTTACTATTTTGCTGTTGCAGAGCGGTGATGAAGCTTAATTACTATTTGTATGTTTTTTGTGTGAAGTGCTTTCAAAACTTCAAATGGCAAGGGCTGCGGAAGGGCACAAGTCTTGTCCTTATTATTGCTGGCAGGTGCCTTCTTCAGCAGAGTGGGTAATTTAAGCCTTGGAGTTACAGAGAAACTTTATTACTGGCTTTACCTAATCAATGCAGAAGGGGAGCAGAGGCCTCTCCAGGCCTTATCTATACAACAACAACAACAATTGAATGAAAGAAAAGAAATGTAGAGATCATACTGGATCGCTCACTGTAGATGTTGACCCAGTGTGCAGCAGCTGTGAAAAATGTGAATTCCATGTTAGGGATCATTAGGAAAGGGGTTACAAATAAAATGGCCAATATCCAAATGCTGTTACAGTGGTACCTCGGGTTACAGATGCTTCAGGTTACAGACACTTCAGGTTACAGACTCTGCTAACCCAGAAATAGTACCTTGGGTTAAGAACTTTGCTTCAGGATGAGAACAGAAATTGGGCGGCGGTGGCGTAGTGGCAGTGGGAGGCCCCATTAGTTAAAGTGATGCTTCAAGTTAAGAACAGTTTCAGTTTAAGAATGGACCTCCGGAACAAATTAAGTTCTTAACCTGAGGTACCACTGTATACAAATTCATGGTATACTTCTGGTCTGTTGAAAACAATTTTGTTGATCTGGAAAAGGTTCAGAAAAGGATAACCAAAATTATTGGGCTTTGAATGACTTCCTTATGAGGAAATATGGAGCTTTTTAGTTTGGGGAAAAGGCAAATAAGAAGGAACATGATCAAGGTGTTTAAAATTATGCAGAGTTTGGAGAAAATGGACAGCGAGAAGCTTTTCTCCATTTCTCATAACAAGGCTAGGAATTGGTGCCGATAAACTGAAGATCAATCCAGATAAGACTGAGGAACTGTTAGTGGGTGGTTTCCTAGACTGGATGGATGGGAGGGAGGTTGCCTGCTCTTGATGGGGTTACATGCCCTCTGAAGGAGCACGCACGCAGCTTGGAGGTAACTCCTGGATCCATTGCTGTCGCTTGAGGCTTAGGTGGCCCAGGTGGCATGGAGTGCCTTCCATCAGCTTCGGCTGGTGCCCAGCTGCACCCTGGTCTGGACAGGCATAGCCTAACATCTGGCGTCTATGCTCTGGTAACCTCTAGGGTAGATTACTGGAACACATTATATGTGGGGCTACCTCTGAAGATGGTTCGGAAACTTCAGCTACAGAATTCAGCGGCCAGGTTGCTCACCGGGGCAAGACGGTTTGAGAATATGACACCGATCCTGGTCCAACTGCACTGGCTACCAATTATTTTCCGGGCCCAATTCAAAGTGCCGGTTTTGACCTATAAAGCCTTAAATGGTTCATATATCTTTAGGCGCCAGACAATAACTTTCCTCTATACCCAGGCCTTTGGCCATCAACTGTCTATGGCCTTTTAGAAGTGGGTGGGATGTTTTTAATGTGCATATTTCCTCCTTCTCACCCCCTTGGTTTTAATGTATCTATGTGGGGTGTTGTTGTTGTTTGCTTTTTTGTGTTTGGTTGCAAGTTGCTTTGGGTTGTTTGGGCAAGATAAAAGGAATGATTTTTCCCTTTACCACCTAATCAAATGTAATTTAAAATCTGTTTTTCCCACCACATCTTTTAGCTACTGTAAAAACCTTAGAAGTATCTATTATGTTGTGCATTTTGAAGTTTGTTTGTTTTCACTACCTAGAAGTCAATCATACATTTGACATATATTCAATCAAACAATTTAGGACCTTGGAAATTTAATGGAAAAGGCTGAGTGGAAAACATAATGTACCTCATTCCATACAGAAACAATTGGCACTGGATCATTAGCCTGCATCCAAAATACCCTTCCTTCCTTCCTTCCCTCCTTTCTCTCCCCCTCCCCCACTCTCCACACACACTCACGATCTTAAATTCATGCTACCAGTTTTTAAATCCTTATAAGAAATCAAGCTGATACATAAAACAAGTCACATTGGCTTGTTGTTGTTGTTTATGTTTGTCTGTGTGTGACAGCAGAATAAAAAATACTGGCCGATTTTCACATAATCTCTTAATCCTTTGCTGCAACACAAAATATTAAGCAACATGAGTCAAAAGTCATATTTTGGGGTGAGGGAGATTGGCAGATTCTATCTAGCCCATCTTTTAGTTCCTGATAGGCTCAAGACCATCTCCCTTACCTCGCAAGCCTTGAATATTGTCTCAGAGAGTGAGAGTTCAGTACCTAACACGTTAATGGGATGCCTCTTTATCTCACGCTAGGTTTTTACTGCCTCGCGGGCCTTCTCATGCTCGTGTTTATGCGATTACATCAGGTGCTACCAAAACACTAATAACAAAGATGAGAAAAAGAAAAGGCTAACTCACCCCCCCATGCATTAAAATGAAAAAGCTTCTCTAGAAGCAGCTATTGATGGGAATAATGTCCGTACTTATTGAAGGGCAGCTGGGGTAGCCGCTGTTATACCCTACAAGGGATTACACAGCCGGGCTGGGAAAACATCTGGCATGCTAGTTTGTCTCTGCAGAGAACCAACCGATTTAAAAATTAAGGTAAGTTTTGCTTTTGTTTTTTTAAAGGAAGGGGAAAAAATCAGTCGTGCTGCAGCAGCAGCACTAAAAATAGCTCCTTAATTCCACACTAATTCGTTCTAATACCCAGTAAACATTACGGTGCCTATAAAGTTTCTGTTAAATGTATTTATGGGAGCCTAGAACCGAAGTGCACCTGATTCTGAACATCATACGCACATACATGAATGATGCACATGACGCAAGCCTTGAAAATGTTCTTCTCCATTAATAAGCACAGCTACTGGGCCAGGACTTTGTGAGCAAAGATATGCCTGTGGTGCCATCAAGTGGCCATTATACATATTGCACTCAGTTCCAGCTGTCCGCATTTTATTTGGAATGTACAATTAAGGCAGGTCGAATATTCCCATGTGCAAATGGCACCGACTGCTTGGTTATGGTTCATAAATTCAGCTTCCCTACAACCAAATTCAATGGCAAATAAATAACCAGGTAGTTTTGTAAAATGAACATTTAAAGCTCATCAGATCATAGGTTTGCATCTTTGTTCTGCAATTCAACAAGCATAGTGGTTTTCTCTGAAAGAAAAGAATCCTGCTTATTTGCTCCCCACTTACATATCAACAGAAAGTCATGTTTATATCGATATTCCCATGCCCCCCCTCACTTTCCAGTTTCATTTCTGATATGCTGTGCAAATTAGCATTTTCGGACAGAAATATTAATAAAAGCTCATTGCTGGTACTCTTGCTTTCTCTATGTGCAAACCTTTCGGATGCCACAAAAACCAGAGCTGTTCCTGTTAGCATTTTGTATAGGTTTTCCTCTTTGTGAAAGCCGCTTTTTCCAAATTTAGAAACGGACAATGCTCCCCTCTAGGGGCTGAAAAGAAAGATGCAATCTTAAATTCATGTTGCCAGTTTCCAAACACTTATTAGAAATCAAATTACTCCGCAAGTGACCCTGCTGGTCACATTGTTTTACAATCAGCTTAGTATTTTTACTGTCCATTTGTCCAGCTAAATCAGATGTGTGGCTCAATTCTAAATATATTTATTTATTTCCCAGTAATTAAACTAATACTTAGTAAAATAAATTTTAAAAATGCAATCTATCTCTTGGTTCATAAATGCTGAAGTAATCAAATAATGGGCATCTTAAGCCCATTAAGAACATATCTTAAGCAGTTGCTTGGGTGGATGAACCAGGCATCATCGCTCAAACACAGGCAGGAAGAAAACCTCCAATGTACTAAAAGATGCTTGGGTTAATAACATCTGGAGCATTGCTCTATCAGAAAGCCCCACACACCATCAGCAAATAATCAAAGGCATGTAAAAAAATACATTTAACACAATTTGGTCTCCTTTTTTTTTTCTCTTTTATTGAAGAACAGGATATTTTAATACCATAATCATCACAGAGGTATCTGTGGAGGGGATATATTGATTGTAAATGTCTAGTCAACCAGATCGGTAGTTGGGTTCCTACAGAGAGTATTTGGCGAACCAACATGACAGGGATGAGGGATTGAGGATAGGAGTGATCATTCTGTGGTATTATGGCAGTGGGCAAAGCTGAAGTGTAACTTTTTAATAAGTGTATTTATAATAATAATAATAATAATAATAATAATAATAATAATAGGCAGAACTGTCATAACCTCTCACCCAACATTTTCCCATGGAGCCAGCTATCATGGGCAACTGTGTGTCTCTAAAGGCAGTGCAGCCCAGTCTGATGCTGAACTTGGGACGGGAAGGATTAGGAAACTTGATATCGATTCGGAGTTGGCACATGTCTTTTCCTGCCCTTTTGTTTGCTCAACACAGCAGATCATCCCAAAGCAACCAAGATGTGTGCCTTTAGCTCTTGTGTGCATGTGTTTTGTTTTGTTTTGTTTTAAAAAGTGGGGGCACCAGATTGGCACACAAACAGGGAGGTGTCCTGTCCTGTCTCAGCTCAATGGAAGCCTGCTGTACAGTCTTTGGGTACAGTCATGTTACATAAAGCAGAGTGGGGTCACAACAGGCGAGGCTGTTGTTGTCAGAACCTTGGACAGTGCCCTGCTAGCTAGAGGATTCTCCCAGAGAGAAGACTCCTTGTCTCAGCAAGGCACAGAAGCCTTCTGAGGTGGCCAGAAGGCTGGTCATCCTGGTTCTGCAGCCAGCCTCCCAGCCCAGTCTGAGCCTTATTATGCAGCCACTTTCAACTATGCTGTGGTGTTTGTATAGAAACATATGAAGCTGCCTTGTATCCAATCAGGCAGACCATTGGTCCATGTTCCTCAGTGCTGTCTTCACTGTCTGGTAGTGGATCGTTTTAAGACTAGGGACATTCCCAGTGCTACCTGAAGGTGCCAGGACTGAACCTGGAACCTTCTGCATGGAAAGCAGATGTTCTTTCACTGAGCTACAGCCATTATTTTATTAGTTGTTATTATTATTCATTCGATTTATATACAGTCCTTCATTGAAAGATCTCAGGGCAGTTCACAGGATAAAAATACAAAAGCACAAATATATAGCTAAACCAGGAGCAACAAAACAATAACACCCCCTCCCACAAGATACATCTAAAAGGCTGCATAATATTAATCAGCTCAAGGCCTGGTTAAAGAGGAACATATTGGGAGTAATGTAGTACCTTGGTTCTCGAACCTAATCTGTTCCAGAGTCTGTTCGACTCCTGGAAAGTATTCAAAAACCAAGGCACAGCTTCCGATTGGCTGCAGGAGCTACCTGCCCTGCACTCAAGCAAAAGCCATGTTGGATGTTTGACTTCTGAAAAACGTTCAAAAACCAGAACGCTTACTTCTGGGTTTACAGCATTTGGGAGCCGATTTGTTCGTCAACTAAACCATTCAAGAATGAAGGTACCACTTCTGAGGTACCACTCTTCTGAGTCCAAGGACTACAGCAGGCAATGTCTTCTGACCTGGAAGATCCCACAGCAGTGGATAGTGACTCCTTGAGCAGCAGTTCCACCTCACCTGAATCGTCCTCTGAGCTTGGGGATGGTTGAAGCCAGCCCAGGAGAGAGACCACGGGCAGATCCACCACACACATTTAAAGCACATGACTTCAAAGGATCCTAGGAAGTATAGTTTCCTCCTATAATTCCCAGTACACTTAGCAAACCACAGTTCCCAGGATCCTTTTGGGAAAACCATTGCTCTAAATCTGCACTGGATGTGCTTAAAATGTATTCTGTAGCAATACCCTTTAAGCCTTTACCTCCACTATGGTCCTAATCCAGATACCCATACAGTGGTACCTTGGCTGTCAAAATTAATCCATTCCAGGAATCCGTTCGACTTCCGGAACCATTAGAAAACCAAGGTGCAGCTTCCGATTGGCTGCAGGAGCTTCCTGCACTCAAGCGGAAGCTGTGGAAACCACATCGGACGTTCAGCTTCCGAAAAACATTCGCAAACCGGAACACTCACTTCCGGGTTTGCAGCGTTCGGAAGCCGATTTGTTCAGGAGCCAAGCCGTTTGACAGCCAAGGTACCACTGTATTGATCTAGTCCCCCCTGCATTATTTTTTTAAGAGATCAGACACACAAGGGTTAAATATGTGAATAATGTTGTATCTAATTTAGTGCTCACATCCTCCAGCTCAATTTCAATCAAGAAAGGTACTACACAAAGGTACTACACAAACAGTCTATGAAAACTCCAACTTTGTGGATGTGGCTTTCTTTTCTTTTCTTCTCTCTCTCTCTCTCTTTCTAAAAGTGACCATAATGGTTATGCAGAAAATTACAGCAATTGTGCATTATGGAATGGAAAATTTAAGTGCTGACCTTGTTACAAGTCTGCAATACTTGTATATGCTACTGAAATAGATGTTAGAAGAGGAGTGCTGAATTTAATTGAATAATCTCAGTTCAGTTCACTTACATTAAATCTAAATTTTCAGTATCCTTACTGACTGGTGTCCAACATTATCTAGGCTTTCAAATTTATTGAATGATTTTAATACCCCCACTCATATATTTCTATATGCATTTTAATTTTTATGTACATTTTAAAATGAAATGTATACGTACTTGCATCCACAGAAGCTGGAATTTCAATTCTGAATTGTAATGATCTCATAGAAATAACCTCCAGTGATGCTAAACCATGTGGTTGGTCAAGCCCAAAACAGGTTTTTTTGGGGGGTCACACTGAGCTTTATTCTTGAACAAAGTCAGCCTGAATTTAAAAACAATGGAACAATTCTCAAGCATAACAAGGGCTTTCTCAATTTGCACCATGGTTACTAAATGCGAGGGAAAGCGACTTGCTAATATACACACACAGAGAGACATCACACTTTGAAACCTGACATTTTACAGCTAGCAGCTATTTCTCTAAGGACAAACCGGTGCATGTTATCATTACTTTTTCTGCCAGTGAAAAATATCACAGGAACACTCATGATGAAAGAAGTGATGTTCTAAATGCAGCCCAGCTCTGCAGTGGCATTTTGATATGATTATGTATTACTCAGGGATTTCCCAACCAAAAATGGAAGCAATAACACAAACGGCAGCCTGATACAACTCTTTAATTCTCATCTAGCACATAGTGTGTACACACATTGGGTTGTCCTCAAAACCCAAATCTGCCACATTCATTTCAGCACCCAAGATACCTACTCCCAACATTTCTGTTTTCTCAGGCTATCCTACCTCACAGAGTTGTTGTGAAAATAAGTTAGAAGCTGGGGGGAGCTCTTTGGATCCCCATTGTCTGGGGATACAGATAAGATAAAGTAAGACTGAAATGAGTAGGCTAAACTCTCACTCTCACAGAAGTTCTGTGAATGGCAGAGCCCTTTGTATTAGGGCAATTTTCTGCACTACAAAACCGAATATTTACAACAAATCTATCATTACATTGAAGGATTTTCAGAAGTTTTTGACAAGCTTTGGGCAATGGTTTAGGTAATGGATGGGAAACCATGGATTCCCAATTCCCTTGCTGCATCTTCCCTCTGTGGTCTGCTGCCACCACTGATGCCTCTTCCTCTACAAAGCTTCAATCACCATGTCCCACAAAGCTACCCAGGAGGACTCACAACAAACCCAGCAACTACAGGTGCCACAGCAGCAGGATGCTGAAAAGGAGCCTCTTCCTACAGCCACTGTCAAAGAGTATCTATAGGAATGGCCAGCAGCATGGACCAGATACAGAGTGCAATGGCTAGAGTGGTCCTCTAGAACTCCGCTCTGGGCCTGCACTCTGTGACTTAGCGGCACACGCACAGAAATGACTGCCTTCTAATCAGACACATGTTTCTTCTTCCCATGGCATTGTATCTTGCTGCTAAGTGGCGGCCCTTTTTCATCTGACTGCTGCTGTTGCTGCTGCTTACTCTGTGCCCTGTACTGAGTCCTCGCAACTATGACACTTTGTCACAGAGCCAGAGTTTAATGAAGCACTTGAAGTTTCATGGCTGCAGAGCTTCAGCTTTGAGGAGGGATGCCTTTCAAGGCTGCATTATGGCAGCAGACAATATCAAAAGAATTCAAACAGAGACGCCGAGTTCTGCCTGACATGGGGGGGTGGGGAAAAGGTTCATCGCATGCGCGTGACATCACACATGCGACACACCCATGTGAAGTCATGTGTGTTGGGAGGAAGCCAGGGGGCCCAGCGAGGCCCTCCACTACTGTGGTGAGGCCCTGCGAGGACTGCCACCACTGCGAGCAGGGCTGGCAGACCCGACACCCACCTGTCAAAGTTGGCCCGTGAGGGGAGGGGAGTTAAAGATTTGGCTTGCCAAGTCAAAAAGGTGCCCCACTCCTCGGCCGCTGCTTGATCTGGCAAGAGGCTGTGTTTGAGAAAAGACTTTGTCTTCAGCTGCATGCCAAGGAAGAACTCCAGAGTGGAATTTTAATGGCGGAGAGTGGACGTGTAATCTGTGAGTTATTTATAGCCTCAACCTGCATGCAAATGGTGAACAGCGGGAGTTGGAATGTGACTTTGTAAACACTGCAAAGACTGAACAAAGGAACAAAGGAAGATAAGAACTAACTCTCCCAGCACACTGGGTCTGAGACAATAACGATTATGAAGGACTACACATTATGTATCTATCCGATTATGCCGGATTTACGTATAAGCTAAACAAGCTATAGCTTAGGGCTCCACACTTTGGGGGGGGGGGGCAAAAAAATTAAAGAAAAAAAACACTGGATGTACATTTCCAAAATATAAGATTAAAAACAAATAAAATAAAACCTACATACAACAACAGCAAAATCATTTTACGTTAGAGCTTAATAATTATTTCACAATTCTTAATTGTATTTCAGTTCAGCAATTACTTTGATAAAATACATATTTTGTTATGTGCAAATGGCTTTAGATACCTATTAGGTCCATAAATTACCATATAGCATATATTCAACACAAAAAGCAGCGACAATTTGTTGTTGACAAAGGACAGCTGGACATATAAAGGGCCCTATTACCTTCAGTAGCTTAGGGCCTCATCAAACCTAAATCCAGCCCTGACTACACACATGAAACACATTTTATATTTTTAAGAAATAACCGAGGTGCTGTCTATAAGGAGACAATGATGGTCGGCTATAAGAATGGACAACAAGTGAAGGATAAAATGGATATTAATGAAGAGATGATGTGGCTACAGGAGGAAAAGATGGACATATGTTTACAACAGGAGCGGGAAACCTGATTTTTTAAAAAAGAAATTGTATTAAATTAAAGTAATTTGGTTGGATTTGTAAGAATCTGGAAAACCAATAAAAATAATTTGAAAGAAAAGGTGTCCCACCCCTGGCCTAGAGGCTAAGAACAGATTCAAACACAGGGAAAAGAACCTGACAGGAATGCTTCTGATTAAATATGTTCCCTCTGCTTCTGGAGCCAAATGGAGTCAATCCTCTACTACAGCCTTTCTCAACCTGTGGGTCCCCAGATGTTGTTGGCCTACAACTCCCATCACCCCTAGCTAGCAAGGCCAGAGCTCAGGGATGATGGGAGTTGTAGTCCAACAGCATCTGGGGACTCACTAGTTGAGAACCGCTGCTCTACTAGGAAGCAACACCTTTTGGCTTCCTCACTAGGAACCAGGGTTCTGGTTGTTGGGATACTGCCAGGGAGACAAAGTCCATCATGGCCCCCAAGCCGGCTGCCGGACGATCCATCGATCTCCCATAGATACAGTATCAGCAATTAGCGACACGAGTTTCCAGAAATAGCTTGCCACTTTCCAGAGCTCATGTACACTCTGTCAGCAGATAATGCACAGCAAAAGTCGCACTCAGCAGAGCATTATTTACAAGTTTTATTCAGCGTTGATCAGAACAAAGAAAAACATGACTGCCTGCTTCAGTGTCTCCAGACACACAGAGAGAGAAACGAAAGCAACAGAAAACATAAACATCCTGTGAACAGGAAATGCGCAGACTCTGTGACTCACAAAGCCTGCTCCCTTTTAAGGTGGAACAGAAATATCCTAACACTGGTGAAGTAGCGATCAGGCTCATAAAGAGTGGGGAAAGTCCTTCCCTGCTGCAAACCATGATAGGAATTGATGAGGTGCTCTTAAACTATAATGGACTCAAAGGGTTCTAGGGCTCTGCTCTCTGAGGCAAGCATTGTCAGGTCACTGCACGATGATACTCTCTAGGATGCAGTGCCACAGGTAGAGTTGCATCAGGTGATCTAAGTGCTCTTACAGATCTATACAGACAGAGATAGACTTTCAGGTAACTTGGTCCAGAGTTGTGAGTTGTCAGATGAGGGAACTGAGAGACCGGCTTGGTTAAGGCCACCTAGGAGGTTCACTGCAGAAGCTAGATGTGAACTGGGGACTTCCTGAATCATAGCTCAGTCTCTTAGCCACTATTACACCATGCTGTTACTAGCAATGAGAAAACTCTGATAGGTACAGAAACCTCACAGGAAGGTTATTTTTTGTTGCTGCAGCCACTTCCAGATAAGTTTTGCAAAAGGATGTCTGCATCAGCAGAAATGTGATGGTGCTAGCAAAGTCACAATGAGCCAGGACAAAACTTTACTTGAGTTCCCAGTGAGTTCAGGAGATGGGAGAAGAACTCATAATAAGTTCACTATTACAAGTCCAGCCAATTCCAGAGTTTGCCACTATCATTTGTCATTAATCATATTTTACAGGCAGCTGTACATGATATGCAATGCATTAATTTTTCTATAGATTTTTGTCTGTGTGACCACACTTCTGATGCAATTGTTGCTCCTAAGTAACTATTACAGAACACTTATTTGCAATTAGAACAACAATAACAACAACAGTCAGGCAACAGAGGGGCTTACATTCCATCCTATTTATTAGCAATGAGAATAAAAAATAATAATAATCAGGCCACAGAGAGGCTTATAATCCATTCCACCACCTTTACAAATTGCAGTGCAAAAGTATGTCTTTCCAATATCACTAGATCAGAAAGGACCAGAGCTATGAAAGATATGGATATTGATCTAACTTACAAAGACTTTTAAAAAGCACTCGCTTGATCTGAAAAAGGCCACCTGCTAAAATGAAGCCTCTCTCATGCGCTTGCCAAAGCTTTAACATCATGGTCTGTTAATTAGGATTAGTAAAAGTCAAGGAAGAAAAGAAAAACCTAGTATTTGATTGTTCAATAAGTACCAAACCAGTGACAGATTCAACTTTCTGGCTTAGATCAAAATCACAGCTACAAATACAATGGGAAAGTACTAGTCTTTTGGAAAGAAAGAAAGAAAGAAAGAAAGAAAGAAAGAAAGAAAGAAAGAAAGAAAGAAAAGTCTGCATCATCTACTTTTCAGATAATTTTTTTTAAAAGATCGGCATTGTTCAGAAGCCGTATGTTAATTGCTAGTTATAAGGCATGATTATGCCTTCTGCTTTCTTTTGATGTTCTCATGCAAGAGACTTTCCCCCCTTGACTCTCCTGTGAAGAACAGAGGGCAGCACAAATGGGGACCTATCACAGAACAAGCGTCAAAAGAAACCCACAAGACTCATCCTCACCTCATTGTGTAGAGGAGGGTCCCGTCATCCTCAAGGCGCAAAAGCTTGTTAGGAGTGGTCATGTTGTGGGCGATAGATTTTTTACCATTGTGGAAAAAGGTGTCCGGAGTCCAGATCTTACTGGCAAGGAGGTTGTTCAGAGGCAGGCGTTGCATGGGACCTTTAAATTGAAGCCTTTCGTCTTTCCAACTTTGCCGGAAGAAAACATCAATAGTATATTCCTGGCGTAAAACAGAGACCATTGTATAAGTGCCGTAGCTCATAAGAATGAACCAGTCCTCCAGATTATTCTAGCGATAGCAGCAGGGGACATTTAGAATCACAGCACTGCAACCTACCATTTCGGTGTCTGACACAGGGCCAAAACTGGTGACAAAGATGTCTGTTTTCACCTCTGTTATTCTCTCTACAACAAAGAAATGTAAACAATTAAGACTGCTCCATCAGCTGGCAATTTGCATCGAGGAGCCCCTAATCTTATAGCAATAGCAAAGCAAAGAAAGGTTTTGCCCTTCAGTGGCATCCTGACTCTTCCATTTAATGCTATGCGGCTTTTGAGCAATTACCATATTGTTTCTGTGTTGAGGACAGCACTTAGCACTTTGTTGATGCTAAAGATACATTGCAGAAGTACGTACAGTGGTACCTCGGGTTAAGAACTTAATTCGTTCTGGAGGTCTGTTCTTAACCTGAAACTGTTCTTAACTTGAAGCACCATTTTAGCTAATGGGGCCTCTTGCTGCCGCTGCACCGCCAGTGTGCGATTTCTGTTCTCATCCTGAAGCAAAGTTCTTAATCCGAGGTAATATTTCTGGGTTAGTGGAGTCTGTAACCTGAAGCGTATGTAACCTGAGGTACCACTATAGCAGCAGTAGATCACCTCTGCCTACAAGACTAATGCAAGCAAGGAAGTCTGGCAATTCAGCAGGCCTAAGTACATGTAGGGGGATGCGGGTGGCACTGTGGGTTAAACCACAGAGCCTAGGACTTGCCGATCAGAAGGTCGGCAGTTTGAATCCCCGCGATGGGGTGAGCTCCCGTTGCTTGGTCCCAGCTCCTGCCAACCTAGCAGTTTGAAAGCACGCCAAAGTGCAAGTAGATAAATAGGTACCACTCTGGCGGGAAGGTAAACGGCGTTTCCGTGCGCTGCTCTGGTTTGCCAGAAGCGGCTTAGTCATGCTGGCCACATGACCTGGAAGCTGCACGCCGGCTCCCTCGGCCAATAAAGTGAGATGAGCGCCGCAACCCCAGAGTCGGTCACAACTGGACCTAATGGTCAGGGGTCCCTTTACTTTTAAGCACACGATGTGGAGCTCCTGAATGTGTGGGCTGCTTCAATAGATGTGCAAAGAGGGGTATGGACACAGAGGTGCCCTTCCATTGAAAGAAAATGGGTCACTGTACACGCCAAGTTTCTGCATGCCTGCATTAGCAGCCTAGTCCCCACAACCATCAGAAGAGTGAATGAAATGAATGGTCTTTAGCTCTGGTACAAAGAGGACATTAGTTATGTCTGTCCAGCTTCAAAAACAGCTGGACTGGTAAAATTAAATGATAACATTTAACAACGTCAAATTTCACAAGTGGCTGCATTTGTTAGTATTCACGTGGTTGTACTAAAAACTGAAGCTCTGATCTTTTTCAACACTGCTTAAAGCTCATGGAGGGTGTTTTCCCCTCTCCCCTTAAGGATTCTATTCTATTCTTGCTTGCTTTGTGGAATGATAACGTCATAACAAAGCCTAGGTCATTAAAGCAAACGCAAGTTTTGCCAACTATTCAGCTTAGTAATTTAGATATGGTATATTGATTTTACATGACAAATCTTTTCAGATATCAGAAAATCCTAGAAATCTTGGTGATGTTTTCTTGGTAATGTGATATACATCACAGCCTGGGGCTATAGTAACACTATCAGATATTTAGGTTATTGATTTACAAGATAGAGCATTCTGAGATTTGAGAGGCAACTGATTTGCAATTAACCAAAAACAGATACAGTGGTACCTCGGGTTACAGACGCTTCAGGTTACAGACTCCGCTAACCCAGAAATAGTACCTCGGGTTAAGAACTTTGCTTCAGGATGAGAACAGAAATCATGTGGCGGCGGTGTGGCAGCAGTGGGAGGCCCCATTAGTTAAAGTGGTACCTCAGGTTAAGAACAGTTTCAGGTTAAGAACAGACCTCCGGAACGAATTAAGTTCTTAACCAGAGGTACCACTGTAAAGGGAATATTCTATATGACTTCTATCTAGATACCGAAAGGAAGAACCTACTCTGTAGGTAAGTATGATGACCCTGGGCTCAAAATCCACTTTTTCAGTGGATGAGGATCCTCTTCAAATGAAAAGGTATCTCTCACTGAAGGCAGAGCTAGATATTAGGATAGGTCAGTGCTTCCTATTTAAGGTTTATTCTGATTATGGTTGCTTCTGAACTTTTTTGGAGTCTCCAGCCTGAGCCTGTATGGAGCTGTCCAGAGTATCTGACTACTCAAACTATTGTAGGGGTTGTGGATGGTTGTGAGGGGCACGGCCTCGACAGTGGTGGCACCTTGACAGCTGAACCCACTTCCTGTTCCTGTTCCAATAATGCCTAATGGCCTTTAGGAAGTGACTGAAAGCATTCATTTACTGGGTCATTTTGCAACCTTTGACAAGTCATTCTATTACTTGGTCTCCACTACGTTGTGGCTGGTGTTGTTTAATTGTTCAGTTCTCATTTTTTGTTGTTGCATTGCTTTAAATCTATATTGAAGCATCTCTGAAAATGTGGGATTTAAATAATAAACAGTATAACAAGTGGCTTTCATACAGTCTTGCAGCAAAGCCACTATAACTTAAAATCAGTGTTCTCCTCCCACCCTCCCCAACTTCCTTGTCTGGTTGCAAGGCCGATGTACACACTGAGGAGGTGATCTGACTTCTCTGGGTCTGCTCTGAGAACGATGCAATGGATTACAAACTCTGTGGGCCGGGGATGCTTTTTCTAACTTGAAAATGGGGAAATCTTTAACATACAACCAGTGAGAAAACAAAAGCACCAGGGGATTTTTGTGGCACTCTTCTGCTGCTTTCAGCACACCTTCTGGAGATCTCTTAACCATCTCCCACTGCTCCCTAAGCACATCTTTGGTCATCTCTTACTGGGACACGACTGCATGCTGTTTTAAACATTTCCCCCTACAATGGCATGCTTGTAGGAACATCTGTTGTACCTCCCAGGCCTGGACGAAGCCTGTTATCATATCCATCCAGCAGGCCGTCCAGAATCCTAGTGAAGATGGTGATGTTATCATTGGTATCATATTTCCCTGAAGCTGTTGGCATCTGTGAGAAGCTGCGAAAAGGGGGGGGGGAGTGGAGAAGACACATCAATAAAAACTGGAAGAGACAGCTAAAGAGTTAAAGGTTGTGTCATCGATCTCATAAGCATCTGAGAATGGATAGCTTTAACAAGGACTGCAGAAAAATCCAATGGCTTGGTTGCTCTTGGACTTTGCTTGCCACGCACACAGGTGCCCCATAACATGCATAACACATGTGCATGCTGCATTGCAAAAAGCGTAATTCACCCTATTGTCAGGGCTTCTAGGTACAATTTGTTTCCTCTTTTCCAGGAGTAAATCAGAATCTACTGGCAGGTCCGGTGGTGCCTGGTGTCCATTGGAACTGATAGGGTGGAAGGCAGGGAGGCCAACAGTAGGTGGAGCCAGAGCCAATTACAGACAGAGCCATGCCCTGACTGGTTGTAAGTTCAAAGGCAGGCAGGTGGGGGCCAGCTGAGGATGCACTGAGATTGCTGGGGCAGTGTCGCCTTTGTTCAAATGGACCAGCCTCTGCAGGATAGATCAAGAAGTAATTTGCAGCAGATAAGCAAGGCTTCTGACTCCCAACTGTTTAACAACAGTGACAAGAAAGCGTCTTCCCCTCCCTCCTTTTCTAAATTAAGCTGGTGATATCAGGGATGGAAGTTTGGGGGGAAACTGAAGAGGGGTTTTGTGTGAAAGGGCTGTGCATTCAGTTTTGGTATTGAAAACAAATTCAGTTTGCTCAGAGGCTCCCTGCTCCTTAATTCTAAAAGTGTGTTGCCCCACTCAGCCATTCTTTTCCACCTGGTTAATAGATCTTGGGTTCTAGCAAAAAAAACAACAACTAAACACCATGAATCTGAGATTTGTCCACCCTTCTTTATCCCTTTCCTTTTTGTCACCTTTCTTTGTTTCTCTAATAGCTCCATAAATGCAGTGCTTTTTTCCTTAAAATATGTTTAGGGGTACTCTCATTTTGACTCAAGAAAACCACCATTTTATAGTTCAAATCGGGGAAAATAAATACAGCAAATGGACAAAGGTACACAAATTCACAAAATGTTAAGGGACGCAGGTGGCGCTGTGGGTTAAACCACAGAGCCTAGGGCTTGCTGATCAGAAGGTTGGCAGTTCAAATCCCTGCGATGGGGTGAGCTCCCGTTGCTCGGTCCCAACCTAGCACTTCAAAAGCACATGCAAGTAGATAAATAGGTACTGCTCCAGTGGGAAGGTAAACGGCGTTTCCGTGCGCTGCTCTGGTTCGCCAGAAGCGGCTTAGTCATGCTGGCCACATGACCCAGAAGCTGTACGCCAGCTCCCTCGACCAGTAAAGCGAGATGAGCGCCGCAACCCCAGAGTTGGCCACGACGGAACCTAATGGTCAGGGGTCCCTTTACCTTTAACCCCAGAAAAAGCACTGCATAAATGCATATGGTGTGGGAAACTGGCTTGTGGACTGTTCCACTTCTGACTGCTGGTGGGCTTTTTGGGGGCAGGGCTCACAGGATTGAATGTTTCATTCACACGTAGAGAGAGAGAGAGAACATAGGAAGCTGTGTCAGACCATTAACCTATCTAACTCAATATTCTGCACTGACTGGTAGTGACTTTCCATGATAAAAGGAAAGGAGTCTTTTTCAGCCCTTTCTGGGGATACTAGGGATTGAACCTGGGACCTTCAGCATTCAGAGGCTGGGTTAACAACTTGTTCCTCAACCTGATGAGGCTCATTTGACAAAAACAAGAAATGGAGCCTTTGGGGTCATCAGCCCAGTCCTGTGGGATTGTTATGCCAAAGCAATTCAGCAGGTTCCTTCTGTTTAGACCAGGCATGGCCAAACTTGGCCCTCCAGGTGTTTTGGGACTACAATTCCCATCAACACTGACCACTGGTCCTGTTAGCTAGGGACGATGGGAGTTGTAGTCCCAAAACAGCTGGAGGGCCAAGTTTGGCCATGCCTGGTTTAGACCATTAAATGCCAGCTGAAAGTGTTTCCATTCCTCCAGGCTTCTGCGGGCAACTAAGAATACATCTTTCCATTAAGGCTGGTTTCTAATTTTATTATATATACAGTCATACCTCTGGTTACGAATGTGATCCGTGTGGGAGGCACATTCGCAACCCGCAGCGTTCGCAGCCTGATGCGCCATGTCTGCGCATGCACGTGACGCGATTAGGAGCTTCTGTGCACGCGTGTGACATCATTTTGTGTTTCTGCGCATGCGCAAGTGCCAAAACCTGGAAGTAACCCATTCCGGTACTTGCGGGTTCGGCACAGTCCGCAACCTGAAAACACGCAACCCACAGCATTCATAACCTGAGGTATGACTGTATATTTATTTACATGGGTTTTATCGTATGGTTTTATGTGTGACAGTTGGAAACTGCTCTGAGATTTTTTTTAATGAATAGTGGTATGTAAATATTTTTTTATAAATAAATGAAATAAACTGCTGGTCTTCAGCTGGTGGGTTGGAACCCACTAGTGGGACACAGCTTGATCTGAGGTGGGTCTCAACAAGAGCACTACCACCATGCAAATGTATGGCAAAAGATTAAAAAATGGGTCCCCAAATGCTGGTTAGGATTAGATGTCCTGGGCCTGAAAATGTTGAGGACTACTGGAATAAACCAACCCTTCTCCCTGATAAGAGGGTTTTCTATGTGCAGGGAATATTAGAGATACATTCACTCACATGAGTCCACACACATAGTTTGAAATAGTACAGTCCACAGACAGGTTTATCTCCCACAAATGATATTTGTAAGCACCAGGCCTCAAATTCTAAGCCAGAGGGCAGGAACAGTCTTTCTGTAATCTCTGTAAGGTGATGACAAGTCTCTTTCTCACTCCTACTCAGAACAACTTTAAAAACCGTCATTTTTTCCCCTGCTTTAGCATTACATTACCCACCAAATTCCTAGACATTCTGCTGCACCCATTGCCTTCCTCTTCTGCTACTGCTGGACAGACTCCAGAATCTGAGATGAGTAAATGGAAAACATTTGCAGATATTTGCAGAGAAGTAGCCAATGGGTCAAAGGCCTTCTTCCCTAAGTTGATCATGGTCACCGTCGACGCGCCGCTTTAATTAAGTTGCAGCCAGAAGATCAAATTCTGCCATCTGCTACACAGAGTCTTTAGCAACATTTTAATCCTATGAAATTGTTATTGCAAGCAGTGATGGCCACAATGTTGTGTAATGCCGAGCAAAACCATAATGGAAGCTAGATCTTCGGGGATCCAGTTCCATGGCCATTCTCACTTAATATGGACAATAAATGCCACTGGGATTGAGAACGGAACAGGGACTGCCCATAGCTCCTGTAGGCATGGAACTGCCATCCTGTCATAATTAGTGTTCTTAATTACAAATGATTCGGAATAACAGGATATGAAGCTTATCAGTCACACTCTAGTGTTACACATAATATAATCCTGCAGCAATCCTTAGAGGAACCTTAGAGGTGAGCAACCTTAGGCCCAGGGCCAAATGCCACCCTCCAGGCCTGTCTGACCCTTGGGACTCTCCCAAAGCCACATGCCCCCTCCAGCCACACCTCCTACTCTCCCCCAGGCCACACCCCTCACACTTCACACCCTCCTGGAGTATTTTTGCCAGGCTGGAATGTGTCCTCGAACTCTGATCATTACTCTTGCTTGTCTACCTGGAGGAGAAAGAGGTTATGTGTGTTTTGAGAAACTGGCCTCTCAGCCCCTGCCAGAGCATTGCACCTCCCTCCCTAAGCTGAACAGAAGCTTCCCAGGCTTTAGGATGGAGTTGTGAGGGGAATAATAATAATAATAATAATAATAATAATAATAATAATAATTTATTTGTACCCCACCCATCTGGCTGGGTTTCCCCAGCCACTCTGGGCGGGTTCCATCAAAGATTAAAAATACATTAAAATGTCACACATTAAAAACTTCCCTGAACAGGGCTGCCTTCAGATGTCTTCTAAATGTCAGGTAGTTGTTTATCTCTTTGACATCTGGTGGGAGGGTGTTCCACAGGGTGGGCGCCACTACCAAGAAGGCCCTCTGCCTGGTTCCCTGTAGCTTTGCTTCTCACCATGAGGGAACCACCAGAAGGCCCTTGGAGCTGGACCTCAGCGTCCAGGCAGAACAATGGGGGTGGAAACGTTCCTTCAGGTATACTGGGCCGAAGCTGTTTAGGGCTTTAAAGGTCAACAGCAACACTTTGAATTGTGCTCAGAAACGTACTGGGAGCCAATGTAGGTCTTTCAAGACTAGTGTTATGTGGTCTCGACCGCCCCCCCCCCCCCAGTCACCAGTCTTGCTGCCGCATTCTGGATTAAGAGATCCTGCAGCCCTCCTCCTTCATTCCCAAAGCTGGGCAGAGGTGCAAGAAAGAAAGCTACCCACTGGCACTGCAAGTAGACAACACAAATCCTGCTTGCACTCAGGTTCTGCTTGCGGGTTTCACAAAGCCATATGCGTGGCCACTGTGAAAATAGGATGCTGGACTAGATGGGTGTTTGGTTTGATCCAGCAGAGCTTTTCTTATGTTCTCTCTGGCTCTGGCAATCTTACACCTGTGTATAAGCATTTTTCTCCATTTGATTGGGTTTTCTCTGCTCCGTTAAGGAACTTTATACATGCCTGGAAATTAACATTCACAGTCTCATTGAATACTAAGAACGATGGATCGTACGGTCATCTTAAATTCTAACTGTTGTCAAAAGAGTCTGCAAGATTTCTTTTGGCCATCATGGTAAAAGCTAGGGATTTGCTTAGAAATTTAGAAAGAGTGAATGCAGACCAGTGACAAAAGCAACTAATGTACTTACTGTTCCACTGGCCAGGCTGAAACACGGGGAAAGCTGAAACCCTTTGTGCAATTTCTCTTCTCTAAGGGCAGTAAAAGGACGCCATAAAGCATTTCCCCAATGGATTTTTAAAAAACTGAAATTGTGTTTGTCTTCAAGGAGACATTAAGACTAGCAAAAGCCTATGATTCTTGTCTAATCCAACACTCTCCTGCTCCCGGTATTTCCTGGAAGCAATTACCTCCTGTGTTATGTAATATAATATAGGACTACATTGAAAAACTATCTAAAAAGAAGGAATCCAATGAGCTTTTTAGAAAGGGAAGTCTGCATTGTTTGGTACCTGGCTAGTTGACACTTCTTGGGAAGTGTGCCGGTGAATTCTCTTTCATTACACAAACTATTTGTGGTTTGTAAAGCTTTGGTGCAATTTTAATTCTGCCTAAAGCTGCTTATAAGGAAACAACTTTGAGAGAGAAACAGAATAGGGAGAAGAACTGGAAGCCTAAAATGGTTTCTAGTCATTTCCAGTGCCCAACTGGACATCATATGCAAGCCTTGACAACAAGTAACCGCAGTCTATCATTGTCTTCTCTCCCCCTCCCTCGCTCCCTGTCTCTCTCACACCTGTTTGTGTAATCTCATAGTAATGGGGATGGCGATGCTGAAAAATTGTGAATGATTTAGCCTTCCATGTGAGTGATGTGAGCCTCCCTCCCACCCTGACATCGGATTTTATTTTGCTGGGCATTTCACCTGCCATTTTTGATGGTCTCAGTGAAGCTGAACTGATTGGACTATTAATTGTTTTGGCAAGAGATGCAATTTGCTTGATTCAGCATATGTTTACCTGCATGAAATATGTGCTGTTTGCATGTTATTTATTTATTTAAAATTCCAAGCTCAGAAGAAGAAAAGAGCTTGGCTCTGTCTAGAAACTGATTCCAGTGTTCCATAACTATTATGGGTTTTCTCTGGGGGAAAGCATAGCTCCATTTGTGAGTGAGTCCCTGGAATGTGTTGATTGGTAGTCTGAAATCTCATCTCTTTGTTATGTTGGTTGGCAATAAAATGAAAGAGTACATTTTTCTTATTGTGCCACTTGAAAAATCCACTCTGGGCCACTTTAACTGTTATCTAATTCTTTTACAGAAAGCCTTATTGCGTAAGACACAAGATGCAACTCACATGTAGAGCATTACATAAAATGGTGTCTTTTTCACAGATGCCTTCCCCCAACTGGCTATGCTTCCCCAAGGATGACACCCCCTTTTGCACAGGGAGTGAAATGCTTGCATGCATGTTATTGAAAAGCAACAACATGAATTTGGGAAGCCACTTGAGATGGTGACTGTTGTAGTGAAGCCATCACAGGCTGTGTTTTGACATGTTATTGATCAGGAGGTTACTCTGGTGTCACAAGCATGTTATGATCTGTGGTGTGTCAAAAGCTGGCAACTATCTTCAAAGGTCACACTATGGTAGCTTCACCACATTGGTCACCATCCCAATTGGGTGTCTATATCCACACTAAAACATCAACCAAGGTAGAGGTGAATCATTTTATCCAGAGTAGATTACTCATGGATTAGTGATGGATGTTTGATCTCTAGCAAAATGGGCATACAACTGTTCCCCCAAAAAGTATTAGGCACATATGGTAAAGCAGATTCCAAAACTGTCAAAGCAATCAGATGTCTCCATAATTTGGGAGCACTATGACGACACTGTATGCCAGAGCTCTCTCCCTGAGCAGGGAAGGCTCATCCAGAGTTGAGAACTCAAGGATCTGGTTAAGGACTTTCTAAGAACCTTCAGGATTCAGTGCTTAGCACTTCCTCAGTACTTCACCATCCTTGGTCCCACTGCCAATAGTTCCAAACAAGAAGAGTGAACCTACCATGTCTCCCAGTCTTGATGGCTATAGAATGTCTCTGTGATCAAAGGCACTATGATTCTGAACATGGTGAGCAACAACTGCAGGAGAGGGTTATTGGGCTTGCATCCTGCTTTTGATCACCCCATCTGACCGAACGATATGGGAGAGTATTCAGTCAAGCAAGAATTTGTGTTTGCCTTTGTCTGACTCATGCTGGCAGCATATTTGCATGTTGGATTTGTGAAACTACAGAAAAGGATATGTATTATATCTGTATCCTCCAAGAAGCTCAGAGGGGCATTTCTGCTGCACTATGACCCTAAAAGGTAGGTTGGGTTGAGACCTCCGGGGCTGATTGGGTATTAAAACCTAGCGTCCCCACATCCAAATCAAACACTCCAAGTACTGCACCAGACTAGTATGTGCCCTAGTTCCTTCTTTCCTTTAATACTTCTCTGTTCCACAACTTCAGAAGTACTGAAATAGAAAGCGATCACCAAAGTTATTGGTGGGCATGGTTTATGTGGCTTGATCAGAAACAAAATATTGGGAGTTATTAGCTACTGGGGGAGTGCAGAGCTTTTCATCTGAAATATTAAAAAACAACAACACACTGGTGAATGTTCTGTGGGAAAGAATCTTACGTCAACGAGGTTTGCCCTTAATGAGCTCCTTCCATTTCTGTAATTAAAACCGATGGATTAGTTTTGACATCAAGTGAAATGTAGCTCCTGATACAAATTCTCCTTATCATTGATGGCTCTGGGATGCATGGATCTCACCCGTGGAAATGGAGATCTCTGAGAGTGTCTCTTCACAACAGGGAGACTGAGTTTTTATAATTCAGTCCCTTTGTAAATTTATTTCCCGGTCTTGGAAAAGAAGCAAATCTAATGAAGAAGGAGGCAGAGAGAATACTTTACAATATCTTCATAAAGAAAGGGTATGGCATGAGGCAGAGAACCATTTTAAAGAAAGCTGAAAGTGCTTTCACAGAGAACCATTAGCTGTCATGGTGTACAGACATCTCTTCCATTTGCCCCCGTTGCCTCAGGTCAAATAGTGTTTGCAGGTTTTTAAACAATACAAAACCTTTAATCAGGGGCCAAAGAGGAATTTGCAGTACACACCAAGCGCAGCATCACTTTTTTTAAAACTCTGAAGAAAATGACTGTGGGAAGTCAGTGGGGAGTAGGGGTGCAAGGAGACTCAAGATAAAATCCTTCCCTGAGCCATGAAGCCAGTCACTGCCTCTCAGTTTAAGCTACCTCACAGGGTTGTTGTAAATATAAAATGGCAGGGGAGAACTGTGTATATTTCCTTCAAACCCTTGAAGGAAGAACACAATAACATATAATATATATCCCTATTAACATCAGCAGCTGTTCTCTGTCTTCCGTTTGCAAAAGTGACAAAAAAAAGTACGAGTACAGTAAGGAGGGAGGGAGGGACCCTTATATGTGAAGTTCTTTGAATGACTCACTCAGCTAGTGCCTTCCAGTTGGTTTGGATTACAGCTCCCATAACGCTTGACCACTGGTCATGCTGCCTGGGGCTTATGGGAGTTGTAGTCCAAAACAGCTGGAAGGCACCAGATTAGGGAAGTCTGTCCACCTCATCCACTGATGGAGGAAAATGGCAGAGTATTGTCCTGCTGCAGCATATTGTCTTTGCTAAAGACTGGCAGATGCCTCTCCCATGTTGAAGACTTTGAGCTATCCATCGCAATCAATCTCTTCAGAATGCCAGAATAATATTTGTTGCGTATCAATGCAGAACACACACTAAAGAGCGTCCCCATCTATACAATGTCCAGCTCAAGTCAGGGTGGAAAGTCCGTGATCTGAGTTGACACATTGTAATACATTCGCAAAACTGTCTCCTATATTTGAAGTGAGTGAGGGAATATGCAAAGTATCTTACTGGAGCATATCTGGAGCTCTCTGATTTTGGAAAACAGATATTGGGTTTCATCGAACTTTTCTAACAGAGATGAATGGTGGAATTCTCAAACAATGTAGGTGCAGTTGCCACCACAATTTCATGTGTGTATGGATATTCACCACTTAAAACATTTATTGAAATGTATCAGTATAGGTTAGAAATGCGGGTGGCACTGTGGGTTAAACCACACAGTCTAGGATTTGCCAATCAGAAGGTCGGCGGTTCGAATCCCTGCAACGGGGTGAGCTCCCATTGCTTGGTCCCAGCTCCTGCCAACCTAGCAGTTCGAAAGCATGTCAAAGTGCAAGTAGATAAATAGGTACCACTCCGGCGGGAAGGTAAATGGCATTTCCGTGCACTGCTCTGGTTCGCCAGAAGCAGCTTAGTCATGCTGGCCACATGACCCGGAAGCTGTATGCTGGCTCCCTCGGCCAGTAAAGCAAGATGAGCGCTGCAACCCCAGAGTCGGTCACAACTGGACCTTATGGTCAGGGGTCCCTTTACTTTTACCTTTATCAGTATAGGTTCATGGGTTTGAGGGGAGAGCAGCTTTGGGTGTACAGAAAAGGGGAGGGGGAGTGACCACCACACCTGCTTAAATTTGGATAGTTAGGTGTGGGTTTCAAGCATAGCCAGTGCGTCACCTAGTAAATTTCTCTTCTTCAAAATTAAGAATTTTCAAGATATATATTTAGCAGCATTTTGAAGCTTCTGTCCTGATAACAAGACACATTGTGTATGTTTTGCTACAGTATTAAAACCAAAGCTGAAATTAATTTGGGAGGAACTTTCTCCATTGTTACAGCTTTGGATGTATGTTGCATTTTTTTAAAAAGCCTTTTGAAGCATCACTATGCTGCAAATTTACAACGAACTTTGTTTTGGCTTTACTTCCTAAACGTTTATTTCCCCCCAGGATTCATATTGTACTTCTTGGCCAAAAAATGCTATCCAAGTGGCTGGCAAATACTTTAGCTGCATAGTAGCCTATGAATAAAAAAGGCCTCTCTGAATTCTACAGTGACTAGGAAGGCCATATATTGAATCTCTTATAGTACATTGGATTTTAGTTTACTGCTTTTACAAAATGCACCGTAAAACAAAAAGTAATTACAGAAGTGCCTGGTTGTGACAAACAACAACTCTAGGTGTCAAATGGCTTTGCTGAAAATGCTGCTTTAAATTATGGGACCCAGCCTTATGAAGATCTATAGGGCCTTTCTGAGGAATCCCCAAACATTTCACAAGCTAGTTACAAAACCGCAGCTAAACGAGGACAGAATTTCTGTGCTTTATTATGCACGTTTTCCACACATCCCTGCATTGCTGAGAGAATTGAGCATCAGGACAGTCTACAGCCAACATTGCAGTGAATTAGGAACTTTACCCCTGCAGTTGGTTACAGGGATTTGTTCGGTGAGTTTTACCAATTTTAAGAACAGCTTTACTGCAAGGATAAATGGCAGAATGCAGAAAGGCTGCCTATCCCTGCCGGGTTGGTCTTGTACTAAAACGTCTGATTTTGTTACCATTCATTGGGAAAGCTTTATCCTGAATCATACAAGAGGGCTAATTTTTCTGGTTCTGGCGTCTGCTTCTGATTGTCTGTGGGGTTTTTTTTTGTTTGTTTGTTTTTTAATAGAATCAGAGAATGAAAGAAGATACAAGGCCAAATTTCATCTAGAAAATGTTGGCTTGCATTTAAGACTCATAATAGCTGAAAGGATGCAGATAGATAATTTAGTCCACTCTCCTGCTTTAAAATAGGATGAGCTATTCTGAAGGAGGAGGCTCCAAGTGGGAGCTTTGCAGATGAGCCACCAAGAGCTTTGCAAATGGGACAGCCTCTCTGGGATCACCTGAGGATTCTGGGTAGTGGTGTTCTGGCTGCTAGCCAGAATCAGGAATCACAGGCAATTCAAGGCGGACAGTCTAGCACCCTTACTGAGCATGCTCCTGGTCTCAGGTGACCCCAGAAAGGCAAGCATTTGCCACTCCGTGTTCTAAAGCTCCAGATCTGCTGCATTCCTTCTCTTTGGGAAACTTGCTGCTGAGGGCAGCACACCAATCTACCCCAGTTCCTTGCCAGATCTAAAGAACTTGAGTGCCTAATGATGCTCATTCTTCAAAAACACATGGAGAGGTGCAAGCTCCCTGCCTCGAGAAAGCCGATTCAATTCCTGAAGTGCCTTTAAAGGGGATTTGAATCAGCGGAGCTTGGTCCACTGGGGCAAATGGGGCACTACACTTCCAGCCTCTGTCTTCCCTCAGCTAGTCTCCACCTTCATGGCTTTGCCTGTCATTGGCTTGGCTCTACCACTGTTGGTCTCTCTGCCTTCTGCCCTACCAGTCCGAATGGGCACCAGTGACCACTGATTTGCACATGGCCGTGATATAAGCAGAGCAGGGTGTGTGAGAGTATTTCACATTTCCCTTTTCTGCACTTTCCCTGCCTTGCAGCAGCAACCTTTTCTCGTGTATTCTTATATGGGCAAGACATGCCCACTTCTATTCTAAGTGGGATGGAGAAACAAATACGCAGAGATGTTAACTTTTTCTCATCCCTCTTATTCATCCTTTCCACTTCTTCTTCTTCTTCTTCTTCTTCTTCTTCTTCTTCTTCCTCCTCCTCCTCTTCATCACCCTCCCCAAAGCTGCTATTTGGCTTAGTGAGATCTCATTTACTTCTCTTTTAAAATATTTTTTTTATCATGAACCTTCCCTTCATCAACATACCATGTTGATGGGCACCCATTAAAACCACCTACTAAATCATAAAATAGCAGTTAACAGATACTAAAATGCAACATCCAACAATGGAAGAATCTTATAAAAAAAAACACAGAGAGAGAGAGACAACAGATGAAATACTCATCAATTTACAAAACTTCAAATACCTGGGCAAATAAATCTTAACTTGGCCCAGAAATGCTAACAGCGTCAGTGCTTGTCATACTTGTAAGGGCACGTCCACAGACAGGGCACTACCAACTTTATTTCTTAATATCTAATTATATTTGCAGTCCAGCACTTTAACACTAAATGTGTCTGGTCCAAAGTCAATGGCCAAGGTAAACAACTATTATTCCCTCTACTTTCTGCTGTTCTTTTTTAAGAATTGGAAACTTCAGGCAAACCTCCATTCCTTTTTTCCCCAGCACTCTTGGCTAAATAAGCCCCTAGCAATCATTTGCTCAATACTCTGTTCAATATAATAATGAAGCTAAATAACGCAAATACTGACAGATGCATGAACTGCAAAGCAGCAGAACCTGTGTCCTCACGTCTCTGGAACCTTATATAAAAGCAAAGACAGAGGGCCGATTTACAACTCATGTAACACACACAAATCAGTTTTAGGCTTGTTTTGTTTGGCCTGACTTCCTACCAGGAGTCCTGGGAATTGCACTGCTATGTTCTACCTCCCCAGCTGGAGGCAGTATGACTGACCGCCAATTGCTGGGCATCACCAGTGGAGAAGGGGTTGTTGCTCTTAGGTCCTGCTTGCAAGACTGTAATGGAGGTGCTAAGAAGAGTGACTAGTGGGGTGCCACAGGGTTCTGTCTTGGGCCCGGTCTTATTCAACATCTTTATCAACGACTTGGATGATGGACTCAAGGGCATCCTGATCAAATTTGCAGATGACACCAAACTGGGAGGGGTGGCTAATACCCCAGAGGACAGGATCACACTTCAAAACGACCTTGACAGATTAGAGAACTGGGCCAAAACAAACAAGATGAATTTTAACAGGGAGAAATGTAAAGTATTGTACTTGGGCAAAAAAAATGAGAGGCACAAATACAAGATGGGTGACACCTGGCTTGAGAGCAGTACATGTGAAAAGGATCTAGGAGTCTTGGTTGACCACAAACTTGACATGAGCCAACAGTGTGACGCGGCAGCTAAAAAAGCCAATGCAATTCTGGGCCTCATCAATAGGAGTATAGCATCTAGATCAAGGGAAGTAATTGTCAGGAATTACTGACAGTAATAGTGCCAATGTATTCTGCTCTGGTCAGACCTCACCTGGAGTACTGTGTCCAGTTCTGGGCACCACAGTTCAAGAAGGACACTGACAAACTGGAACGTGTCCAGAGGAGGGCAACCAAAATGGTCAAAGGCCTGGAAACGATGCCTTATGAGGAACGGCTAAGGGAGCTGGGCATGTTTAGCATGGAGAAGAGGAGGTTAAGGGGTGATATGATAGCCATGTTCAAATATATAAAAGGATGTCACATAGAGGAGGGAGAAAGGTTGCTTTCTGCTGCTCCAGAGAAGTGGACACGGAACAATGGATCCAAACTACAAGAAAGAAGATTCCACCTAAACATTAGGAAGAACTTCCTGACAGTAAGAGCTGTTCGACAGTGGAATTTGCTGCCAAGGAGTGTGGTGGAGTCTCCTTCTTTGGAGGTCTTTAAGCAGAGGCTTGACAACCATATGTCAGGAGTGCTCTGATGGTGTTTCCTGCTTGGCAGGGGGTTGGACTCGATGGCCCTTGTGGTCTCTTCCAACTCTATGATTCTATGATTCTAAGATGGAAGCCCCTGCTAGATATCCCTAACCTTCCACACAGAACTACAACTCCATGAGTGTCCTGGGCAGATAAGCTTACTTGGCCTAGCCTTAGGGTGTTCATGCCCCATACTTTACAGAGGACAGTCTCCTTTTAAAGAGCGGTCAGAGGACAAACCTCTATTTGAAGGCATCAAGTTTTTTAAAGCCCTGTCTGGGTCCAAGAACCATAAGCTGGGAGAAGAAGGACCTTGAAATTGCTCATCCACAATCAGCACCTGGAGAGCACCCAGGTCACCTTGTCAGTCATCCTCCCAATGGCAATCTGCATTTTTCTTTAATCTATAGGAATCACATGCATTTAAACTTTATGCACAAATTTCTGTCCTTTTTATTGATGGTGTATCAGTACAAACAACCCCAAGCAAGAGTGCTAGAAGTTGGCTTCACCCTCACTCATTTTCCCTTTCACTCTTGTCTGCTGTGATCTTGGGAACTATTGGAAAGGGCTTCCTTGGACAGCTCCCATCTTCCTTTCACATTTCTGCTCCGACAACCCTTATTCTTCACCACCCTGCTTCTTAAACTACCAAGTAAGCAGAGATCAGTGTCCCAACTGCCCAGGCAACCAGAACAATATGTCACTTTCCACTGAAACCAGTGATCCAGCATAGCTCATCCCAACCCCTCCCAACTGTGATTTACCCCACTATGAGTTTCTACTGTGTTCTGGGCAATTGGCCTGTTTTGTCTGCTTTTGTTTTTCCATTTCTTTTGTTGTGACTTCATCAAACAAAAATCTGGGGAGGATGAATCAAATTCAAGGAAAACTTTCTGTTGTTCTCGTTCTAGTTAAGGTCCTGAGGTCCAAGTATTTGCAACATCTGGCTTGGTTTGTTATCTAAAACATGAAACTTGACTAACCTATATTACATTGTTTTTGTAAAATAAGATTTCTACAAAGCTCTGAGGAAAGGACAAGGGTGCATTAAAAAAACAAAAAACACCCCCCCCCCAAAAAAATATCTCAGTACATTTCTGGTTAAAATTGATGTTCCACTGAAATCCACTGGGGTTGCATTGTTAATTGCAAGAACACGAGTTTTCTCCTTTCCCTACAATAATCAAGTAAGAATGTAGCAACTCTGGATTTAACCTCAATGCTTGCTTGTATAGCACATTACTAAAGCATTCCCCCAATGGGTTCACCAAAAGTGTTGATTTGATTCCCCCCGCCCACCCACCCAATTTCTCAAATGCAACTTTCAGATTCATTCAGTAGTAATTGTTCAGCATTTATATTGCACTTTTGAGTGGTTTTTCTTTCTTTCTGATCTTTGCAACCATTTTATAGGGTGGGCCAGTGTATTTCAATATTTCAAACAGAGAAGTGGGGGGTCAAAATAGATGTGCATTCAGTATGTAGCAGGCAGCTGTATACCTTGCTTTTCCTTAACTAATCATTGAGGGAGAGGAGTCTGATTCCATTGATGAAGACAGCTTTCGCTCTTCCACCAAGAACTGAATGGAGATCAGGTCTCTTCACTGCCTAAGAAAACAACCCCCCATTGCTAGTTTGGCCCTGAGTCTGGCAGAGAGTGGCTTGCCTAAGGCCACCCTAGCGAATTCATATTTCCAGAAGTACACAGGAAAGAGTTAAGCAAATATAGGTAGAAAGCAAGCCATTGCCCTAACAGTATTCCCACTTCCTCCAGCTAACCAGGAGCTTGCAACCTATGGGCACGCTTCCTTTCTGTTGATTTACAGCGATGCTGACTTTTGTGATCCCAGAGCGCTGAAGTGCTGGAACACAAGCCTGGCTCTTCTTATGGAGGAGAGGGCAAGACCCTGGCTGCTCAGCTCATAAATCAGATCGGCTGCTTGCCTATATGAATCAAACAATCCTGAAGCTTGGGTTTCTCTCTTTTTCACCCTGAACAGGGCCAGCCCTCAGTATTAGGCAGAGGAAAGTGTCCACTGCAGGCAGCAATTGCTGGGGGGGGGGGGCAGTAGCAGCAGTTCCCCACCACCACCACCTACACAAATAATTAATCTTCATTCTCTCTCTCCCCCGTTAACCCCACCAAAAATAATAAAAGCATGAAGAGGATAAGGCTACACTAGTAATCCTCTATGGATAAAGACAACAAAATTATGGGGGAGGGGTTGAATTGTTCATAAACATAGGATATATTGCAACTTATGAAAAAATACTTATCCCTGCCCCCAGAGGAGGCAGACTTCTGTACCTGTGGGAAGGGCAGGCAGCAGAGTTGCACTAGCTGTTTGCTGCATTTACTGATCTGAAATAAAACATTCCTTTAAAGCTAATTCTGCATATGTCCAGGAGCAGTGCTATTTTTTTAGAAAAAGAGATGCTGGAGCTCACCATGAACTTTGTTCTCTTATAATGGCAATGGCACCCATCTGAGAGGTGCTGGAATTGAGTTGTGGCTGGAAAAAAAGTCCTGTCCAGGAGTACTGTGGACCTTGACTTGGAAAAGTGCCATTTGCTGCTGCTTGGGGGGGGGGGGGGATGTCTGGGGCTGCCCTTGATGGTTGTTTAACCTTCTTCTCCCAAGCATCTTACTCTTTCCATCAGCCACCAACCCCAAGGGGAAGTGGAGAAGGTGTTCTCTGGCAGAGGTCAGGAAACCAGGGATCAATGGGTCTTGCAGACAAGCCCCATAATCCAATAGGAAATGATGCACTGAGAGTGTCATTTGCCAGTGACGAGGGGACTTGCTCTCTGATTCACCATCTTTTGTAGGAAGGGAAGGGAACAGAGGAAGGAGGAGGGCCCAGGGCATTTGAGTCTCGCCCTGTGTGTAGGAGGACTAGACCAAAGTCCAGAAAGGGTGATCCATTCGAGTAGAAGGCTGACATTTTTGAGCTTCTGCCTCCCATACTGTCTACTTGCCACATCCCTGTTCCTAATGCGATCACTGTAGCAGTAAACTCCGGCCATGAAACATGCTCAGAAGAGTTAAAACGATGTGCTTAGGCATGACATAATGGGTCAATAGCTTGGGGAACTGAAGGCTGCTTTGCCCCTTTCCAGAAGGGACAGAAAGCAGGTGTGTAAGTGACGCCCCCTTCAAGCCAATGCATGAAGAATGGACTTATGCATCTGCCTTGCTGCCTTTCGGTGTGATGCACAAGTTTTGAATACACATGGAGCATGTGCATTTCACTAATGCTTTAATTCCCCTTTCTGGAGGGTACAAGCAGTAACAGGGAAAGCTAATGAGCAAGTTACTCATGCAATTATTTTGCTTGCTTTATCGTGTTTTCAGGCACACAGTGAACTGACTGGCTCACATCCCTGTCCCTTACAACTACATATATTGAAGAAGAAATAACGACGATGGCGACAGTAAAACACTCTGCATGTTGTGTGTCTGGTATTTTACATGAGCTCAGAAATATCCTTATATATTAGGACCATATTGTTGCTGTTTTACAGACAGGGGAATTGAGGCTGGCTAAATCACAACCCTGATCACTCCAAATCCAGCATTCTCTCATTGTACCACAGCCATTTCTTGGTATCAAGTATGCATTAGGATGCTTTCTCTTAACTCCTTAGAACTAATGGTTTCCATTCATTTAAATAATAATAATAATAATAATAATAATAATCATGTTACATATGGTAACTTACCCAAAATGACTGGCTAAACTCATAGAAATGCTGAGCAGAAAGCAGTTTTTGATCATGATAAAACCAGAGAACATCCCATTGTCCATTCCCAGTGAAATTATTAATAGAACCAGCTGATTTTGCAGGGGTATACCTTTCGCCACCTTTGTTCTGAAACTGCAGAGGACAAGAGAGGCAGAAATGCACATAAGTGTTAACTTAAAGACAGTAACTAGGTCAGATATCAAGCAATACACCGCACATCATTTGTCTAACCCATTGGGGAGATATTTGAAACATTCCTCAAAGACCCCAAATTCGTTGAGAAGTGGAATTTACATAAGGTTGTGCGAGCATCTCTCTCTACATGAAGGATGTCCAAGTGTATTCGGTTACCCTGAGCTGGTTGGATAATGAGGACCCCAGCGTATTCGGGATCTTTTGAGGTTGCAACCAGTTCCTATAATTAAGTGCCTTTCCATAGATGCATTGATATAGTGATAGATCTGATCCACGAGTCGCAAATCAGGCAAGGAAGTACTTGCCCTGCTCACAATGGAACATCCATGGCAAAACAAATGTGTAAAAACTACAAAATAGGCGCTTAACCTTTCCTCTTTTTAATTATTATGATATGCTAGTGTGTGTGTGTGCATGTCTACACACAGACACACTTCCCTCAGATGCCCTTTGTCTCACCTGGCTATTTTCTTAACCGCAAGAAGCTAGCTGATACATCCTGGAAGTCAGAGTACACACATAAAGAACGGTATATAGAAAGCAAAGGCCTCATTTGCTTTGAAAGCCCCTTAACGACACACTAAGGAGTTGGGGAAATGGGGAGGGGGGCTGGCATGGCAACAAAATACCTGCTTGCAGGATTGACTGGTATTCCTTTATTTGCCTGCCTGCCTGCATACCTGCCTGTCTCCCCGTCCCCCCAAATATTAAAAAATCTCCTTATGACTGTATGCGAGGGCAGGATCTCTCCCTTCTCTTCCTGATCTGTCTGATCGGGATGCAGAGGTGACAAAACAAAGCAGCCTTTCAACTCTGGGCTCCTTTCCTCCCCCCCCCCCACCCCACCCCCCGCACCTGAGACTAAAATAACCCTGCACTCCACCGAGCCATGCAATGGAAGCAGCGAAGGGAGGTTCTCCTCCGTTTTTCAAAGTGCTGTGGCGACCACCGAGCCCTAAGCAGAATTCAGGTGACCAGCGAAAGAAACCAGGAGTGGAGATACGACCTGGCCCTAAGTGCAGATGATTTTTTAAAAATTTTATTTTTTTTGAATCCTCCTGGTGGAAAAGAGGGTTCCTTGCCTCTTCCTTCGAACTGGTCCAGATCTGGACCAGCGGATGTCTCTCCCGCTTCACCTCCCTCGCTTGGCCAGAGAAAGAGGGCACTGCAGAGCCGCAGCAGTCCCCCTTACCTCTCAGCAAAGCCTCTCTGCCACTGATCTCTTGCCCGGGGATTCACACGCAGACCCGCGCAAACAGCCTCACCCCACTCCCCCCCCCCATCACGGCCACCACCATCCCCACCCCAGATCTCTGGCTCCCTCTCTGCCTAGATCTCCCTGCCAAGTGTGCATGCACCCCCCTCCATCTTCTGACCCAAGGAAATGGCTGTGTACCCGTGGCCGGATCCACGCAGGACGGGGTGCCTTGCAGCCCTTGTTGCTGCTCCCGCTGCTCCCGCTGCTGCTACTGCCTCTGCCGCTGCTGCTGCAATGAAGCCGATGGGGCGCCCGGTTCTCCTCTCGCGCCTCGCCGCGCTCTCCAACTCCCGCAAACTCCGGCGAAAGAGCACAAGTGCGGCTCTTTCTCCGGCTCCATTGCTCTGGCCAGCCGGGACAGAGGCGGGGGAAACCCTCCCCGTCCCGACCCCCCACCTTCAACCGACGTCCACTGAGCGATCCAAGCGGACGGATGGAGCGCAGCTGCGCCAGAGCAGCCAGGCCAGCCAGCAAAGTTTGCCTGCCTTCCCGACCTGCTGGCGGGCTTGAGGAACTGGGGGGTCGCCTCCCCCGAGGAGATCCACCCTCCCTTGCTCCCTTCCCTCGGTTCTCCTCGCCCACCATCCCCTCTCTCCTGCGGATCTCGCCTGCTCCGGGGAGATGCGCTCACCCAACCGCGAGTTCGCCGCGCAGCCAAGAAAAGCTTACCAGCGCTGGTCCACCGCGTGGATTTCGCCTCCCTCGCCGATCTGCTTTTGAGCTGGGGTTGCCGCGGTGATCCAGGCTTCTCTCTTAACAGAGCATCTTCCACCTCGGCGCCAAAAAAGCGTGGTGGTGGTGGTGGTAGCGGCGGGGGGAGTCTAGAGGGGAGTCAAAGGTAAAGATCCAAGTAACAACCCCCGTTTCCAAGATTGCTTGGCCGGTTGGGGGGTGTCTCTTTGCTCCCCCTCGATCTCCCCTGGTCCTCTCCGTCACCCCTAGTCTTCCCCTCGTAAAATCCACATGGCTTCTCGCTCGGCTTGTAGTCGAACGGCTGCCAAGCAGACGCGCGCCAGCAGAGGCCGCTGCACGCATGGCAGAAATAGCCCAGATTAATCACCGAGCCCCTTTCCTTACACAGGAGAACTCGAGACTGCTAAGGCAAGCGCTTCCTAAATTGTGCTGTTTCGAAGGAAGGGGATTCCGAAGGCAAGGGATGGCTTCTTGCGTGCTGAACTGGGGCTTTTCGGTTAGGGGAAACTTGAAAGCAGCGTAGAGATGGCGAGATCTTTAATTTTGTCCATGTGCGCGCACACACACACACACACACACACACACGAGAGAGGGCATTTTCAGTGCGCAAAATGATTTGCAGCCCTTATTTGTTCTAAAAAGAGTTTGCTTAAGACTGATGACATATTTATTCTATTTCGTAGTGGTAGATATGTGTTGCCCCTGCTAGGATGGCAACCCTGCTCAGTTTACTTCTGAGTAAACTTGACTAGGATGAGGCTCCAAATGCACATGCAATTCCACCATAGTTAATCGAGGTTTCTTGGCAACGGGCCTGTATAATACATATGTTTACATGTGAACATAAATGTTGTATACATGCGAGCAATGCAATGGGTGGAACAACCTTGAGATACAAACACAAGACGATAAAGGTGATTTAAACAGATACTGGTTTAGATCCATACTTAGTCATGCTTAGAGTAGGCCCACTGAAATCAGTGGGTTTTGTGTCAGTCATGGCTAACGTAAGAACCATTCATTTCAACGAGCCTACTCTAAACAGGATTAAGTTGGGAGCCAACCTAATATTTACTAATAGCAAAAGAATGGTGTTTTCAGAAACCCTGTAAGAGGTGAGAATGTCTTTCGCTTCAGTGGATTGAGCTGTAGGTCAGACAGCTGATTCTCACCACCTCACCCCACCTAAGAATAAGAATAAGAATAAGAATAAGAATAAGAATAATTTATTTTTTGTACCCCGCCCATCTGACTGGGTTTCCCCAGCCACTCTGGGCGGCTTCCAACAAAGATTAAAAATACATTAAAGTTGTTGCTACCATCAAGTTGCCTTGGGTGAGTTCCTGCGTTTTACACACCATTCTTCCTACAACTTCTTTACGTAATTCCTCCCCTGCAAGCATTTTACAGAAGCAGATATCTGGACACCATCATGAGGAAGGGACATGATGAAGGCTGAGAGAAGAAGAAAATGGCACACAATGCAGGAAGTAATTGCACCAAGGGAACTCAAACTTTGTATGTCCAATAACACAAGTAGAAACCACATCATGCTTCATTACAAGGGGTCTTAACCCTAAAGATGTAAGCCCAACCACACTTAACCAAGTCTCATTCAACCTAGTGAGCATGTTCATGAGTAAACATTGATAGGCTTAGGCTATAAATTACACATGCACTTTCTGAAAAAGAAATCAGAATTATCTCTCACAAACGTCTGGATTTGTGCATATCTGTTGTTGTTTAGTCATTTAGTTGTGTCCGACTCTTCATGACCCCATGGACCAGAGCATGCCAGTACACATCTATATCTACGCAAATTTGCACTTATTTTTCCCTTAGGTTGCAATGTTTACACTGTTTCTGCCAACTGTAAGAAGGAGCAGAAAGATATGGCAAAGACTGAGCTCTGTTCCCTGAATGCATGCACACGAGTAAACACACACACACAAATTGTGTTTCTGAGATTCCACCTTACATTAGGTTCATGTTTCCCAGTTTGGAATTATGTTGTTGTCGTTGTTGTTGTTGTTGTTGTTGTTGTTGTTGTTGTTTTGCAATTAATTGAGCCAGATGGTTGCTTTTGACAAGAATACAGTTGAGATTCTCAGAATGCAAAAGTCTGTGTCCGGTATTGAGCATCACATTTTGCAGTTCAGCTGCATGATACACAAAGCAATAGCTTTGTCGAGGTTGCCCTTGCCCTCCTCTGGGCTTCATCCTTGCAGCTGTATGGCCTGGTTTCAGCACAGTGGAGAGAAATACCTGGCCCTGTTGCTGAGGCCTTTGGACTTTGTAAAACAACAACAGCAGCAGCAGCAGCAGCAGCAGCAGCAGCAAAAGGAGTTCCTCTGTACGTGTACAGAGCATATTCCCTTGCTTCAACCACAACCTGCCTTCAACCATCACACATGTGGAATTAGAATACAAGCTAGCCTGGTTTTGCATTTCCCAGTGTCCCCACAGTCCTGGCCTCTGTTTCCTCTCTCAGCAGTCCTAACACAACACTTTCTAGCTGCTTCTCCTCCCCATCACTGCTGCTTTTGGCTCTTGTCAACTCTTCCATCCCTTGTTGCTTCCTCCCTTCTGGTCCTCTGCTGGTACCTGGTTCCTTCACTGCATCCCTAGACCTGACCTACAGTATCCAGAGGTCCTTCAAATGGAGCTCCTGCCACAGCGAATACTGAATGCTCCCCAGATTTGGCTACCTTGTTGGCATCTCTGGGGCTTCTTCATATGTTATGAAGGCAGCATGAGTGCTGCCTTCAGCTCTTTCCATATTGCACTCTCTCCAGATATGTAAGCTATGAACTGGCCTCATTGTGTAGAAGGCCTCTGTGCTAGTGGCCAGGACCATACTGCTATGTCACAGCATCTGCTTTGCATGGAGAAGGTCCAAGGTTCAATCCCTGACATCTCCAGGTTGGACTTAGACTGTTTCCTGTTTGAGATTCTGGAGAGCTGCTGCACTGGCAGACAGTACTGAGTGAAATGCCCTAATGGTATAATTCAGTATGAGGCAGCCTCCATTGTTCCTAGTGATGGAAGAAAGCAGGAAAAGCTCATCCATGCTGGGGAAGTGCTGTAGCTCAGTAGTTGGGTGGATGCTTAAAGAAGAAGAAGAAGAAGAAGAATCAGGGCTTTTGTTTAGCTGGAACTCACCGGAACTCAGTTCCAGCATCTCTCAGGTGGGCGCCACTGCCATTCTAAGAGAACAAGGGAGGCATTCATAGTGAGTTTTGGCACCTCTTTTTCTAGGAAAATAGCACATGATGATGATGATGATGATGATGATCTATCCCACCTTTCTTCTAAAGAGCTCAAGGTGGCATATATGGTTCTCCCTTCCCATTTTAACTCAGAACAAACCTGTGAGTTAGGTTGGGCAGAGAGATGGTGACTGGCCCAGTCACCCGGTGAGCTTCATGGCTGAATGGGGACTTGAACCCTAGTCTTCCAGATCCAACACTCTAACCACTACACCACACTGACTCTACTAGTAGAAGTTCTCCGCTTCAATTACTGGCCTCACCTCCTAGCGATAGGAAATTGCCCTGTCGGAAACTCTGAAGAGCCACAGCCAATCCGTGTGGACAATAGTCAGCTTGATGAACCAATGGTCTGACTCGATATAAGGTTGCTTCTTGGGAAGACCTTCCACGTGGAGAGCTGTTAACGGAACATAGGAAGTGGGCCAAATATTCTGAGGCTGAGATAGTAAAGGCCTTTCAGAAATCTGTTCTTGTTTTTGTGGAGGGAGCTGCTTGTTCGACAAAAGTCTCCATGCACTGAGAATCATGCCCTATGTCAAAAGTAGCCTCTTGTCTGATAGTGTACATTTCAAACGCTTAGCAACCTCACAGCACCAGGAGATAATGTGTCTTCCTGAAATCCTGGAAACCCCAGCTTAGGTTGACAGTGTGGATGGCATGCAAAGCTTTCTGATAGTCTCGTTTTTATATTTATCATGCATTTTATGTTTTTATATTGTGATTTTATGTTGTGAACCACCCTGGGACCTGCAGGGATAGGGCTGTATACAAATTTGATTGATTGATTGATTGATTGATTGATTGATGATGGTGGTGGTGGTGCAAGCCTCATAGGGGTGTTAATATTTCACTCCCAAGAGCTCTTACTAAGGAGCAAGCTCACTGAGCACAGGGGGAATTACCTTTAAGTAAACATGCATAGGATTACGCTGTACAGTGGTACCTCGGGTTACAGACACTTCAGTTTAAAGATGCTTCAGGTTACAGACTCCGCTAACCCATAAATAGTACTTCGGGTTAAGAACTTTGCTTCAGGATGAGAACAGAAATCGTGGCGCGGCAGCAGCAGCTGGAGGCCCCATTAGCTAAAGTGGTGCTTCAGGTTAAGAACAGTTTCAGGTTAAGAACAGACCTCCAGAACAAATTAAGTTCTTAACCCGAGGTACCACTGTATTGTGGAAGGATGCCTGGAAGCAAAACAAACAAACAAAAAAAGCCAGATCTCCTATTTGACAGTCTTATGCAGAGTTACTTGAAAGTAAGTTCTGTTGAACTCAATGGGGCATCTGCAGAAACATGTAGCGTTTCACTGCAGGAGTGGGGAAGGGGAATTTCTGCAGCTGATTTCTTTGTCAGCTCCTGCACGACAAATTCCACCTCCAATTCTATACAAAACCCCAATTGTATACAATTGTTTAAAAGTACAGGAGGCCTCCACTGTGCATTTGCTAATAATGGCTCTATAATCAATGTATATGAAAACGGAAACAACAACAATATGAATTATTACTACTAGCAGGAGTATTAAAAACACCCTGTAATTTGTTACTCCTTAAAGTGTCACAGGACTAACATGGCTAGTCCTCTGGAAATTGTTACTTTTTCCACAGTAGACACACTACGGCCACTTCTTCATAATGATAAGACAGCCAAGGTCATCTCTCTCTGACAGCCTGTCCATTCGCTCCAAGGAGAGTTGACTGATGAATATTATCCTTTCTGCACTAGCCACAGGATTCAGGCCATGCCAATTTTCTCTTGGGAGTAAATGGGCTTTGCTTTGGTGCCTTCTGCTGCTCACAGATTCAGAAGGAAAACCAATGAATTTTGCCAGGTTAATGCCATGAGAGAGCATGTCTACCTATAGCCTGCTAAATTCTCTATTGAGCTCCTAAAAAAAAATAATGCAATAAAATTCTGCATAGTCTTCTGTATGGATGAAGATATTATGCAGCAGCCCATATAAGAAAGCAAACCACTTTCTAAACAGCAAGTTTGTGTTACACATGCAGAAGACATTGGCAGGGAAGATATTATAAAGCACCTCACTAATATACACAGTTCACATTCTTAATATAAAGTGGAACTATGCAAACTGGAACTAAAATGAGGGAAAGAGGCAGATTTATATATTGACATTTCTTTTAAGGTGCTGAGTTGATTTCATATGCCAAACTGCACAGACGACTGTAAGACACCATACCCGGAGAATAGGACAATGAAGAAATAATGCATTTATAAAGAAAGTGATGCGTTAAAGGTAACGTCAGAAACTTTATAGGATCCAGGAACTAGGTCAGGTATAACTGTGAATGAAAAAACACAAAGCAAGCACAGTTTGTGGCCCAATTCCATAGCATTCAGGTAAAGCTCACATAGGTAGGATGACAGCTAGAGTTAAAATGATGAGTAACAGTCAGTTTAAGTATCCCAGCTATCCTTCCTTCTCCATTCCATTGTGACACAACCTCTTGATGTGGCCCAAGGTGATAGGGCAGTTTCACTTGCACATGGATGCAAGCAAGTGATAGCTCCAATTTCACAGAATCATAGAATTGTAAAGTTGGAAGGGGACACAGGGGGTCATCTAGTCTAACCCCTTGCAATGCAGGAATCTTTCACCCAACGTGGGGCTCGAACCTGCAACCCTGAGATTAAGAGTCCCATGCTCTAATGACTGAGCTAGCCAACTAATCATTATAGTCTAGCCCAGAGCTGGGCAGGCTTGAACCCTTAATATCCATTGATTAAGCTCATCTAACTGAGCTGGATTCCAGTCGATATGTGAATGTACCATGCCTGTATCAGATTTCAGACTATGCAAGCATAGGCTATGCGTGCATGTTTTAGAATACAGTGGTACCTCGGGTTAAGTACTTAATTCGTTCCGGAGGTCCGTTCTTAACCTGAAACTGTTCTTAACCTGAAGCACCACTTTAGCTAATGGGGCCTCCTGCTGCCGCTGTGCCGCCGGAGCACGATTTCTGTTCTCATCCTGAAGCAAAGTTCTTAACCCGAGGTACTATTTCTGGGTTAGCGGAGTCTGTAACCTGAAGCGTATGTAACCCGAGGTACCACTGTAATAGAATTGTAGAGTTGGAAGGGACTGGGAGAGTCATATAGCCCAACCCTCTGCAATTCAGGAATCTTTTGCCCAACATGGGGCTCAAACCCACAACCCTGAAATTAAGAATTTCATGCTCTACCAACTGGACTATAATCTTGACAGGATTATGGCTTTGGCACCCATACTTTTCTTGGGCAAGCTATGTCGATAAGGTGGCAGATATCTGGAGTTACTGGGAACAACTCTTCAGGCATGGCACAGGAAGAAAAGGAAGGCATCATCATCATCATAGCTGTCAACGTTTCCCATTTTTTAAGGGAAATTCCCTTTTTCCGAATAGGATTCCTCGCAAGAAAAGGAGAAGGTTGACAGCTATGATCACCATGGATTCAATCCTCTTTGGAAAAGACTTGTTTTATGTTCTACAGCACCTGCCCAAAACAAACTGAGATAAGAATCTGGTTCTGGCCTTTGAAATTTCTTTCCTTTCAGAGATTTAAATCAGAGCGTTTATTTTACCCTAGATTTTTAATGTAGGTTAACTAAGCATAGAGATGAGATAGCAAAAAAAAATGGGGGGAGGAAAGAAAAACCCTCATCATTAAATAAAAATTGCAAATAAGGACACTGGCCTAGAATTTTTGTTTTTCAACTGTAACGGAGGGCCATTGTATAGTTCCCTGCTCCACTTTCAACTTTGATCTAATCTCACATTCACTTCTTTGAATGTGTCAGATCTTTCCCTCAGAGCGGCGTGGCTTAGAGATGAATATTCATTCAACAAAATCAAGAGAGAAGTCCTAATGAGAAAGCTTCTGGAAATTGGATAGCAGTCTAATGGCAAGGCGGCTGTCGATTTTTATTCTTTCTTTCTTTTTTTGGTAAAAGAAAATGGAAAAGTGCATCCCGCTGCAAAAGGGAACATTTGATAAATATCAATTTAATTTTAGGAGATTGTGCTTGCCACAAGAAATACCAGCTTACAGGCACACGTTGCTAAACCCCATCTGTTCAGTCAGCATTTTCCTCCTGTTCTTTAAGAGGAAGCATGATGCATAAATAGGTGCAGTTGGCCACTGGGCCATTAGAGGGTACCATCGTTCCATAGAATCCTGTGCTAAGCAGTTCTGATCAGCAGGCCTGAGGCTGGCTACCAGTAAGGCCATTTGAACTGATGGTGGAGCACTTGCTCTGCCTGTAGCGATGGCAGACTTTCTATGCAGAGGCTGGCAGTTTGTGCCTTTGCATGCATCTCTCTCTCTCTCTCTCTCTCTCTCTCTCTCTCTAATTGTGACAATAAACCAGCAAAAGACAAAAAGCAATTTATCAATGACAAAAACATGACATACATTTCATTGGATTTCATCCAATTATTGTTCCCAACACTGGAGATAAAATAAATATTCTGGTGTGTGTGTTTTTTATTTGGGCATTTATGGCTTGTTAGTTATTGCTCAGGAGTATATATGCACACATACACACACACAAACAAACAACAAAACACACACATACATATATGGTTTAAATCAGAAACACTACTGCATTGAAATGGGAGTTTACCATACCTTAATGGCTTTGGCCATGGCTTTTTTTCAACAGAAACTCACTGGAACTCAGGTCCAGAACCTCTCAAGGAGGCACCATTGCCATTCTAAGAGAACAATGGAGGTGTTCAATTGTGAGTTCCGGCACCTCTTTTTCTAGAAAAATAGCGCTGATTAATAGCAGCTTAAATCCTCATCAAGAATTTTATAACCTGGAATTGGTAGTTAGCATCTGTCTGTCTTGAGAGACAATGGAGTGCAGCTCAGGTGGAGGAGTTAAACCCTTAACCAGCTACAATTCCCAGTATTTTTGGAAAGTGGGAATGTGCTTTAAACACATAGTGCGTATGCAGCCTAATAACACGTTAACTCAAAGACTGGTCCACCACCATCTTTCCCTAACCTGGTGCAACTCTGCCAGCTGCTGAAAACCACAGAAAAGCTCTGATGCTCGAATCCTGCTTGCTGGTTTCCCACAGACATCTGGTCAGCCACTGTGAGAACAGAATGCTAGATGAGATGGGTCATTGGTCTGATCCAGATAGGCCCTTCCTATGTTATTATGTTTTCTACCTAAGAAGAGCTGACACAGGTGGCGCTGTGGGTTAAACCACAGAGCCTAGGACTTGCCGATCAGAAGGTCAGCGGTTCGAATCCCCACGACGGGGTGAGGTCCCGTTGCTCGGTCCCTGCTCCTGCCAACCTAGCAGTTCGAAAGCACATCAAAGTACAAGTAGATAAATAGGTACCGCTCCGGTGGGAGGGTAAACGGCGTTTCCGTGCGCTGCTCTGGTTTGCCAGAAGTGGCTTTGTCATGCTGGCCACATGACCCGGAAGCTGTATGCCAGCTCCCTCGGCCAGTAAAGCGAGATGAGCGCCGCAACCCCAGAGTCAGCCGCGACTGGACCTAATGGTCAGGGGTCCCTTTACCTTTACCTTTACCTAAGAAGAGCTAGTAAATGAGCTGAATAGACCCCACCGCTTGGGAATGGAGACAAACCGCTGTCTGGCTGGAGCCAATTAATCTTTAAGCAACCAGGTTCAGTACCTAACATGTCAAAAGCTCCAACCTGGAGATGCTGACATCTTCTGATTGCTTTGCTTGTGCTCTTTTCTAATTGAGACACAAATAGCGACACATTTTCTGCCTTGCAAGGCAGGCACACCGTACTAGGTTGGTATGAATGCCTACTTTTATCTGTCTGCTCAGCCCCCCTAATTTCAGCGGTGGAGAAGATCAAGCAGCTTCCCCAAGCCAAATTGTTAAGGGAGATTAGATTTTGCTTTCAAAGGAAATAGCAGAAGAACTCAGTGGTTGCGTCCAGAAATTCTGTTGCCTAAACTTGTCAGCTAGAGGGGACGTTTCTGCCTCGCCTTTCTCCCTGCTAAATACAGGCTGTCAGTTTTCACAAAGGTATTGGGGGTGGTCTAGGATGGCGGGGAGCAAGGTTCACACCTCCAAATCCTAGTCCACCTCAGCAACCACTTGCTCATGGGGAAAATGTGTTCCTTGTGCTTTGGGAGGTGCAATGCTGCCAGCTTAACTAGGGGGGAAAAACTGGCCTCCTCATGTATCTTTAAATGCTAGCTTGATCTGTAGAAATCTGTAGGGGAACCTTTCATACAATAGACAGAAGCTAACTGGGGGAGATGCTTTTATAGCTTCAAGAGCAATGCTGGTAATGGGGGGGGGCAGAGGGAGAGAGCGAGCTATACAATATACAGAAAACCAGATCGGAATAATGATCACGATGGATGGGGGAGAAATGCAGCTGAGTTCACATTTAAATGTTGAGCTCACTTAATTTGCATTTTCCAACACGAACACGCAGCCGTCCTTCAAAATTTGCACCTCTTCAAATTTCGCAATGCAGTTCTTCAGCCATGTGAAAAACACATATACTTAAGTAATAGTTGCATAAAAATGCATATATTCTTGTAAATAACACACAAAACTGCATTGGATTAGGGGAAATTGCTGTGCAAAAATGTGCATATTAGGGTAAATTCATCCTAAAGTGCTGGTGAATTTTCTGAATGACTTGTTTTAATGCAAACTGATGTGGACTGAATTTAAGATTGGCTAAATCTGAAACTGAGAAAAATGAAAGGGGGGTCTGCTATATTAAAAATGTATTCAGTAGGTGGGAGTTCGGGCATTTCCTTTTGCAAAAGGTTGATTCATCACAAGAAATAATTGTTGCTGTTGAATTTTATCTATCACAAAATTTGTGTTGGATTTGGAGAGTCCTGCTTCACCCAAACCATGGATTCTGAGGAAGCAAACAGACTTCTTGATAATATTAGCCCACTTTTCATCACATTTCTGTTTCTGCACATCTGTAATAGCAAAGTCCACTAAACATACTTTTTGATTCCTGGAGCCTTCAGTTTGATAAGTTCTGTTGCCTCAATGTTGTGACAGCCAAGGGGCCTCCATTAATCTTGGTTGTGTTGTTTTTGATGTTATACTTTTGTTTATTGCATTGCTCTGTGCCACTCGCTAAAACTTCACGCAGGCTACAATGTAAGGGTTTCTTATTTTCTGCTTCTGATCAGCGCTGCAAGCTAATAATGATTGTTGACCAAAATTATTTGTACAGATGAGATGTTCAGCATAAGCTTTAGTGCTGACCTGCCATGCTGTCTTTGGCTTCAACTGGGAAAAATAAGCCTTCAGAAAACTGCAGAGGTGTTTATTCTAAAGTCTCTGAGACAGAGCTTCCCTTCTGCATTTATAGGCACGTGTTATGTGTTAAGATGAAATAAAGGCACTCTGCAATTCTAAATTCTACCAAGGCTTCGCAAATCGGACTGCTACAATTAATGTGGTTTTAAGGGGGAAAGAGTTTTCTGACAGATCAATCTATAATTACTTGTATTGAAACTGGCTATCTTCCCACTCACCAGCCCTTCAGAAAAGAAAAGGAAAAACTTGACTAGCTAGGTTGTAGCTTAAGGCAGTGTGACATTTTGGACTAGTTATTTCTTCAGCAGAAGAAACTGCTGTGGACTAAACATCAACAGAATGGAAATATGTGTGTGTTAATCCATACACAACCACACACACACACAAAATGATTAATAATGGAACCTTGCTCTGATACCTCTGTAGATGAAGGAAATCAGACTGTGCTAGCCTAGCCAGCATCAGTTGTGGTCTACTTTTATTTTTAATAAAGTGGTTTCGGATTTTAAATCCTGTGAAAGCCTCAAATCCTGGTCAGTTTTTCTACTCGCCAGAGGACCAGCTCATTCTTGAAGTCAGGCTTGGGAAGCTAAAGTAGAGTATCCCATCTGTAGCAGGGATCCTACTTTTTCATGCTTGGCTACTGGGAGGTCAACAGGAGGTCACAGTGAGCCAGATTTTGACTGTCCAATCTTGCCAGATGTGTAAAATGCACACTCCTCAAAATATAGGCTGAAATATGAGTACAGGCATGCTTGTTCTGCAAGACAATGCTATTGTTAACAATACAAAATGCATTTGATATGTGGATGCAAAAATATTACTGGGGGTAGTACTGATGGACTATACACTGTTAAGACTCCTCTAAAGTATTTATATACCTGGGGTCTGCAGTCAAAGACTTCCCTACTTATTTTTAAGGCATCCCTTCCTTATTTTCAACCCACTGCCTCTCATCTCTGTGGATCTTGGTTCTCCCTATGACCACAACAACGTCTATAAATCTTGCATGCAATTTCCCCAGATATCCTGGCCCCTTAGTCCCTTCACTTCTTCTGTTTGTTTCTCACAATCAAGTCCTTCTATCTGTAAGCCCCATGTGAAATCTTGCCTCCAATCTAACTTCCCACCTCTCTCAGAGCACCTGTATCAATTCCATGTTCCATTTCCCCGCCATCAAATGGAACATGTAACATTCCATGACATCACAGCGGCCCAGCCAATAGCTTTGGATGGGGTGAGCTTGTAGGCGATAGGCAGGCAGGCTGCTCTAACTTACTTAACTATTAATAAAATGTATTGTCTTGAAACTGACCGGTAATAAACAGGGATGGACTCTTGCCAAGGTCAAAGGATTCTGCGCTGCTACTTATTCTTGTGTGATATAAGGAGGCCTTCAGGCCCTTGCTCTTTTCTACAGAACAAAGTCTCTGTAATTTCATCCTTGCCACAAATCCTCGGATTGTCCAGAATGGCAATTCTGAGCATGTGTATGTGTCATATTTTATCTGTCTCAAACTGAGAAAAGAAATAAAAAACCCTGCTATTTTTGTTTGTGTTGGCAACGCCATCATTCCCTGTCCTCATTTCGCACTCCTGTTTGTACCCAGGGCAGCTGACTTGTATGCTCTCATCACCACAGAGCAGCCTTATCAGGGTACACAAACATGCTTATTTTCCTCTCCCCGTTCCCCATAACATCTTTTGGAACACAGTGGCTTTAACATTAATGCTTGCTTCAAAGCTGCACTTCATTTGGAAGCTATATTAATAGATCAGTTTAGCTGTCAAAGAGACATAAGCAACCTGAGGCACTCAGAACAACAAAAGTGGAGAAGACCACAGCACTGCCCTGACACTCCAATCAGACATTATCAGTAATAGATGGGCATATTATTGCATTCTAGAGTTATTTTGCCTCCTTAGGAATAATTTTATTTCAGGAAGCTCACACCACCAAGACTGAAACCCTTGCAATATTCTCATCCTAAATTTTCTTGCAGATTCAAAATGACAGAATAGAACCTATCATTATTATTATTATTTGACTGTTGTTGTTGTTGTCATAGATTATTTTAACAGCAATGGCTTCCCCCTCAAAAAATTCTGGGAGATGTAGTTTGTTAAGGGTGTTGAGATCCACAAGGAGACTCACAGAGCTGCAATTCCCCGAGAGAAATCAATCAGATGTGTGGAAAAGCAGAAGTGAGATTTTGCTTAACAGAATGTCTAATTCAGAACGTGAGATCGGATTTTCACAAGGCCCAGCCACAGAACAAGGAGAAAACCTCTCAGACCTGAGAGAATTAATTGGTGCACAATACAATCAAGAACTGCCAACCTACCAGTTCGAAAGCACCCCCGGGTGCAAGTAGATAAATAGGGACCGCTCACTAGTGGGAAGGTAAACGGAGTTTCCGTGTGCTGCTCTGGTGCCGGTTCGCCGGAGCAGCTTCGTCACGCTGGCCACGTGACCCGGAAGTGTCTGCGGACAGTGCTGGCTCCCGGCCTCTAGAGTGAGATGAGCGCACAACCCTAGAGTCTGTCAAGATTGGCCCGTACGGGCAGGGGTACCTTTACCTTTACCTTACCTTACAATCAAGATATGGGTCAAGCAAAAATGTGGATGAGCCCCTAGTCTGCAGTCACACAGGCTGTTGGTGAAAAGCAACAGATAAAATTTTGCTCATCAGCTTCATTGCATTTGGGTTACTGAGTTAAAGTTAACCTCTTGTTACTCTTACACTACATTGTAAGTCTGATGTAGATGAGTGCTTTGGAGGAAAACAGAACTGGCGGCCTTTTTTCTCATTCAAAATAGCATGGGTAAGAATGCTTTATAAGAAAGTGACATTTCCAAGGCCACCAGCACGCTGAGAACCAAAAGAGTGTTAACAAACAGTGGCTGCATCGTTGCTGCTGTTTCTGTTTAATTTTACATGACTTTAACAGGATTTAAAAGTCAGATATGAGATGCCTTCTACTGGCCTGTAGCTTCTGAGCTATCCCCATTGTGTTGGCTTCCATTCTTTCACGTGCTCCTCCATTCCAGGAAATCATGTTGTGATCATGGCAGCGGTGGTTTTATGGACAGGAGAGTTAGAGCTGTAAAAGAGGGCTGTTGCTGTGTTTGTGTTAGGGAGTCAGGTACTGCTGTGATGAGTGACCTTATAAAATTCTATACAAGCGAAAATATCAACTCTCATATTGCTGAGGGCACCTTCGTGAGTGAAGCACTTTGTCCTTTGCTTTAACACACACCAGTCCACCCTTTTCCTGCTTCTGTCCTGTTTCTTAACGTACAAAAAGGTCACAGGCTCACTGAAGAGAAAGAAAGGACATTTATATAAAACCTTAAGAGGAGGTCTGCTAGATCAGACCAAAGGCATATCTGGTCCAGCATTCGGTTCCCATACTGGTCAACCTGATGTCTCTGGGAAGCGCCAAGTAGGACATGAAGGCAATAGTGTTGTCATGCTTGTTGCCTCCAGCAAGTAATAATAATAATAATAATAATAATAATAATAATAATAATAATAATAAATTTTAATTATACCCCACTCTCCCCAGCCAAGACCGGGCTCAGGGTGGCAAACAACTGATATAAAAACAAACTGATGGAAATACAACTTAAAAACAAGATTAAAATACAACATTAAAACATTAAAATGCAGCCTCATTTCAATGGAAACTCAAATCAAAAACGTTTTTGGGTATGAAAACGTCAAGTCTTCACCAAGGCTAACTATCCAGACTGGTCTGGATAGTGCCATTCATAAGAAGACTGTTTCTAATAATGGAAGCGAAAGAGAGCCATTATGATCATCAGCCATTGAGAGACTTGCCCCCCATGAATTTGTCTCATTCCACTTTGAAGATGCCCGCTTCGTAGTGGCCCAAGCAGGAGAAGCTGAATATTTCTCCCCAATGTGGTGGTGATAAATGGGCAGGGAGGGGGGCATTCACAGGTACAGAGCATTTATAGAGCATCATCAGTCAAACCTTTTACCTGTATTTAGTTTTTTATATATATCAAATTCATAGCCTGATCGTCAACCCCAAAATTCCAAGGGGAGAAATACATAAAATTAAAGTCAAACGATAATATCAAACCAGGCCAACATAAATTCCATACAAATGAAACGGCAACAGTGATTTTAAAAATCAAAACAAAACATTTCATAGCCATGTTTAGAGTGCTGGGATAGCGTTATGGGTGTGAGTCACTGTCCTTGGTGCTGAAGTAGTACAGCAAGGCATGACAACGTCACCCTTCTGAATGCACCCTAGTCAACTGAATCCAGCAGCCCATTGTGCACACAGGAGTTCTGGAATTCACATGCATCTCATGCATGCAAGGCTTTCCCCATTCATTTCAATGGAGGGAAAGAGTTTCCTCTGAAGTTTGTAAGGAGATGTTTTCTATGTGCCCCAAGACAAAGCCAGTAGCTGCATGATTCACTAAAGGTTCATATCAGGCTCTTTTGGTTTTGAGTTGGGATTCCATGTGTAGTTTGTTGGTTTGTTTGATTGCATTTACAGTGGTACCTCAGGTTAAGAACTTAATTCATTCTGGAGGTCTGTTCTTAACCTGAAACTGTTCTTAACCTGAAGCACCACTTTAGCTAATGGGGCCTCCTGCTGCTGCTGCACGATTTCTGTTCTCATCCTGAAGCAAAGTTCTTAACCCGAGGTAATATTTCTGGGTTAGCGGAGTCTGTAACCTGAAGCGTCTGTAACCTGAAGCATATGTAACCCGAGGTACCATTGTATATGCAATCCTTTTCTCTAAGGAGCTCAAGGCAGCATACATTTAATCCCCTCTTCCCCATCTTATCTCCACAGTAAGCCTTTGAGGTAGGTTAGGCTGAGAGAGTGTCCCTAGATCACCCAGTGAACTTCATGGCTGAGTGGGAATTTGAACCCTGGTCTCATAGGTCCCTGTGTGACACTCTAACTATCTCGCCTGCCCTCTTCTGAGGTGGTTGCAAAGTCCATCTGGAGTGCCAGTCCATTTACTGTAAAGTGGATTAAAGCATTCTGCCATCGCCGCACAACAAATAAAGGAGGGGAGTAGCACTTGAAACAGACTTTTTGCAGATTGTAAAGTGATGGAGAAATGTATTGGAAAGTGTGCAATGCATGAAAGACTTATGAGAAGAGTTGTAAACGCCCCATAAACAAATCGGGATGTATGCCTGATGGATGCCCGTTGTCATATAACCTGTAAACAAAGCAGAATGAATGCTCAGTGAAGACTGGATATAGTCTAAAGGTTTGTGAAAGTAAATCAGAATGAATGCTGAAAAAGCATCTTCTATGGCGGAGCGTTGGAGTAACTCCATTAAATGGTGAAAGCACACAGGAGAGGGAGGCAAAACCTACCTAATTTGGGTTTTTCCCCCAACTACTTTTGCTGATCAATATACAGTGGTATCTCGAGTTAAGTACTTAATTCGTTCCGGAGGTCTGTTCTTAACCTGAAACTGTTCTTAACCTGAGGCACCACTTTAGCTAATGGGGCCTCCCGCTGCTGCCGCACCACCGGAGCACGATTTCTGTTCTCATCCTGAAGCAAAGTTCTTAACCCGAGGTACTATTTCTGGGTTAGCGGAGTCTGTAACCTGAAGCGTATGTAACCTGAAGCGTATGCAACCCGAGGTACCACTGTACTGATGTTACCAGCTGTGAAAACGCTCACATATTTAGGATGTCTCTTCCTGATTCTTGAGCTCCTTTGGGAGGGAATAAAATAATAATAAATAATATTTAGTAATAAATACGACTGCCCTTAAACCCCATTTGAAAATTTCCCAGAAGCCTCTGCTTAGAGGAAACAAAATGGAGGATGACATAAATCTTTGGTTCAATCAGGAAGAGCAGACAGCACAATTTGCATCCAGCTCCAAGCCCGTTAGACGCCTTGGGAATTCCTTGTGGTGTGGATAGGATACTTCCTGGGGCTGATTTTTGTTTACCTAAAGCACCAGACCCTCTGTTCATTCTTCAGCATCTTTCATCCATCCTTCTGAAGCAGCAAGGGTCTGTGCATCAGTGCAGTGACTGGAAGACAAAGTTTGCCCAGGAAACAGGAAATAGCTTCCAGGAAAGATTTTATTTATGAGCCCGCTTCTCGGCAGTAGCCCAGCTGAACACATCACAACTACAATGAGTTCACCTCATGCCATAGGCTACAAAGCACCACAAGCTCATTTCACAGCTAGAGAAAGTGAGTCATAGTCTGAAGCTTCGATGAGAAGGTTGAAGGAAGTGAACCAAACTTTCCTAAGCGCTGAGCTGATGATACCGTTAGCCAACAGACAATGTCTCTTTGGGGGCTTGTACATGATAGAATGAAATAAAAGAAGTAGGTTAAGCCATAGCTGAGGTCAGCAGTACCACAAAAAGGCCTTGTGTATGCCAGTCTTCTTAGCAGAATATGGAAATTGCACCAGGTTTCTGGGAGTGGGGTGGAATGGCTGCAGCATCAGAACGTCACGCTTTTCTCTAGAAAGAGACAAAAAGTTGCTAGCCAGTCTAGCATACTCCAACCACAGGTTTTATCTCAGCATTGGGAGAACAGTAACAGCAACAGCCTGGTTGTGACTTAGTGGAGTCCTATGGTTGAGTTTTCATCTAGCAGAATTATGAATGCAAGAGGTGGTGATGGATGTAGAACTGTGCTGGATACTGAAATATGACCTGCTTTTCACTTACCCTAGAATCTGAGTTTCTAGTATACTGGCTGGGGTCCCAAACAGATTTCCACACAGCAGTAATTTCGTGAAGTCTCAAATTAATTTAGAAGTCCCAAATTAAAAGTTTTCACACTGAAAGGTACACTCCTAGTTTGCACTTGTTCTAACACAACTGGTACAGGGAACCTGTGGCATTCTAGATGTTGCCGGGCTAAAACTCACATCTTCCCTGACCACTGGCCATGCTGAGTCCAACAACATGGGGGCACCAAATCCCCAATCCATGCCCAGAATATTGTGGTTTCCCAAGTCATATAGTGAATATGAGCACTGCCACCAGAGTTACACAGGAACACACTGCAATACTATTTTTTGAAGTAGAAAAATGCATCTCCCTTTTTTCAATACAGGCAAAAAAGCTCTGCTCCAGGTAGAAAATCTTTTTGCCCTGTTTTCCATCTTTGAAGGTAAAGCAAATTCTCATTTGGTTCATTTCTCCGAAGGACTTGGGTACTATTTGAAAAGGTGCTAAATGCATCTCTGTGCAGCTAAGATTTTTTGGGTCTAGGAGAAGTAAATTGAACCTCTTTTTTGGTTTTGCCAAAAAGTTATATCTAAAAGCAACATAATGGTATGCTGAAGAGGAGGAGGAGGAGGAGGAGGAGGAGGAGGAAAGGGGAATGGCCTAACATGCCCCTAATTAAAATAGTACATTGTCAGATTTTCAGAGTCTCAAGGGCTCTGACTAAGTAATCTATCTTAAGAACACTTTTCACTTTTAGCTGGGATGTTTCATGACTGTCAACATATTAACGTATTAAACATATTAAATCACTATCACTAACAAAAGAAAATCCAGCTCCATAGGTAATGTGGGTGTCATTGCTAATCACTATTGCATGTTTTGCAAATTTCCAAGTTTAAAGGCAGTTTCAATGACTTTTCTTGCTCTCCCTACAGCAACAGCTTTTTTTTACTTCTGCCTTCTGTTGAAAAATGCAATATGGTTTGCTTTCTCAAAATCATCTAAATGTTAATGATGTTACTGTTCCACAGCCACCTCTTCAGCCATACTTCCTCAGCCAGGTAACCTCAAGATGAGGGAAAGTCCTCTGAGCCTCTTGTGGAAGGCAATTCCACAAGCTGGGAGCTGCAACTGAGAAGGCCCTGTCTACATTTAAAAAAAAATAATTCTTATTTATAGGCTGCATAAATACTTTAAAAATTCCTTTCATGGGTCAGGGAAAGTCCAGGCAAAAAGATGTCTTTATAAAACTTCTGAAGCAACTGATGGTTGCCACTTCACATTTTAGAGGGGAAAGGGGAGTTCCACTGAACAGGGATGACAGCAGAAAATGCCTGTTCAGTTTCCTTGCTCTGTTACTATACATTTGCAGGCTGGACTAGGAGATAGCTGCTTGTGCAGCAGGAGGGAGGGAATCTGAGGACAAACCTTACTGTAGGTAAAGTAAAGGTAAAGAACCCATGGATGGTTAAGTCCAGTCAAAGGTGACTATGGGGTTACAGTGCTCATCTCGCTTTCAGGCCAAGGGAGCCGGTGTTTGTCCACAGACAGCTTTCTGGGTCATGTGACCAGCATGACTAAACTGCTTCTGGCACAACAGGACACCGTTTTGGAAACCAGAGTGCACAGAAACACCATTTACCTTCCCACCACAGTGGTACCTATTTATCTACTAGCACTGGTGTGCTTTCAAACTGCTAGGTTGGCAGGAGCTGGGACAGAGCAACGGGAGCTCACCCCATCATGGGGATTTGAACCACCGACCTTCTGATCGGCAAGCCCAAGCGGCTCAGTGGTTTAGACCACAGCGCCACCCGCACTGTATACAGTGCCAAATGAACAACATTGCAGTTCAGTGATTTGGTTGTACTCATGGCAAGGACAGTGTGCATGGAAACTATGCAGAACCAGGGATTTGACCTATGCGCTAAAACAGGAAGAAACTATAGTTTGCCAAATTAGATATGCGGTGTGATTTTATGACAGACCACTATCTATTTCTGATGTCAGTCAAAGGATCTCTCTAAGACTAAATGGAAGTGGGTTTCCTCATCAATTTATATTAATGACCCACCAGCATCTCTTTGTGCATCTGTCATTCAAAATCAAGATTTGCCCCGCCCAAGTGTTAGAAGTGCTATATAAATGTTTCATGTTAATAAATGGATTATACACACAGGGCTTCTTGGAAGCTGAGGAAGAGAAGCAGAGCATGTAGTTGGAAGTTGTATTTATTATTTACAAGATTGATTAGACAGCTTTCCCGAAAGATCAAGGCAATATATGACAATTCAATAAAACAATCAGATTAGAAACAACCTTTAAAAATTAAAACATGAAAGGTTATGTGCAGCAAATGTCAAAAACATAAGCTTTCAAAGGAAGGACTTGAAAGACTCGAGTAGCGTTCGCAGCAAAACAGACACACTGTCAAGTCTTGTTTATTCCTTGCATGCAGGATTAATTATACTGGACAGATAGCAAGTCATTTATGAAAGACGGCCTCTTATCCCAAAATGGTGTGTTAGATTTCTATTTTTTTTCCCTCTACAAAACTGTTTGTACATAAAGAGATACTTACACTAGAAGACGTACTGCAGCATTAAGTTCAGCAATTAGATGTGGAACAGACTCCTACAAGAGGTTGTGGACTCTCCTTCCTTGGAGGTTTTTAAGCAGAGGTTGGGTGGCATCATGGATGCTTTAGTTGAGATTCCTGCATTGCAGAGGGTTGGACTAGATGACCCTTAGGGTCCCTCCCAACTATCCTATTCTTTTATTCTAGGTGAGGAAATGACATGTTCAAAGTATGATAGGGAAGGTTTTTAATGTTATATTATGTTTTTATATATGTTGGAAGCTGCCCAGAGTCGTTGGGATAATCCAGTCAGATGGATGTGGTACAAATAATAAATTATGGTGATGATAAAATCTCCCACATTAGCATGACTAGAAGAGGCTCTGTCATAACAGAGCTCTACTGTGTGGTTATTCTGAAGGGCCATAGTTCTTTGGTAGAACTCATACTTTGCATGCAGAAGGTCCCTCTATGCAGGACTGGTAGAAAATCCAAATAGTGTAAGCAATACTAAGCCAGATAGCACAACGGTTTCACTTGATATAAGGCAAGTTCTTGAGACTGTGTAGATCAGATCTAAGATGCCACAAGCATGAGATTGCCCAGAAGCAGTCAATGTGCATTGCTCACAGCTTGCTAGACTTGGAGGTCCTGGAAACCAGCAGGAAAGTCCATTTTGTGACCAACACTGCACAATGTTGGTTGCTGTTTCCATGACATGTAAATAGTCAGGTGATAGATTTCCACAAAGACACTCTAAGGACTCGGCTACATTAGTAAAAAATAAAATGTTATAAATATGTTATAACACCGTGAAGCCAGACGGTGCTGTAGAGCTGAAATTGGAACTCCATGAAATTTTCCATTGTGAGCTTTAAAACGTTTTTTTTCCAGAGCTTTTTTTATAGCTGTGTAGATGCAGCCTAAATCCTCAGTCGGTGTTCTCTTCTCCTAAGCAAGCAGACCCCATTCTACTTGAGAAAGGAGGGAACTGATATTGGGTTGGATTACAACTCTGTTATTTGGAATTAGTTCCTATTGAAATCAATCAGAAGAACATGTGATCCAACAACTAACTTACACTGGATCCAGCCCATCAGGGGTGCCAACTTGAATAAAATATGGGGGGGGCAGATAAGCACCAACTCACATAATTAATCACATGACACAACACACACTATTTGAATGGCAATGCCATTGGGGGAGCCCTCAAATATTTTAGGGGGGAGGCGAAGACACCTTGGCCCCTAAGAGTTAGCTCCTATGCAGCCCATTATTTCTTTATGTACCATATATCTTATAATGATTCAGACCAAAAAAAGTCATCATCCATCTACCTGAACACATTTTTCAGCATTTTAAAAAAAGATTAAAGTGGAACATCTCCACTCTGCCCATGGAGTTAAATATATTCCATTATATTCAGGCCCATTTAAATGCTCCTCACTCAATTATATATGCATGTGTATTTATATATATGTAAAATATAAATGGTGTTAGTTCTTCTGCATCACTTATCCAACGAAGTGTTTCCTCACTTGTCCACACATTGCCAAAGGTTCACTCTGCAATTTCTCTGTACTCCAACACTTGATGTTAAGTAGAGGGGAGGAGGAGATAAATAATGCTGTTATTGACACAGTGCTGAGCTAGAGGATCTTTAGATCTGAACTTTTCTGATGTTTAAATAAGTGTTACAGACACAGAAGCACACCCCCTGCGGCTAAGATCTGAAGCTTTTAAGAGTTCCCAGAGGAAACAAATTCTAAATAGCTGAACTGCACTTAACTATGAAAAAGAGCATGTCGCTATGGTCACGTAAATGTCGCTATGATGCTCTTTGAGTGCAGTGCAGAGCTAATGTGGATGCAAACTAATTGTGAGAGGGGACCAATCCACATGCCAGGTTCCCTTGCTCCATTGGACACATGGATACTAAACCCAAGCTATGGTGAAACATGTTGAGAAAAGGCACATCTAACTACACGTCTGTTATCCCTTGTACAACCCAGTAATGACCTTTAAAGGCAGTTGATGCCACAGGTGCATGATGTCCACGGCTGCTGCAGGGAGGACCAACAGAATGGACACAGGATGCTGGTATTGGGTTGAATTAGACCACAACTTTATCGATTACAGGACAGAGTAGGTTTGGCTAAGACATCGGGCATGTATCCTGCATCAAGCTGCCTAATAGCAGGCATAGGCAAACTCCGGCCCTCCAGATGTTTGGGACTACAATTCCCATCATCCCTGACCACTGGTCCTGTTAGGTAAGTGTGATGGGACGATGAGCTGCTTGTGTGTAAAATCCTAGTCCCTCAGAGTTTGGTCAAGTTTGCAAACCTCTGTCTGTAACGGAGCCCCTTAAACATGGCTCCGTCAGTCGCTGGCAGATTCCGACAGTGGTTGCTTTCGGAATCGCTTCCAACATAAAAGCTCCTTAACGGAAACACGTCTTCTGGACTCTCTGCGTGACAGTTTCCGGCGAGGAGTGGGTGTCCCTACAGGAGGTCCTGAAACCTCCCCACTGTTTTCGCTGGAAGTGTCTCTGAGCCATCCCTCCAGCTCACTTTCCCTCAGCTCAGCTCCTCTCCCCCTACTGGTTCCCTCTTCAGCTGCTGAGTCTCTCCCAACCTGTGTGAGCCCTTTCACTTCCCTTCCTTCCGATGGCAGTTCCCTGACATCCACCTCCCCTCCAGGGCCCCCTTCATCCCCTCTCGCCCCCTCCTCTACGGGCGGTGAGGAGGCAAAACCCCGGAATGAACTTCCTTCATCTTCCGATGTCCCGAACACTTCTCTCCACCTGTTGCGGTTCCTGGTCTCGAAGTACTCCTCCTCCTCAGAGTCCATCTCCCCTTCCCCTTCCGAGTCCGAGAATCCTTCCAACTCCTCCTCCTCATCGGTGGTCCCAAAGTATTCCCTCCGGAACCTCTCCACAGGCTGAGGTTTCCTTGGGAACCTTTGATGGAACGTTTCTATCAATACCTCGTCATTGATATCTTCTGCCATTACCCAAGTGTTTTCTGACTCCGGTTCTCCTTCCCACGCTACCAAATACTCCACCTGATCCCCCTTCCACCTGGCGTCGAGGATTTCTGCCACATGGCTGCTGCATTCCCTTTCTTCTATGACCGGTCCCCGAGTGGCCATCCCTTCTCGTCCCCCCTCATACGGTGACAGTAACGACCTGTGAAATACTGGGTGCAGTTTCATGTGGTTGGGTAACCGGAGCCTGAAAGCCACTGGGTTGACCTGTTGAATGACCTCAAAGGGACCCAATCTCCTGGGTCTTAATTTCTTACAACCTCCTTTGAACGGCAACCCTTGGGTTGACAGCCACACCCTATCTCCCACCCTTATGGTTTCACCTTCCCTTCGGTTCTTGTCTGCCTGCCTCTTGTATTCTTCCTTCGCCCTTTCTAAGTTGAGTTGGAGCTGACGATGGATTGCTTCCATTTCTTCTACAAAATGCTCGGCTGCCGGGACGCTCCATCTCTCCCCTTCTCCCCCTGGGAAACCCCTGGGATGACACCCATAATTAGCCAAGAAGGGGCTCATCCCTGTGGACACATTCTCGGCATTGTTGTAGGCAAATTCCGCCAGCGCCAACTTTTCTACCCAGTCATTCTCTCTGTCATTGACATAACACCTCAGGTATTGCTGGAGGACCCCGTTTGCTCTTTCCGCCTGCCCGTTGGTTTCAGGGTGCCGGGCAGTCGAAAAGTTGACCTCCACCTGCAGTAAGCTCATGAGCTTCCTCCAGAACCTGGAAGTAAATTGTTTTCCTCGGTCTGAGACCACCCTCAATGGCACTCCGTGCAACCTAAAAATGTGTTCTACAAATAACTTCGCTGTCTCTTCCGCCGTGACTGCATGCGAGCAGGCTACAAAGTGGCACATCTTTGTTAGTAGGTCTACCACCACCATGATGGCTGTTTTCCCCTTGGACTTCGGCAGATCAGTCATAAAATCTATCGACACTGCCTCCCAAGGTCGTTCTGGGGTTGGTAAGGGTTCTAATAGCCCCGCCGGTGCCCGCCTCTCCCCTTTGGCTCGCTGGCATTGCTCACACCCTCTTACATACTCCCGTACATCTTCCCTCACCTTAGGCCACCAAAATTCCCTGGTGACCAACCACATGGTTTTGTGTTGTCCAAAATGCCCCGCCGTGGGGCTGTCGTGCAACTGCTTGAGTACCCTCCCCCTTAAGTCTCCTTCAGGGATATACAGTGCCCCTTTGTAATACAAAGCTCCATTTCTTTCCTCGAAACCCCCTGGTTCCTCTCCCTCACCCCTAAGACCTCTGAGCTTATTCTGGGCGTATTCATCATTCTCTGTTTCCTCTACCAGTTCTCTTTGTCCCACCAATGCCGCCCCACACACCCAGCGGTCCTCTGGAATGACATGTCTCTCTTCGGGTGCTCCCTCCCCCTCCAAATATTCAGGTTTGCGTGAGAGAGCGTCCGCCCTAATGTTCTCTGGGCCTGGCACGTAACAAATCTCAAAGTTAAATTTGGAGAACTCCTGGGCCCATCTCACTTGCCGTTGGTTGAGCACTCGTGCCGTCCTCCAATACTCTAGGTTCTTGTGGTCAGTGCACACTTGCACCTTATGTTGTGCGCCAATTAGCAGGTGCCTCCATCTCCGGAACGCCTCATGAATGGCTAGTAGTTCTCGGTCATACACCGTGTAGTTCCTCTCGGATTTGTTCAGCTTTCGCGAAAAAAAGGCACACGGTCTCCACTCTGACTCCTCCTTCCCTGGCTGCAGAAGCACCGCCCCAATCGCTCTGTCTGATGCGTCAGTTTCCATTCTCATCGGTTTTTGTAAATCCACATGCAGGAGTTGTTGTTCCGAGGCGAAGGCCCTTTTTAGTTCCTCAAATGCTCGCTCCGCCTCCTCAGTCCAAACGAACTTCTTCTTACTGCTGAGACAGTCCGTAATGGGCGCCGTCAGGTGGGCAAAGTTTCGGATGAACTTACGATAGAAGTTCCCAAATCCTAGGAACCTCTGCACATCCTTCCTTGTTTTGGGTGTTTTCCATTCCAGCACCGCCTGGACCTTGCCGGGATCCATGGCCAATCCCTTGTCTGACAGGCGATACCCCAGGAATTCCACCTCCTTGGTATGAAACTGACACTTCTCCAGTTTCACCCACAGCTGGTTGGCTTGCAGCCTGCTCAACACTTCTCTGACGTCTCTCACATGCTGCTCCTCATTCTCAGAATACACCAACACGTCGTCTAAGAAGGCCACACAATTCTTGTAAAGCAAAGGCCCCAGGACGTGGTTCATAAACGATTGAAAGCACGCGGAGCCTCCTTGTAGGCCGAAGGGCATAACTAAATATTCAAATGCCCCCAAAGGGGTGAACATGGTGTTTTTCCATTCATCCCCCTTCCTTATTCGTATCAGGTTGTACGCCCCCCTTAGGTCCAGTTTAGTAAAAATCTTTCCCTTCCTGACCCTTGTCAAAATGTCGTCAATCCTGGGCATAGGGAAAGCCACTGGTTCTGACACTGCATTTAAGGCCCTGAAGTCACACACAAGCCTCGGCTTGTTCGTGTTTTTTTTATCCACAAAAAACACTGGGCTGCCCCCCACCGCCCTGGACTCTCTGATGAACCCTCTCTTCAGGTTCTTGTCAATGAACTCTCTTAGCTCCTGCATCTCTCTGTCTGACATGGCGTACAGCTTGCCTACAGGGAGCTGTGCCCCAGGGAGTAAATTGATTTGACAGTCAAAGGGTCTATGCGGGGGTAGTTGGTCAGCTTCCCTTTCGCTGAAGACGTCGCGGAGATCTGCGTATTGTCGTGGTACCTTCACGTTCTCCGTTACTTCAGTCCCTGCTAGGGTGGCTTGGGCCCCTGCCAAACCCTTTCCCTCTTTGCAGTGTTCTAAGCAATGTGCTGAACCAAAAGAAACCACTCTCTGATGCCAGCCCACCAGCGGATCATGTAACGCTAGCCAGCTCATCCCCAATATAATGGGAGCTCCTCCCAAGGTGGCCACATTAAACGCTATCAGTTCGGTGTGCCTTGCCACCTTCATTATCATTGGGACGGTCTGCAAGCTGACTTCTCCTCCCAACAGCTCCCTGCCATCGATCGTGGTCACCTGCAGGGGGTTGCTTAAAGGGATCGTCTGTATCTGGTGTTCAGCTGCAAACTCTTTGCTCATGAAATTGCAGGAGCTGCCTGAGTCCAACAGCGCCTTTATCTTTAGAGGGTGTCCGTTTGGCAGCTCTAGCGCCACTTCTATCACTAGGGCGGGTTTAGGAGGTTCTGGCGTGGGCACTTTCACTGCTCTTTGGCCTGGCTGCTGTGCCCCGACGGTGGCAGCCAGGCGTTGGCTTTTACTTGCTTCGGTATTTCTTCCTCTCTTCCCTCCACAGCTCCTACCATCCCTTGCCATTCCTTCCTCTGGGGGCAGACTCTGGCAAAGTGACCTGGCTGTTGGCAGAGATAGCATTTCCGGGCGCCTTTTCCCTCCTTCTTTCCCCCCTCACTGGGCTTTGAAACTGCGCGCGCGCGCGCTGTTCCGATTTCCATCGGCTCTGCCGGCGGGAAAGTTGGCTCTGGAATGTCTGGAATGCGGAACTCCTTCCAACGTTCCCCCTTCCCTTCCCGCCTCTCCAATGCTCTCGCCTCCTGGCGCGCTCCTATGGTCAGCGCTGATTTGGTCAGCTGGTCCATAGACTCCGCCCTGGGCGCCCGGGAAAGTTCGTCTTTCACAGCCGAAGAAAGCCCTTCTTCAAAGAGCATTTGAATGGGTTCCGCCGATAGATCCCACCCCAATTTATGGATCAACATGGTGAACTCAGTCCAGTACTCACGGACAGATCGGCTCCCCTGTTTGCAAGCCATTAACTGTCTGCGGACCACTCCCTGTTCAATATCGCTGGAAAACATCAGATCCATGGCGCGAAAGAACTTCATCGTGTCCTTTAGGACGTCACTATTCGCTGCCATCAGGGGTCTAACCCAGTCTCTCGCCCCCTTTTCAAGATGCCCAATCACGAAAGCCACTCGTGATTCCTCGTCAGGGAATTCATCAAACTGCAGATTGAGGGCATATTGCATCTCTGTCCGAAAGCCATGATAGTCTTTGGGCTCCCCCCCAAACTTCTGCACCAATCCTGGTACCTTTCTGACGAGCTGGGTGTCTTTCCCCTTTTTGTCTGCATCCTGAGCCCTCCTCTCCTCAAGCCTCGCCGTCTGCAGCGCTAGCTGGACCTCCAACACCCGGTACCTTTCTTCCAGGCTTGGACCCGCTCCAGCTCCTGCTTCTCCGGTTCCGGCTGGGTTGCTCATGATGCCTTCTCCTGCACAAGCTGCTCACGGAGACTGTCGGAATGCTGTGATGGGACGATGAGCTGCTTGTGTGTAAAATCCTAGTCCCTCAGAGTTTGGTCAAGTTTGCAAACCTCTGTCTGTAACGGAGCCCCTTAAACATGGCTCCGTCAGTCGCTGGCAGATTCCGACAGTGGTTGCTTTCGGAATCGCTTCCAACATAAAAGCTCCTTAACGGAAACACGTCTTCTGGACTCTCTGCGTGACAGTTTCCGGCGAGGAGTGGGTGTCCCTACAGGAGGTCCTGAAACCTCCCCACTGTTTTCGCTGGAAGTGTCTCTGAGCCATCCCTCCAGCTCACTTTCCCTCAGCTCAGCTCCTCTCCCCCTACTGGTTCCCTCTTCAGCTGCTGAGTCTCTCCCAACCTGTGTGAGCCCTTTCACTTCCCTTCCTTCCGATGGCAGTTCCCTGACAGTAAGGATGGTAGGAATTGTAGTCCCAAACATCTGGAGAACCGGAGTTTGCCTGTGCCTGATAATAGGAACCAAGTGAGGTAGACCCTGTACTGGGGAGTCATCCCTGACATGGATTGGGTGCCACTACACCAGACAGGTTGCCACTGGGAGAGGTGTATTGGCCCATCAGTCCCCATGGGGACTTCCAGACAGTGTCGCCCCTCCTGGCCCCTCTAACAGGGTACCCCCGCGACTAAGGATCCAGCCCAATGCCTGCCAAAGTTGTGGCAGTTGCTACGAGGTAGGTGAAAACCTGCAAGACGGCCAATTTGCTTTCTCCCTGGCCACACACCCCTCGCCCCCCCCCCAGTATCGCAGGAAGATGGAATGTCTCCTAACATTGTGATGCAATTCTCTGATCAAAGACATGGGCAGAAATATCTGCATTAAGCATGCATATATATTTGTGGAAATAACATACAAAAATATTATGGAGAATTGTGGCTGTTAGGAGAAACTGTGTACAAAAGAATGTGTACATTAGGAGAAATGTGCAGTGAAATGCTGACAAATTTTTCACAAGGACTGTTTTGGTGTTTCTAAACTACAAACTGGAAATGTGCAGAACTGAATATTGTTTAATTTATCCCTTGTTGGGAGTCAACTGGCTGTTGAGTTAGCAGATGAACTGAATTTAAAAGTGAAGTGTTTACTAGTTATAATCACATACAAGTTGGAATGGATGCATATAAATCTGTAATTTATCAAAAACAAAACAAAAAGAAGAAGGAGTTTGGATTTGATATCCCGCCTTTCACTCCCTTTAAGAAGTCTCAAAGCGGCTAAGATTCTCCTTTTCCTTCCTCCCCCACAACCAACACTCTGTGAGGTGAGTGGGGCTGAGAGACTTCAGAGAAGTGTGACTGGCCCAAGGTCACCCAGCAGCTGCATGTGGAGGAGCGGAGACGCGAACCCGGTTCCCCAGATTACGTGACTACTGCTCTTAACCACTACACCACACTGGCAAACAAACCCCACAGCTGCATAAACCAAAAGCAAAAGGCCAACCTTTAGAGGCAGTAAAGAAAGACACGACTATTTGCCCTTTTTTTGCTGCAGAACAGGCTTTAAATAATATACCAAGCTGTTGGTAACTGCTGTGGAAGTTAACAAGCCCTATTCCATCTCCAAATACATTGGAGGGCTTTTCTAAATTCATGCAAATGTGAGAGTATATGCTTGAGAGAATATGCACAAATAAATCCACATGCTTAAGTTGAATATGGTGGATGAACTTTTATCCTATCTGGTTGAACCCTGAGGAACCAGATGGCTGGTCGGAATCTTCCAACAGGGCCAGCTGCTTTTAGATGCAGCTGGGCTTCAGCTAATGCCCTGCTGTCCCTGGACGAGGTTTTCCAGGGAGAGTAAAATAATGGTCTCTCAGGAGGGCATCAGCTGAAAAAAGAACAGTTGGCATGAGAGAGGAGGATGAGAGTAGAAGCAGCAGAGGGAGCGACTCATTCACATTATGCCAGTCAGCCAGAACTATCCTTACAAGGCATTTTCAATGTCAACGCAGCAGTGGGAAGTGTCACAAATTGAGAATAGACTTCAGACAGGATGGGGAATAAAGAACTAGCTTTATTTTCATGGCTGTGACTGTGAGCAATGCTAGATCACCCCAGAAAGGAATTATATTGAAAAATAGAATGAACAGGAGCCTCCATAGGCATATTTTTGGCTGTTTCTGCATCGCACATTGACCAGATATATTAAAAAGTGACATTATGGTCTATATTTCTGTGGTGGTTGCAGTTGCATGCCCTGCGAAGGCTGAAATAACCAACCAACCAATCTTAAAAGGACTTTTTGTAAAGAATTTATCTGTCTTCTATTTCCAAAGGACAAGGATCAGCAGGTTGAAGAAGGTCTTGCCTATCCGGCAGCTGGATTGGAATAGAATCGTCAAACTGAATCGTATAATTGTAGAGTTGGAAGGGACCCCTGAGGGACATCTAGTCCAACCCCCTGCAATGCATAGCTATCAACACATTAGAACTAGCTTGCAGCAAAACAGCACACACATACACACAAACTAGAATCTCTGTTTCTCGTGACATAAATGATCAATTGTCTAATTGGAAATGTCCAGTTGTTCTGATACAAACCTTTGCAGCTTCTTCCGTGAAGCAAGAGGTGTTGAGCGCCTTTATTCAATAGGAACTGGTAACCTTTTTAAAATTAAAATAAAAATTGTAATGTTTCTCCCAAATATGTCATACTGATGGTTTTGTGATAGAATGTCAGATTATGTTTACCACTGTATTTATGGGGCTAGAGAATGTGGGTGGGAGAGGCTCTTTAGAAGTGCAATAAAGGACCCATGAACATTATTATATTATAATCCCATATAAGTTAAGCATCAAAATTACTTAAAAGCATACTGAATGCTTTTTGTGTACCCAATAGGGTTTTGTTTTTGTTTTAAAAAATGTTTAGTCAGAACCATAAGCTCCTCATACATAAACATTTCAGGAAACCTGATACACACATATATCCTTTATGCCTTAGAGAAATAGAACTGTAAATTTGTATTAAATTTAAAACCTCTTCAATGTGATTTCAGCAACTTCCAGCGATAATTTAATCAGTGCCAGAGTGTTTTTAATATCCCGAAAGTCTTAAATGTAACTTGAATATTTTGCTTTGGGTATTGCAAGAGCTGATTCTCTGTAATGGGTCTTTGGGCTTCAAGGCTAATTTGCTTCTATCTGTTTGTAGAAGAAAGGAAACGTTTGCCTGAAATGCCGTAATCATATAGCTGACATTGAACCTGTAGACACGAACAGCATTTAGTACATACTTGACTCTCAGTCTTTTCCATTTTGAAAGCAAAATGAGATGCATTTAAGCCTCCACTGGATTTCAGCCATACTCTACAGACTTTAGGATACTGTGCAGCAATATCGAGCCATTGAAAGTGCCAAGATGGTTTCAGCTTAATTTATTGACTGTGTTCATTTCACGGATTGGAATATTAGGGCCACATTTATTTATCTGTTTATTTCATAAAATGTATACAGCACTTGATTGAAAAGAAACCTCAAAGCAGTTTATAAAAAAGAAAAGAAATTTAAAAATCAAGAAAAAAGTACAACAGTACTTTAAAACATACAGAAGTTGAAATACTAAAACAGATTAAAATGACCTCAACTTGCTAAGCACCTGGGTAAAAGGTAAAGGTAACTAACAATTTTAGGTCTTACAAATGCAGATTAATTGGGGTGAATGCTATACTGGGCTTGGTTAAGGAAAAGACAAGGGCAGACAGCTTTCCTGTGTTCTGATGAAATACCTCTTAGAAATGTCAAAGGAAATAAATGACAAATGGGTTAATCTACAATTTTATTTATTAATTTGGGAAATAAATGTTTAAGTTGTTCTGCGGCACAAGGCTGCTAGGGCAGAGCACACTTAAAAACTGTTAATTTACAGGCCATAACCCAATGAGAAAATCAGAAGACAGCAGGCTGGCATGCTGGAATGTATGGGCAAGTAAAGCATTGCTCGGTTGGCACCAATATGACATCAGGGTTGGAGCCAAATGAGCTTCTCTGGGTAGGGCATTCCAGATACAAGTTACCACAAGTGAGAAATCCCTGCCAACTGACTTCTTGTGCCAGGAGAACTCAGTAAAACCTCTGCTGATGACCATGAGGTTTGGGCAGGAATGTGTGGTAGGAGACAGCGCTTCTGTGTCCCAGACATGAGCAGTGGCGGCCGACCCCCCAAAATGACATAGCTCTGTGTGCTTGTAAAGCTGACTGCAGAGCAGAGTTGGAAGGGGAATGGGAAAGAGTGACTGTAGAAAAGAAAAGAAAAAACCCATTTAGTGTTGGCCCCCTCCTCTACAAGGATACCATGAAAATTGATTGGCAGATAAAGAGGTACCTTGGAAAGCTACCCCTCCAGAGTGATTATCAATGCCCTTTCTAACAAGACCGAATTGCGGATATTTGTCTATTCATAATGGAGAGATACTACACTAACATGAGGCCACTGATATCCTTTAATTCAGCTCTGAATTAAAGCTGACTTTTCTGCAGCTGAAAAAGCTGCACTGTAATTAATGGTTTGCCTGAGGATCAGCCCTGATATAGCCAAAAAAATAATAATCACATCTTGTATTTTCTGGAAGGCAACCTGAAAGCATGTTTTGATACCGGTCCCAGCCTCCTGGGTGCACAGTACAGGTTAAACACCGCAGAGTTCCCTGTATCACATTAGTAGTGTTTCATTTTATTCTCTAAAGTTGAATCTGTATCCTGAGTCATAAGCACAAATATAACCCATTAGCTTTCTCAGCAACACTGATGGCAGCAACAGCAAAACCATATGTTCTCCATTTGATTTACCATCAGCAGCAACTGCCTGGCTGCCCACAGTTATTCTCTGCTTAATAATATTGGCTCATAATAAGTGAATATCTGCTATTAACTAGCATGTGAAGAATTTTTAATAGGAATCATGATGCCTCTGGTTTTGCGCTTCTATAAATCTCTTCCTCCAGTGCTGCACTGTTGGAAAACTAAAAGAATTTCCCCCAGTGTGTCAAAACAGAATAGCTTTGACTTCAAGTGATGTCAATTACTGAGCAAGCTTGAGGGTGGGAGGGATGAAACAGAGCATCTAACTGCATGCACACACTCTTTGATTTTTGTGCAGTGATCAGTGATAGACTTTGCTAAGCTGCTTCTCTGAATTATTATTTTTTTGATGCTGCTACATCAATAAAAACTTCAGCTGTAATTTATCCACTTCATCTGTGTTGCACTGTGGTCAAAATGAATGTGTCATCTATGCCTTAGATTTTACCATCAGTTACTTTATGCTTGTCTTACTGCTATTACAGGCCAATCTTCTGACTACTTTCCCATCTTTTTGCGTACTCTTCTCCAGTGTGGTGTAGTGGTTAAGAGCGGTAGTCTCGTAATCTGGGGAACCGGGTTCACGTCTCCGCTCCTCCACATGCAGCTGCTGGGTGACCTTGGGCCAGTCACACTTGTTTGAAGTCTCCCAGCCCCACTCACCTCACAGAGTGTTTGTTGTGGGGGAGGAAGGGAAAGGAGAATGTTAGCCGCTTTGAGACTCCTGAAGGGGAGTGAAAGGCGGGATATCAAATCCAAACTCTTCTTCTTCTAGTTCATCTTGTCTCAATACAAGCCTGCATTACCTAAATGTATTGACTGTCCTGGCAAGCAGGGAACTGTGTACTTCAACAGCATGCCTATGTACCCACAGGCAAGCTAGGCCATATTTTAACTATATATGCCTGCGCTTTCTCGTGTACTCCCCTCTCCCCTCTTTTGGCACAGCTGTGAGATAAAAGGCATTTGCTTCCCGTTTCAACTAACCAAGGGTTGTTGTTGCATCCAAACCTAGACAAACTGTGGTTAGTGTTAAAAATGGTTTCTTGAACAAAGCCAACTTTGAATCATGGCCAGTGAAATACTACTGAATAAACTGACTTGTTCGCGAATGTTTCTGTTTTGTGGTTCTAGAAAAGGCTTTGGCGAATGAAAGGCAGAAACCTTTGCTCAGTGAGTGACTCCAGGTCTTGAAATGAGAACTGTGTGGGATGTTAGTAGGAATATGGGGCAAAGAAAAGGCAACAGGAAAAAAAAATGGAAACATAGACTTAATGAATCATTTCTTTCTTATTTTTTAGGAATGCTGTGGAAGAAAACAAAAAACTCTATGCAATTTATGACACAAGGTAAGTCATAAAACTGTGCAAAAACAAAAAAGTGCAAAAAACAAAACTGAGATATAAAAGTTTGAGATTCTTTAGTCACTTGAGAAAAATCAATTCAATCATTTAATAATGCCAATGGTTCCAACTATTTTCAAATTTTTGGGCTCCGATTTGGAAGGCATTTAATGCTTCTCTTTTTTCAAAATATAATAAACAGATATTCTGAGGTCTAGAAGAACTGTGTGCATCTTTTCATCAAATATATATAGATATAAAACTAAATATTGCCTTGGAAATCTGCATGTCTGACTAAATAAAGCATGGAAGAAGGAGCTGATTTACCCTACCAAGGAACTTAAAGTATTTTATTCTGAGCTACTCTCCCCCACTCCACACACAGGTGAAATTATGGGTGGAAAAGTTGATGAAGGAAAAAATTTTGAGCAGAAAACTCAGAGAATAGGATTAAATAAATCCTGTCCACTTTGATTTTATTTGATTTACTGTATTTCTCAGTTACTTTTCATTCAAATGAATCTCAAAGTGGCTTACAAACACTGAATAACAATAACAGAATGAACATAATAGAACAAACACAGATAAATCATATGAAATAACTAACAAATCATCAATAAAACAATCACAATCTATTAAACACTATTAACAACACCGCAATTAAAAATAATCTGAACATCACAATCATAGCAACTCTGATTAAAAAATCAATGCAGCATTTATAATCTATCAAACAATATTAATATTAACAAAATAGCAGCTAAAAAAACCAATCTAAGCACTGTTCAGTTCATACACAGACTGTATTTTGAATTACTCAAGTTATTCCCTCTTCCTCTTCTTCAGCTCACAAACTCTGAAACTTCTTTCTAAGTTTGAACTGGTTTATTGTTTTGTAGTGCCAAATAACAATAAAACCCACCCACTTTCTCCCGCCGCTTTTCCTCTGCCCAGACTTTCAGACTCCCGAGGCAGCTTTTGATTAAAAACAAAACTGGGGAAAAGAAACGCACTACTGTATATCATGTCTAGTTTGGCCCCAGAGAGAGAGGGAAAAAAATCTTGAAAATGATGTATGGTTTTTGTTTTTTTTAATCAGAGCACATGGCTATTCATAGAAGCTGACATTTGCTTTCCTGAGAACTTGTATCTGTGACTGATAGGTTTTGGGCAACTTACCAAAATGGGGTTTATAACATACTGGCTTATCAGACATAGCAATGTCTTAAGTCTAAAAGAAGGAGAGGGTGGGTATTGTTGCAGGAGTACCACACGTGTTCTGATGAAATACGTTCTTTATTTGACCATAAAGTGCACACCTAGGCATAGTTCAGTTCTACAGGCACAGTAATATTCTACGTAATAAAGTTATGACACTGACACCTGTCATACCATATGCTCTAGAGAATATTAAGACTGCAGTGGAAAATTCCATTTATGATCTCAGAGTACAACTGCACTGATTAATTTCCCAGGCCTGAAAAGCAAATGCAGTCTTCATCAACAGCCATGAAATTACCATAATGTAACAAAGTGCAGGGTTGGTGGGTGGGGGGAATCAAACCCAGCAAACTTAATACAAACAAAAAACCCCTGGTCAGCAACTGGTTTTCTTGGGGGGCGAGTTTGAGGTAGGAGTAACTGGTGAGGCAACATCTCTGCTAGCATCTTTTAAAGCAGAGGTGGAAAGCCACAGGCCTATTGTCAAAATGTGGCCCTCCAAGTCTTTCCATCTGGCCCTCAGAACTCTCACGAGGCCAGGCATAGGCAAACTCTGGCCCTCCAGATGTTTGGGACTACAATTCCCATCATACCTGACCACTGGCCCTGTTAGCTGGGGATGATGATAATTGTAGTCCCAAACATTTGGAGGGCCAGAGTTTGCCTATTCCTGCACTAGGCCATTTCCTCTTCCCAGGCCACACCCTTCACTGGCCCCATTCTGCACTATCCTTGGCCCATGCAGTTCATTAGAGCATGGTGCTGATAATGCCAAGGTTGCAGGTTCAATCCCCATATGGGACACCTGCATATTCCTGCATTGCAAGGGGCTGGACTAGATGATCCTAAGGATCCCTTCCAACTCTATGAATGTTTCTAGCTGGTTGGACTATGCCCTTGAATTGTGATACCTTAAGGGACAGATGCCAAAGAAGTCACGATTCCTTTTTTCAATACTTTCTTCACAGCAGTTGCATTTATTCACTACAGTAATATTGTAATGCAGCATTTTTATTTTATTTTATTTTTTAATCCCAATGCAGCTAAAGTAGTACCAGATTTTGCAATTATGCACATAACTGGAAGAAGCCCTAGAGCAGATTAAACAAGTGTTGTCCACTCTTTTCACTATATTAGTCCAGCTTTGATGAGCACAGGTGGTCTTAAAACGATTAACAGAATTCCCTTATTAATAACCTGTATGTATCTTACAAGATAGTATTGCTATTAAGTCTGGAGCACATCAGAGGAACAATCCAGCCAAAGTTAAGCTCTTTAACTCACCCTTTGAAACACGTGCTTAACTCCCACACATTGAAATCATATTTAACTATGATTGCTTTCGTTGAAATATGCCCTATATAAAGAAAGTGTGAACACAGATATTACATTTTAAGCAATGAGGCTAGTCCATTTGGGGAAATTGGCCAAGGTCCCATCAATGTTATTCAGTTTCCACCTGCCTGCCTTTTTACTGACAAGCAGCCCGGGGGGGGGGGGCACAGCCTGTCAGCTTGCTCCTCCTTAGATTCAGTGTTTCCCTTATAAAACTCACCTAGGAGCAGAATGGGAACAAAACTATAATTAGTTGATTGTGCCTGTTATTGGCTGTGGGTCTACCTACTGTTCAGCTCCCTCCTTTCCATCATACCAATACCAATAGTCACCAGTCTCCACTGATTTTAAGTGGAGCAGAAGCAGTCTGGTCGTGACATTGCTCACCTCGAAACCCTTGCCTTGAGATCATGCTCTGGGGGATGGAAAGATTTTGCATGCTTCAGGCCACACTGGAGGAACACATGCAATTATGGCTAGTGCCATGCGGGAGGCAGTGGAAGACAGCAGTGCCTGGCTTGTTCTGGTCCATGGGGTCATGAAGAGTCAGACACGACTAAACGACTAAACAACAACAAAGTGCCATGCTAGGACTATACTGACCATTTCTTCTGAATAGAACCAAGGTACGATTGCACTCTTACTGATCCAGTGTGTTCGATTTGCCAATGTCTTTGTAAGTCTGATTGCAAAGCCAAAAGTTCATTCTTTGCCCAAGAGTATTCACCTATCATGAATGCTCTTATTGAGAGTAACATATGCCTCTTTCAAATCCTGATGAACCAGCATACATTGGTTTACAGTATGGCAAGCTCACCATTTTTGCCCAAGAACATCCCCTTCCCACAACAGATGTGTACCAGCAGTGCCATTTAGGAAGGGCACACACCCCTGCACATTTTGAATGAAATGTGAATATTCCACAGAAGCATCTCTTTTTTTCCTGGAAAACTCACTGTTTTCGTGCACTCAGTTACTATTGTTATGATGCATGAAAACCGTGCAGTCCTAGGCACATTTACTCAGGAGCAAATTTCACTGATGTCAGCGGGACTTACTCTCAAATCCTTATAGGACCGCAACCTACAGTCGTACCTTGGTTGCCAAATGCCTTGGGACTTGTACATTTCGGCTCTGGAACAATTGAAAACTGGAAGTGAGTGTTCTGGTTCTTGAACGATTTTTGGAAGCCAAACATCCGGTGTGGCTTCCATGGCTTCCAATCAGCTGCAAAAGCTTCCTGCAGCCAATCAGAAGCCGCACTTTGGTTTCAAAACATTTTGGAAGTCAAACGTACTTCCGGAATGGATTCCATTTGACTTCCAAGGTACAGCTGCATGTGTTTATAAAGCACATTGCCTTCTCCCCTGCAGTTTAATGCTTAGTAAGCTTTTTGTTGTTTCTGATAATCCAGTCTTCTCCCACCAACCAATCAGAACCTGATACCTCTTTTCTCTTCACTAGTGAAATCTGTAATGGCACACACAATGTGTACCTCCTCTTTCTCAAATTGTTTTACATTGTTTCCTTGAAGAGAAAAGCACACACGCATGCCAGTTTGCCAAAAAAGGATAGGCAAAGACCTGGAAATGAGAATTAGCCAGCTGAATTGATAAGAGTAACAAGATTCAGCTTCTACCAGAGGAAAACTCCCAAGTCACTGGGTGGCTTCTGGTATTATTCCACCTCTTTTAAAAATGCCGTCTAAAAAAACACATGCCATCTTATGTTTAAATAATATCAAATAACACATTATGATGGTTTCAAATTTGTAAAGGATCACATGGAAGTAAGAACCCAGAGAAGCAAACAATTCTCTATATCCATAATAAAATAAACCTCTCCCCCCTAACAGACTATCAGCAAGCAAACAGAAATTTCACAGCAAAGCTAAATGGGAGAAATAACCTTATAATTATAACAGATTTTACACATCTTACACAAGTGTTGATTTGTTCACACCTCACATTTCCTTCCAATTTGCCTATATAGGGCATTACTCAGAAACACAATGTCCGATGATGATGTATATTCCCTTAATAAGAAACCTCGTTCTTTTTTTAAACAAGAAAAAATATATCTTCCAATGCGTTATAGATTTCAAAGAGAAAGCTGAATATGTATGAGTTGGAAACTATGTAGAAGGCTGGGTAAGTGGAGCCAAGATAGTCACGTCTCAGTTTAGCCTTATTCTAGGTCAGCAAGATAGGGCAGAACAGCTGCATTAGTAGGCATAAGATCCCTGAAGTCAGGCAAATGAGTGATAATTTAATGTTATTGTTATATCTCAGAGAGCTGAGGCCCCAGGTCCCTTATGGGTTGCCAGAGGAGCTATGGCACAAAACTTGACAGTATCACAGATTATAGCGACCACAAGGAGAACAATCCAGCCTGTTAAGTATTCTTCCACTCTTTGTGGCCAAAGCTCAGTGGTGCCAATGGAAGCTTCCCTGCCTTGCCCAAATAGCAACTTGGAGGGAGGGCTTCGAGGGGACTATGGTGCAGGAGAAAAGAATTAAACCCACCTCCCCATGTGGTACAATCCTAATCCTGCCTGAGGCCACAAAAGTTGCTATTGACACTTCTGCAAAAAGAAAGAAAAAAAGAAAGGCAATTTCAAAGCTGTCTTTACATGTTAAACATGTGAAGGGGTTCCATGTAAGTCAGAGCAGAGGAGCAGAGATTCAGGCTTGTAGCAAGACCTTGGAGAGCTCCAAATAGAACCAAAGCCAAGTCTAGGCCTGGAGAGGAGCATAAAAGCAGGAACCATTGGTTGCTAGAGATGTCTTGTAAAGACAGGTCTGTGGCCCAGCCTTTCCCTGACTGTACCCTGTTTTATATGTTTGAATCCCCTGAATCCCTGTTTTATTTGGTTTTATATACTTTTATATGTTTTCATGCTATCGTTTCATCGGCTTTATGTTGCAGTTTTGTTTTAATGATATTGTTTGCTTTGTATTGTATTGTATACAAATAGAGATTTCAAAAAATATTAAGCAGTTTATAAATGCTTTAAAATAAATTAAACTGGCTACAGTAAAAAAAAAACCACACACACCCAAAGAGGGCTACAGTGACAAATTGCTTTGCTCTCAAGGCTGGAAACTAGAGAGTTGTGCCAAGGGCTACTTGCAGCGGAGAGGGTTTTGAGAGGTGGCACCATCCATAGAAGGAAGTGCCAAGCCTATGGGGCAAGAATGCAGAAAGGACAGAGCAGACAACCTTTGGAATGCCCAGTGTGGTGGAGCTAGAGAAGCAAAAATACCATTAAAAGGGATGTAACAGGCTACAAGATCAGAAAGCCCTGCAGGGCAAAGTCATGGGAGGGGGTTGAAGGTAAAGTGAAGGCAGAAGTGCCAACTTGGCCCTGTGACCGTGGGTGCATGGCCCTGGCACCAAAATCTGTGGGTGCCCAGGCCCTTCATGGGGAATTTTGTAAGAGCTCAGGCATCCAGGAAGTTGGCACCTATGAGTGAAGAAGCTTGCACTGCATACAGGAAGAGGGCTGCTGCAAGAAGGGTTGCTGCTGGACTCACCTTTGGGTTGCCCTCCCATGGCTGCCATCACCTAGTGTTCTGTGGGGCATGTGAACCGACCTTTCATGTGGGGAAACCTGCGCCAAGAAAGGACACCTCTGCAGTCTTCCTGGCCTCAGGAAGGAAGGAAATGAAGGGCACCAGGACTGATGGATGGCGCATGAAGTCTTTGCTCTTTCACCTTGCGGGTTTATTTATTGTGAGCCTGTGGGGAAAGCAGGGTATAAAAGAATACAGCAGAAAGAAATCTCAGCACATAATTACAGAATGGCAAAGTCGGTCATCTAGTCAAAGCCCCTGCAATGCAGGACCCTTTACTATAGCATCCATTCCCTGGTGGTCTAGTGGTTAGGATTCGGCGCTCTCACCCTTGCGGCCCGAGTTTGATTCCCGGTCAGGGGAAAGAAAGAAAAACTGTAGCATCCATGACAGACAGACAGACAGACAGACAGCCATCCAACCTCCAAGCAAGAAAAGTCCCCAACCTGCCAGCAGATGCATAGGAGGAGCAGTTTATGAGGGGAAACTTCCGTAGCCCAGCCCCTGAGGAAGCGGCCCAAACTTGGCCTGCTTTCCTAGGCGCTTCGAGGCCCACTAGCCGCTGGCAGCCAGCAAGGCCAAGAGGGGGCGAGTCTTCCGCGCTGAGGGCGGCTCTCCTCCGAGGGCCTAGCCCCTCGGCTCCCCCCCATGCCCTCTCTCCGTCCGCACACGCCCCTCTCGGTGGCCCGCGCTGCGCCTCGCGCCTCTGAGGAGAAGCTGCACCTGTGGCTGCCGCCTCCTGTCCCACGCCTGCTTTGGCGCGCGAGGCTCCACCCGGCTCGCGCCTGAATGCGCGCCCGGCATTGGCGCTGTCGCCAGCCGCCGCCTGAGTGGAGGCAGCGCTAAGCGGAGGAGGGCGGGAAGGCGGCTGCTGCTGCTGGTTCCTACCGAGGTGGCCTCAGCTTGGCCCGAGGCGCCCGGCCACAAGGGCTCTCTGAGGGTGCCTGCGTGGCATGGACGGCGCCCAGAGGAGCCGAGCAGAGTCTCCTCGCGGGAGAAGGCGGCGGCGGCGCCCGTCCGAGCTCGGCGCCCGCAGCTCGCCGGTGCCCTGAGCGCCAAGTCGGAGCCGCGGCGCTCCCTCCCTGGGCGAGGCGTGTGGGGAGGGGGGGGGGAGGACCGGGCGGCGCGGGGGTGTTGGGGGGGCAGTTCTCCTCAGCTGCCTCTCTCTCGCTCTCCTCCAGAGCTTCGCCTCAGCCTCCTGCGCTGGGCGGGAGGGGTGGGCGGGGGGAGCGTCGGAGGAGAGAGAGAGGCAGGCGAGGGGACTGTCGCCTCCGCCTCTTCCTCGGCGGCTCTCGGGCAGCCGGAACCGCACGCGGCCGCGGCGGCAGCTGCTGCTGCTGCGGCGGGAAGGGAGCCCGGAGCGGAGGGATGTGGGGCTTGGGACGAGGCAGGATCTTCGGCGTCTTCTCCGCTCCGGTCCTGGTGGCCGTGGTCTGCTGCGCCCAGAGGTAGGAGCGGCGCCTGGCGGGGAGGGGACGCCGCGGGGGGGGGGGGGAGGGCTGCGGCTCGACCAGCCACCCGAACTGACCAGAGCTTCTTTTTCTGCCCCCTCTCTCTCCTCCTCTGTCCCTGCCTCGCTCCTTCGCCTTTCTTTCCCTCACCCCTCCTTGTCGCGGATTTCCATCTCCTCCCTTTTATCGCTTCACTTTTCCTCCCCCCCCCCTTTTTATTTATTTATTTATTTTTAAAAAAACCCCTTCGCATCTTTTCGGACTTTTCTTATCCCTCTCACCCTTTTCAATCTCTCAACCCCCCCCCCCCCCTTTTCAAATTTCTCCTCAAACTCCTCCTTTCCCCCACAGTGTGAGCGATCATGGGAACATGTCCTTCGTGAAAGAAACGGTGGATAAATTGCTGAAAGGCTACGACATTCGCCTCAGACCGGATTTTGGAGGTGAGTCTCTGGTTTGGTGTCTCTTGTTCTTGTCTGTCTCGGATTCTGTGCGGGTTTTTTTGTGTGTTTTTTCCTTGGGGAGGGGGAGGAGGAATATTCTTGAGAGAGAGGAGGGGGAAAAAAACCATGTTTCTACCAAGTGTGGGGCCAAGTGACACTGTCTCCTGTTCTCCATTAGGCCCCCCAGTGAACGTGGGGATGAACATAGACATTGCCAGCATCGACATGGTGTCAGAAGTCAACATGGTGAGTAGGTCTCTGGTGACTTCGGCATGGACATGGCTGGGAACTTACTGTGTTGGATGTAAGGCTTTTTCAATGCTCCTGAATCTTGGTTTTGGTGATCACGCTCAGAGGCAGAGGAATCATGGAATTGTAGAGTTGGATGGGACCCCAGGACCACCTTATCTAGTCTGCATCCCCCTCCAGGAAGCTGGAGTGTGCTTAGGAGGGGCAGTAGGTGGAAGGGTGTTGAATAAGAGGCCCTTTCAGCCAGAGAGCACCTGGGCTGAAAGTTTTGACAAGTGCCGGAAACAAGCAGTTGCTAATCTTCTGCATTTTCTGTCAGAGGTGACCATAGCCCCTGTTATATATACGTTGAGCCTCCCCATATTGGTTTGTGATGCTACTCTTTGCTGCTTGGCGAGGACCGCTTGTTGATTTGAGAAGTTGTAATGCAGCAAAAGCCGGTCTAATGGCTGGCTTGGGTGTGTCATACGCAGTTAGTACTTGCATGTGGGGGTGTTCAGTTGATGGCAGCAGAGTAGACTGCATGCTGAAGGGGATAAAGCAGGATTTCAGGCTGCTGTCTCAGGTGCTGAAGGGGAACTTCTGTTGCCCAGATGCATCTGTTGTTCCTGCTGCTTGCTGGGATTGCAGATGTCACCCTAATCAGAGTTTTAAAACTGCACTGCTTGTATTGTGTGTGAAGGAGGCATTGCACTGTCTAAATCATGACCTGGTTCCACTTAAAAAACCCATGCTGCTTGTCACCGCTGTAGAGCATGGAACATTTCAAATAATAAGTGCAAATAACTTCAAACCAAGTAACAAATGTGTGGCTTTGCCATGCGGCAGATGTTTTTGGCACATGAGAACTCACGCTGCATCCTATTCCCACTTTCCTGGGAGTAAACCCCAATGACGTTAATGAGGCTTACTTCTATGTGTACATTTGCACTGTTAAAAGTAAAAGATATATCACAATAGAGCTGGGATCTCACTAATGACCTGGGTAGGGAAACTTTCCACCCAATATTAAATGGGATATATGTGCAAGCACTTTATCATATTTTGCACTCCTAAAGATGCCTTGTTGAAATGCTTCATTTACAAAAAGAGATCTCTAGAAGACTTCTTGTAAAAACTATGGCATAAATATCAAACATATCTAAAAGTCTCAAGTTAGTATTACTATATTATACTATTGGGTTTTTTTTACTTTTATTTATATGTTCTTTAGTAATAAACATGTTGGGTGCTATGCTGTTTGAAAATAAATAAAAGAGAATGTATCAACAGTGTTTTAAAGATTAAACAGAATAGAGGAAATATTAGAGAGAAACAATTTTAAGATGCTTCCTAATCCTCTACAAAACTGGATAAAGTAATTTTTAAAAATCCCTTTTGTTGTGCTTCATTGTATGTTTAGAATGTGTTGTATAGATTGAATTTATTTGACCCAATAGACTACTGTATTCTTAATACAATTATGAGCAGAATAAATTCCTTTTTTGTGTTTGGTTGTTTGGAAAATCTTCAAAGGTGTGGCTTCTGTAGAAGAAACAACTTGATTAAAATATGTTGATTAATATATGTTGACATATTACTTGTTACTTATAAGTTAAAAACATCACAGTTATTTACTATTGAACCCAATACCTTTATAGTCGCTAAATGATTTTGATTGTCAGATTTATTAGGTTTAGAAGTTATTTGTGTTTCTATAGTTCTTTGGTGATTCATGATGGTCTCAAATAATACAAGAGGCAGGTTTCCTGTTCTCAGATGGTACACTGGTTCTTAACACCATATTGAACACATTACTTATCTGCCCTGGAAAATATCAATTGTGGTTTCTCCTTTTTTTCTCTTATGCTGTTTTATATTTAGTACTCCAATTCTAACCATATTTTCTGGGGAATAAGGTTCCTTTTGGATGTGATAGAGAAGTGCAGTGAACAGGAAACACAAATTAAGTGTACTTCCTGTCTTTCTGTAGATCATCAAATTAGAAACAGTTTCCCATTCCAATGGGTGCTTCCCAGTATTAATCATGCTTAGATAAGACCTAGTGAAATCTCTGTCTACTGTGAGTATGACTTATTTGGCTATCACCCATTGATTTTAATGGGCCTTGTTTCTAAGTATTTCTGTGTAGGACTGTATCCTAATGCTTTGACAGGTTAACCTATTATCTACACTTCTTTTTGAGTAGGTGTTTACTGTTTTTCAACTTCAGGAAATGCTGGTGGATATTTTCAGAGTATTTTCTTCAAAGGGTGTTGGCCCAAAATAGCTGAGGAAGCCTCAAATGAAATTAGAAGGAAACAGAACACACAAGAGTCATTGTTTTGTGATACAATGCAAACTTAAAACACGTGTTCTGTACCCTCAGTTACTGTCAACTCAGGGCAGAGATGTGGTCCCAGCTCTGTGTTTTGAGGTAATGAGGATTCTGGAGGAAGACCATCCAGAAGGTTAGCCAGGTTTGTCTTACAGCACCTTGAAGACTAACAATTTGATGATGGCATAAGCTTTTGTGGACTACAGTACATTATCCAGAGTTACAGTATGTTATCCAGAGTTGCAGATACAGGTATACATAGTGGCGAAGAAGAGGATTATAAACAGTGAGGTCAGAAGGAAATTAAATTCAGGAAAGTTCTGCAGTTCATTTCCTTAATTCTTAAGGTTTTATGGTGCTGCAAGTCTCTTTGTTGTTTCCAGAACAAGAAGCCACTTGGAGCAACACCTTCCTAAGTACACCAATTCATAGCTGCAGATGCCTTGTCCATTGTCCTCCCCTCACCCTCACAACTGGGGAAATTATGGAAAGCTGTTAGGGCCAGGGTGGGATTTTCAGGGAAGACACTAGCTGCTCCTGCTAAATTTGTAAGCAGTATGTGATGAAAACGTATATTGTATATCCCCAGCTCAATTAGATCTCCAATAAAAATAGTCAGGACTGGAGATTTTTTTCAGGTTGGCAAATTGCTATAGCCATAAGTTGAATTGGCTTTAAGTTGCCTGAACTTTGCTGCTGCAACCAGTTATAATAAAATGTCTATACTGCCTTCCCTGCCTCCAGTATCTGCAGAGAGTGCATGGAAGAAAAGACTTCATTGCTCAATTATGTCCCTTCCCCATAGTAATTGGTAAACAACTCTGGAATCTATTGCTGTTTTATATAGTCTGCCGCAAAGTGCCTATAATTGGAAGAATATATTTAGTTTTAAATCTGTACCTCCGTATGCCCAGTACTTAATCACATTTATTCATCAGTGGGTCCTGAAACATTGCAGGGTTCTGATTTATTAGGCCACGCCACATGATGAATGGGATGTTTAAAATAAACAGCTTAAGTAATGAATACAAGCATGACAGGGACAGAACATATATTCCATCTAGTCTGGTACCCAGTTAATTGATTATCCTAAGAATCCCTTGACAGCTACAGATGTAGGTTGAAACGTCTCGCACAAATGGCTATCTACTTCATGTTATATGTCCTGATTCTTGAGACACAGATTTGAGCTCAGGGACTCACTTCAGAGCAGGGCTTATGTCCCCCAAGAAGCAATTGGTGACATTTAATTTCTGCAGTTGTGCACTCTGTTCTACATACAAGTGAGGTTAGTAATTTGTTTAGAAAATAGGAAAAATGCCAGTCATGGTTGGGAGGTGGTTTATTGTGTAGTCCAAGCTGCTGTTGCTGGGTGAGAAGTGAATCTGAGCAATGCGATACAGGGTGTTGGGGTCTTCAAATCCATTCTGCTGTGAAAACCACCATATTAGGTTGTGGAAAGGGGGTACAGTGAGAGTTCCCCAGCCTATCTCCTGTTAAAGGTGTTGGGGGCCATGGCTTCACGGAGAGAGAATTAAACCATGTGGAAATCTTAATTTACAGCTAGAGGGTGCAAAGAAGGGAGCCAGAAACTGACTTTTATGATAGATGGGATGAATGTGAAAAAGGGGGGCATAACACAAGGACCCCTAGCAATGAGATGTACAGTACTCTACATCCTTGTGGGATTCCTGTTACCATTTTTGTTCCAACCAAAATTGTGCTCCCTTCGCAAGTGTAGTACTTCTCTACACTGGAGTAAATGGTAACTAGGGGTGAAATCCAACAGTGCAATAAGTTTCAGCTGTGCAATGGAACTTCCTTGCACTCTCCTCTCTCTGTGTGCCCCCTGTGCCCCCTATAAATATGTTCCAATGGGTTGGGGAAACTTCCAGAATAGATTCAGGGGAAGCACAGGGAGGGGAGAGGGCAGGGAAGTTCCACTGCACAGCTGAAACTCTGTGTGCTAGCAGAACTACTTCCCCATTTGCTTATGTGGGAGAAAATAAACAGTACAGATGGTAGCCCATTTCCTTTGTGGCATGGAACTTGATGGAATCTACTGGGAAACAGATCTGCTCCTTTCTGCATGCCCTCTGCCTCTTTGTACAATGCATAAGCCACTTGCATTTACTTAAGTGTGATGAAACACTGGGAGCTGCCCTTTTCTATGGCAGGGGTTTCCAAACTTTGGTTTCTGGACCACCAATGGTCTGCAAGCTTCATTTCACTGGTCTGCAGCATATCTGTGTATTCGTGGTTGAAGATGGGAGACAGCACAGCCATTGCATTAAATATTCATATAGATTTTTTCCCTAATTTTATTGCTTCTTTCATTTCTTATATTGTATTTTATTGTATTGCAATTCGAATTCCATGGAATTCAAATTGCGCTGCAATAAAATACACTGTATAAGAAATAAAATAAGCAATTAAAATCATACAGCATCTAGCACAACACATTACAAATGCTACCACAGGCAGAAAAACCATTAAGAGGTCCAGCAAGATGATCAGCAATTTTCAGGTGATCTGCGGCAGGAAAAGTTTTTGAACCACCGTTCTGTGGTATCTCTGGTAAATAAAATTTATTAATTACAGGCAATCTGATTTTACCAGAAACCTCGTTAAAATGTGCACCACTAATATTTACTGTGGCTTCTATTTGATGAAATCATGCTCATGTTGGACCCTTTGAAATCATTCGTCTTAAACATGACTAACTTAAATTCGTTGGTTTTAATGTATCTAGATGAAGCTGTTTTCATAACTAAATTGTGTTTCATCATCTTGTTGGGACTCTCTGCTTGTCAGACTATATTTTCATACAATTAAGCTTCAGGATACTCCAGAATGTAAAGATTAGTGCTTGATTTAAAACAACATCTTTTTTTTTTACATAACACCATTCTGAAATGAATATATAAGCAGTAGATCAACCATCATATTGGTTGTCCACGTTAGAATTATTAATCAGATGCATGTAATACCAAGATGATACTGTGGTTTTTAAATTTTTAACCTCAGTAATTATTAAAGCATTTCAGGCACACTCTTTAAACCTGGTAGTGGTAATGATACTAATTTATTTGATTTAAACCTAGACATTGGAATCAGCTTTTTGCATAATTGGTCTATTAAAACCTGAACTCTACCTTAAAGATAGAGGATTAATGTATTCAAATAAATCAAATTACTAGAACTGTTTTTTACCATAGTACCTTAAAGGCAGCACACAATTTGACTGTCAATTATATTATAGGCTTTGTTACAAGTATTGTAGCACAGCATATATAATCAAATCCAATTCTTAGCACACACATATATATATATATATATATCCATATCCCAGCCTATTATAAAGCTGCAAATGTAAACTTCAATTAAGTAAAATGCTAGTTTATGGAGTTCTAGATGCTCAACAGGAGTTTATTTACATTTTAGAATTTTGCCTCCTTATGTTGAAGTGGATAAAAATAAGACATTTTCTCTAAGGAATTGTCTGCTGCTAGATATGATTTATGGAGTAAGAGAAGAGTGTTTTGAGTGGGCCTGTACTAAGTGTCTTCACTTGAGGTTTCTTTTCCCCAAAAAGATGTCCAGAGTTATGTTGAACATCTGCTAGGGATCAAAAGGTAGCTTTAAATAGCCTTCCAAGCTCCTCTACGATGTCTCTCAAGTTTCTATACATCCTAGTAATGCTCTAACTACCGTATTTACTCAAGTCTAATGTGCCATCGAATCTAATGAAACCCCCAAAAGTATTTGCTGGTGAATGTAAATGCACCATTGAGTCTAATGTGCACCTTAATTTTTGCCATGTAATTTGGCCCAAAAAAGGTGAGCATTAGATTCGAGTAAATATGGTATATGCCAATCAGCTGGTGGTTAGGGGGTCCAGCAGACGCGGCAAAGCTTTTGTTACATATCTAGCTCCATCATCAAAAAAGAACAGAATAGCACCTTATTACTTGCAGTTCTGTGCCCTGTTTTAACCTCCCCACTGAACCAAAATGATGTTCAGAGATTAGATTGTGTTTTTTAGATGTCTCCTTCCTTTTTTCAGATTTGAGGCATTAAAGGATGGCGTTGAGCATGCTAATAATGTATCTATTTCTGAGTAAATGCAGTCTGATTCGTACATTCAATAACCAATGTAAAATTGAACGTAATTAGGGTTTGCAAAAGTAAGGTTGATTTGCAGTTGAGAATCAATTCCTAGTAGCTGGCTTAATTTGTCTTAGAATGTCTGTTCAACTTGCTTAGAATCCTTTGGAGACTGCACTTAGTCTAGAAGATGAATGTGTTTCCTGATCTATACCAGAGCGAGCATATAGGACACACATTTTATACAAGCATCTCTCAGCACACTAAAATGCAATTATAAGGTGGTGCTACTAATCTAGGCAATGGTGAAAATTTAAGATAATTTATATGGAAGTTTATCTTCAGCAAAAGAGTCTTAATTTGGGGGGAGGCACTATGGGTTTTCCAACATTTGCTAGCTTCTCCCAGGTCAGGTCAACTTGTTACAAAGTCTGACAGTGAAGACTCAGGGGAGCTGTTCACAGCTATCCGAGTACATTTTTGCTATAAAGTTATTGAAGATGGTGAGGTTAAGTGTGCTTTACTGCAGAAACAAAATGTGGCAAATCTAGATCAACCAGACTGTTTCGAAACTGGTGTAGCTATGTGTTCCTGAGAAACATATACTGTATGAGCAGCTTGCTTATACCTCCCCCATACTGTGCTTGTATTAAAATCAGGAAGAGTGAAGTAGCATAAGCTGTGACCCATGTTATTTATATATTTGTTTTCAGAATTTATATACTGCCCTTCACCTAGAAGTCACAGAGCAGGCCACAACATAATAAAATCCACGTCTTTAAAATGAAACATGCAGGTCCCACTATACAAACCTAATTCGTTCCTGGAAAAATAGTTCATAAGGCGACTGTTTGTAGAGTGACCTGAACATTTCCATCATTTAAGGGGAAAATTCCATTGAGTTTCTGACCCAGAACAGTTTTGCCCCCAAATTAAAAACAAACAAACTAAAAAGCATAGATTGGTGAAGGATGGAAGATTAGATGACACGCAAACTTCTATTTCTCTCCATGTTGATTCAACTTGTTTCCAAGTTCAGCCATGTGATATGAATGTTCTCCTTACAAAGGATCAGCCAGATTGACTTCCTCTTCCTCTTCGGTAGAATCATAGAATTATAGAGTTGGAAGGGACCCAGAGGGTCATCTAGTCCAACCTCCTGAAATGCAGGAATCTCAACTAGATTATACATATACAGATGGCCATCCAGCCTCTGCTTAAAAACCTCCAAGGAAGGAGAGTCTATAGCCTCTCATGGGAGTCTGTTCCACTATCAAACATCTCTTACTGTCAGAAAGTTCTTTCCAGCTGGAATCGCCTTTCTTGAATCCATTGCTTTGGGTCCTAGCCTCTGGAGAAAACAAGCATTTGGCAGGCACAGATTGCCCATGTCTGAGTTAAGGAATGCCTTCATTTGGTTACACGGATCCTGGTGTGAATTCACCTCTCTGGTATTTGGCTAGAACCTTAAGAAAAAAGTTATCCACCTTCATTTCCCCCAAAAAACTTCAAGGTGCCTAAGAATTATTGCCCCAGCCTAAACGCAGCTCATTCCCAGGATTAAAGTAAGAGAAGAAAATGTAGGATTAATTCTTGCTCTCACATCCTTTCCAAATGTTTCAGCTTTAAGGCATCTCCAAAACATGTGAACTAAATTGGCAGAAAGTTCCTAGGCACACACAGGCATCATTATCACTAAGTCCAAGATGGTACAATTTGACAGAGCACCAGTGTATTCTTAACAGTGTGTTTATGTTCCAGAGCTGCACATATAAGGTAGTTAAATTAATGGGGGGGGGGGATAGGGTTGGGTTTTTTTGGAATCTGAATACTTTAAATCCAAATTCCACCTTCCAGTTTATTTATTTACTTTATATATAAGAGTAGTTATAAATCGCAAATTCAAGAAAAAATATCAAGATGGTGTACAGTAAAAATAAAGTTCCAAGTTTGCCAAGCCCTGGGTGCGTAATTCCAATTCCAAATGCTGTAACACTCGTAATGTGATCACTTTGGTTCTGATACTGTATATTTCTCCATACATTTGTATGTGTCCTACCCAGTTTTATTTGGAATGTTAGAAACAGATTTAACCGAAGAAGTTAAACATGGTCTTAATAGAGAAAAGTTCATATTTGTGAAGTGTGTCGTTGGCTTCAAAAGGGATGAATGAAAAGATTGCCAGATCCACTACTCATAGAATCATAGAATTGTGGAGTTGGAAGGGACCTTGAGGATCATCTAGTCCAACCCCCTGCAGTGCAGGAATAGGCAGCTGTCCCATACAGCGATTGAACTTGTAGTCTTGGCGTTATCAGCACCACGCTCTAACCAGTTGATCTCATTCCTCTGAAGCATGGAAAGGGGAAGGCAAGCATGGTCCCATTACATACCATACTTTTCCATGTATAAGATGATGTTTTTTTACCTTAAAACAACGCTTAAAAATTGGGTTCGATTTATACATGGGTAGTGCAGACAGGGGATGGTGGAAATGATTTCTGTCTTGAGTAGTAGATTGTCACTGGCATTATTGCAGGTGATAGGTTGCTGCGGCAATGTCTGCTTGCGATTGGGCGTTGCTGTGGCAATGTCTGCTTGCGATTGGTCACTGCTGTGAGACTGTCCGCTGGCGATTGGTCGCTGCTGCAGCAATGGCTGCTGGTGATTGGGCTCTGCTGAGGCAATTGGGCATATGATTGGTGGCTGCTGGTGTCGATTGGAAATAGGATAGGAGGCTTCTGCATTGTGTCCGATCGCAAGCATTTGGAATTGGGGGGAGCTTTTTTTTTTTTTTTGCATTCCTCCCATTCTGGTCAATCTCCCCCCATTTTCTTAATATTGAGTCCCCAAAATTAGGGGGCGTCTTATCCACAGGGGCGTCTTATAGACAGAAGAGTATGGTAAATGTAAAGCAAATTTGAGGATTCCTCCTCAAGGAAAATATCTGAGGAACTTTGAGGGAAGGCAAAAGGAGTTTGTATAAATCTAGCAACGTTTCCCAGTGCTGTTCCTAACCCTGGCCCCACTGTAGGAGTGTGTGAACTGAAACTTGTTTGCCATGAGTGCAGCCCATTTGTGATTATGTTAGTTACATCATGTCCATAAAGCATCTTCAACAGCATTTATTGTCACCCTAAGCTAGTATATTCATAAATCAATAGATCACCAGCTATTATTGTTTTAATATTTTAGTGCCAACAGTCTGCTAGATTTGGTACTGTATGTACATCATCATCTAATTGATATGTTAACACTCAACCTTGACAGCAACCTTAGCAATATTTTAGGAGTCTGTCTCCCTGTTGGTACAGCTGCTGAGATCTCTGCTCAAGCTCGGTGCCAGCTTAAATGTGTGATGGTGAGAAAATGTTTTGCATCTCCCTTTTTAATTTTGTTGTTCCCGCAAAGGTTGGTGCTGGATACTGATTCCAGAGGATAGTCTGCTAACAGTTTATGTTTACTGATAATTATGGGTTCATTTAATTAAACGCCTACATTCCTGCATTTTCAGAAATAGTAAAGTCATTAAGATTGAGCCAAATATAGAAGATCTAATAACATGGCTTAATAATTAGTATATTAGATATAGTGTGGTGATACAACTTTAAGAAAGTTGAGAGTTAATCGCATCACACTGATAGTTTACCCTGAATATTGGAGGGAATTGGGAGTTACATATGGGAATTAATAGGAGGCTAGTTAGTTTTTCACACTGGAGCAAGCTTACATGTCACTTCTCCTTCTGTTATGGGTTTTTGGTTTTTTTTGCTTTAACTGTATTTTGTATCACTTATTACACAACACCACAGTAGCCTACATGAGAGGAGGAAAACAGTCTTGTGGCATTTTCCCTTCAGTAGCCTACCAGAACATCTATGTGTTTCTGTATATGAACAATTTTTCCAGTGCTCTCATAAGAGTGCTCCACTTTGGGCCTTGGGGTTGTTGGAAATCCCACCAATGGTAATTCAGCATGCTTGAATATTTGGCGAATGGATTGGAATGGTCTACGCCAACCATTGCCCCTTTCCATCTCTGCTAAATCCATCTTTCCTTTCCAGTCCAGTGCAAAGGGATTTTATATTGTGCTGCAAATCTTTTAAATGTTGGTGCCCCAGGGTTACTACATTTTAAAATGTTGGCCCAGGGAACGTGATAATAGCCACCAGAAGTAGCAATTTAAAACATTCTCCATGGATAAGGTTCCTTGTTTGTTTACCGTCAGCACCAAATTCCTTAGTACTAATTCTCACCTGCATGACTTAGCCATGCTGATTTGAGAGTTGTAACAGGAGTTTCCAACCACCTCATGAGAAGAGAAGACTCCCTGGAAAAGACCCTGATGTTGGGAAAGATGGAGGGCACAAGGAGAAAGGGACGACAAAGGACGAGATGGTTGGACAGTGTTCTCGAAGCTACCAGCATGAGTTTGACCAAACTGTGGGAGGCAGTGGAAGACAGGAGTGCCTGGCGTGCTCTGGTCCCATGGGGTCACGAAGAGTCGGACACAACTAAACGACTAAACAACAACAACAGGAGTTTCAGTGAGGTGGCAACAAAAGAATGGACTCTTGAAAGTGCGTTCTTGCTCTTGAGATATTTGAGCATTACCTGAGCAGTTTTCTTTCTACAATTGAATGAGAGAGCAACAGAGAACTCTGGATAACTTTGGATAACTCTGGATATGATCTCAGACACAATCCTCTGTGTAGAATGTACTCCTGTACATTAAGTGAATTTGGGCATATATTTCTTACTCTTTCAAGAATACCTAAGCTATATAGCCATTGCACATACAGATATAGCTTGTGATAATTTGAGGGCAGTGCATTTTTGAAGGGCTCTATATTGATGTTTATGTCTGATTGCTGATTTTAGTGTTTCCCTGTAGGGGTTTTTGGTGTGTGTTTTTGGAGGAATCTTTTATCCTTTGAAAACGTAATGATATTAGGAACCACTTAATGCTGCAAATTCTGATTTAGTAAAGAAGATTTCTTTTGCTGCAGCTTTTGTATAGGGTATATTTTATGTAGAATCATAGAATTGTAGAGTTAGAAGGGACTCTGTGGGTCATCTAGTACAAACCTCTGCAGTACAGGAATCTCAGCTAGATCATTCATGGTCATCCAAGCTATGCTTAAAAATCTCCAAGGATCTCCAAGGAAGGAGAGTCCACCGCCTCTCATGGGAGTCTATTCCACTGTTGAACAGCTCTTACTGCCAGAAAGTTCTTCCAGATGTATTTCACATTCACTATTCAGTGAATGCAGCAGCCAATCTTTGTTGCAAATGAGGGCTGTGTATAGAGAATGGCACATTATTAATTTGCCGCTCTGTGATCTGAACTATTACAGAAAATGATCAGATCTTGTAAGGGTGAAGGAACACTAACAAAGTATGCCATCTCTGTTTCACTGCCATGTAGTCTGGCTGTCAGCCTGCCTGTCATTTGCCAGAATTATGCAGAAAGGAAAAGAGAGAGAGAGAGATGAGTTAGGTATCCATATAAGAAGAGACTCTACGGATTATTGCAAGTTGCTGGTTGCTTTTTTGCCTTTAGGTATCAGTTGTGGTGGTGATTGCGGAAGACACTAGAATCAAACAGGATTTTCTGAAACTCATAGAATTTGCAACACCAGGCAGTTCCAATGTAATATTTAGAACAGAACCAAGGGGGGTGGGGATCCCTAAAATGGTTGTTATCACTCAAAAAGTTACCACCTCAGAAAGGTTTTGCTAGCACTCTTGGTATTTGAATACCTCAAATAAACCCAAACTGTCTGTTCATCCGTAAAAAGGTAGCACCACACAGTGTTTAAGCATGGGTAGGCATAAAGAGTTTTAAATCCCTAGCCACATTATGCAATAGATAAAAATAGACTTATCCATTAGGATATTAGAATCACTAGGCATCCAGACGTAAAAGATAATAATGTATTTCTAAAACTGTCTGAGCTGTCTTTCTTTATCCTAAGAAGGTATGAAAAGACAAGGCATATACAGTCCTTTAAAAGAGGCCCCATGGATACAGAGTACACATGTTCCACAGGGCCTCTTTTAAAAGACTCACCCTGTACTTGCATAGTTACCAATTCTTAGAAGTCCATTTCTTCCAAAGAGGCCTGGGAAGCAAGGAATCTCCATGGGGCCTATGACTGTGGCAGCCAAAGAGAGCAAGAAATTACTTCACGGCAGGAAACTCCATCTCAGTCTGGATTCTGAATCTTCCAGGAAATAGGGATCCTACCACTTGGCCAAAGGGAGTCCATTGGAACATGAACCAATCTGTAGTACAAGGCAGCAAGATTCTGGACCTTGTGAAAAGAGAATAGGAGCAGATTAAGGCATGAATGACACTGTGCAGCCCAACCTGTACAACTTCACTTCTATCGAGTAACAAGGCAGTTTTGTATTTAATTAAGGGATGGGTGGTGGGTGGGACGGAACAAACTGAGAGATAATATATGGCCACAACTTGGAAAGACTTGGTTAGGATCAAAGATTCAAACGGTCCTTTCCTGTATGTGAAAAAACACACCCATACTACTTTTCTGTTGTAAATGTTGTACTTGACTTTTTAAAACGGAAGACAGGGCAGTAAATGTTGGTTACATGGGGGAACAGGGTCTAACTGCTATAGCCAGCATGTTCTTTCTTCTGTTTGAAATGCCGTTATTCAGGCAGGACAATTTTGTGTGTGCGTAGTTGTTTATTTATTTTAAATGAGTTCTGTTTGTTGCTACAAGTCAAGCCATAGGAGCTGGAAATAATTTTTGTTTTTTAAATACTCCCTTCAGTTTTGTTTTGTGAGCAACAGAGTTCTGTGATTACCGTATTTTTCCATGTATAAGACTAGGCTGCCTTTTTTTGTGTGTGTGTGCTAAAAAATAGGTTTAAAATTGGGCCTCGTCTTATACACCGGTAGTGCTGAGGGGTGTTTTCTTAATTTGGAGTCCCCCAAAATTGGGGGTGTCTTATACATGGGGATGTCTTATACACGGAAAAATATTGTAATTTAAGAACCCAAGTCCTGCTTCAGTTTCCTATGAAAACAGTTTTACAGAATTTCCAACATTAATAGATTTCTGTTGCTGGCTTCATGCACCCAGTAATGTGGAACTTTTACTTGTCTGGTGCTATGAGAGGTTTTATATTAGGGTTACTTGTATCTGACTGCAAGGGGAAGAATCAAACAGCACCCTCCCTCCTTTGAATATCTGACAGTCTCAGTTCTTCTCCTTTCTTGCCCAGGAGTCACTTAAGCTCATCATGCAACATGGGCACGCCTCATATCAGCATCCTGTAAGCCAAATACCAGGCCCCATTGGCCCAACAACAGGATTTTTAAATTATTGCTCCTTTCCAAACTTGGCTGTGGATACTAAGCCATCTATAAATGGACTTAATGTAAATGGAATAGATAAGGACTTCTGGTTTGCCACTAGCAATGGAGGGAGCCAGTGACTTTGAGGAGCGCACTGGATGCCGATTTTGGGGGCTCAAGGGGCATGCATGTGAGCAATGTGCTCCCCAAAGATTCCAGGGTGAACCTGGAGATCCAGAAGGTCTATGGTGCCTGAAAAGAGCCCCCCACCTCCACTAGCGATACGGTATCGGAAGAGACAGTGTTGTCTTGGTGGGTAGAGCCTCAGCACAGGGAACAATTGTCCCAACGACAAGTTGCTCCAGAATCCCTCGTTGGCTAAGTTGCAGGTTCCCCCCACCAAAAAAAGCCAAAATCAGAAAGAACCAATTTGAGAATATTGGAGAAAGAAAGAAAACCTTTGGAGTTAAAAAAGGGAGTCCACTCCAGAATTGGTCTAAACAAGCTGCATGGGGAAAAAATCTGACTGAGAAAGACAAGGTAAAAAAAAAAAAAGAGCCTGCTATGAAACCAAGTAATAGTGGGAGCTCTGAAAATGGAGACCAAACAGTATAAAGTGAAATCGGGATTTAAAGAACCCTGACCCGTGTAAACGACTGAAAATTCCAGAGATAAGAAAAATAAACAGTAAGAATTTATGAGGGAAAGAAAACTGGCGGTGTGTAACTATCTCTCCTGCTTCTCATTCCTTTCCCTCTGTCCATAATTCTCATTTAGCAGTGGATTAGAATCAGCACACCATGCATAACCACGCACTGGAGAAATAACTTGTCCATTGTAATCTGCATCTCGTGTGCCTCATCACATGCTGAACAAATTTTCCTTTGAAGAGATGATGGTCCAGAAGAGAACCATCATCGGGGAAGTGTCTGTGTTGCCTGCAATAGAAATAGAAATTAGGGGACCGAACTTTGAGAAGGAGGGTCATCAGCAACTGAGGAACGAGGAGGAGCAGGGGAACAGGATGAAGAATTAAAAGTATTTAGCATCACGTAGTTGCTGGCTTCGATAGCATTCCTCCAGCCTCGCTTTCTAGCTTCCTGCCTAGCTGCCTGTCTGCAACAGAAACTTTGCCTACTGATGGGACTTGCTCACAGCATCCTTTCCTCCGAACCATGTGGAGACGTTACGTGGAGAAGCCAAGAGTCGAGTTAACAGCATTCCCTGCAATGAGGCCAGTTGGCAACACTGCTGTTGAAGATGTTTAAAAACATTTAAAAACAAAAAATGAAGAGGGCAACAAACAGCAGCACTAGCACTCATGCAAATCATCTTAAAATTAAGATGGTGAGGTGACCCATTATGCTTAAATCTCCAGCAGTGATGATAGTTTGTTTGGGTGAAGTGAGTCCTGCATAGTGAAGGACGATGATTTAACATTCTTGTGTCCCAACTATAAAAAACAATGAGTAACAATGAATACTCCAGCTGTGTATAGGATTGTCCCAGTCAGTTTCCAACAACATCGTTTGCAGAGGTCATAGGCCAAAAGTCAAAAATAACTTCTTTTGTATAAAAAGCAAAATAATGCTCAGTAATTAGAAAGTGCATTGAAGTTTGATCAGCTGATCTTTACTGGGGTGGGGGCAAGCTCTGAGTTTTGGAATGGAATTTCTAGAAAACAGGCACCAGGTCCTTTGATGTTATTGTAAAGTGGCTCCTTCAAAATCCATTTTCCCCCCTGGCATGTCTGCCCATGTAGCATTGTAAATTGCTTTTAAAATTACATAAAGGAGCTTATGCTTCAAAATAGAAATCAAGAGCTTGCATAAATAATGTTCTTATCCATTAACAAGAGATGTGTTCTTTATCTTTGCATTTAGACAAGCTATAGTGCTTCATCTTGAAACTAGAAGACCCATTTGCAGTCACTCGATGATTTTGCCCTCCTATCCATCACAGAAGGAGAGAGGGTTTTTCTGTAGGGTGGATAGGTGCTGTCCTTTCCCCCCACATTTTAGAATAAAAAAGGGGAGATAAAATGCATTAATTCATGGGAAAGTGAGAATCACGCAGGAACAAGCTAGTTTTCTTTAGAAAGGAGAGAGAAAAATAATGTACCTTGTGGAAGAATGGTGGACCCTTTCCAATGCTGTTCTCTTCTCTCCTTGAGCCTACACAAGGGCTTCCATGCCTTTGCTGTGGGATATGGAACTGTTTAGGGCATAAAGCATTAATGGACAATTACTGCTTTAGCAACTCAAAAAATGATGTGGGTTGGACTGAAATGATGATGAGCAAAATGCTGCCCATGGAATGAGATTTACCTGCCTCTCTCTTTCCTGCTGCATCACCCACCCCCACTTCCAAATATACCAAGGGTTTAGGAACCTTGGGATATGATGTGAGGTATGGTTTGGGGGCGGGGACTGAAGGCAGAGGGGAAGTTGGTGGAAATCACAGACTCCCTGTTGCCTAAGTGCAATGGAGCTCTAGGCACTGCTGGAGTCACACTCCCTATGTTAGGGAGAACCAGTTGGTATTGCTCATCACCAATGCAACAGCATTTCATTAGCAAGGACTTGTCCGAGAACAGATGATGCTATTATATTTTTAAAGTTAAGTAAGCCTTGGTTTGGTCAGTGCCTGAATGTGAAAGTTCCTAGGCCAAAATCATGACATTTGCTATGAGACAGGCAAAATTCTGCAGACCCGGGGGGAGGGGAATCCTTCCCTGGCCCCTAGAAAGCAGTGGCTGAGTTTTCTATAGCATTGTCCTCAAGCTGCTCAGCTGGGTCACAACTGGGCTGAATCACACATACAGAAATGGGCAGAAGGGTGGGTGATCCAACGACAACTGGCTCCACGTGGGCAAGAGGCCGGACACCAGACGCCGCTCCCCTTTAATGGGGAAAGGCGGTCCCGTCTGCTGCCTGGCCTCTGTCTTCACCTGGACCACCAGTGCTCACCTGATTGGCTGGCCTGGGGAGCCTGCCTCCCTCCAGGAAGTGTGCTGCAAGCCTGTATTGTCTTGAACTAGAGCCAGGGCTTTCTCGGCTGCGGCTCCAATCTGGTGGAATGCTCTGTCACAAGAGACTAGGGCCCTGCGGGACCTGACATCTTTCCGCAGGGCCTGCAAGACAGAGCTGTTCCACCAGGCCTTTGGTCAGGGCCCAGCCTGACTCCCTCCTCTGGCAACCTGCACAGAACTTTGCTTAATGGTTGCCATTAATTTGATTTTAATTAATTTTTATAATGAAATGTTTTTAGAATGTTGGATTATTTCATTGTTGTTAGCCGCCCTGAGCCCGGCTTCGGCTGGGGAGGGCGGGATATAAATAAAATTTATTATTATTATTATTATTATTATTATTATTATTGGAGGTCTTGTGCTTCCCAGTCCCTGCCCTCTCCCATACTACATCACACTAAATCCCCACAGCAACTGGTCCTTATCTTGCAATTACTGGTAAATACCGTAATGGAGATACTTCCAGATGTGGTGAGCTTCCAGAAGATGAAATGAAACAGGCTTCCTATGCATCCATATTATGCTGACAACTTTAGCAGTGTGGCTGGGACAGCAGTGGGGAGAAGGGAACAAAATGGGATGGAGTAGAGGCAAGATGGAATCTTAAGGAGAAAGAACTGGAGCCCAAGAGGTGTGCAGAGGAAAGGTATGGAGCAAACTATGGACTGGAACCCACCCATCTCGTAACACCAGTGCTTTTCTTTCTGGGGTTACTCAAGGATATTCAGTACCATCAGCACTGCCCAACACTACCTTCCAAGATGTGAGGGGAACTAATTGGGACAACTGGGCAAAAGTAGATTGGAAAAGAGTTGTGGTGAGTGGATCAGGAGGAGAAATGAGTATGAGGATTATGAGTGGGGAGAGGCTGGGTATACCACATGGGAGAAACAGCAAGAGTTGGAGTTTTCCATCTCTCCCCTCTCTCCCAAAATTATGCCAAGTGCGAAATTTCTCTGGTCGATGACTAGTAATACACAAAACATTGCTTAGTAATATATCTAATATGATTGCCCAGTAATGCATATTCATTGTCAGTTATATAGTGCTAGATAGTAATATGTAGTAAAATGGAATTGCTTGCTGGAGGGAGGAAATCACATTTTTCCACTGACAAAATAATGCATTTTGATTTCTGAGATAATGTGATATTGTCGCATTAAAACCATATTCTCAGGGAAAGATACCAGGATTCCCCACTGCAACTAACAGTTGTTCATTTATCATCCAGCTACTACAATAGACTCCCATTTTCTGAAAAGGGACACAATTGATTTTGAAGCTAGCAATAGACTCGGATCATATTGTCCTTTTTGCCAGTTAAAATATTTTGTCTTATCTCACCTCAGTTTACTTACTCTTAAAGTTTGAAGTCGCTTTAGTAATGGGCTTATATATAGATGCCTGGTTTTGTTTTTTTGTTAACTGCAAAGGAAAAAATGCAGTTCAGGATGGCTACTATTAATCTTAATTTGACCCTTGTTAGCTGAGCACATCTAGTAATAATTCAGATGCATAACTGCTTACTAGTGCCTTCTTCACAATGCTGAAATGGACTTTTTAAGAGCTTAAGGAAGCACTTGGATATTTTATTTCAACTGAATTTGACAAATGCAATTATTATTTTTCTGTTGACAATCCATTCCAAAAATTTTTTTCCTTTACAGCATGATGCTGGAGAAACAATTTAGAGCCCTGTGTGCGTTCCGATGCATGCAGACCTTTTGTCTGACTAGGATTTCTCTTTTTATTTAGCAGACTGGGCATTTCCAGATGGAGAAATCGCTGAAGTGAACAGAGAGGTCACTGTAGCTGGGAGAGCTTGGGTCACTCAGTGGAGCTCCTGTGCTCATAAGAGATTACTGGTGTCTGGTGTGTGAGAGGGTATAGCTGAGTGTTGTGTGGCCTCCCATTACACATATGCCATGAATTGTAAAATGGGCTTATGCATATACATCGGCTACACACCTTCTACTTAAGAAAAGGTGTGTCTATATCATGCATATTGGAGCAGTGTGTAAAGGAATGTGTGTGCATAGGCCAAATTACAGTGGGACCTCGGGTTACATACGCTTCAGGTTACATACGCTTCAGGTTACAGACTCCGCTAACCCAGAAATAGTGCTTTAGGTTAAGAACTTTGCTTCAGGATGAGAACAGAAATCGAGCTCTGGCGGCGCGGCGGCAGCAGGAGGCCCCATTAGCTAAAGTGGTGCTTCAGGTTAAGAACAGTTTCAGGTTAAGAACGGACCTCCGGAACGAATTAAGTACTTAACCCGAGGTACTACTGTAACATGTTATGCATATATGCAGTGGGGACACATGATTTCACTGCCCATTTACATATTCAGTATACATTGTTCAGCAAAAAATGTAAATAGGCCTTTGGCTTGTCAATATATTCATTTTAGTCACTGTCTGCAGAACAATGTGGTTAAAGAAACCTATTTCTCCTTGCCAGATATAAAAGTAGAAAATGGTTGATTTTTGCCACAGGCACAGTTCTGTCTGATACATCCACTTTGAACTATTCTGATCTTTGATGGAAATTGCATTTTAATGTCAAGCACTGAAAAGAGTGTGTTTAAAACCCTTCCACTTTTGCTACATAACCTGTATTTAGTCATTCATCATCTTGGACACTATACAGAACCCAGAGAAGTGGAACTCTCTGCCTATGAGAGCTTCTTATATATAGATATCATACTGTGTCAGCTGAGAAGGTTGTAAGCGTGTGTGTGTGTGTGTGTGTGTGTGTGTGTGTGTGTTTAGATTGCTGCATTTCCCTTTAGAGTACATAGAAGTGCATTTCAAAGGAACGTGGCAGATCACACATGTGTGCACTTCATAGTAGCATAGTATGCATGCAGTTTGTTCTTGGGTATCTGCAATGAAATACAAAGTACAGTGGTACCTCGGGTTACAGACGCTTCAGGTTACAGATTCCGTTAACCCAGAAATAGTACCTTGGGTTAAGAACTTTGCTTCAGGATGAGAACAGAAAGTGTGCAGTGGTGGCACGGCGGCAGCAGGAGGCCTCATTAGCTAAAGTGGTACCTCAGGTTAAGAATAGTTTCAGGTTAAGAACAGACCTCCAGAACGAATTAAGTTCTTAACCCGAGGTACCACTGTATAGCATAAGAAGCCACGCTTGAAGATTTGTTGTAGCGTACTTTGTCCACTGTTGCCACTGAATTGTGGGCACCCTCAGCACACATATAGCAATGAGTTATCTCCTCCAGCGTAAGATAAATAGCGGAACCAAAAATAGACTATTATGATGAAGTATGTAGCTTATGACAGACCACTTCTGAGGACTACAGTTAATGCTCAGAGACATTATGGTTCCTGTACTGAGAATTTGCAAGATGGATGTTATCAATTAATATTACTGGTACATGCCAACTGAAAAATGGTTTATCTTTCACAAAAGACAAATCGTTGAGATGATAAATAATTGGATGTGATGTTGATGAAGGCAATCAAAGTACAGAAAAGCTAGCCCAGCAAATAATGATAAAAATATATAAAAACGTTTTTTATCATGTATAATTACATTTTTGACCATGTTTTCACAAGGATTACATCTTTTATGTTCTTCTTCTTTATTTAGTAATCCTTTATGTTAAAAATAAAATAAAATAAAAATGATACTGCTGCTTGCAGTGTGAACTTATTTTTTTAGTTTTGTTTTTATCTTCAACATGCCATTTCAGTTCACACCTCCTTAATTCAGTCAATGTAGCCTTTAGTATATTCGGAATTCATATGTGAGCATGTGTGCGCACAGCAGCCAGATGTGTAGGTTGTACATGCATCAGGAATTGCTGTGAACAAAACTGAGGCAGTGAAGTACATTATTCAGATGTAAGATGCTACTGCTAATGGAAACAAGGGCCGATTCCTACAGAAAATACTACATTTCTTGTGGCTTTAAGGACGCGTGTCAATCATCATATTACAGTTCTGCGGCTACTGTGGTTTTGTTTATGTGCATGTTATGTATCGCCTTCCATTTCCTAGCTCCTCTCTTTGGCAACAGTCCTAGAACCTCCTATACCAGAACAACTGAATATATCCAACTCTATACGAAATATAAATAAATAAATCTGTAGGGAGGCTTAGAGCCCAATAGGGCTGCTTACCCGCATTAACACCTTACTACCCAAGCCGAGCCTTATTTCGAACCCATAAGGTTTAAATAGAACTTTGATTCATTGCTTCCCATCCTCTCCTTTTATATCACTATTAGATCTTTCCCTTAATTTGATACTCTCCAGATGCTGATGGAATTCCATTAGCCATGAGCCCCAGACAACATGGTCGGTGGCCAGGGATGATGAGAATTATAGCCCCAAACACCTGAAAGGCACCAGGATGGGGAAGGCTGCTCAATTATGTATGCTTTCCCCTTGTTGTATATGAATGCTTGTGATTTATCCCTGTGCAGATGTTTAATCTATGTTCAGATGTACACATGGAGGGAGAGAGATTGGGATTGTGCCTGCTGTGGCCCTACCTCTAACCTCCATATGTCTGAGGTCCTGTTTGCAGAAGACCTTACATGTGGATATCCAGACCTGTGTAAGTTTTGTGCCTGTGGCCTGAGCGCACTTTATGCAATCAGAGAGCTGATGTCAGGATCATTCCATCATGGCTAGGGCAGATGGGAGTTGGGGTCAACAACATCTGGAAGGCAACACATTTGCTGCCTCTGACGTATACATACTGGGATGGATATGTGTTGGGTATATTTGAGTAACAGCTTGTACTCAAGCAGGTCGGTGCAGGAGAACTAGCAAGTGCTGTCCTCACCCCTCTCCCCATGTTCTTTTGTCCACTGAGTAATAATAAACTTGTGAACAGTATTTATTGAATTAAGTTACAAACTCCTTAAGGGGTGTTGCATGGGCAAAATGATGCCGATTTCTGGGTTGTTTTTTTCAGCATTAGCTTTTGGCAAATGACAACTAAAATAACTCTCACTGATATACTACTTATTATTCTTGAAAAATGTGTTAAACATTTGGTTTGAGTAAATAAGGATTTTCAGAAATTGCTATGTTTGTAGAAACAACAGCAAGAACCAGCCACTTACTCCACAGCCTATGGACTTTGAAGTGTTGAGTGGTAAAAATAATAATCTGCATTATTCCTCAGTCGTGAGGAGAAGGCACTGTACAAATGACTTCGGATTATACTTTCCCTTGTTCACTGAGGCAACATTTTATATATAATGGGTCTCCCTTGTACCTTACCTTCATTTATATTTTATCACTACTGTGTTCTTGAGACCTACCAAAAGCAAGTCAGTGCTCAGGTCTACTACCATCCCCTTTTATTTTTACTTCCACTAATTATTCTTCCTCTCAGCCTTTGGCTTCCATTCATCCCCCCCCCCCCGATTACTATATTAGCTTCAATTCCCCCTCCCCAATTAAAAAAATATTCTGCCAAAAGGAGTGTCTAGTCACTTGTTTTGACCACTGGTGCTTATATAAAGATTTCAAATGAATGGTAAGATTACATATTCTTCACCAAGTAGATGTTACTGCTCAGAGTCATTTCTTGTCACTCTCTCTTAATAGTTGCATGTGCTGAAGCTTGAGGATTAAAGACTTTCTGATACAGATGGATTTGTAGCTTTATGTTTGCAACTTCAAAACCAGCAGATCAGTTTGACTTTATGGAAAGCAGATCTCCCAAGGTTCTTCTGTTCCTTTCCCCAAACTTTCTTGTCATTAAAATTTAAACAATTGTTAAAATGCCTAGAGAAATATGAAAATTTTTGACTAGGCACTAGGAGGCACGAAGCAAAGTTGTCAGCCACGAAAGTGAAGCCTGTTCCAGTTTTATTACCACAATAGAATCATTTGATGTGCAGGGAAGCTCTTGGAGAAGAAAATGCTGCTTGAAGTATTATTTATTCATTAACAGATGTATAACCCTCTTTTCAAGAAAAATTCTTTCCAAAGTGGTTTACAAAATATATCTCAAGCATTGTGAATCAAATATAAATTAAAACTGTATTTAAAACAACTACTTTAAAATATCCCCAAAAAGCCAAGGTGATACAAATATAATAATCCAATATAACATAAATAAAAATGACCACAGCACCATTATTATGGAAAAGTGAACCACCAAACATTGCAGTCTATAGCTGAAAAAAACCAAACCAGCCTGTAAGGCTCATTGGATTGAATTTTACAATTGAATGCTGACCCTAAGGTATTCAGCATGTTAAAAATGCTCCCCACCGAAAAGCAGCACACTGAAAACCATTTAAATTTCTATTTATTAAATTTATATACCACCCTTCATCTAAAGAGGTCAGGGGGATTCACAAGATAAAAATACAAAAGCAAAAATAAACAATTAAAACCAAAACTTAACAAAATAACTCCCCATCCCACAAACACATTTATAAGGCTGTAGAATCTAAATCAGCCAAAGGCTTGGTGGAAGAAGAACGTTTTTGCCTGGCACCTTACGATGTATAATAAAGACACCAGACAAACCTCCCTGGGGAGAGCATTCCACAAATGGGGAGCTGCTACAGAAAAGGCCTGTTCTCGTGTTGCTACCCTGCGGACCTCTCATGTAGTAGGCACATGAAGAAGGACCTCAGATGAGGATCGCAAAGTCTGGGTCAATTTATATGGGGAGAGGTTTTATATTGTCAAAATTTTCATTTTTAATGCAATAATAGCTGTTACGAGTCATAATTATATCTACAGGTGAGCTGCTATGTGTTTCATGAGTGACAGTTTTCTAACTACTGTCAGTACAGGTGCACATATTGTATGTTACACAGAAATTCAACCTGGCTGTACCAAGGCATGCATTATTTTGTCAAGGTTGTTTTACGTCTCCTGGTAGGAGCACAGTCAGCATATAGGGCAGAACTAAACATCTGGCCGCAGCTGCTAACTGGGTCTCTAGAAATAAAACCAGGGGCAGGTCCCAGGCTGTGAGCAATTTCAAAAGATAGAATCATTTCACTGTTGTTTCAAAGGATAGAATCATTTCACACACACACACAATCACTTGGGCACTGTTTAACCCTGGGGTGGGGAGCCTGTGGATTCCCCCCCCCCCCGCCATGTTGCTAGACTGCTGCTTCCATTATCCATGATTGGAGCTGAAGTCTAACAGGGCCATTCTCCATCACTCAAAGACGGAAAAGTGAAGAAATACCAATGAAAGAACAATGGCAAGAAAAGTTGATGGAATATGCTGAAATGGCAAAGTTAACTGGGAGAAAGATAAGGACAATAATGGCTTTAAGAAAGATTGGGAACCTTTCATGATGTATATACAGAAACAATGTACTGAAATGAACTCACTTGTAGGATTTGACTAAGACACTTACAATTGGCAAATAGAAATAGAAAAAAAAACAAATATGAGGGCTCACTTTGAGTTTTCTGATCCATTCTTTCTTATTAACGTATGAAATAATAGGTATATTTAATAATAAAGGAACTGAAAATAAGGAAGAACCAACCCTGTCCTTAGTTGCCAAAACAAGAGCCTGCTTTAGAGCCTGCTAGCTTGCTTCTTATCCCTGGAAAATTCAACTCTCTTCATTTTAATGCACAGGAAGCACTATGCAAATAGGAGGAAATTCAATCAATTATGTATTGTTTGTGCGTGGAAAACAACAAGAACAGCAAATACCAATCCTGTCCACTAAACTGATTTCCATGGGATGAAGAGCCAAACATTGGCAGTTTTCAATCCCGTTTCCATTTTCATCAGGATTCTCTAACATCCTACTTGTGCATCTGTGTCTGCCAGTGGACCCACTGTGTTAGCATCAAAAAGTACATTCTAACATTGGTTAGAAGATGTTAAGGTAAGGCTGCATTGTCCAGTGTTCTCAGTTCTTCTGGATGAAATGTGCAGAGCTCTTTTGAAAAGATAAGCAAGTGCCATGCCATGCTGTACTCAAGCTCTTTGAAAATCAAGCCACATAAAATTATGATGCATTTTCTTGATGCAACTTCATTTTCCAGCAGGGAGATTGATTTACATTTCTTTAGACTTCTTCTCTGAAACTTGTGGTAGGACTACAATGCAGCCAGGTGCAAACAGCTGCAGCATGCAATTCCTACAGTTGACTTTGTTGCTTGTCCCACTAAGTAACTTTTACTATGCCTGCGGGAGAAGAGCTGGAAAATGCTCCAATAAACACTAACTGTGACAAAATATGGGCTTGTAAAATATGCAGCAACACGGATTTATCAGAAGAGGTGATTTAATACCACATTTAATCTGCAGTGCAGTGCTGTATTTTAACAAAAGAGGAATAGTAGACATTAAGATACCTTGGGTTATAGATAGGTAAGGCTCTCTCCCCCCCTCCCCCGTTCTTTCTTCCACTGGCACTCTTTTATAAATTGATGAAACATACATGGCTTCATAACCATTATAAATCTGGAATATGTGCACCTGGGGTTGAAAGAGGAATTGAAGAGGGCATGATTCTTAAACCAGGATTGAAAGCCAATTATTGAACATTTTCAAAATTAGGTTACAAAATAGTAGGGGTTTTAAGAGGATTTGTGTGGTTGCTTTTTATTGCCTCACGGACACACATAAATAGTGCTTCTGCTTAAACTTTTTTTGTGTGGAAGAGAATTTAGAAATACAACCTTCAGCTGGAGTGCCATTCAAATGTCAGGAAAAAGCCATACCACTTGAATCTCCTGAAATTATGAAGGACATCCTAATTACTACAAACTGAAATGATTGGTTTGTAGTCCTTGAAAGCTTTGAATCCAGCTGTGCATATGAGCATTTTGGGACAAGAAAGGAGATTTGGTGCCATACAATGTCTCCTGACAGCCCTGCTCCCCCCCCCCATTCATTTTTCTATGGTTGTTTGTAGTTAATATGTGTTCATTCTCCCTGCTGCTCCCATTAAACCATGTACAGAGGGGGGTGGCAACATAATGCTATATAGCCACTCAGATCTGGCTACCTAGCACATTCCCTGATAGCAAATGAAACAGTTTCCCCTCTTATTCAGGAAGGCAGAAACACATCTCTGCATTGCAAAGGCGGTGATAATGTTCCTTGTGTTTTTTTGTGCTGTGCTCTGGTGCTTTCATTGCCTTCCTCAAAGAAGAATGTGGCAAGGCAGGAGCATCAATAAGTTGGCTTGGAATCGAGGACACATTTCCGAGCTTTTCTCGCACTACACTTCAAATCTGGGCAATTAAACTACTGTAGTGCATCATGGGAAGAAACAGAACATTTTCTAGGTGCTTTAGCAACGCAGGGGCATATTCTCTTCCTACACACCCCTGCAAAATGGGTAAATCCATGGGCCTCTGTTTGAACTCCTGTCCCATCACCTTCTGAAAAATGACTTTCCATTCTCTGCCTGAAATTTAAGCTCAAGACATTTCTTTTCAAATGTAATTAAAGTTCCAAACATTCCACTGCATCCCCCCCCAGCCTAAATCTAGCAAATCTTTGCACATATGCTTGCAAAATGCGTGATTTAACTGAATGACTGTAAAAATAAAATTTAAAAAATGTCTTAACTTTTCCCCAAGCTAAGATTTTGCTTCCAATATCTCTCTGATAAAGTAGAGGGCTGAGTCTGTTTTGGCAATGGCAGTCATAATCCACCACAGTGGAAATAATCTGCAAAATGGGAAAGGATTGCCATGCACTTCTGGAGAAACAGATTGAAAGCCACTTGGGCCTCAGAATGGGAGTCACCTGAGCCCAATGACTCTCATGAAAAATATGTAGTGCTTTCCCCTTATCGTCAAGAAACCCTACTTTCATGGTTATATCCTGTGTGAAATACAGAAGGGTTCTAGGCACAAGTAATACTTTTCATTGAAGCTTACAAATAGAATATCTCATTAGAATGGCATATGTGTCTATTTCCCAGTTTGCTCCCTTCTTTTCATCCAACTGGAAGAAGTCTGTGCCAGCTTAACCTGAAAGCGTATCCTAATCCTTTTATTGTTGGCTCTCTGTCTCCTTTTTCTTCATTTTGAAAATAAAATAAAATAAATGGTCATGCTTGATCACCAAGTGATTATATTTCTGTGGTTCGTGATCTGAGTTTCAGAGAAGACATTTTTGGCTTTTGGTTTTCAAGACTTCTCAGATGTATGTCTGGGATATCCTCTTGTTGCTGTAATGTTTTTCTATTGCTAAGTGTTGCTCTGGTGCAGCTACAGTGCAGTTCTGCTTCAGGATATATATGATGAACAACAATATTATGGCATCACTTAAGGACAGAAAACAACATTAGCCCCTGTAGAATAAAGAAGGCCATTGAGCAAGCAAATCAAAGGTCCCAGCAGATACTTTTTCATTATCTATGAAGCAGTGGGGCAAATCCCTACAGTTCCATGGAACTAGACTACACTAAATATAAATAAACAAATCATGAGGGAGGGAGAGGAAATAAACCACAAGATTAACCAGTAGAAAAGAATTACCTGAAAATGTGGGTTTTAATATGCTTGTGGAATACATTAGGAAAAATGTAAATACATTTCTCCTCATCTGCTGAAAATATTACTGTGTCTGAATCTTTTAATATGACAACTCATTCTTTTTTTTTAAAGATTGCATCTACTTGATGTGTGACTTTTTTTTTCCACCTCCAGAGTACAATAACTGCTCTCATGGAGATCCAATTAACAGTTTGAAAGAGCAAGGCTGCCATTAGGTTTCTAACTTTACATGAGCACAGTAATGATAGCTAAGATAGCTCTACAGTACTATTTATATACTTGGTTGAATAATTTGTATGTTTGTGCTGACACACAATTAAATTTTAATAGGCTGAAGTGAAAGTTCATATTGAAAAGTCTCTAGTGTAAGTGAAGCAGCCTGTCGTTTACTTGTCTGCTTCCTCGCACCACCAGCAGTGTTTACTTTTGAGATTTTAATCTGGTCAAACTATATTTTTGCAAAGAATTAAACTTCTTCTTTCACCTCAGCCCTTCAGGTCTCAAGCTTGATATTATTTCACCATTATAATAGATCATACTCGAAAGGAACAGAATTAGCTGAAGCACAGGGATTTTTGTAAGTGCTTTGCATCTATTAGCAACACAAAGTTGAAAAACAAGTGTGTGGATTTTTTGTTGTTGAAATGCATCAGTGTAGTGGGTTTTGCTCTGAAGACCTCCCCACAATTTTTTTAACTGCCTTCTGCTCATGAAAGGACTCAGCTCACTCTAGAGCACTGCCTGAGAATTGCTGCCTTACACAGTTATCTGGAAAGATGCAGGACCTTATAAGTGTTGCCTGTGTGATAGCACAGCATATGTCTGGCAGCAGCTATATTTGCATGCAAGCACAGTCTGTGTTTTTGGGCCAATGCATACTGTAAGATCCTTTCAAATGCTGTGTCCACAATGTGCTGTGAATCTGCCAGCCCATGACATACTTTTCAGGGCAATTATGTTTTGGCTGCCTCAAATTGAAACTCATCGGCCTGAGAATAGTGAAAATACAGCAGTGTTCTAGCGAATCCTGCCTTGACTTCTTTACTGCTGGCAGGCTCTCTGTTAAAGAAGAATGCTAAGAGACTACATCTGCCTAATATGTAGTCACGATGCCTTCAGAGCAGAGTAAAGCACACAGGATAAGACTCCAAATTATGCCAAAGAAGCAATTATACTGTTGGCCTGCATCGGTAATGCAATATATATTTGTGCTCTAGTCTCATTAAAGTCAAAGGCAGTGATATCTAAGTGCATACCTAAAGTCGGAAATAAGATTTCGATCTGCTCCTCTCAGGCTGGATTTGTGGGTCTGGCTGCAGACTTGATGGCGTTTGTGCCAAGAGAGCCGATGCCTATGTTTAAAATTCTACCACTCCAGATAAAATGTGTTTAGACCTTGGTCAGCGACTGATTGCTGAATTGAACAAGTGCTGAACGACTAGCAGTGTTTACCCTGTCCACTGATTCACTCCTATGCAAGCAGAAAGTCCCTAAATTAAATCCACAACACGGCTACCTCCTCAAAATTTTAATCAAATTGTGCCCCTCTGTATTTGGAATGTAACCTCCACGTAGGTTGCAGGCTTACTGCATAGTAAGCACGTTTATTGTACATATGGTTGCAATCAGATGTTAAATCGTACACATTCTGGAAGGTATGCCCAAGTCTCCTTGTCTTACCTACATGCACAGTAGTTTTAGATTGGCCACAATCCGAATTGGTTCCAGGGGTTTACCTAGGGGGTTAGTGAAACAGGCCACCGCCGGGGGCGCAGACACAGGATGGGTGCAAAAATCACCCCAGATTGCTCCAACCAAGGAGAAAGAGTTAGTTGTGTAGGGTGAGACACAGATTGCCTGGATGGCAACTGAGATTGTGGAGTGGGTGGGTTGAAAGGACAGCTGGGGTAACAACTGCCATCTTCTTCGCACTCACTGCCAGCAGGGGATGTTAACATCTCCCAACTCCTTTGTGTGTGTGTGTTAAACCCCTGCTTCCCTGGGGATCCAACTAGGCCCTGCCTGCCTGCCTCTTTCCCTGCTTGCCACTCTTGTGCAGGACTCACTCGTCTGGTGACTATTGTGGTAAAGTGATTTTTTGGGAGGGGAAGGGGGTTGCTGATACAGCTCCTTGCCAAGGGTGCAAGGGGGCCTAAGTATGCCTCCAACTGGTTCTTAAGTTTGGCTTATAAATTTGAATACAGGAGGTCTGTATATTCTGCAACATCGAGCCTATGTACTCACCCATGAGAAGTCAATGTATGTTTCTTTGCCACATGATCAGGGTTCCCATAACAGACTCTTTTTGAGATATAGTTGGTTGCACATGACATCACAGATAAGGTGGGATAACATGCATGCCTGGACCCACTGCTTCTCTTGGTACATGTTCGGTATGTTTATATGACTGATGTAGTAATTGGCCCCATTTCTGCATGGAAGCTTGCCCAATGGAACAATCTCCCTCTCCTCCTCCTTCTGCACACAGTTCTGGGGGGGTTCTCAGGATTCCCTGCAAGCCAATGCAGGGGGTATGCAGTGGAAAAAGGGGACATTCTCATTGTGCAAGTGGAAATCCTTCCGCAGGGCTTCCGCTAATAGGTTGCATTAGGTGAATCCCACTCATTGTAACTCAATCCATATGAAATATAGCCAAAATGGAAAGAAGCAAATATTTAAAATAATACCACCTCTCTTTTTGCTGGTGTTTGTAAAGTGAAAAGGGAGAAATCAGGGTGTGTGTTTTCAATGGAGTCAGTATTTGAGTTTCAAATTCAAATATTAGGAAAGATTTCTTAAAAAAGAAATTGATAAAATCATATTGTTGTTGGTTAGATAATTTTATTCATTTCAAAAGGATGGCACACAGTAGGAATATAGTACAGTCCGGGGTGGTTGGAAGATAGATTAGTTGCAGGGGTTTCTGACTCCCAGTTGTCTAAAAAAAGGAACAAAAGCAAGGCTTTCCCCCGCATCTCAAAGTAGGTCACTGAAATGTGTGGGGAAGCCAGGAGTAGATTTTTGTGTGAAAATACTCATGAGCTCAGAGCCTACACCATATATTTAAAACACATGGTTCCCACCCCCTACCAAATCCTGGGAACTGCAGCTTGCCCTTTACATAGCAACAATTCCCAGCACCCTAACAGTTTTGCATCTGCTGGCAGCTGGCAGACCTCAGTGGTCCTAGTGGAAAAGCAAACCAGATTCCAGAAGCATAAAGCCTGCCCAACCCTGGGATGGTCAAGATATGTTTAGAGCAAAGTATCTAAAGATTTATTAACAAATGCTGCAGTAGCCTTCCAGAAGATAGATCTACGTCGGATTAGAGTAGCAAAGCCCACTAAAATAGAGAAAGAAAAAAACATTATTGGATTACAACGGCTCAGTGCCAGGTATTTTATGTGGAGCACTACATGAAAACACACACGAGATAGTTCACTCAAATAGAGTTATTCCTGACCGTAATTTGTGAGGCAATAATACTTTTGATACCTCATAGATTCCAAAGTGACTCTGTTAGTACAATTCTGGAATTTGTGGCTTGCAGTTTGCAGCTCTCTAAATCATGTTCACCTAATATAAATATTCACTGTCCTCAGAATACTCTATTAATTTTCTGCGTAAACTGTTGCTTTCCCTTAACATTAATCACTTTAGTGAAATATTTACTCACACATTGTTCACTGCAAGAGAACAATCAGAGCACAAAAAATAGCATGTGGCATATATGATCATCCATGACCTATCAAACTGGTGAGGTTAAATAAGTAGTTAACAACCAGAAAAGTAGATAATAAATATAATAGGTATAAATACAAATTTCCATATAAATTGGGGAAGTGAAAAATTATTATTATTTGTGCATAAAAATGACAAATATAGTAGTGGGACAGTGAAATATTAATGCCCGTTGTTTCCACCTCTAATTTCAATTTTTGAAATACTGGTATTTGAGGTAATATTGCAATTCGCTCAGGACAAGTATTGAATTGTCATTGTGGTATAGTGGATAGACTAGCACTGACCTTGGCCCAGCGAGACCATGGTTCAAATCCTTGGGTGATCGTGAAACTCATTGATAGCGTTGTGGAACAGTCGCAGTCTTTCAGTCTAATCTGCCCCACATAGGTTGTTGTGACGATGAAATATTGGTGAACCCAGGGGTGCCAACTTGAACAAAATGTTGGGGGGGCAAGTAAGCCCCACCCCCACATAATTGAGCACATGACACGGTGCACGTGCACCATTTGAATGGCAATGCCCATGAACTTTGGGGGTCCCAGCCCCCTCAAATATTTTATTGGGGGAGCTGAAGGGACCTCAGTCGCTAGGAATCTGCTCCTGTGAATGAACCACCAACACGCCCCTCAGCTCTTTGTGGAGCTGCTGTTACAACTGCTAAAAAGAATAATTGTCATAAACACTTTCCCTTGACATTACCATCCCTAGAGATGTTTTAGTGATGCACAAGTATATTTTTCTACTCACCCCACTTCCTCTCATACACATTTAGTTTTTTTCTGTAGGTTTCATTGTTGGGAAAATAAAGTTTCCTAGACTATTACAGTTTTAAGTACCCAAATTAAGCTGTCAAGCCCCTTTCCTGCATGTCCTTGTCTTGGATATGCTGAAATCTTCCTGAACTCTGTGTTTTGCATTTTCCTGTTTAAAAGTATTGCTCATACCTTAGTTCCTTATCTGATGTTCCTTCTGCTCAACTGAACAGTTCACTGCAAAAGGGTCAGAAACCATGTCTTTAGTATTTTTTATTTAAACAATGTGTGCTGCCTTCAGTTCTGGTAATCCTGCCTGCATATTACTATGAATTCAATAATATTGTTTAAAAGTGTCACTGAGGTAAGTGTTCTAGGAACTACAATTCTCAAAGAGGAAGTGATTAGTGAGAATGGGTGGAAGAAAGCAGCAGAACCTACCGTATTTTTCGCTCTATAACATGCACCCGACCATAACACGCACGTAGTTTTTAGAGGAGGAAAATCCGTAGGCATGCCACCCGTAGGCATTCCCTCCATAACATGCACAGACATTTCCCCTTACTTTCTAGGAGGAAAAAAGTGAGTGTTATGGTGCAAAAAATATGGTAAATATCATGGCTGGGTAACTATCTGACCACTGAATCAGGCTACCGACAGACTTCAGTGGAATCAGGACTATACAGGTGAACTCATCAAAACTTAGTGGCAAAAGCCATTTAATTTAAAAACATAGTGCCTGCTGAATCAAGCCAGTAGTCAGTCTAGTACAACATCCTGTTCTCACAAAGGCCAACCACATACTTATGGGAAACCTGCAGGGCGGGCCTGAGTAAAAAGGTAAAAAAAGGGGGGTAAAGGACCCCTGGGCAGTTAAGTCCAGTCTAAGGTGACTATGGGTTTGCAGCGCTCATCTCACTTTCAGGCCAAGGGAGCCGGCATTCGTCCACAGACAGCTTTCCGGGTCATATGGCCAGTATGACTGAACTGCTTCTGGCACAACAGAACACCGTGACGGAAACCAGAGCACATGGAAACACTGTTTACCTTCCCGCCACAGCGGTACCTATTTATCTACTTGCACTGGGGTGCTTTCAAATTGCTAGGTTGGTAGGAGCTGGAACAGCGCAACCGGAGCTCACCCTGTCACAGGGATTTGAACCGCCGACCTTCTGATCAGCAAGCCCAAGAGGCTAAGTGGTTTAGACCATAGCGCCACCCTGGGTACAACAGCACTCTCACCTCCAGCCATTTCCAGAAACGTATTCCCAAGCATACTGCCTGTAGGCAGAGTATAACCATGATAGCTAGTAGCCAATGGATAGTCTTATTCTCCATTTACTTGTCTAACTGTCTGTTAAACCAAGTTCCATAGTTCATGCCATGTATGAACTTGGCTTCGTCTGTTCCTTTCTAACATTCACTGTATGTTCAGTTTCTCCATGCCATTCTTAATTATAATACACTTTATAATACACTATAATTATAATGTTTGTTTGTTTGTTTATTAGATTTATATACCGCCCTTCATCATAAGATTTCAGGGTAGTTCGCAGGATAAAATGCAGGATAAAAGCAGGTATAAAATTAAGGGGGGGACAGCAATACAATAACCCCCTCCCACTACAGACAGATTTAAAAGGCTTTGGAATATTAATTGCCCAAAGGCCTGGTTGAAGAGAAGCGTTTTTGCCTTAAAATATATAATGAAAGTGTCAGGCGAATCTCTCTGGGGAGGGCATTACACAAACAGGGAGCCACTACAGAGAAGGCCCATTTTCATGTTGCCATCCTCTGAACCTCTTGCAGAGGAGGCACATGAAGAAGGGTCTCAGATGATGAATGCAGAGTCCGGGATGATTTATATGGGGAGAAGCGGTCCTTCAGATATTGCAGTCCTGAGCCATTTAAGGCTTTATAGGTCAAAAACGTCACTTTGAATTGGGCCCGAAAGCTAATTGGCAGCCAGTACAATCAGGCCAGGATCGGTGTAATATGCTGCTGGAACTGTATTGTCCCAATGAGCAACCTGGCTGCTGAATTCTGCACTGGCTGAATTCTTCCAAACTGTCTTCAGAGGCAGCCTTACATATAAAGCATTGCAGCAATCCCACCTAGTGCCTCTTTGCACTAGACTAAAATGCTCCAAATGCTGTAACCTTTCTTCGTAGGGAATTTCTCCAAACCGTTGATCATTTTGGTTGCCTTTGTCTGAACCTATTTCAACTCTACAATCCCTTCTATGAGGTGAGGTGACTAGAACTGTATGTGGTACTCCAAACATGGTCACAACATAGATATGTATAATGGCATTATTTATATTGGCAGCTTCATTTTCAGTTCCTCTCTTAGCCTGGAATTCGCCTTTCTCACAGCTGCTGCAAACTGGGCTGATGCTTTCACTATGACCCTACTAAGGTCTTACTCTTGGTCATTCACTGCCAATTCAGACCCCATGAGCAATCAGGAAATTAAGGTATTGTGCCCTTACATGAATCACTTGTTTACACTGAATTGCTTTTGTCATTTTAACGCCCATTTACTGTGTTTGGGGGACGCACATCAAAGTGCAAGTAGATAAATAGGTACTTCTCTGGCAAGTAGATAAATAGGTACTTCTCTGGCGGGAAGGTAAACGGCGTTTCCGTGTGCTGCTCTGGTTCGCCAGAAGCGGCTTAGTCATGCTGGCCACATGACCTGGAAGCTGTACCAATAAAGCGAGATGAGCGCCGCAACCCCAGAGTCGGTCACGACTGGACCTAATGGTCAGGGTTCCCTTTAGCTTTTTATTCTTTGCTGATTCTGCCCAGCAGCCTCTGGTGGTAGCTGGGAAACCTGCATAGCACCTAACAAAGCCTCATTTGAATGTCTGCTACATACCCCACCCCGCCAATTCCATACTGAGACTGAGACCAAGATCCCTTTTCCTTGTTCCCCTCCCTTTCTCTGTTTACCATCTAGCCTGATGGAGTGTTCTGGAGAACTCAAAAAGCATATTACTATTTTCTGCTGTTTTCGTTGGCCTAATATGTTTTGGTGTAGTATTTCATGGTGCATTTTTTATAGCGAGATTGGCATGCACAAGGTGGAAGAGGGAGTGTGTTAATTTATAGCAAAGTCCTACCTCTCCTCAGGGAAGTATGGAGAAAATTGTCTGTTAACAAGCCTTGCCTGCTAGGACTATTGCTATAGGTGATTCAGTTTAATCATTGTATCTGGCCCCGGGCATTGCCTAAATGCTCATGCTAGTCCTAGAACAGCTCTGCTAAGAATAACTTGCTTTCAGTCAGAAGTGGGAAATTAAACACAGCGAGGGAAGAAGCATCATGGTAAACAGAGCAGCAGAATGCTAATAGGATAGGTCATGTGATAATTCTTCCTAAAAACAAAAACACAGCACAGTGCCTTCAGCTTAATCAGAGATTAAAATACCAGAAACCTTGAGGGTTCTCTGTGGTAATCTCTGCAGCGCAACTAAAGAAAATGGTTATGTAGCTTCAACAAGCGTTGCATGTAATTGCTGTTTTACTATGCAAGAAATTTTTGCTTATTTTGTGCTGCCTCAACACTTCTCAGAGTAAAGCTTCTATTTAAAATATGAATTGACATTTTAGAGGATAAACAACATACTAGATACTCTTTAATTAAATGCATTGGCCCAAAGTCATCCTTCATATAGCTTTGCTGACTGACTTCATAGCAATTTTAGCATGAATTAATTGGGGGTCTTGTTTCTATATCATGATATTGTTATGCATGTTGCCATTTTACTCTGACTGGCAAAAGCTATTAATGGAAAGGAAAACAGCTTGCCCAGCCCCATACTATAAATGTGTTAGTGGAATAATATTTTTAGCCATTCTGTTGGCATAGCAGCTTTCCTAGAATATGCAGCCTGAAGAGGATATAATATACAGTAAGACTATTGCCATTTATTTTAGCTCATTTCCATAACTTATTGACCATGCTAATTCTCCCTGTTTTCCCAGAGTCAATTGCTAAGTTTGAAAAATTCTATATTTCTGGAAAATTCAGCTGCCTTCCCTTCAATTTGTTTCTTTTCTTGTATGCAAACTTTTACACTTCACTGGTGCAGAAATGTACCAAAGAATTTCAGGATTCTTACAGTTGTTCACCAAATGTTTTAAGCCAGAATTCATTTCTACTTTAATCTTAAAATAATCACAATCAGGAATGGAATTTGAAGGCAAACATTTACAAGTTGCAAAACCTCAGATTGTGTGGGGTACAGAGAAGAAAGAGGTAACAAATTGTTGGTGATCCTTGTTGTGACTTGATGGTGAGTGGGACTGCCAGTTCATAATGGAACTAACACTCTTCCTAAATTAGCAGGTTTTCAGTCTAAGGTTGCTCTGTACTCTGCTTTTGTTCCTGTCCTATGCCAAGTCCATCTACCTCAGTACTGTCTGCACCAGGGTTTGCCAATGTTTTTGGACTCATGGGCACATTTTGCTGACATCTATGACTTTCCAATTTGAATTTCGAGAGAGTACTTGTGGGTGCCAGTCACCAAATGGCAGCTGGGTACATGTCGCATAAGCTCTAATGGCTGCTGTGGAAGCATTACATGACACCAAATTAGACAATACAGCTATGGTTAAGCTGTCCCCATAATATTGGGTGGTATTCAGTGAAGCTTTACACAGAGTAGACCTATTGAAACTAATAGGCCTAACTTAGGTAGAATCTACACACATATTAAAAAATGCTGTGAAAATGCTTTTTTTAAAAAAGTTTTGAAAAATACATTGAATATTGCATAGATCAGTTTCGCCATCTAGTGTCACATTTGTATGCTGCACTTTACAACACATTTAAAACATTTTATTTGCAGCTGTATAGCTGAGTCCTTAGTCATTAATTTAAATTGGTTTACTCTGAGCAAAAATTACTTGAATGCTACCTTGTATTTCCATGCTAGAAAAGGCTTGTGCTGTTGAATTCCTGCCTGTCATATAGCTGTTGAAGGCACAAGAACCTTATTTTCCACAGTGTGAATTCAAAACCAAAGCCTAGACTGCCCCATTAAACAGGGAGATACTTACTTCTGAGTGGACATATATGCCATTGTATAAGTTATCTATGCAATGAATTCTTAATGAGTACTTGGTCTTCAGCTCCTGGACAGCATGAGACATACGGAAGCCTCTTTGCAAAGTTTTCTCATTTGTCTTTGGGGGAGAGGGGTGATTCTTTAACATCCACCCACACTTAACTGTGTAACAGTCTTTTCAGAAAATAGTTTCTGAGGATTACCTGATCTCAGGCGAACCCAGCACAGGAAAGCTGCATCCTGGTTGCTAGGGAGAAGGGAAGGGAGATTCCGTGGTCTATTAGAACATAAGACAGAAGCAGGAAAAGTACAGCAAAAGGGAGAGCAGCTCTTTAGGACTCCAGGCATTCCTATTGCCTGGTGTCTAGACAACTCATTTATCAATCCCAGCTTTGACTGCACTCATTGACTAAAAGCATGGACAGGTGGAATCAGCGAGGCTGGCTCATTTCATAGAAACTGTTTAGAAGGGTATATATACATTTTGTTTCACAGCTTTATTTCTAGGAGGGCTAGAGATTCCTTTAATAAAATGAAAGCTCGGTCTGGAGCTGCTGTCTGGAGGTACCAGTGAAAGCCAGCAGGCACCAGGTTGGTGACCCCCAGTGCTTTGTGCTCAGCAGTCTTTCCCAGGAGTCTTTTCCAGGCTCTGTGGAAATAGCAGGGATTGAACCTGGTACCTTCTTCCAAATATTAATTGCAGGCACTATCGCTAGACCCAGTGCTGTTTTTCTAGAAAAAGAGGTGATAGAACTCACCATGAACGCCTCCCATGTTCTCTTAGAATGCCAGCGACACCCACCTGAGAGATGCCAGAACTGAGTTCTGGCGAGTTCCAGCTCAAGAATTTTTTTGCCCAAATCTAGCTCCCTACACCGATGAATTTTGTTTCTGTGTTATATTCTGCAACAAACTGACGTGACTATCAGATGAGTTACCCACTGGTCTAAAAGCAGAGTGGTAGACTAGCCTCGGGAGAACTAGACTATGCTCTACTGACTTCATTGAAGGTACTCTGGCAACATGGTGTAGTAACAGATTCAAGAACATGGCCTGGAGGCTGTTGAAGGAAGTTTTAGATCAAAGGAAAGCTTAAGAAGAAATAGTGATATTTTCAGCTAAAGTGAAAGGCTGATGATGGCGTTTTTTTAAAGAAAAAAACATTTTGGGGTGGGGGAGTTGGAATTAGGTGCATCTGCACGACACCTGAAATACATTTTGTATTTTTCTCAGTCAAACCTACGTACCCATTTGTAATTTTCATGCAATTATTTTATGAGGGTTTATGAGACTTCTTTTTTAAAAAAAACCCAACACTCTGCCTTTACTAATCTAAAATTCTGTAGCTCTGAAGGAAAATTATGTTCCTTTTAGTACAAGCTGCTGTTCTTATGACAGCAGGGGCCAACGAGTTAAAGCCCTTGCTCTCCAAGCCAGGGTATCAGTCACTGTCAGGCGTGGAGAGTCCTTCCCTTCCTTGGGTAACTTCACAGACAAGAATTAACGAGCAGTCAGTTATTCAGTCATCAGGTTGCATGCTAAAATTCACATCTCTCCACAAGGAGAGCAGTTGGCTACTCTAAATCCTCCCCCTTCTGTCTCCAGCAACGTCCTGAGTGCCGACAGGAAGTTTCTCCTTCTCTCTGCATTCTTTGTTTTCTAATACAGATGGACCTCCTAGTTCTTGCGGAGGGAGGGTCCCCTAAACTAATGACGTCTCTGCTGGCTGTTCCTTCCCTTCTGTTTCTCTTTCCATTATCTCGTAACTAGGTAACTCCTGTCTAAGCTGTTCAGTGTCTGTGTCTCTCTCTGCTCCTGAAACTGCTGGAAATGGGGGGGGGGAATCTTCCCCCTCCTCTTCCTCTTCAAAGAGGAGCTGATCTGCCTGAGAATGCATTCCCCAATCAGATTCAGACCATTCCCTGACAGGCCCCCTGCACTGGTAATTTGTGAAACGGAAATCTTGTACTCAAGAGCAAACCACAGAATTGAAGCGATTAACATAGTGTATCATTTGGCTGTAAGAGAAGATAGCATGGCCTTAGCTTCCAGCTTGGAAAGCACTACCCCGGGAACTCTTAATGCTGGCTGCGACTGTTTCCAACTGTGAGCTGGTTCAGATGTTTAACTCTCTTGCATTGGTCTGCTTGCATGATCAGTGTTATTGCAATGGGGAGGTCAGTGGGCAGGGATTTGCGGCTTTGAAGAAATCCACAGAGTCTGAATTCTAGATGATATAAGTCCCTTTCTCTAGGGCTATTGTGCATGCATGCTTGTTGGTAAGATTTAATGTATTAACTATCTAACAAGCCGGGGTGGGGGGCGGAATTACTGTGTTTGGCATTAAAAAGGTTTCACAGAATGTGCTAGGCAAACTTCCTTGGGGCAAGGGTGAGGATATATTATTAGGTGTGCTTTCTTGTTGCCCTCCTCTGTGCTTGTGATGGAGGAGTACCCTGAAGAAGTTATCCACAATTTATCTTAAGGTCCAGGTCAACTCACATGGTAGAGGCATTCCTTCAGGCATTGGGGCCCCAAAGCCATTTTATAGGTTAATACCAGAACCTGAGGGACGCGGGTGGCGCTGTGGGTTAAACCACAGAGCCTAGGACTTGCTGATCAGAAGGTCGGCAGTTCAAATCCCCGTGACAGGGTGAGCTCCCGTTGCTCAGTCCCTGCTCCTGCCAACCTAGCAGTTCGAAAGCAAAGTGCAAGTAGATAAATAAGTACTGCTCCGGCGGGAAGGTAAACGGCGTTTCCGTGCATTGCTCTGGTTCACCAGAAGCGGCTTAGTCATGCTGGCCATATGACCCGGAAGCTGTACGCCGGCTTCCTCGGCCAATAAAGCGAGATGAGCACCGCAACCCTAGAGTCGGCCATGACTGGACCTAATGGTCAGGGGTCCCTTTACCTTTACCTTTTTACCAGAACCTGGAAATGGGGGTTAGACTTGCAGGCAAGCAAGGGCCAGCATAATATGTTAAGAATGCCTGACCCCCTATTAGTAACCTTGCTGATTTTGCACCATCTTCAAGGGCAGCCCAGTGTGTAATGGAGTGCAGTAGCCTAGATGGGATGTTAACAGAGCGTAGATCACTGATGCGAGGGCAGCAGCTGAGACAGCAGTGTGAGATGCTGAAGTACTCTTTATACCACGGAGGCCACCTTTGCTTCCAGTTACAACAATGGCTCTAGGAGTGATTCCAAGCTCTGGACCTTTCCCTTCCAGTGAAGTGCAACCGCTTCAGAATGGGATGAACACCAATCATCCAGACTGAGCAAACAGCATCCACAAACGGCACCTCTGCCTTGTCTGGATTTAGACTCAGTTTATTGGCTCTTAACCTGACTGTTACCACGGTCAGGCACTTACCTAACATCTTGTTCACTAACGCGTTTCGTGATGCAAGGATGCCGAGATAAAAACAATGTACGGATAATAAATCAAGCAAGCACGAGGCTAGGAAAACCTGCTGAAGTCCACACAAACAACTGCCAAAAGGTACACTACTTCTCAGTACACAACAGAAATTTTGAGTGGGTGAATTTGCTTGCCAAAGACAGCTACCGTTGTGTGAGTCACAAGCAAGCAGGGATAACCTTGTTCTCCCTGTTTGTTCCAATAGGGTAAAAAGTAAGAGTAAATAAACCCTGCAGTAATAAAGCAATCTCACACATGCAAAAGAATCCTGTCAGCCTTTGACTTTTGTTGTGAAATGTTTTCTGGAGAGGAAGAGTAACCAGCTCAGAGGAGCATTGCATGTGCTTTTAATGAAAGGGCTGGTGCCATGCTGTTTTTATTGTAATTATTTGTATGGGTTTTAATAGATTTTTATATATGTATATAGTTTTATTGATTTTTTTCTATTAAAACCATACAAATAGTTACAATAAAAACAGCATGGCACCAGCTCTTAAGCAGCCAGTTTCCAAAAGCCTATTGGAACAAAAAAGCCTTCACTTGTTGGCGGAAAGGTGGCAAGGAGGGAGCCAGTTTAGCTTCTTTAGGGAGGGAGTTCCAGAATCTGGGAGCAGCCACCGAGAAGGCCCTCTCCCACGTCTTTTATATTATTATTTTATGTCAACCAGTTAGAAAGCATTTTTAAAAGAAAAAAGCTTGTCTGTAAAGCTTGTTAAATAAATAAATAAAATCATGCACCTCAGCTTCATAAAGTGGAATTTTCTGGCTCTTCTGACCCAGATTCAGATTCTTTCCATCCCATTTCCATTAGATCTCTTTCAAGTGTTGTTCTAGAAAACTGCCTAGGTGTGTACTAAGTACTAAGCCAGCTAGGCTTTCAGGCTAAGCCAATTATGTGACCCTGCCATCACCTTAATTTACTCTTTGACTACTGTGGTTTGTTTTTAACGTGAAACGTTGCTTGGATCCAATCAAAACTTCACATTCTCTCAGTCAAATACTGAAATGTATAGTCTGGATGATATTAAGTGCTTAATAAAATAGCCTAACGTGCTTAATAAAATAGCCCAAAATGACTTTAATTACATGAATTCTGCTGTGATAATTGCACGGGGAGCAAACTCAAACATTAAAACTACCTCTTCAGGCTATGCGAACAGCATTTCCTGAATTCTATTAGAACACTACACAGTTTCTTCCACTCTCAGAAGAAATTGCTGTAATTTCACTTTGAACATCAGTTTAATATGATGCTTCTTTTAATCGCTTATTTGCATTCACGCTCCATATCAACCTAAAGGTTTTCAGTAATAAGACAATTTCTTTTAAATTACAGTAAAGTGATACAGAAATAAAATATAACAAGCTCTGGAGCTGGGACATATATTTTACTAGGAATAGACATTTTAATTTCTTTTTTTTAAAAAGTCAGGTAAATATTGAAACATATGCACCTCCTGTAAGTAAGCCGTTCATGTTGTATTAAGTTGTTCAACCATCAGTAATGCCTGAGTATAGTGAAAACTGATGCTTTCTTTGAAACAATTCACTTTTCCTTTTAGAACCTCCCCCTAAAAATAACTTTCCTATTCAGCTCGATTATTGAGGACCATGTCAAAGAAACAATTTGGCTCACCTATTGTACTTCTGTAACTTTCTAAACCCTACTTTCAGGCTAAAGAAGGCAAGGATGCCCCAGCTCTGGTTCACTGTTTAGACAGGTCAATTTAATGTCCATGTTTGCACAATTAGATAGCCTAGTAAACTGGCATATCCACAAGGTTCAGGCACCTGGACACAATTCCTTTACCCCCACTTTGCTTCTCCCTTTGCAAAAACTGCAGTTAACCATACATCCTCTCATGTCCAAACCAGGAAACTGTAGTTAATGGCTTCCAAACAAGCCAGGATCTGGAAGCCAATTTTAAAGCATGGCTTAGTATCCTGGCTTGAGCAGAAGGCATTAGCCATAGTTTCCTGGTTCAGATGTAACTTCTGTTTCCTGGCTATTCCATTGCTTGCGTGCAAGGAGGAGCACAGAGGCTGTATGTGGTTGCCCGAAAAACTCATGCATATATTTGCTTATCAAGCCAAGGTTTGATTGTGCAAATGCAGCCGATGTGATGGTGACCTAGAAGTTCTAAATGTATGAAAGGAGTCGCAAATAGCAGAGGCCTATATTGACTTCTGTAATGAGGAAGCATTTAATGGAAAATGCCTGTGTTTGTGGAAAGATTAGGAAGCCTGCACAATAGTATGTGATTTACTTATTAAGATATTTTTGTACTGCTCTTTGCCAAAAATGGTGACAGGACAATTTACAACAATATACCTATTTCACTATAATTCATTTTACTATAGAATCATGTTCATGCATGTACAATCTTAGAGCAAGTTCACATAAAACATTTTCATTTACAACAGAGGACTCTCAAATGCCTGCATAATATGAAACAGGCTTGGTAAGAAGGCAAGGATTTCTTTTTGTGGTCACACTGACAGTTTTCTTTTATATATGCATACATACCATATTTTTCGCCCTATAGGACGCACTTTTTCCCCTCCAAAAATGAAGGGGAAATGTGTGTGCGTCCTATGGGGCGAATGCAGGCTTTCGCTGAAGCTTGGAGAGCGAGAAGGGTCGGTGCGCACTGACCCCTCTCGCTCTCCAGGCTTCAGGAAGCTCTGTGCAACCCTTGGGAGACCGGCTCGAAGACGCGTGGGCTCCAAAGGGTTGCGCAGAGCTGCCTGTGCCCCCGGGGGTGGCTCAGCTCTGCGCGACCCTACGGAGCCCGGCGCGAAGCCGCGCCGGTCTCCGAAGCGTCGCACAGAGCTGCCTGCGCTCCCGGGCGTCGCTCAACTCTGCGCGACCCTACGGAGCCCAGAGCGAAGCCGCGCCAGTCTCCAAAGGGTTGCGCAGAGCTGCCTGTGTTCCCGGGCGTCGCTCAACTCTGTGCGATCCTACGGAGCCCGGAGCGAAGCCGCGCCGGTCTCCGAAGGGTCGCGCAGAGCTGCCTGTGCTCCCAGGCGTCGCTCAACCCTGTGCGACCCTACGGAGCCCGGAGCGAAGCCGCGCCGGTCTCCGAAGCGTCGCACAGAGCTGCCTGCGCTCCCGGGCGTCGCTCAACTCTGCGCGACCCTACGGAGCCCAGAGCAAAGCCGCGCCAGTCTCCAAAGGGTTGCGCAGAGCTGCCTGTGTTCCCGGGCGTCGCTCAACTCTGCGCGACCCTACGGAGCCCAGAGCGAAGCCGCGCCGGTCTCTGAAGGGTCGCGCAGAGCTGCCTGCACTCCCGGGCGCAGAGCTGCCTGCATTCGGAAGCCTGGGGCGCGTCTCCCTAGGCTTGCGGATAGCAGGCTGTTCTTGGGGCTGGGGTCGGAGGAAGCCCTGGGGGGGAAATAATTTTTTTTTCTTTATTCCCCCCCCCCTAAAAACTAGGTGCGTCCTATGGGGCGGTGCATCTAATGGAGCGAAAAATACAGTATATGAGTATATGTATGCATTCCAGGGTATTAAGAAAATATTTTAATTTCTTAAAATAGGTGGTATCCGGTATAATGAGAACTGATTCTACAACTGTATTTATATAACCTTTAAAAAAATAATCAAATCATAATTTTGACACATTAGTGTGTGTTTTTTCTACTTTGCAAAAATATCTGTCCTTATAAAAATCACCAGCTACTGTATGAAGTCCAGAATGTTTATGTTGAAATGATTTTTATCTAACTGACATTAAAAAGAATCTCAAATGGAAGGCAGGTTTGGCCTCTAAATATATCTGATTAATGATATCAAGCTGGCATACAGCTCTGTGGTGCTATAGCTTTAAGCAACAAGATTTTCTGTGCCACAGCATTTTCTGTTCACCTATTGAGAGGCTGCATGACAATATTGCTGTATATAACTATTAGACTTAATTACAATGGCTTTACTTTGCCTTTTATAATGGCAAAATGTTCGTGGCTAAATATAGAACCATCCGCTTTCTAATGTGGATGCAACATCTGTGAAACCTTAGGTTGTGTGCAGCTAGTTATTTAGAAGTAGATCTAGCTTATTTCTGCAGTTAAGTTCAGTTCCCTGTACAGTAAGATGCCTGAAGTATCGGAGCAACACGTTTCTTCCTCGTGTTCCTCTCCTGTTTTTATATTATATTCTATCTGCTATTTTTCTTGGAATGATATTTTGGTCCCAAACACAGCCTAGCAATCCTCAGTACTAAAGGCAGCTCCCATTGTTTGGTCATGCTATCCTGCTGTACGCTGTGCTTGCCTATTCACCGACAGTTGCTGTGGAGCAATATGCTCAAATTATACTGAAGGCATTCTGATTGGTCTGATACCTACATCTTACCTTGCTGCATCTTCATACAAAAAAAAAAAAAAGGACAAATCAAGTTTCTAGCGTTTGTTTTATCATTCATTTTGTCTGAGTTATTTATATCCCATTTTTCTTTCTCAAAAATCCAAAGCTTTCTGAACAAAATTAAAAACAAAAACATCATGAGCACATAAAAAAACCGCTTCTGTGCAGCTCTACACCTCTTAGCCGCTGGCTGTGGGGGCCAAAAAAGTTTTTCCCTTCTGCTTTCACTGTGCCTTTCCCCCAGACATTTTTCACTCCATCTGGAAAGCCATATGGGCCAACCTTCATAAGCCCAGTGGGAGCTGGATACAACTTCTCAGAAGATCCCAAGATCTTTGGTGAGTAGTTAGAGGACCATCTCACTGAATCCATAGACAAAAAAAAAAGACTCTGCCTTCAGCCAAGAAGGAGGACTAGAAGAGGTGCAAAACCAGTCTCTCCCCCCCCCCCTCCGCTCCCCAAAGACAGCTCTCTGGGGCCCAGGGCTTCTCTTCTTACCTGCCTTTGTGGGGTAGTCAGGACAGAACCCATAGACATCAACCTGACGGTTCAGGGGGCAGAACCTTTGACCCTTCAAAGTTCCCCAAGTAGGAGGGAAAGTCCTCTTCTGTCTGGAGCTGTTATAGCATTGGTATAGCATGGGGGCATGACTTGGATTGCCCCTGGCATGGATATGGCATAAGTGTGCTGTTGCTCTGTGTCACTCATGTCCCACTGAGATCTCTACCCAGTTTTAGGCATTGAACTAGCATAAAAATATCTGTGGAGGGATCTGGAGTGCTCTACCAATGTATTTTTAATGGTAGTCCACTAACATGACAGTGTTCCCCCCACATCTCCTTTAACTGTGTTTTCCCCTTTTTTTAGTAAAGGGTTGTGCCCTGAAAGTTGCAATGGTTGTCTCCTTCTCTTAGCTAAAACAATGGTGTACGGAAATGTGTGTGTTTTAGGATTCAATGTATAAATAAGTATAATTGTATAAAAGCCTTCTTTTGCTCATTTTCTATGACTTTCAAACTGTCTACCTTTGCAATGGATTCCAAAACTGTGCGCTGTTTTCACAGCATTATTCTGTCCATTCTTTGGGGCATCAGGTATGCCCTTTGACTTCTACATTGAGTCCAATAACCCCCCATGTTACTTTTAGTAAAGTGTGGGTTGATGTAGAGCACGTTCCCCACCCGCCCCCGTACTGAAGATTGCTAAGGGCGAAGCTGAATTTATTAGTGGCAAATAGGCTGTTGTCCATTAAGATTAATGGTATACCTCTGTACTTTAAAATTTTTGCTATATATATGGTATCAGTTTACTCTAATACATTGATGGAGCTACTTCAGAGTCTGTGCATTGTTTATCAGCCTTTTAACACATCAAACTTACAGTGCTGATGAAACTCCCAAACTGCACCTCCTGCAATATCATAAACAGGCACAGCATAATTTTGAGCATCAGTACTGTTGATAAAGGCAAGCAGGTTTTGATGAGCCAGATTCCCTTGGAAGCATCATGCGTGCTTCTTTAGTAAATCAAACTCAGGCAGCATAGGAACAAAGGACAGCAGAACTTGCCTCTCATCCCATCCTCATTTGCTAATGAGGTGTGTTTCCCTGCCTACAACTCCTGAACTCCTGAACAAAGGTCTTATTTTTCTAGGCATTTTGTGCTGAAACAAGCAATTTGAGTCAATATCATTTCGCCAAACCAGCAAGCTGTCTACCCACAGTGCCTCCATCTTATCAGGATTCATCTTTAGTTTACTGGCTCTTTCCCAGTCCACTACCATTAATTGTAGCCAATAAATATTGATAAGCATTCTGGCCTCCAAATCTTATTTTGCATGGTTCCCAGACTGAACTAGGTTCAACGTTCTCTCTTTCTCTCTCTCTCTCTCTCTCTCACACACACACACATATATATATGAATGAAAACAACCTGGGTTTTTGGCATCCTTTGGGCAAGCTGAATCTTGAAAACGTGAATCTGAGCTACATTTGAGTCTGCATTTAGCCAAGAGTTGCAATTTTATTATTTTACTGTAATAATAAGGCCCATGTAGATCAGGCTTGCCTTCAGTTCTTTATCTATCATTGATCGATCGATCTATCTATATTGTATGCATGTATGTATGTACCGGTATGTATATATGTGTGTATGTATGTATCTGTGTGAACTAAGATTGGGGTTTTATCAACTGCTCTTGTTCATTTACCAAGCATACTAGCTGTACAGATGTGCTGTATATAAGTGGAAAGATGGGGATATTTCTTTCCTCCAGTTGCCTGGGTTAGGCTATAGCCTTCATTATAAATGAGCAATCCTCTCCAAACAACAGGTGAGCACTTCCTGGTTCTTCTCACTGCCCATTTGTTTTTCACAGTATACAGCAATTTTTGGTACAGTGGTGCCCCGCAAGACGAATGCCTCGCAAGACGGAAAACCCGCTAGACGAAAGGGTTTTCCGTTTTGGAGGTGCTTCGCGAAACGAATTTCCTATGTGCTTGCTTCGCAAGACGAAAATGTCTTGCGAGTTCCTGCGGGGGTTTTTTCCTTCCCCCCCCCCCTTTTTCCCAAGCCGCTAAACCGCTTATCAGCTGATGGCTAAGCCGCTTAACAGCTGATGCTAAGCCGCTTATCAGCTGATCGTTAAGCCGCTTATCAGCTTATCGTTAAGCCGCTTATCAGCTGATCGTTAAGCCGCTTATCAGCTTATCGTTAAGCCGCTTATCAGCTGATCCACTAAGCCTGCTAAGCCGCTAATACTGTAGCACTAATCCGCTAATGGGCTTGCTTCGCAAGACGAAAAAACCCGCAAGACGAAGAGACTCGCGGAACGGATTCTTTTCGTCTTGCGAGGCACCACTGTATACAGAGCAACCTTTATTGATACACATGAAGTATTTGCACTATCTTCAGGTGCCACTGTAATCCTAGTAGCATTATGAAATATCTAATGAAGTGCAAGACATCAAACTCGAATAGGGACCCTGAAAACAACTCATCTTTCCTCTATTCTGTATGGTAGGGAGGGAAAAATAATTCGATTTCCATAGAAGGACGTTGGGTAACTGTCAGTCATCAGAATTGACTAAGGAAGAGAATGAGGTTGGGTTGCACCAGACTCATTATGCTGCTGCAGGTGAATGCAGAGTTCTTTCTCTTCATTTTGCTCAAATATAACTTTTGCCGAGGCTCCAATACTCTCCTCCCCAACTTTCAGAGAATCTGTTAGTTGCTCAAGCAGCCTTCTTGCACTTGTTTTGACCACACAGGCTGTCAGCACATGATCAAAGAGACATTACTCCTGAAACACTGATGATATTAGGCATTTCAGGCTTTGAAGCGAGTCTTCAGCCAGTTTTGTTTTGTGGTGTTATTATTATTACCATTATTTTATTAAATTAAATTTGTATACCACTCTTCATCTGAAGATCACAGAGCAGTTCACAACATTATTATTATTTTAAATAATTTTTATTAAATATTTTCTTGGTTTACAAAAGTACCTGCATCGTCTCTTTTTTCAGGTTGTAGAGTGTTTTCTACAGATCGGTTACATTTGATGTGAGACGTTAGTGCTGTATACAGAATAAGGTTGGGGAAGAAGAAAAAAGGGGAGAGACTACCAAGGAAATATAATAGACAAACAGAAAGAGAACCTACCCAAGTGACGCTGACATAAAACCCCCACATATACACTGAGTAAAAGAATATAACTTCACAACATTATTGAAATTTTAAGTTGTATGTTGACAAGAGACACTTAGACTTATATGAAGGGCATGGTGATTTTAAACTACCTGTTTTGTAAAGTATATTGCTGCTGATGATGTGCTGGTAAGACTGATAGGACGATTGTCATTTTTAAAAATGCAGCAATATTGGTTTCAGTGTCAGGGACAAGTGTCTGCTTCATCAGGTCAAAAGATCATGTGAAATGTTTACTACAGATATATTTCAAGAATAGGATTCATGGTCATGAATCGTATAAAAAAATTGGTACAGCCTGTGCCTTTGCACATAATAGTTGCTTGAAAACACTAAATCTAATTTATTTATGGACTGATCTAGATTCCACCCCCACCCCCAAAAAACCCCTGTGAGTAGTGTCTGTGATGATACAAATAAAGGTTATGACCTGTTTCAAATGGGTATGTGCTGAAGAATAAGTGAGAAATGCAAGTGGAATTCTAGGCCTGTGCTCCTGGCATATATATAGTTTCACTTTTCTGTTCCTTTGCTTCTTGAGCAAAAATGTGGCTGAAGCCTTCAAGGACCCACTGTATTATTTGGCCACGTGCAAAAACGGGCTTCTCATTTAATCAAAATATTGCACTCTATAGTGCTAGATCCACTTTACGTAAAATGGATACAGTACTTACATAATGTTCACAAAAATAGAATACACATTTTAGGGTCATTAAGCCTTAGAATTCAACTATGTTTGACATACTGTACAGCCTTAAGGCTTTGGTAATTTAGATAGACAGTATCTGTATAACATAGTTGTCAAAAACTGGTGTCACTCTTTTTCTGTAAATATACATAGCATGGACTGCAGAAGCCCTGCATTTCCATACGCACAAAAATATTAACACAAAAGGTTAAATAACTCGGTTTCTTTTTGGCTCACTCTAATACTTCCTTATTAATAACTCAGTCTGGTTCTTAGGTTCTCTGTTGTAGAAGGAAGGAAGTCTATCCTACAATGTGAGCTAAAAAGTGGCCTCCAACTGCTTAGTTTTTAATCAAGCTTGTGTTTGCACCGGGGCAGCTAAAGCAGCTTTTTAGGATTATTGCTGTACTATCAACATGTGAATGAGGGCTTTTTGAAGTATCATGGTTTCTGTCTACAGTAATCCTCAGTCTAGTGCTTTATTTTGAATTTGTAGCATGCATGCTCACACACATACAATGATTTGCTGCCAAGAAAGAGAGAGATGACAGTAAATTATCTATTAATGCGTCCATCAATATATTAGGTAATATCTGCTTTCTCGATATGAACTGTTACATACTTGTATGTTAAAAAAAAAAAGTGTTTCCAAACATGTTTATTAGCCTCTCATCCAAACTAAGCATTGTTCACATTCAAATTTTTCTTGGCATTTCTTGCAAAAGTAATTGATCACAAACCCATCAGTAATAATAGAGTGTTTGCTTCATACATATAAAGCAAGGGCGTCTTCCTCTTGGTGCAGGGTATTGCCATTATTTATCAGTGGGCTAGAACCAGTGGCATGTGAACTGCTTTCTTGCTTGCAGCTTTGAAATGTGAGCTTTCAAATTTGTAAGCTTTAAGAAAATGATTCTAATAAAAGTTGTTTGATATCAGTCATGGTGATGGATGTTCATCTGCCACCACAGTAATGGAGGGTGACATGTTGGTTTATTTGTTTCATCATGAATAGGACAGAGGACTTATCCCCACCTTTGTTTGCCCTGCCGCTTTCCCCGATCTTTAGTGCTGAATCAGAACAAAGGCAATTGGATTTCCTGTGGATTGCTGTTTGTTCCGATTCAGCACTAGAGAGCGGGTTTTCCAAGGGAAAGTGGCAAGGCAAAGGCAAAACCACTTGAACCCATGCCCAGAAAGCACAAAAGCGGAAGTGTGGACGAGCCCTGAGACAAAACATAAGGCTTAATTTTCACAGGTTGCAAGGTTGAATCTCTGCTTTTGTTGATCTTGGGTGTGGGACGGGCATGAAGATGGGTGATATTTACCCACCTTGTTTACCCAAAAGGCCATACATTAAGGAGTGAATTGTTTACATTTGTACTTGAATAAAATACACATAATGTTTTTCCCTGAATAAAATACACACAAGGTTTGCCTCTTTGGACGAAACATATTTGGCATCTTCACGTAATAAATTACTAATTTTACTTCGCTTGCTTGCTTGTTTTACTGGCCTTTTGGTGTGTCTGATCTTGTAGAATGATGGAAAAACTTGAGAACAATACAGGTTAATTAAAGAAAGCCATCCAGTTGCCAAAGCCAGCTGCCTCCAACCTGGTGCCCTCCAGGTGTTTTGGACTACAGCTCCCATCAATCCCAGCTAGTCTGGCCTTAGTATAAAACATCTGGAGGGCAGCTTCCCATGCAACTTGCAACACAACAGTTTTGCACCCCCCGTTTTGGTGATACAGGCCAGTAGAAATGGGGAATGGGAAACGTCAACCACTGAAGGATACTGTAAACCTAGTAACTAAGTTGCGTACATAGATTGTCCAAGAAATGCGTCTAAAGACGGTGTAGTGAGAATGCTCCCCCCCCCCAACATGGCATTTAATATCCAGATAAGGGAAGGCATGCAAAATCTTTCCTAACCTATTCCTTCTGAAAACATCCAACATTTTGTGCCCTTAACAAGTGAAGTAAAAACCATGTTTTACCTTTCTTTGGGAAATTTACCTTGGTTTTTGTTTTTTTTTTGTCCTCACCACTATCTTTTGTGCATCTTCATACAATGAGATTAATTGGAGTCTACAGAGACTTTCCTCTTGTGTGCCGTGGGAGGGTGATAGAATTTGCCATCCATAGTCATTGATTGATTGATTGATTGATTGATTGATTGAAGGAATGAATATGGCAGGTGTTTCTGTTTAGGAGATCCGTATTTTGCTGTGGAAGGTTGGTCTGTGCTGTATTAATGCTGCTATCATTTTATTAGCACCAGGCAAAGCCTGTATTTAAATGTAAAACATTTATTTAAAGTGACCTATGTAATGTTTTCTTTTAGAGTTTTATGCCCATTGTATGGGTGTTTCAATCTTATAAACGTATACCTGATTTTCCTTGATACCATACACATCATCCTACATGTGTAGGACTTAGGGGCCAATGTACAATTTACAGCTGCTCTGTGTTCTGGCCAATAAAATTATGGAACAGTAGATTGCCCCAATTGCATGAAGAGTTTCCATTCCATTTGCAATCACCACCAGAATAGCCATAACATGTAAATCTGCCAAACAGGTAAAAGAAGAAGAAGCCTAAAATGTGTTTCTCTTTAGATGTGAAATGAATAACTGTGAGGTCTGCAAGGAGGATATGCTGTTCTCCACCACTCCTAGCTAAGGATAATTTAATCTAGGTTTGGGTGTGGAAAGAAATAAAAGACTGAAACAGCAACTTCAGCCTGCGAGTGAGATAGGCTGTGAGGTACAGATTTTGGCTCTGTAAGGTCTCAAAAAGTGCCTTTTTGGTGTGAGGGAAAGAGACTTCCTTTCTCTGGCAATCTGATATGCATCAGTGGCAGGAGAACACTGCCATTACTTGGGAAATGATCCCACTACAAAACAACAGCATCCAGTAGGAATTCTGCAACAAACTCGCGCTGATATCAGTAATGGAAAATACTCAACTCAAAATAAAATATTTGCCACATGATGAGCTATTTTACTGTGACAATAGTGTCATGACCTTGCAGTTGCTGGCAAGACTGTTTTGAGTACAAATGTACAGGAGCAAGAAGTCTTAGGACCTCTTTCTTGTGTCAAATAGGTTTCTGGGGGGGATTTTTTTGGGGGGAATGAATGAATTCCCATGCCCCAAAAATAACCCAGAGGTGCATTTTAAATAAAAGCACATATTCTACTCATGTAAAAACACGCTGATTCCTGGACCATCTGCAGGCTGGATTTAGAAGGTGATTGGGCTGGATCTGGCCCCCGGGCCTTAGTTTGCCTACCCATGCCATAGCAGAACATGGAAGCACAAGATCTAGTTATCCCCCGCTTTAAGAAACAGGTATAACATTTTAGCACATAAAGGAGGTAGCTAACACCCAACCTGTTATACTAGCATGGATTATTCATCAGTATTAATTAGCAGCGGCAATGCAGAAATGCAGAAGAGAAGACTGCAAGTTCTTGAAGATGTACAATATATATTAAAAACTAATTTTAAAATATAAACGAAATAAATACATGAACAACAGTATTACAAAACTAATGTCTTTGGTTGTTTCACATACACCTTCCCTGCTCTAACCAAGTTGTATCATTGCAGCTGGACAGGAGTGAATTGTGTCATGTGACACTGATTGCTTTCTTCAGCTTGAGATGGTTGTTTCTGATGCCTTAAGAAATAGGTGTTGTCATCTACAACCTACAGCAAATACTATCAGGGCTGGGGAATGTTCTCGTTTCTGTTCAAACAACTGCTGAAGCATTTCATGTTAGCATTTAGAAAGAAGTCATCATTATCCTTGGGAGACTAATCAGTTTCATGTATATTTCACAGCATGAAGTCCTATTTGCACTATCATTATCCTGAGATAGTAACTCCTGAGCTCAGGACATTCTAAGATTTGTTCACATGCTCATATGAAGGGAAAAGAAAGCTGAATGTTTATTTCTATTAGGTGATGGTTTACTATTTCAATGAGAGAAACAAAGACCTTAAAATGACCCAAGATTTAAATCAGGCATAGGCAAACTCGGCCCTCCAGATGTTTTGGGACTACAACCCCCATCATCCCTGACCACTGGTCCTGTTAGCTAGGGATGATGGGAGTTGTAATTCCAAAACATCTGGAGGGCCGAGTTTGCCCATGCCTAATTTAAAAGGCCTTGAATCAAGCTTGTGTTGTTTGGGTCATCAGTGGACTGCTAGTAAGCTGGTACACAGCTGCTGGGTATTAGAGGTCTAGATTGGCTGCAAAATGAATGGATGAGTACAATACCACAAATATGTGTTGCATTTTAATTGGGTGGCACTGCTAACTTCATAAACTATCCCCATAACTTTAAGATGGTGATGATTTAAGCCAGTGTAAATCAACCTGCTAACTCCTTTAGTCGTGTGAGTCAAAACCAAGAGGTAAGCTGACAGAGTCCACTCCAATAAAAACACTGGGATGGGACTCCATCAGCAGTAGGCAGTGAGACTGGAAACCAAGATGGCAGTAGATGTATTCATCCTCTGGATTCAGCCCATTAAGTCAACAGAGGAACCCTGATGTTTTTCCTTGAACGGTGGACCTCCTGCAAAAAGTTAGTCATCTCTGCAGATAAGATTGGGAACAACTTTTTAAAAATCCAGCTCACATCTATCTTCAGAAGTTTGGAACATGCTCCTATCTTCTTCATAATGACCATATCTCTCCCAACCACTTTCCTTGACTTCTTAGTGCATATTTTCTAATCTTATGAAGGGACTACAAGATTGGAAAGCATGCCAAGTTCAGTAATTAAGGCATTTAACAGTCACTAGGTACCATCCCATTTATGGCTCTCATTCTGGGACATGCTGAATATTTTAGTGACCTTGAAAAATCAAGCCCAGAGTCCTTAGTCTTAAAAAAGAAATAATCACATTAGGCAACCAGTTAATTAGATCTCACTTAATTAGCAGACATACTCCTAATAATTTTTTGTACTTCTAATTAGCTTCTACTGGCTAAGTCTCATTTAATATCTTATTCCAGTTTAATTAGAATTTTTCCATAAATGGGATTGATTTGGTGCTTACTAGGAAAGTTAAGATAATACCTTGCCATAATATTGTCAGTTATGTAACTTTATTCTGCTAGTTTAATATTTTTTTCAGTGTTAGCTGCTCTGAATCTTAAAGTTGGAGTGGGTTCAGAATCAGAATATTTTGGATTGTGTTCAGCTAACTTTAACTCAGAATAGATCCATTGAAATTAATGGACTTAACTTAGTCATATTCATTAATTTTAATTGGCATACTCCATGTAAAACTTTGCTGAATACCTCCAATTCAAAAGAGATTATTATTGTTGATGCTTAAGTAACAGTAATTTAAACAAGACTTCAGCAAAGAAGAAATGAATGTTTTGTGTATGGTATACAAGATGTGAATCAGAAAGTCTAAAACATGATATTAATATAAGTGAATGCCAGCTGCTGGAGAATGTAACAAGTGCAACAAAACAGCAGCATAAACATACTGTTTGCAAGCCCTCTTGATTTTAATTGTATTCTCCAGCAAGAACACACTTGCTTCTTAGCAGATTTTGTCTTACTATAAAAAATAATAATGTGGGAACAAGCTGACTAAAATTGGTCATTTCTTAAATTCTATTTAAAAGGCTTAAGCAGAAGCCTATGGAATAAACAAAAGTTTCAGAAACTTGGCCAGCTCATTTTCTGTGTTATTAAATGTCCTTTAAAAATGAATGGAATAAAAACTGTGCAGACATGCATAATGCATAGTAAACCCCGCAGTTAACTGGAGCTGACACTGAAAAGGCTTTGGCTATAAGAGTCTGTCTATGTTATTGTTTTTATTGTGCAGTAATTGTGTCATTCCTACTCAATTACTGTGGGCGTTCTAGCCATCTCTCTGCCTGCTAGTACATCAGCTTCAGGGCAATGACATTTTTCCAGCACTCAGGCAGCAGCCTATCCCACACCCACCCAGGTACTCTTGCCTACTACCATAAGCAAGTAATAAGTGACATTACTCCAGCTTCCACCATCACCACATGCAGCGTCGTATTGCCAATTCATGAACCTTTTTGATTTTTTATTTAATTTTTCCTGTTCAGTTAGTTGGCGGCTGCCTGCTTCCCCATATCCCAAGCACACATCTCAACTTTAGATAAGCACCCTAAACAATTATCCTACTGCTGCAATGCTATACAGTTATACAAGTACCAAAAAATGCAAGGACCATTGGAGGAGAGAGACTGTAGGCAAGCGTTTATATGCTAATGCTAGAAACCTCTGAGCCTGATGGGTGAATTGGAGCACTTGGGTCTTCGAGGATGGCATTGTCCTATAGCAGGCACAAAGAAAATCTGGTGGGATGGAGATACCCAATGGGACACAATTTTCCTTGGATAAAAACTCTATAGGAAGGGCAGAAGTGGTGTCTGTCAAGAGTTGTTCAGCGGAATCCCTGATCTGGACCTTGTGTAGAAATAAATAAGCTTTCCATCCCCAAGAAGGAGTTTCAAAGCTTTACTGCCGAACAGTCTTATATACTAACTACAAAGGATAAGTGTTATAAGTGTTACAAAGAAACAAAGTTAACATATTGCTTTCAAGTCGCAGGCAGTGTGGTTCAGTCCTTTATGCAGTACAGTAAACTTTCCTCTCTCTGGTCCCAGAGAGAGATCCTAAGCTTGTTCATCATTGCAGAGCTTAGCTTCATCTGCCACTGCTGCTGCTGGCCATCACTGACTTTTCAAGTTTCCTCTTCTGCTTTGAAAGATGTGCAGCTGGGCTTCTGGAGATGAGTCATCAGGTAGCCTAAGCCCGTGAAATGGAAAAACACCAGCTTTTTGCTTTCACCTAAAGTAAAACCTCTCACTTAATGTAAACCTCTGTCTTCCAAATGCTAACCTCTACAGATGTTTTAACCTCAGCATGTACAAACATTTTATGCACATTAAACTTTTAGCTTTAACAGTGTCACTCTGCAGGTCAAAGCGAGCATTGAGTCCAACAAGCTAGAAATCCCAGAAGGGTAGACTCCCCCACAGAATTATTGTGGGTGATAATATTGGCCCCCAAGTGTTATTTAGTCCTAGGGATGTCCTATTGTCCCCCTGATCAAAATGTTCAAGGAGATCATGAGATGATGAATGAAACCAAGGAAACATTCAAAAGAAGAGATGTTGTCGTGGTAGCCAAATTTTTTTTGAAGAAGTCTCTTAAGATTAATAAGGAACCAATTCAATTCAAACAACAACTAGTTCTCCTTTACTGATTTTTTAAAATTATTGGCCGCATGCCTCTCAGTTGTACAAAAATAGAAAACTTTTTCTGACCTCCATGTTTCTTCTTGGTTGTATAATGTTTGGAATATTGCTCTTCTAGAAAAAATAACATGACATGTGGGAGCCTCATGCAAATCCAGATTCTTATTTTTCTTTCTTTCTAAATATATTAAAAATAGATTTTAATATTATACAATACAGTCTCAACAAAGAAAAGAACATAGCATTAAGATTATGGTGTCATTCTGCATGGTCTTAAAACATTGGCAGTCTGTATAGGTCCTCCACAAACAGGTTTGTGAGGTTGTTGGAAGAGCTTTACTTTCCCCCCCTTTACATATGAAAAGAAGGGACACCAGGTTCACAAATGTATTTTCCTTTATAACCCCATTTGAAACTCTCCTAAGGCCAGTTAGTCATTCTGAACTAGCTATATCCCAAATATTATTGAACCATGTCTCAAGAGTTAACTCCACCTGGGATTTCCAGTGATACACTATCATCACTAGACGTGTGGCTACCAGTAGGAAAACAAGTAAATCTTTGTGCTGGGTAGTATGGTTGGAATCTGGGTTTAGTTAAAGCAGGGCTAAGGCTGGGTTTGGCAAGAGAGTTTATTTAACCATCTTTGCGATAATATCAAAGACCCTGGTCCAAAATATATACCGTAAATAATTTTGCATTCCCACTAAGCATGAAAATACGTTCCAAGGTTCCCATAGCCTCTCCAACAAAGGGTGTGTATGTGTAGGGATTTATTGATTTGGGCTAGATGCACCAGAGTCCAATACCACCTAAGAATGACCTTCAGATAAGCTTCTTGAAGGTGAGATGAGATAGTTCTTAAGGGTGGTGTCCATTCCCCATATAGTGTTCTACAAGCATACTATAAATCAATGAAACCATGCCTTTCATATCACAATGGGGTTCAACACACCTTGATTCAAATATTGCAAGGAAACGAAATCCTTCCCCTCTTTCTCTTACATGTTTTGCAAAGGAGCAGCACTGGAAAAGTTGAAGCCAATTAGGGTGCAGATCTTTTTGCCTTCCCTTTAGCCTTTCTTTTGTTATTGCTTTGCCTTTGTATATTAAGTCTCAAATTCTATACACTCCCCATTTTCCCATTCTTTATATTGCCAATATTGTATCTGCCACAAACAAGGATAAAACTTGAAAGTCTTAATACCACTTCATTCACTTGCCCAAGCAAGGAAAAGCCCGTCATCCCTGACTGTTAGCTATGCAGCCTAAGGTCCACAAGTTCCCATCCCTTATTTAGAATAAGAATAAGTAATGAGGGGGGTATCATTTGTTTATAAGATTAATATGCTATGCTATATTATAGTTCATGTTTCAATATTTTCCGAAATTTAAATTTGGCAGCCACTTAGTCATACTGGTTTACCATACACCTGCATATAAGCACGCCTATAAACTTGCTGAACCTCTTAATGAGGGTGAAAGAGGAGAGCGCAAAATATGGTCTGAAGCTCAACATAAAAAACAACCTAAGATCATGGCCACTGGTCCCATCACCTCCTGGCAAATAGAAGGGGAAGAAATGGAGGCTGTGAGAGATTTTACTTTCTTGGGCTCCATGATCACTACATATGGTGACCGCAGTCACGAAATTAAAAGACGCCTGCTTCTTGGGAGAAAAGCGATGACAAACCTAGACTGCATCTTAAAAAGCAGAGACATCACCTTGCTGACAAAGGTCCGTATAGTTAAAGCTATGGTTTTCCCAGTAGTGATGTATGGAAGTGAGAGCTGATCACCAAAGAATTGATGCTTTTGAATTATGGTGCTGGAGGAGACTCTTGAGAGTTCCATGGACTGCAAGAAGATCAAACCTATCCATTCTTAAGAAAATCAGCCCTGAGTGCTCACTGGAAGGACAGATCGTGAAGCTGAGGCTCCAATACTTTGGCCACCTCATGAGAAGAGAAGACTCCCTGGAAAAGACCCTGATGTTGAGAAAGATTGAGGGCACAAGGAGAAGGGGATGACAGAGGACGAGATGGTTGGACAGTGTTCTCGAAGCCACCAACATGAGTGTGACCAAGCTGTGGGAGGCAGTGGAAGACAGGAGTGCCTGGCGTGCTCTGGTCCATGAGGTCACGAAGAGTCGGACATGACTAAACGACTAAACAACAACAAATAACAAATAAACTTGCTGTCATTTAGACAAATACTTGGTCAGTATTTTTCTACTCTGTGTCTTTATCCATGGATAGAGAAATCAAAAGGAAGAAATCCAAGAGGATGGGCTGGATGTTTAGAACATAGCAGATGCTTAAATGAGATTCATGCCAGTTGCTTGGATGAGTCCAAAGTAAGCAGCTTGTGCTGTGGAGCCAGATTGCACGACATTGTTTATGTTGAAGCTGTAGCAACTAAGGCCAGAGCGGTTCTGGAGCACTGCTGTCAGTTTCAGTGCTTCACTGACAGGAGACCAAAGGAAGTGGCTTGACAACTGGAGTCTTAGTCATAAAAAGATACGGTGCTCGGGCTAGATTTTTAAATGTGAACAGCATAGCAAACGGAACTCGAAATGCGATAGAAACCTTCCTCCCCACACCAGAATCTTAAACGAGATGTCTCACCATTTTTTCTTTCAAAGGGGGAGGAAAAAAAACTTAAAAGTTGCTTGGCACACAGTGTGAACTATTAGAGTCTAAAAATCTCGCAGCATAGGAATAAAGTGCTTATGAGAGTAAAGCCTTCAAATAATGTAAAGGCTTGACTGACTCACACAAAACTTCAGCATTTAAGCCTTGATCCTAAATGTATTTATGTGGATCAAAACAGCTTCTCTTTCCCCATTCCTTGCGGCCCGGGAGTAGGGGGGCGGGGAATGCTTCATGAAATGTAAATTAAAACCTAATACTGGCGTAGTCAATTTGACTCCAGGCACAGCTGCCCAGAACAATAATAACTAAAAGGACAAACTATAGGGAGTAGATAAATGGGAAGATACCAGTACAAGAGGAATTCCCCAGCCTTCCATTCTGCATACTGTCTGTTGTGCTGGGATTTAGGCATGGCTAAAGAGGAAGAAGGGGAGAATTGTGGTGGTACAAATAGAAGGAACTGAAATTGAGCTCAATCTCAATCCTTTTTCATGTGTACCCACCTATCAACACCCGTAATGTAGGTGTAGCACACACTACATCTATAGTGACTACATGTAATTTGCCATCTAACATTCTTTTGAATGAAAAGCCACCAAGTGACAAAAGCCACCATCGAAGAGGATTGACAACAACACTACATTGCGATGGATGGAGAAGAGGGCAAGGTTTTAAAATACAACAAATATATCAAATTGTGCTTTGGGTGGTCTAATTCCCCAGCAAATGAAAGCATCTGCCTCGTTTGTATGATTAAAATAGCGGCATTTGTTATGGTTTGTTAATCTAGCTTTCAAATGTAAGCATGGGCATTTTAATTAGCTGTATACTGTTTGTGTGTTAACTCATTTCGCATTCGTTTCATGCAAGTCTAATTTATCATATGTGTGTTCATATTCTGCATACATAGGCACCGAAAGATAATAATTAGGAACATCTGTTAACATTTACCACAAGCAGATGTTAAACAAATTACATTGTTTATATACTCAGCATCAATTCGGAATAAGGCCTATAAGTATTCCTCAGTGTTCAATGAATTACATGTTATTCACTAGTACAGTTGTACTCTTTCTTTTTTAAAAGATATATATAATTACTTACAAAACACTTAATATGCTGTTATGATAAAAATGAAAACAGCAAGAGTTTCAGTTGAAATTTCCACATTCTTGAGCCTTCTATAATTAAAAATTAGGTGCAAACTTGGATTATGCTCCTCGACTGCAATCATGAGTTCATAGAAAGACAGAGAGATGATTTAGCAGTCTACCTCTTCCAAGGCTCCAGGTACAGCCCAGCTCCCAGACTTCACAGCAGGGAATTGAGGTTGACCAGGCTGGTCAGTTGTCCTATGTGTAGTGTGAAAAGCACCCCTGCTTGTGGGAAATTTATTGCAATGGTTCATTCAGTGCAGTGGTGGTATGTAGAGGTGGAGATGGTACCACTTGGCTCCTATGGGGGGCACTCTGCAACCTGAAACTCTTCACATAGGATTGCAGCAGGATTATTATTATTAATACTTATTAACCCCTCTTTGCCATGAGATCCCAAGGCACTCTCTTCAACTGCCAATGCCCAAACTTCTGAGGGCAGTGGAACAGCCGAGAGGACCTTCTTTGCTAATCTAAACACCCATCAGGGTCTTGTAGGGAAGGAGACAGTCTCTTTGGGGCCTAAGTCATTTAGGACTTCAAATACTAATGTGAGCACCTTGAAAGGCCCTGGAGATGAACTGGCAACCAATGCAACTGTTTTAAAACAGGTTATATGAATCTAAATGGACTGCTAGCTAGTGTTCTGGCCACTGCAGTTTGAAGTTTCCAAGTCGACTGCGAGGGCAGCCCCATTTGACCATTTTGATACAGGGTTTTTCCCCTGAAACTGCAGCATTCAAAGATTGGCTGAGAAATGTCTGTCTTCTTTTGAAGTTTATTTGGATGGCAGTGGAAAGCTTGAAAAAAATATGGTTTGAGTTTACTTCAAAGATGAGATGACAGCTTCAAGGAATCCTTTCCCCCTGCCTCCTCTTGCTAAAGCAAAGCAAGGCCCTCATCTGGCCACTGCTACTTCAGGTTCAGTCACAACTGTCTTTGAACATTTTGTTCCTTTCTTTAAAGTGGTTACAATGATTCCAAATAATCTATCCCCTCGAGAGTGTTAGCTTAAAAAGGAAATAAACTTTGTGCTGCATAAAGCAATTTCAGTGCTTTGCTGAGCCTAAGGTTATTTGTCTTTTGAATGGTAGTTTTCTTGGGTATTTAGCTTTCTGGTCCTTTTTTTAAAAGAGCTGTCGTCAACAGTCTCAATCTACTAGTTGTGTCTTTCTCCTGATGTTTTCAACCTGGAATGGCTGGATCCTGAAAAATGCCACCTACACATCTCAACTCCTTTAGGTTGCATTGCGATACAGAGTCTTTAAATGCAATATTCGAGTACCTTTGCTATATCTTTGTGTATCTGTTTTATGTGGGAATATTGCTTGTGCAAAGCTTCCTGCAGCAAACATGTAAAGGATAAATGACAGAGGTGCATCTTTAAATGCTCTGTGATTAGTTGAGAGCAGACCATTCTACTCTTCATTGGCTAGCCTTTGCTTGCCACTTCCAGTACAGTATCATGCCCCCTTTTGCTATACACTTCGGTGTGTAAGAGAAAGAAAGAGGAAAGGAAATGGACATATTCCTTCAGTCACTGAGTTTGCGGTCATGTGCACAATTATCTGGAGGTAAGCTCTATCAACTGTAGTAGATCTTTCATCTGAGTAAACATGTATACGAATGCACTATGAATCTTTTGCGATTCATTTGGACCATTTTAATCAGGAAGGGAATTTTGGTGTCCTATCGCTATATTCATAGAGGTAGTGGCATCGCTATATTCATAGAGGTAGTGGCTAGGGTGCTGGACTCAGACTAGGACTGCAATCTTGCATCAATTACCAGGGAGTAAGCCCCATTGAACTCATTGGGACTGACTTCTGAGTAGACATGTAAAGCATTGTGCTGTGAGAATGAAGAGACTTCTTTTTTCATTTCTTGTTTATTTTAAAATATTTATACTGCTTCCCCAGGCAAAGGGCATCCAAAACAACCTACAACAATAAAAGCTGCAATGATTTAGTGGGGGGAGAGAATCTGTACTGCGTAAGACCTAAGAAATTTCCCCATAGGAATCAATGGAAATCATTTACTTGTTATGTGACTGCTTGCCTAACAGATGATTTCCTGAGTACACAATGTGTTCAGATCATGAGATCTGTGTGTATTGTCTTCCGTGTGATATCTTCTGAGCTCCAGGTGTATGACCTTAATTTCCTAAGTTGAAGGCCACTGACATTGCCTGGCATCAACTAAGGAAGGGACATCTATGTATTTATTCCATAAATAAATCCATTGCTCAGGAATTTTCACATCAATTTACAATTTTGTAAATTGTATAAAGAAACTGTACTTTTAAAATAATAGAAACTGTATTATAAGTAAATAAATTTCTAAAATTCTTTACTTTTAAGCCTACCTTAAGAACATTCCTTTGAACATGGATTTTTTTTTTTGTATTTGTTTCCAATAGCTTTTCACAAAACATTTTACACAGCAATCAATAAACATAAAGAACAACTTATTTAGAATGCCTGCTGAAATTGAAAGGATTATTTTTAGATTATTCAGTCATTAGAACTGCGCTGGAAGCCCCAATAAGCCAAATTATTGATTAGAAATAGTAAGCATTTTAAAAAAAATTATGACCAATTTACATTTTCTCACTAAAGCAATATTCCAGAATGCAACTTATAACTGCAGGAATAGCTCCTTCAATGGACAAGCTTTTATATCATTTGGGCAACAGGAGACTGTGGCACAACAAAAACAATCTCATGTTATTGCTCTGTCCCTTCTCTTTCCATGCCTGAAAGCCTAGTACTTTGTGGTTAGTTTTTCTTCCCATGCCAAAATGAAGATATTGTGCCTTTTGTTGCTATGCCAACCAACCTTCTATTGCGTGCAGTATCTCTTAACACTGGTTGATATGGCAACCTTTCTCATTACACTTATACCCACCAAAGAGGTTGTTGGCATACTTATTCACACCAAAAGGCATGCACTTTGGGAGGCTGCTTTCATTGTGCTAGAGACCTGCAAAAATGTTGGCGTGCCACTTGGCCTTCATTTGGAGCCAACACATTTTCCAACACTAGCTAAAAATATGCTCTGAGGTAGGTAAAACAAGTCAAAATTAACTGTCCTGCTCCTTTACTTAAAGAAGCACAACAGAGATAAGTAATTGATTTGGCACTGACCTATTACTATTCATAAAGGTAAAGGTAAAGGGAGCCCTGACCATTAGGTCCAGTCGTGGCCGACTCTGGGGTTGTGGCGCTCATCTCGCTTTATTGGCCGAGGGAGCCGGCGTACAGCTTCCGGGTCATGTGGCCAGCATGACTAAGCCGCTTCTGGCGAACCAGAGCAGCGCACAGAAATGCCATTTACCTTCCCGCTGAAGTGGTACCTATTTATCTACTTGCTTTGATGTGCTTTCAAACTGCTAGGTTGGCAGGAGCAGGGACTAAGCAACGGGAGCTCATCCTGTTGCGGGGATTCGAACCGCCGACCTTCCGATCGGCAAGTCCTAGGCTCTGCGGTTTAACCCACAGCACCACCAGCGTTACTATTCATAAGAAGCCCTTAACTGTTATAAACTTTCTTTTCTTAAAGGACCTGCAAACAGAGAGAGAGAGAGAGAGAGAGAGAGCGCCTCCTGCCCACTATATAGGTAGCAAGGCAATAATCTGGGAAACTTTGATGGTCATGTTTTGCAACACAGAGATTTTCAAAGTCTCGGGATAAAAAAGCTGATGGGAACATTTCCTCTTTAAAAAGGTCTATTCAGTTCAAGAAAGTTGAAAGGAAATATCCTTGTTCCAAAGAGAACAAACCTTGTTTCCACTCGTGTTTATGTATAAGATATCCTGTTACATATGAATAAATGCACAAGCACCTTCAGAATAGAAACACAAACCAAACTTTATTTAATAAACTTAACACTGTAACTCCCTGTTCTCTCCCCCTCCCAACTTCTTTTAAGAACTTTTCTTTGTGAAGTGAGCTGCAAAATAATAAAAAAACAGAATATTGGGGCCATCTGTTCTTCCTCATCTAAATAAATGTAATTTTATTCCAAATTGGAAATTGCTTTAATAAGTTGATAGGAGCCCCTTTCCAGTTTTTACAATGCTGATTGTAAAATTATTGAGATTGTAGAATTTTTTATTTTTCTATAATGGGAGAGCCATGTTTTCTCCACCAGCTTTGTTATATAATTCTATTACACTGCGATAAATGATAAAACAAATATTTTATGGGTGGCATTGTGTGTGAAAAATACAGTGTGGCAAAGTTTGGAGAGGTAATCACAAGTGTTTCAGTATTTTATGTATTTAAATATTTGTTCACAGAGTTGTATGGTTTTGAAGGCTACTAGTTTATGAAGTCAGCATGAAAGCAGCTTCATCTTCAGTTACTGAGCAGGAAGCTCTTCTCTTCTCTTTCTCCAAAATGGGAATATGATGGAACTTTTGGGAGAGTACTAGATAGCTGTGGCGTGCCTTTCCTGCTATTTATTCTTTTTCCCAGAGACACAGAGTTCTTTTAGACTGCTTCTAGTTTAATCAAATTACTAATATTGCACTATAATGTGGTTTTGGTGCTACACATATACCTGTGGGTTTTAGTAATCTAGTTTTTGGTTCCAAATTACTTATTAGAGGCCAATAAAAATACTTTGCAATTTTATTACTACTAAAACCAAGCTTTAATTAAGCTATAACTGGTAGAGAATGCATTTGTTCCTATCCTTTACATCAGAAATTGCAGAAAACACCAGGGGGTATATTGTCCTTCTGACAATGCACTAATAGAAATTGTTCATGAGCACTGAGAACGGAATATAACTGCTATTTCTCTGAACAGTAGTGACAATCATTCTCCACCAAAGATAGTTTTTCGTCTTGCAGTATTGTATCGTATCCCCTGAGAAATTCATGTCTGATTTGGGATTCTGAAAAATTCAGATGGATGCCCAATTCTAGTGCAGCTTCTTTCCCATGCTTCCTTCCATACAAGTAATTCCAAAAGTGTTCCCGTAGAGGCAAATGTTACACCACACAAGGCAGCAGCCCTCACAAAAAAAATATTAGCGATTTATCAGTGGACATTTGAGGAAGAAAATAAAAAGTTGAAACTTTCCCTACACGTTTTTTTTTTTTTTAAAGCAATGACCCAGTGACATTTTAATTACACAGAATCGCACGGTGCTATGCAACAGGACTCAAATGTTGAACACAAGCTAGGCTTAGAATGAAGTGTATCAGACAAAGAAAATGTACAAACTTGATTTCAGAAGTGTGATATATATGACTTAAGTTTCTTCTCTTCTCTCCACCAGGACTACACACTAACTATGTATTTTCAACAATACTGGAGAGATAAAAGACTAGCCTATGCTGGGATTCCTCTCAACCTTACGCTTGATAACCGAGTAGCGGATCAACTATGGGTGCCTGATACTTACTTCCTAAACGACAAGAAATCATTTGTGCACGGTGTTACTGTTAAGAATCGAATGATTCGCCTTCATCCAGATGGTACAGTGTTGTATGGCCTCAGGTATGTAGCAGCGTGATCAAGATTTTTCCAGTATTGGTTTTGTGCTGTTGACCTTTGTTCCCTTGGTGTTAAGTTATCATAGACCCTCTGCCACCTATCATGCGTCCTCTAGCATTTCTCTAAAAGATTCCCCCAGAGAATAAATGACATTGCTAATACAGTGGTACCTTGTCACTCGAACGGCTTGGCTCCTGAACAAATCGACTCCCGATGCAGCTTCCAATTGAGTGCAGGAAGCTCCTGCAGCCAATCAGAAGCTGCACCTTGGTTTTCAAACAGTTTCAGGAGTCAAACGGACTCCCGGAACAGATTAAGTTCGAGAACCAAGGTACTTGGTGCCAGGTACTTTTGCCAGGTTTTCTTTGCTTCAAAATTTAAGCTATCAACTCATATCCAAGTATCTATCAAACATTCGTTTAAAAGCATGTGGTCTGTTGAGACTTGCACTCCAAGGTCTAGTCATGTGTGAAACTTAACTCCTCATCCTTCCTGCTCTTTTACCTCCCAACCCAACAGAGCATACATTCCCTCCTATCTCTGGGGTTCTACATGGAAGTTCCCTCAGACAAACATGCCTTTCTGGTACCTTAATGCCATTGTGTTAGTGGGACAATGAAAAGTGTGTAATATATTTAATGTGGAATATCCAAAGCACTGATAATGAATCACAAGGTAAAGTGAAACTCCTATTGAAGTCACCATGTGGGAGGCTGCTAGTTAGGGCTGCTATCTCATGAATCAGTTCAGTCATATAGAGAGTCTCCATATCAGTGCCAGCAGGGGAGCTTTCCGTTGATCACACTGATTCATATGATAAGCAGCAGTGCCCAGGGAAGCACATGCCTGTAGCTTGTGAGTATGGTGGAAATAACTCAAACTGGGCACCAGTGTTGGGTGAAATCAGGGCACAATTTTATTGACTAAGCAGCATGTCAGAATCTGCCCTTATTCACCTCCCAAGTCAGATCAGAGTTGTTTGTACTAAGGGTTCATTGATTCAGTTCACATCAAATGCTTCATTTTCAAAACATTTTTACACTCCACACTCTCCCAGAAACCCCTGGACAGATTGAATCCATGCTGGAGGGTCTCCTCTGTAAACTTCGCTCACTTTGGCCAAAGAGGATGGAAATTACACAGGGAAACACAGAGCTTCATTGTGTACAGAGTGGCTCAGAATTCAAAACACAGATCCAAGTGGACAGAGCACAGAGCAACTCAGAAACACATTGGAATTTGTTTTTAAAGTCACAGATACTGATGCAAGGGGTGGGGTATGCACACCTTTATTTGAGATTATGAGGCCTAACAGCTCCCCAGCCTTGAAGCAATAAAATCTACCACTTCCCTAACATTGAAAGAGGAAGCTGTACAGTTCCTGAGCTTGCCCCCCAAAAGATGCAAACCCTGAATTAGTCCAAAAGCATCAAGGCTGAGAAACTACCCAGTCTCAGAAATAAAAAGCTGTATTTCTTGCTATGGTCTTGTTTGTGAAAGGAGCAAGATATATGAAAAACACATTCCGTTTTAGCGAAAGCAGGATTCGTTATGTTTTCATTCCTGCTCATTTCCCAGAAAAATATGAGCAACCCAGAGCCTCTCTACTACTGCCTCAGTAGCCAGTGCTATAATACCACGGTGTTGCATGCCACCCCATTATCCAAGCGCTGCAAGATTCCAGGGGTTCCAGGTTCTTACCCAGGATTTGTGTTTCCTTTTGGCAATGAGGTACAGCAGAAACTGTGGTGTCTTTAAGAGCTTATGCTGGAGGGTTTCACAGCATGAACACACCAGAATGGGTCTTGTTTCTCCCATAGCTACAGCCTTAAATTCAAACAGAAAGCAAATGTTGCTCTGGTTCTCTCTCCAGCTTGCTGCTTTACTTCTAGGTCACATCACTGCTCCCCAAACTCTCTACTTTCAATTATGGCTTTATCCATTGAGAGAAGGGGCCCCACCCATTTGCCATCTTGTACCAAGCCCCTTAATCTCCCTTAACACCCTAAATTCCCCTTAATGTCTCATCACCCAGGTTTATCACCTCACCAGGAGGGTAGCCTATCTATTCCAAGAATGTGAACCCTGGATTAAATTCTAACATTTGTTAGATCCGAGGAGAAGAGGGGTCTGGCACCCAGGTTAACAATGCCATACCATAGCAACATTTTGTATATAGACCAAAGCCCAACAGCAGCAGTAAATAATGACTCAATGTTAAGTTGCTCATGTCATGCCAACCTTTAATTCAGTTCAACAAATAAACACAAGCTCTGAAGACAAATTGCTGAAAGCAGCAAATCTCTTAAAGAAAACAAATGCTTACATTATCTCTTCAGATTGTAAGAGCTAATTCCATTCTATCCGCAATTTAGTCTTGGAATTTTATTAAACATGTCGAGTAGATGTAAATTACAAAGATTTCTGTAGAAATTAAATCAGCTCAAGGGTATTTACTTCAAACTATTTTCAAGCACTAGTTTGTTGTATATGTCTAATTACATAACTAATAATATTAATCTAAATGATATGAAACTGTGACATGTTGTACAGAGTTTAAAATAATAATAAAAACCTTACCAACAGCAGCTTTGAGCGTTGCTGCTATCTGCAAATTCAGCCAGTACACTACTTGTATGCATGTTGCTCTTCAAACACGGCATGTCTTGCTACTTGAGTGTGGAAATTCCACTCATTGTGCTGGTGTAAGACAGTTGTGGCACTTCACAGCTTGCTGCTGGTGCCAGACTGATTCAGAGCCTCCCAACTGCTGATGGGAGATGTTCCCCTCAGCCATGGGGAAGTCAAATTTTACCCCTCTCATGATGTCAGCCCAATTGTGGGCAGGCTTTAGGAGGCATCAGCAGAGGGCAGAGCCAGGTGGAAACTTGGTGTTGTTTCTGCTTGGGTCCCCTTCTTTGGGATTTAAAGGGGCCTGCCTCCTCGCCCGGCAGTGCAGTCTGCATTGTGAAATAACAATGCATTCAGATGCCTGCACTTCTTTAGCAATTTCTGAAGACAGTCACAACAATTGCATTTAATGGAGATTACCTACTTCTAGCTGCATGCAGGGCAAGAGATTTGTTGTTGTTTAGTTGTTTAGTCGTGTCCAACTCTTTGTGACCTCATGGACCAGAGCACGGCAGGCACTCCTGTCTTCCACTGCCTCCCACAGCTTGGTCACACTCATGTTGGTGGCTTCGAGAACACTGTCCAACCATCTCGTCCTCTGTCGTCCCCTTCTCCTTGTGCCCTCCATCTTTCCCAACATCAGGGTCTTTTCCAGGGAGTCTTCTCTTCTCATGAGGTGGCCAAAGTATTGGAGCCTCAGCTTCACGATCTGTCCTTCCAGTGAGAACTCAGGGCTGATTTTCTTAAGAATGGATAGGTTTGATCTTCTTGTAGTCCATGGGACTCTCAAGAGTCTCCTCCAGCACCATAATTCAAAAGCATCAATTCTTTGGTGATCAGCTCTCACTTCCATACATCACAACTGGGAAAACCATAGCTTTAACTATATGGACCTTTGTTGGCAAGGTGATGTCTCTGCTTTTTTGGCAAACAGCATTATTGGAAAAAACTGACACAAAAATTCTAAGCAGCAAGAGGTCAAAAGAAACACAACTATTTCTATGCAGTCTGGTATGCCTTTATTGATTACAGAATAACAGAACAGTGTCCATAGTTTATGGCACAGTCTGGTGTGCAAGAAGTATGCATTTTAATTTTTCCCTTCCCCTCTTCCTATAAATTCCAATTGTTATTGATACAAATTACCTTTTACTTATGGTCGCCAATCTAAACAATACATGTTACCATGCATCGTTTTGTCGCTGTTATAACTGTAATTATTTTGGTATATACACTTCAACACAACTTTGTTAATATACTCATAAATGTTTACCTAAGTTTTTGTCATTGTTTTATTTTTATGTAATAGTTGCATGCCATACGCTCTGATGTAAACAAAGATATATCTCAATACAGCCATGTTAAGCAGTTTCAAGATGAAAATGAATAAAAACTACATTACGGGGGAGGGGGGAGAGAGAGAGAGATGAAATAATCCAAGCTCTGCTGATGTCAACTGTAACACTCCCACTGATGGGATGGTTTGGTCAGAATTCACCCAGGTTAAATGATTTGCATATTGACAGCACGGTTAGCCTTATCCTGGGCTATAGAGGGTTTGGCTCAAGTGTTCCACTGCTCATTTCTGCTACATGAGCTGCCCACCCACTGCCAATATACAAATGTCTCCCCCTTCCACCCACCTGATGTGCAGGTGAAGCCCATTGGCAAGGCCCCCATCAATGGAGCTGAGTGGAAAGCCCCAAAGCAGAGAGGCTGAATTGACTCGGGATCTGCTGGATCCTGAGTGGGTTCCACAGTCATGTTTGGCTGGTATTGAGCCCAGGCCAGGCCCGATCACTGCACCAGCCTCAAGCTGGCCCAAGGATTACCTTCCCCTGCAGCTTCTGCCACTGCTATGAATAGCAGGACTGCAGATATAGCAGTGGCTCTGTGGCGTCACAGATGCAGAGGGGGGTTGAATTGTGGCCTTAGATTTTTAAACTTTTAGGTAAGGTTTTTAAAAAATTATACACAATGGTACCTCGGGTTAAGTACTTAATTCTTTCCGGAGGTCTGTTCTTAACCTGAAACTGTTCTTAACCTGAAGCACCACTTTAGCTAATGGGGCCTCCTGCTGCTGCTGCGCCACCGGAGCACGATTTCTGTTCTCATCCTGAAACAAAGTTCTTAACCCGAGGTACTATTTCTGGGTTAGTGGAGTCTGTAACCTGAAGTGTATGTAACCTGAAGCATATGCAACCCAAGGTACCACTGTAGTAATGTATAATCTATATCCTGTTCACTCTCCAGAACCCATTATTTTCATTATTTACAGGTGGAGGCTGAGCTACTATTACTTGCATTAGATCATTCAGCTTGTGAAGGAGAGAAGGGTTGGATTCTGGTTGAAGTCCTGTATTTTATCTGTGGGTCTGCTTTTCTTTCCAGATGATGAGTTTTTGAAGCCGACTCTTTAGATATACAGTGGTACCTTGGTTTAAGAACAGTCCAGTTTTAAGAAGGATTTGGTTTACAAACTCTGCAAAACTGGAAATAATGTCTTGGTTTAAGAACTTTACCTCGGTCTAAGAATGGAATCTGAATGGTGGAAGGGCACCGGCAGTGGGAGGCCTCATTAGGGAAAGCGCGCCTTGGTTTAAGAACGGTTTTTGTTTAAGAACAGACTTCCGGAACGGATTAAGTTCGTAAACTGAGGTACCACTGTACTGCAGATTTTATGTTCATACAGAAAGAACTCAGAAAGACAAATTCAGACATAACTGTAGGAGCCACAGGCATATTTTAAAATGTGGGGTGTAGATAACAAAAATAACTTTCTGTGGATAACAAAAATGACTTTCTGAAAACTATAATTGTCTATACAATCCTATTCTTTCCCACCTTCCCTTTCACCCCATTTTAAGGTAGTTACCATGGTCATGAGCATTGTGAATAATATGTCAAGCCACAGAACACTTAGATTTCCTGAAGTATAGTCAGCTTGCACATTTTCAAAGAGAAAGGTCACAGCTTAAGAAATGGACAAAATGTGAGATAAACACAAACTGACTTCTCAATGTATTGACTTGTTTATTTATAACATTTATGAAGAGATAAGTATCAAAACCAACCCAATATTTCCAAATGCATTTAGGCAGACAAAGTCTACAACATTTGAAAACAATTAGCCACTGTTTGATAAGGTTTCAACTTTAGTTATATTGCAATAAAGAATCGGTCTTGTATTGTAGTCAGGTATTGCTACATAGTTATGCATTGAAAGAAAGAAGAATAACTGTTCCTTCCTTTCTTTGATACATAACTTCCATAAACACTAGCCTAGGTTTTGAGCTGCTTGGTTTGGCTTATTGCAAAGATGCTTGAGGTAGCCCTTATCAACACAAGCTTCCTGTAAACAAGGGGAAAGGAACGTTTAAAGGTCCTTGAATGTGCCATCAACAAGTGGTAGAACATTCCTTTGTGAAGATTTATGTGTAAAGATGAAATCCCTAAACTCACTTAGCAGGGAGTAAATCCCATTGAACTTTCTTATAATTAGTTCTGAGTACCTTGGTTTAAGAACAGCTTAGTTTATGAACAACTTGGATTAAGAACGCTGCAAACCCGGAAGTAGGTGTTTTGGTTTGTGAACTTTGCCTTGGAAGCAGAACATGTTCTGCTTCCTGTTGAGTGTGTTTCATTTGTAAATTGAGTCCTGCACTGCTAAGGGAAAGCACACCTTGGTTTAAGAACACTTTGGTTTAAGAACTGACTTCCAGAACAGATTAAGTTCATAAACCAAGGTATCACTGTACACAAAAACAGGAATGCATTATAAAGTTTACAGTGGTCATGTAAGTGTAACTTGGGGCTAAATTTTGTTATACTTATCTATTTTTTTTAAAAAAATCCTTGAATATGCTGCTTATTCCAAGTGTGCAAGCTGTGCAACATTTTATATCAACAATATAGGAGTATAAGGAATACAGGCATATAACTCAAAACCACAGAGAAAAGCATTGTACCATAAGTATTTAAAGTGTGTTTGGCCACATATATTCATTTTAAAATGCATGCAAATGCACGATAAAGGCTAGGAGCTCCCTTGATTTATTGAAGCAAATCATTTTATATTTGTTTGCGTAAAGAACTTGATGCAAGCAGAAAAGCTCAGGTCTTTTATTTGTCCGATGCACTAAACTGGAACTGCTTGCAAAACGATTCCACTTCTTTAACAAATAAATAGGATTATATAATTACCAGAATGGTGCATTTTAAAACAAGCTTGATTGCCCCTTAGCTTAAGGTAGCATGGTTTTCAAAAGGGGGATAATTTGGTGTTACTTGTACATGTTAAGTCACAGCTGCTGCTGTCATACTGGAGAAATACAGTCTCCCTGTAGTAAATAGTCTTGAGCACCTTGCCTGGGGAATTAGCTGGGTGCTAGCAGATGTTTGGTAAAAAGGAATTCATCCCTGAAGCCACAGACCAGCTGCAAAGGCACTCTTCAGAAGCTGTTTCAGTCCTTAAGAGTTTTGTTAATTTTTTTATCCTGCATGCTATAATGTGAACCCTTGAGAAATCTTTTGCAGCTTTTCCTCCATCACCCCAATTCATCTTCCATTTGGCCGCACCAGTGCTGATCAGTCTGTTTTCCCTCATTCAATGAAACTGTTTGCTTTGAACTTCATTGGACAAGTTTTCTGACAAACTCCATAGCAAGCTCACATGATCAAGCCACAGAGTAGCAAAATTTCTAAGTCAATGAATAAAGCATTATGTTGAAGCACTTGTTTAAAAACCACACGTTAAGGTTGCAACTGTGCACCCACTTACCTAGGAGGATGCTCCATTGAATTCAGTGGGATTTGCCTCTGAGTAGACATGCTAACTGAACTTCCACATGATTGTTGGTTATAGTCTTCTGTGTCAAATCAGTTTGATCCTCAACCTGCATGTGTTAGATTAACAAATAATGTCTTTGGTTCTAAGTAGCACTGTATTGTGATAGAGATAGCATGGAATGTAGCAGTTTTCTAATCCAACCAAGCTTTGCCCACATTGGACCACCTCTTGCAGCAAGTGTCAGCCAGTGTGGTGTAGTGGTTAAGAGCGATAGACTCGTAATCTGGTGAACTGGGTTCTCGTCTCCACTCCTCCACATGCAGCTGCTGGGTGACCTTGGACTAGTCACACTTCTGAAGTCTCTCAGCCCCACTCATCTCACAGAGTGTTTGTTGTGGGGGAGGAAGGGAAAGGAGAATGTTAGCCGCTTTGAGACTCCTTCGGGTAGTGATACAGTGGGATATCAAATCCAAATTCTTCTTCTTCTTCTATATCTCAGCCATCTGCATATTATTTTAAAAGCTCAGTTATATGCAAAATTATACACAACCCCACCATATATAGTAGGTATAAGCGTCATGCCCCATATGGTACTCTATTCCTTCATCATCATTTTATAAATAACAACACAGAAGTAATTTGTATAGAGTTATATACATTGTTGCATGTATCTGTTTATGTATCTGTTTATTTACTTTAGGAAACCTGGAGCGTATATGTGTGTGATATATATGTGATATGCAAAAAGGGGGCGGGGAATCATGTTTTTAGTGGAACTGGTAAAAAAAAATTTGCTTCTCATTGAGATTAAGGAGTAAGGGATTAGAAAAGGAAAATGGTTGTAAGATAAGCTTGACATCAAGGTTTGCAGAAAATTCCAGGCCTAGTACTTTGTTCAAATATGTGTTCCAATTTTTCAAAACTGTTCTTCCCCTGAAAAAGAGGTTTCCATTTTTCTGCCCCACATTATAGAATTTCAGTGGGTGTATCGTTTTGAGCTTACTTCATCGTTTTGAGGGGCGAGGTTCCTAAACTAACAAGGATAGTCTTTTATTAGCATTGAACCTTGTCCTTTGAAAATTACCATTAACGTTTTGGATATGGCAGAATAAAGAAATATTTAATGAATAAGTAAAAACAGAGTTGCCATGTATCTTTCTGTGCTGCATTTGGCTGTGCAGAAATAGAGACATTAAACTGGGGTACAGTACTGGATCCAACCAGTGAACCGGATCCTTATCTTCTCCACCCCTCATGGTCCAACTGTGACGGGTGGGTGCAACCACCCCTTATCTAACTCCTGAAGTCACAGTGATGTCAGAAGATTGACACTTGTTAAAAATTAAAGGGGGTGGGGTGCTCCTCTGCAGAGAAAGTAGCTTGTGTTCAAAGTGCATCCTCCAGTTCTTTTAATATGGGTGGCTTTCTGTGAAAAGAAACGAAAAACACTTTTCAATAGAAGGAAATTGGGTTCAAAGTCCTGGAGGAAGCACTTTGAATCCTAGCTGCTGCTTCTGGTCCCCTCAACTGCACCAAGGAGTTTCTGAAGGGGAGCTCTCTTGTGTAACTGATAACTTGCTGATTATCGGGGCTTCAGCTGTGCAGGGTCCTCTTCAAGCAAAGATAAGCAATTCGCTTTCAAGGAGCCCTGCTCTGTGCTTGGAAGTCCCAAGAACTGGCTGATAGGTGCCCACAAACTCATTTTTGTCCCAGCCACATCTACCAGCCCCACATAGGATGAAAGGTGCAGGACAGGTGAGCATGGCCTTGCCCAAATGGCCTGATGAGACAAATGGGGAGCCCAGTGGGCCACAGGCTGCCCGCCCATGAGCTTAGTCCTAGTGAAGGAATAGCAAACGATTCAGTACCTCTCTCACATTACTTATCAGTTCCTGTTTTTCTTTTCTTTTTAATGTTATATCTATTTAAGGGACTGTTGATTTATTGCTCTTATAAAGTTCCTATTGTTGCATTTTGTTTCAGAATTACAACCACTGCAGCTTGCATGATGGACTTGCGAAGATACCCATTAGATGAGCAGAATTGTACACTGGAAATAGAAAGCTGTACGTACACATAAAAGTACTTGCTTTACTAGATTCAGTTGTATTTAGCACAAATTATAATAATTTTAATTTTGCTGCTCAGTTATTTATTTGGTTTCCCGTTCACATTCATGCCACATACTGAAGTCTCAGGATGGTACTAGGGCTGGCATAAAGGGCTGACATTGTTAGGCATTTATTGAAGGCTGCACCTTAGCAGGGGTCCGCTGGCAAAATTCAGATCCCTATGCCCTTTTCTATGTCACTGCCTCATCAGCTGCCCTCCCCAAGCAAGTGAACAGTGACGGGGCAGTCACCTGACCTCTCTCTCTCTGGTTGGTGGTATGGATTGGGCCCAGAAGGGCAAGGCAAATGAAAGGGCAACAGCATCAGAGATGAAGAGGAACAGTTCCTGTGAAAGGGAGGCCCCCTGAACACACACACACACACACGGAAGCTGACACTGGATAGGACAACCTAGGACAAAATATGAGTTTCTTAATGTTAAATCTGTTGCATATGATGCAGGCAAAACTATGTACTTTCAGCTTCTATTTATGCAAATCAGAAGGTTAATCGGGTGTTTAAGTTCCCCCCATTGAAATCACTGCAACTTAAAAGTGTTTGGTTTTTGTTTGGATCATGGCCACTGTATTCCCTTGATTTTTTATTTTTTTATTTTTGCAGGGATCTTTTTCATTTTCATATGTAGAAAAATAAATAAGTACATAAATATAGTAGCTAAGTTGCTATTATTTGTGGGCATTAAAAAAAATAAACCAACCCCAAAGGCATGGAAAATATAATGCCGTTCTGATTAGGCAAAAGAGCAATGACTGGATGCTTATCTACAACACAAGAGAACTAGTGTTCATGTTTTAATCAGATTCAGTTTGAGGAAAGCAAGCACCGAGATTCAATTTGCTTTCAGTGTGCTTTATTATGGATGAGTGATCTTGCTATGCCCCCCTCCCCCCTCTTGGGCTGTCAGATAGACCTACTTATGATTAGAAGTTCAGCTTCATGTAAGAAGTAGAACCTCTCTCTCCCCCATCCAGTTGTTTTCCATAATTGGAGTGCTCATATCATTTAAATTTGTATTTCAAGAGCCATCGCTTTCTTCTACAATGCAAAGGGTATAGGGAATTTTTACACGCCTAAAATATCAATACACGCTAATGAACACTTTTGTGTAAATTACGCTTGGCCTGCTACCTCTTTCCTGTTGAAGTTACGGGAGTTTTGCCATGGATTTCAAAGGAAGAATTAGGCCATCTGCCTCAAATTTGTCTCACAGCACTTCTAAAGTCTCTTTCTCAACATTTTTCAGTACAGTACAACTCTAGCATTTAAAAAACAACAACAACAACAACAACAACATTTTAGTCCTTCAAATAGTAGTGTTTCAGGATACATCTATGTCATTGTTATTTAAAGGATTGAATATTCTTTTTTAGTGCATCCAATCACTTCAGTACATGCATGCCAGGGTGCTTCTACCTTCCCTGGCCCTGGCAGTGGTTACATTGCTGACATTGTAAGGCTGGCTTGAAGATTGGGTTGTTTTCATCTTGCTTTCAGTGCAGATTGTGCTAATGAAGGGGGGAAACCCTGCTTTTTAATGGTCCATTTCCAGTGCTCCTGATTGTGCTTCAACACAGAACCACAAGTATAAGAATCTGAAGCACAGACCCTCTGGGCTCACCGTTCGAAGGAGATTGGTCTTGATAGAAAGAACATCTCTATATCTAGGGTTGTGCTCAATACTTACAGAGGGGGGAGCTGCAAAAGTAGTCCCTCAAATCATAAACATTTGTTGTCATCCACTCTTGTTCGTGGCTTCTTCATTGTTCGGTCTTTAGTCCTGTGGGTCCCATTTTTATAGCGTCTTCTTCACATAGGCAGCATATATGTCATTTATTTAAATCGCATTCCCCTGCCCTCCAAAAAGAATCCTGGGAATATTAATTTTCTGCAAATTGTAGTTCAGTGACAGGTGAGGAACAGTTCCCGTGATTATTGGGGGGGGGTGTGATTTAAATGTGCTTTAAATGTATGGTGTATATGTGGTCATAGACCATATGATCCCAGCCAGTCAAGGATTGCATGATGACGTAATGACCCTATTTAACCAATAAGATTGACCATATATATGACAACATCACATGGCTAATTCAGAGTTAGGTCAATCGTTTCTGTTCTTACTCTGAAGTGTTCCTAAAAAGAATCTCCAGTTTTAAGTCTTTTTTTTTTTTTTTTACTATCTGTAACTTTAAACTTATTACATAAGACATATTATTTTTGGAGGTAAGTTCTTCAGGTTGTGTAGGAGCTACCATATAATAAACATGTATTACTATGGCATCAGTTCTTAGCATGAAGCCAAGAATGGGATTTATTTATTTTTGTCCCTTTAAATATAAACAAGAAAATAAGGATAGATGACACATCTGATGGGCAGTTGTTCTCATCCTGGCAGCTGACAGATGTTTCAATTGGATCTAACGAAAAGAGACAGAAGTAGTATCTAATAGGCCCATGGCCAGCTTATTGGTTTCTGAGGGATTGACGTCTGTAGTAGCCAGATAGTTGCATCACATTTATTAGTCAACAAAACTTGATAAGAAATACACACATGGCTGCCCCTGCTCTACTTCTTGAGAGGGAGTGAATTCGTTGCTCTTCTGGGGCAATGAAGACTCAAACAAAATTGTGCCTTGGAGGAATGCTGTTTTATTTTTTGAAATTGTTGTTTAAGGTTATTATCTTGTAGTTCTGTATTGCTTGTCCTCTAACAATGGTCAGTTTTACATTTAAGCACCCATGATTCTAAAGCATTTGTGCTTTGTTGACAGATGGATACACAACAGATGACATAGAATTTTACTGGCGAGGTGGGAATAATGCAGTCTCTGGAGTGGAAAGAATTGAACTTCCTCAGTTCTCTATTGTGGAACACAAACTTGTGTCCAGGAATGTTGTCTTTGCCACAGGCAAGTATTTCCCATGCTTTGAATGCTCAGCATCGTTAGCTCTCTTGCACATGCCCATTTTTGTCTCTATATGGCCATAGAGGTGACAAAAACTGGGTGGCCAGATCATAGTTTCTAAAATAGAGGGCACTGGTGTTATAATGACTGGAATAAAAGACAACCGAGACATTCCATGTTTTTGTGATGGTCTAGAATAAAGGATATAAGTATGAACATCCCAAACAACTGTAGAGCTTGGGGGGGGGGGTGCTTTGGCAAAGCAAGACTTCCAACCAAGCACTTTAGAGGCAAAGTCCTTTTACTTAGTGATTTCAGGGATTCAATATGAAAACATTTTGCAACATCCTACCTACCATTGGGACGTGGGTGGTGCTGTGGGTTAAACCACAGAGCCTAGGACTTGCCGATCAGAAGGTCGGCGGTTTGAATCCCCGCGACGGGGTGAGCTCCCGTTGCTCAGTCCCTGCTCCTGCCAACCTAGCAGTTCGAAAGCACGTCATACTGCAAGTAGATAAATAGGTACCGCTCCGGCGGGAAGGTAAACGGCATTTCCATGCACTGCTCTGGTTCGCCAGAAGCGGCTTAGCCATGCTGGCCACATGACCCGGAAGCTGTACTCCGGCTCCCTTGGCCAATAAAGTGAGAAGAGCACCGCAACCCCAGAATCGGTCACTACTGGACCTACTTTTACCTTTACCTACCATTAATGCTGCAAATTATGAACCATACATACCAGTTGGGCATAGTAGTAATAAAAGTAAGAATAATAATAATTAAAAAGAAGAATAATAAGTAAGAATAATAAGGGGCTGTAAACAATAACAGGGGCAACACTTAAAGGTCAGAAACTGACTGAAATTGTACAGCAAAAATAATTCACTCAGAAACAGCTTCCTGAACCGAGCCACCAGTCTGAATTTTCCTGATTAAATTATTTTAGGAGCATTGTCTGTATAGTGTTAACCAAGCTAATGGATAAACATAGTAATAGAGAAATAAGTATTGATCCCACCCCCCATAATATTTTTTTTTAATTAATAGGTTTTTATGTCAGGTTTTTGTTCTAATTATGAGCACTGTAACAAGTGCTGACAGAATTCACTATTTTGATAAGTGTTTTAAAGATTTAGGGTTATCTAATTTAAACATCCATGAGCTGGGATCAAGGGGAAGAAGGCTATTCACACACACACACATTTACAGTAATATGTGAAAATTATTTTGTAAATGTAAGTTAACTATATCTCTGTTCTTCACAAAATTTCAAAAGGTAACCAGATAGGTGTTCAAGAATCACGACATATTTTCTCTAATATGCATTAGTTTCAATGTGAACTCACAAAGTGATTTTTATTCGAGGTTTTATAAACAGCCCATCAAATGTGCTTTTGCTTCTGTAGAAGAGGAGCATATTCTGCCTTTACTAACATCATCAATAGTTACATTGGAGAATATATATATATAACTAACTGTTATTTCCCTCGTTTTCTAATAGGTGCCTATCCAAGACTGTCACTGAGCTTTAAGCTGAAGAGGAATATTGGATACTTTATTCTTCAGACCTACATGCCCTCGATACTGATTACCATTTTATCGTGGGTGTCCTTCTGGATCAATTATGATGCATCTGCAGCAAGAGTTGCTCTCGGTATGGAATGAGGATGAATGGGGCATTACCCTGTCATATCCATGTAGGAGGTTGTTACAACAGCCACATATTTAAGCACAGGTGACAAAGGATTGCATGCAGATGGGTGAGTGGACTGGCGCAGGAGGGGTGGAGCACTTCCCAGAAAATAAACAGGCTGTCAGATGAGAGAAGTCCCCATTTCCACAAACAGTGAAGAAATCAGTAAGTTGCTACAGCTACAGTCCCCAGCAGGCGAATAAAGACTTTTCACAGGTTGGGCTTTTTTGCAATCCTGTGTTAGAGCTTGCCTCAGATCAGAAGTGGTTTGTCCAGTGGGGTTGGAGCCACAGCAGTAGCCTCCCAGCAGCAAAGCAATGGTGATTACTGGTAGCAGGAGCTAAAAGACAGTGACAAAGTTGGGGATGCCTAACCAACAGAGCCAATCCATTGCTCACACCACTGTATGTACGCAGCCTCAATCTAGCCACTGCTTCACTCGTCCTGGTAAGCAGTAGTGGCTCTGTTCCCTTTGCTGTTGAAGCAGTTGGGTGATGCAAGGGGGACCGAGCCGAGAAAAGGTTTCTGAAGTCCAAGCCCGTCTCTGATTATCAAGCTGGCTTTGTGGGGGAGGATGAGGAGGGCAAAGGAATATATAGGCCACTTTGCTTCCTCTTCTTCCTCCCAGTTCCTCGTGGATTCTCCCTTGTTACAGGGAGGTAACCCAGAATAAGATCAGCACTGAATTGCGTGCAGTCCCATTGTCCACTCTCAAGTGCAAAACACCTGCTGTTGGAACATCAATAGTTTTCCAGCTATTATCTGTTCAAGGAACTGTTTCCATATCACCTGCCACAGAACACCTGTGCTTTTAAGTGGGTTCTTAACAACAACAACAACAACAACAACAACAACAACAACAACAACAATTTTATTATTTATACCCCGTCCATCTGGTTCTAAAGCACACATGCCATTCACACAGGACTCTTGCTAGAGCTTTTGAGTTTCACCGTTGCTCTATGTGCATCCCAGAGCACTCTTGTTAGGGTACACATTTCAGATAGAATTGGTGGGCCAGCCAACTTTCGCCATTACCACCCTTGGTACAGAGAAACCCATGATCCACCCTTTGAAAAGCACTGGGTTACATCAGTTCTCTAAGCTCAATTGATTTCAGTGAAAATCCCCTTTTTAGCTCTCCTTTATATCTCCTTTCATCCTTTTTAAGGAATTTCACATATCACAATTTTCTTTTAGGTCCGGAAAAAGTAGTTTTATAACAAATCATTAATAGGTATTTCAGAAGCAAACTCTTCAGTAAAGAAACTGTCTTGCTCCAAACCACTTTGGTTGTAATAGGTGAGGCATCCAATAAATGTTGGATAAGATCTCTTTGTGGAATTCACAGACCTATGAAACAAAATACGAGGTCCTTGAAGGGAAAGGCAGAATATAAATGTAATAAACAAACAAATAAAACAATAGCGTTCCCTCTCTTTATTTTGCTGACTCTTCCACAATATCAACAAGCTCTTGGAAATGGCTTTTAAGGGGAAATGCATGAAAGATCTTAATATACTTACCTTTCTTCCCATTTTTAGGTATTACAACTGTGCTTACTATGACAACGATCAACACTCATCTCAGAGAGACTTTGCCTAAGATTCCCTATGTCAAAGCCATTGACATGTATCTCATGGGCTGCTTTGTATTTGTCTTCTTGGCCTTACTTGAATATGCTTTTGTCAACTACATCTTCTTTGGAAAAGGCCCTCAAAGGCAGAAGAAACTTGCAGAAAAGACGGCCAAAGCAAACAACGATCGCTCTAAGTTCGAAAGCAACCGGGTAGGATTATTCACATCATCTACTAGCCTGTGTTGTTTTCAGTTCCAAAACACCACTATGGATCAGTAGGATTAAGTGTACTTACCCTCCACGCTAAACTGTATCATTGGCATCTGTAGAAACTGCAGCCACCTCCCTCCCTCCCTCCCTCAGTATGAATAGATCCTTAGTCACATAAAACACTCCCAGTACACAGAGAGTGCAGAAAGGGAACGAGTGAGCAAAACATAGTTCTGGTAGGCTACAGGTTCACATACTTTATTACCATAAGCAAAATTGCTAGTTCAGAATTCACAAGCCTGGGAACTTCTCTTCCCATCACTAACACTTAATGCAATGTATATTGCCCCAATTACCCTTGCCGTGCCTCCAGGATAAGGGAACTGGCCAACTGAATGTGTTTTGTTACATACAAAAACTACTACTTCTGCCACTGTTTATTATTTCTTTCTAGTTCTTCTACAGAATGAGAAATAAGTCATGGAGCCCAGACTTAAATGCTGTCAGCTCCCCCCCCCCCCCGCCAGACTAAGGAAGATGCAGAGTTTTTTTGTTTGGCAGTTGGATTTAAGTGTGTCAAAAACAAAACACACATTTATTCAGTAGCAAAACCTCAGCTCATTTCCTGTTGTATGTATTTGTACAGGAAATGGTGAAAGGAGTGCAAGAAGACAGCTTTTCTTCACGAGGTTTGCCTCTGAATTCAAAGGGCCGTTTACAATGTGATATTAATGGAGTTATATTTGGTTGATGCAGATCATGGCAACTGACGTAGTAAGAGATTGAGAACCACATATTTTGATGTGGAACTGCAAGCGCATAGCTAGAGCAGTGCCTCCCTTTGTGTTGTGCAGGAGAGAAAGCTAAATATGAGATCAATGTTTAGACATTTAAGAAAGGCTTTAAGTGTGGTGTTTGTATTCCTCAGTGTACTGATTTGTTTTTTTACTAGTTCTATTGTTACAAGTCACCACACTGAGAATTTTTAATTGATGTTTATCTAAGGGCGGTGTGTGTGTGAGAGAGAGAGAGGAGACATGTGCCTCACGGCACATGCAACATTATACAGTTGTATAGGTCCTCTCAAGCCAATATTATATATGGTGTCCCAGTATATTTTGTTGCTATGTCCAGGGAGGAAAGTGGTATTCTTGTCACCCACTTTTCTTAAATGGCTAAATGTGTTATCTATCATGTGATCAGGGGAGCACATCCAGGCTTACATAATTTCTTCTCCCTACGTAATTTTTTTTGACCCAATCCTAAACTAGTTTAACTGTCCCAATGACTTCTGGGAATTGTTTTGTTTTTGTGAGTTGTGGGGGGGGGGTTAAATACCAATGTGCTCTAATACAACAAATACTAGTATGGATTAAATCAAGCAAAATAAAAGGAGAGATACCATATTTTTCCGTAAATGGTCTATGTAAACCCAGCAGGTAAGAACAACTGACTTATTCCGTAGGCTGTCACACAAATAATTTTGTGACTAATTCTGCAGTCTCTGGTTTTCTGTCTTCTAGAAGTGAACTGGGCAATTCCAAACTAGGACTTCTGGGCATTCTTCTAAGCAATGGGGCAATAATCTTTGTACAAGCATCTTGATCATAGGGGCAGTGTAAAAGGACATGGTCTATGGGCTCTCTCTCTCTCTCCACCATTACAAGGACAGAGCCTTTTGACAAAGGAGATTTTTCTGTAGCCCCCCATTTAAAACCACAAATGGGAAGACAGCACACCTTGCAAGTGTAAAGGCCCTCATAGGACTGTACTTCTATTGTGAGGTTCATTATCTCCTCCGCCCCCTGCCACATTATATCTGTATTGCCCTTTACAACTCACAAGGTTCATTGACTAAGAAGCACAACACTTAAATTATGATATAACCAGGGATATTTATAGATTGTTGTTTAATATGAAGCCCCTGAAATTCTGCTGGAACCTATAATAATTCACCAAAAAACTTCTCCGAAACTGTGTCCTGCCGTACCCCACCCCACTCCTGTGCACTTTCACCCAAATGTGTGCATGCTTTGTTGCTAGAGTTGTGTTTAGAAATGTATGCAAAACTTTACAGCAGTAATTTAGGGAAGTGTTTTATTGAAGCTTTGCACCTGTTCTTTATCAACATGAAGGCTGGTTTGCACATTCCACTGTTTTGGTGATGTAATAACTCTCCACTCAGTAACTATCAGGGTGTAAATCTTTACCCCCATTGCTGGTCTGCTTATGTTATTCCCATGCAAGCATCACTATAGTATGAGGTGTTGGATGAGCAAGGCTTAGAAAATACCTGTCTCCCAGTTATTAAAGAACTGAAAGAGAAACGTGGTTTCCAGTCTTTCTCTGTTAAGTATGTTCTGCATGGTTAGCTGAAAATCCTGTCCCTGGAAACAGAGTGTTCCAACCAGGAACATTCATTGTACCAATTACTATTAAAAAGCATCGCTCACTTTCTCCAACCTCGGCTCTTGGGAGTTAGGGAGAAATGATGGTGCAGGCTGTGTAATACTAGGTCTTCAAGTTAGTTTGAATTTGGCCTGTTGAATGACCATCTGCCATTCTTGTACTTGGGAAAATATTAAATATATTTAAATAATTACAGGCTTTCTTCTGGACTGAGAATATATACTACAGAACAATGTTGGTGAGCTCTAAAATTGAGTGGTAAAGGAAAACCTGCACATGTTTCGTAACGGCCCCTTAATAGGAGCCATTTACTGAAAACAACCCATGTCACCAGTTTTAATAATTCAGTATGCACCTTTTTAAATTGGCAATGAGCCCATCTAAAATTTTACAAGTAGAATTCTTAATATTCACAATGGCAAGGAGGAACTAACAGTGCAATTTCTGTAGCATGTGGAAATGTAATACAAAACTTTCCCCTTTTAATTTTCTGATACACTTCACTATGATCTTTAACAGTATTTGTTACACTGTTTCCAGGATGTTTATTTGGACTTTAGTGTTTTTAAAAATATGTGCTAGAGCTAAAGATGTCCATTAAAGTTAGGTTAAATTAGGTTTGGGACGCGGGCGGCGCTGTGGTCTAAACCACAGAGCCTAGGGCTTGCTAATCAGAAGGTTGGTGGTTCAAATCCCCGCGGCGGGGTGAGCTCCCGTTGCTTGGTCCCAGCTCCTGCCTACCTAGCAGTTCAAAATCATGTCAAAGTGCAAATAGATAAATAGGTACCGCTCTGGCGGGAAGGTAAACAGCGTTTCCGTGCGCTGCTCTGGTTTCGCCAGAAGTGGCTAAGTCATGCTGGCCACATAACCCAGAAGCTGTCTACGGAAAAACGCCGGCTCTCTTGGCCTATAGACCTTTAAGTTAGGTTTATTGAATTTATGAATTGCTTCCAACAACGAAAGTCCCAAAGCAATTTACAATAAAACAAACAATTATTTGAAAGGCAAGAATGGCTAATCAAGAAAATTAAGTAACTAGACATTTAAAAGCGGCTTCCATGTAAATTCTAGTTTCCCTCTTTTTAGCATTCAGGAGGTCTGGTTATCCTTCACTGAAAATAAAACGTAGACAGTGTATGTGGATTGCAAAGTAGTTTTCAAATGTTCTCACTAATATAACCAAAAAAGGAGGGGAATCTATTCGAGACAATATTAAAAGTGGCCAAGTGACAGTGAGTCCACAATATTAGCACACACTGGAACTGGCATAGGTTGACTTTTGGAGCACAATCCTGTTTCAAGGGGTGACACAACTGAATGTCTAAGGCCAATCTACACGGAGTTCAAAACACGCATAGCCCAGACCATAACAACATAGCACAAGGTTAAAATAGTCTGGTTGGAAAATCCCAGCTGCCATGGGCTAACATTGTTTTAATATACAATGTTTTGGTCTGATTCTAAAACCGCCTGCTTCCATAAGCAAGCGTTTAGAGAAGGTATATTGACTGTTGCATAAGTACAGTGTCAAAACCCATATTATCCCAAGCCTTGTGGGGATGTTATATCTGCATGAAAAAGCTAACGTGCAAAGACAAGAGAACCTGCAATTGAATATTATGTCTGCTAGTGACTTGGCTGTTTGTCTTATTCCCTGGCTAGGAAATCAGTCAGTTTCTTCTATATTGCACTCAATCCAAGCAGAAGGATCCCACAGCTAATTTGTGGGATCTGACCTTTTTGTGGATCACTATATTATAACATCTTCTGATGATAAAGCCAGATCAGATAAAGGGTGCTACACATTCTCATTTTACTACCACAGAGCCCTTGTGTTAAGTTCATGAGCCACTGCAAGAGGGGGAAAAGGGGAGAAGGGTAAAATGTAAAGTAAATAACACTGTGCAATTGTGAACGGTATCAAATACGCTTTAATTCCAGGACCCTTAAAATTAATATCATATTAAACAATTAAATTGGATTGAAATATTCAGGAAACATGAATTGCCTGCCATTAAATTTGCTTTCAAAAATTCCGCACAATAAAAAATATGTTGAAATTGGCATTAAGAACGAAGTGAGAAGCCTGCTCATTTTGATACAAATTTGCTAAATCATTTTTTTAATTGATCTAGACCCATAAAACAAACGGGAGTTTTGCCATGAAATGACACTTCCCAGACATGACAGTGACATACTTGCTTTCCAAAGCAGAACAAGAAAATTTCTAGTAAATATGTTGCACCAGAGTGAATAGTATCTTCAGGAACCTCTGATTATCGTTACATTTTAAGAATAAAAAAGAGCAAGTAGATTGTTCTGCCTAGTTGAATTTGCACACTCAGTAATCCTAAAGCCAGGCAAATGTGATCTGGGGTGCTTTTAGGTGTGGTATGCTCTGCCATTGAAGAGGCCTGCTGCCAGGACTTTTACACACATTCACACAAACACGTACAACCATGTTCTTCTGGCAATGGGTATGGGAAATGGGGCTTTCCAGGGGAATGTTGGGGGCAGCCAAGCACTAGCAGGATCCTAAGTCTCCTCCTTCCCCTCACATGCCTTCAGCTATGCTGCAAATGAAATAGCCAATTTCTTTCCATTTACCACAATTGAAAGGGGGAATAATAATAGAATAAAAACCACCAAAGAGGAAGACCTCCCTACCCTAGGGACCAGGATAAGGGAACTGGCCAACTGAATGTGTTTTGTTACATACAAAAACTACTACTTCTGCCACTGTTTATTATTTCTTTCTAGTTCTTCTACAGAATGAGAAATAAGTCATGGAGCCCAGACTTAAATGCTGTCAGCTCCCCCCCCCCCCCCCCCGCCAGACTAAGGAAGATGCAGAGTTTTTTTGTTTGGCAGTTGGATTTAAGTGTGTCAAAAACAAAACACACATTTATTCAGTAGCAAAACCTCAGCTCATTTCCTGTTGTATGTATTTGTACAGGAAATGGTGAAAGGAGTGCAAGAAGACAGCTTTTCTTCACGAGGTTTGCCTCTGAATTCAAAGGGCCGTTTACAATGTGATATTAATGGAGTTATATTTGGTTGATGCAGATCATGGCAACTGACGTAGTAAGAGATTGAGAACCACATATTTTGATGTGGAACTGCAAGCGCATAGCTAGAGCAGTGCCTCCCTTTGTGTTGTGCAGGAGAGAAAGCTAAATATGAGATCAATGTTTAGACATTTAAGAAAGGCTTTAAGTGTGGTGTTTGTATTCCTCAGTGTACTGATTTGTTTTTTTACTAGTTCTATTGTTACAAGTCACCACACTGAGAATTTTTAATTGATGTTTATCTAAGGGCGGTGTGTGTGTGTGAGAGAGAGAGGAGACATGTGCCTCACGGCACATGCAACATTATACAGTTGTATAGGTCCTCTCAAGCCAATATTATATATGGTGTCCCAGTATATTTTGTTGCTATGTCCAGGGAGGAAAGTGGTATTCTTGTCACCCACTTTTCTTAAATGGCTAAATGTGTTATCTATCATGTGATCAGGGGAGCACATCCAGGCTTACATAATTTCTTCTCCCTACGTAATTTTTTTTGACCCAATCCTAAACTAGTTTAACTGTCCCAATGACTTCTGGGAATTGTTTTGTTTTTGTGAGTTGTGGGGGGGGGGGTTAAATACCAATGTGCTCTAATACAACAAATACTAGTATGGATTAAATCAAGCAAAATAAAAGGAGAGATACCATATTTTTCCGTAAATGGTCTATGTAAACCCAGCAGGTAAGAACAACTGACTTATTCCGTAGGCTGTCACACAAATAATTTTGTGACTAATTCTGCAGTCTCTGGTTTTCTGTCTTCTAGAAGTGAACTGGGCAATTCCAAACTAGGACTTCTGGGCATTCTTCTAAGCAATGGGGCAATAATCTTTGTACAAGCATCTTGATCATAGGGGCAGTGTAAAAGGACATGGTCTATGGGCTCTCTCTCTCTCTCCACCATTACAAGGACAGAGCCTTTTGACAAAGGAGATTTTTCTGTAGCCCCCCATTTAAAACCACAAATGGGAAGACAGCACACCTTGCAAGTGTAAAGGCCCTCATAGGACTGTACTTCTATTGTGAGGTTCATTATCTCCTCCGCCCCCTGCCACATTATATCTGTATTGCCCTTTACAACTCACAAGGTTCATTGACTAAGAAGCACAACACTTAAATTATGATATAACCAGGGATATTTATAGATTGTTGTTTAATATGAAGCCCCTGAAATTCTGCTGGAACCTATAATAATTCACCAAAAAACTTCTCCGAAACTGTGTCCTGCCGTACCCCACCCCACTCCTGTGCACTTTCACCCAAATGTGTGCATGCTTTGTTGCTAGAGTTGTGTTTAGAAATGTATGCAAAACTTTACAGCAGTAATTTAGGGAAGTGTTTTATTGAAGCTTTGCACCTGTTCTTTATCAACATGAAGGCTGGTTTGCACATTCCACTGTTTTGGTGATGTAATAACTCTCCACTCAGTAACTATCAGGGTGTAAATCTTTACCCCCATTGCTGGTCTGCTTATGTTATTCCCATGCAAGCATCACTATAGTATGAGGTGTTGGATGAGCAAGGCTTAGAAAATACCTGTCTCCCAGTTATTAAAGAACTGAAAGAGAAACGTGGTTTCCAGTCTTTCTCTGTTAAGTATGTTCTGCATGGTTAGCTGAAAATCCTGTCCCTGGAAACAGAGTGTTCCAACCAGGAACATTCATTGTACCAATTACTATTAAAAAGCATCGCTCACTTTCTCCAACCTCGGCTCTTGGGAGTTAGGGAGAAATGATGGTGCAGGCTGTGTAATACTAGGTCTTCAAGTTAGTTTGAATTTGGCCTGTTGAATGACCATCTGCCATTCTTGTACTTGGGAAAATATTAAATATATTTAAATAATTACAGGCTTTCTTCTGGACTGAGAATATATACTACAGAACAATGTTGGTGAGCTCTAAAATTGAGTGGTAAAGGAAAACCTGCACATGTTTCGTAACGGCCCCTTAATAGGAGCCATTTACTGAAAACAACCCATGTCACCAGTTTTAATAATTCAGTATGCACCTTTTTAAATTGGCAATGAGCCCATCTAAAATTTTACAAGTAGAATTCTTAATATTCACAATGGCAAGGAGGAACTAACAGTGCAATTTCTGTAGCATGTGGAAATGTAATACAAAACTTTCCCCTTTTAATTTTCTGATACACTTCACTATGATCTTTAACAGTATTTGTTACACTGTTTCCAGGATGTTTATTTGGACTTTAGTGTTTTTAAAAATATGTGCTAGAGCTAAAGATGTCCATTAAAGTTAGGTTAAATTAGGTTTGGGACGCGGGCGGCGCTGTGGTCTAAACCACAGAGCCTAGGGCTTGCTAATCAGAAGGTTGGTGGTTCAAATCCCCGCGGCGGGGTGAGCTCCCGTTGCTTGGTCCCAGCTCCTGCCTACCTAGCAGTTCAAAATCATGTCAAAGTGCAAATAGATAAATAGGTACCGCTCTGGCGGGAAGGTAAACAGCGTTTCCGTGCGCTGCTCTGGTTTCGCCAGAAGTGGCTAAGTCATGCTGGCCACATAACCCAGAAGCTGTCTACGGAAAAACGCCGGCTCTCTTGGCCTATAGACCTTTAAGTTAGGTTTATTGAATTTATGAATTGCTTCCAACAACGAAAGTCCCAAAGCAATTTACAATAAAACAAACAATTATTTGAAAGGCAAGAATGGCTAATCAAGAAAATTAAGTAACTAGACATTTAAAAGCGGCTTCCATGTAAATTCTAGTTTCCCTCTTTTTAGCATTCAGGAGGTCTGGTTATCCTTCACTGAAAATAAAACGTAGACAGTGTATGTGGATTGCAAAGTAGTTTTCAAATGTTCTCACTAATATAACCAAAAAAGGAGGGGAATCTATTCGAGACAATATTAAAAGTGGCCAAGTGACAGTGAGTCCACAATATTAGCACACACTGGAACTGGCATAGGTTGACTTTTGGAGCACAATCCTGTTTCAAGGGGTGACACAACTGAATGTCTAAGGCCAATCTACACGGAGTTCAAAACACGCATAGCCCAGACCATAACAACATAGCACAAGGTTAAAATAGTCTGGTTGGAAAATCCCAGCTGCCATGGGCTAACATTGTTTTAATATACAATGTTTTGGTCTGATTCTAAAACCGCCTGCTTCCATAAGCAAGCGTTTAGAGAAGGTATATTGACTGTTGCATAAGTACAGTGTCAAAACCCATATTATCCCAAGCCTTGTGGGGATGTTATATCTGCATGAAAAAGCTAACGTGCAAAGACAAGAGAACCTGCAATTGAATATTATGTCTGCTAGTGACTTGGCTGTTTGTCTTATTCCCTGGCTAGGAAATCAGTCAGTTTCTTCTATATTGCACTCAATCCAAGCAGAAGGATCCCACAGCTAATTTGTGGGATCTGACCTTTTTGTGGATCACTATATTATAACATCTTCTGATGATAAAGCCAGATCAGATAAAGGGTGCTACACATTCTCATTTTACTACCACAGAGCCCTTGTGTTAAGTTCATGAGCCACTGCAAGAGGGGGAAAAGGGGAGAAGGGTAAAATGTAAAGTAAATAACACTGTGCAATTGTGAACGGTATCAAATACGCTTTAATTCCAGGACCCTTAAAATTAATATCATATTAAACAATTAAATTGGATTGAAATATTCAGGAAACATGAATTGCCTGCCATTAAATTTGCTTTCAAAAATTCCGCACAATAAAAAATATGTTGAAATTGGCATTAAGAACGAAGTGAGAAGCCTGCTCATTTTGATACAAATTTGCTAAATCATTTTTTTAATTGATCTAGACCCATAAAACAAACGGGAGTTTTGCCATGAAATGACACTTCCCAGACATGACAGTGACATACTTGCTTTCCAAAGCAGAACAAGAAAATTTCTAGTAAATATGTTGCACCAGAGTGAATAGTATCTTCAGGAACCTCTGATTATCGTTACATTTTAAGAATAAAAAAGAGCAAGTAGATTGTTCTGCCTAGTTGAATTTGCACACTCAGTAATCCTAAAGCCAGGCAAATGTGATCTGGGGTGCTTTTAGGTGTGGTATGCTCTGCCATTGAAGAGGCCTGCTGCCAGGACTTTTACACACATTCACACAAACACGTACAACCATGTTCTTCTGGCAATGGGTATGGGAAATGGGGCTTTCCAGGGGAATGTTGGGGGCAGCCAAGCACTAGCAGGATCCTAAGTCTCCTCCTTCCCCTCACATGCCTTCAGCTATGCTGCAAATGAAATAGCCAATTTCTTTCCATTTACCACAATTGAAAGGGGGAATAATAATAGAATAAAAACCACCAAAGAGGAAGACCTCCCTACCCTAGGGACCTAGGAAGCCCTTGGGAAGTAGTGGTATGTCTTCTATGTAATCTCACCACCATCCCAGGATTGTGAACTATACATTTGATACAGTTTAAGTAGGCCAAAAGTTTCATATTTACATGTCCGGTGCTTGAGTAACTTTTACCCAAGGCAGAGGGAGGGCTGCATTGGGAGATAAAAGGTGGGGTGAAAGTCCTGTTTCTGGCAATGGGTCAGTGTATTGTGGTTCACTGCATTTGCACCCATATGTGTGCCAGGGAGAGGAGAAAGTGAGATTTTGAGTGTTGTGCCAGCCATTCCTTGCATGAGCAGCAATACTCACTTGGGACCGGAATTTGCCCCTAGTGTTAATGACTTTTCTGAAGGATCATTATGTAGGTAAAGCGAGTTCTACAGCAGATGAGTAGCCTGCATTCAAATGCAATTTTGAATATTGATCAGAACTTACAATACAATTCAGTAGTGAAAGTGGATTTGCTCTTTCGCCTTTTTATATACTGTTGTGCTCACAGGAGTGTGCAAAGGTCTGGGGGGATTCCTCATCCCACCAACAGAGACCCATCTGTGTTAAATGCCCTCAGGAGAGAACCCTCCCGAGAGAACCCTCTCTGATCTGCATCATCTGAGGTCCTGAGGTGTGACTACCTGGCTGACTGGCTAAAGCCCTGGAAAATAGCACTCCAGTTACAGAACGAGTCTACATTGCAAGATTTTGTTTCAGGCCCTACTTGTTTTATATTTATGTTACTGGCACGGTTCCTAATCCTTACTACTTAATATGGTAATTCTGTCCATTTTAATGGGGAATAGCTAACCTTCCATGCTATTTATTTTATTTGTTTGTGTGTTTGTGCGTTTGTTTTAAAAGCATTTGTATACTGCTATTCATTAAAAAACCCAAAGTGGTTTATAACAATAGAACAAAAAAAACCCCCATACAATAAAAAATATTAAAAAGTTCAAATCAGATGTCAGTTAACTATTATGGAAAGATGTATTCTTAATTTCCTGCATAGGCCTGATGGAATAGAAGGGTTTTCAGCAGGCATTTAAAACTTGGAACAGAAGGTGCCCTCTATTCTGAAATAGAATTAAATATTTTTATTTACTGGAAACAATTATGAACCTCCATCATTATGAATTTGTTTCCAACTAGGTGGACATGCATGGGAATATTCTGCTAACGTCCCTCGAAATTCACAATGAAGTTGCAAGCAATGAGGTCACCACAAGCGTCACCGATCCTCAGAATTCAACAATATCCTTTGACAGCTCAGGTATCCAGTACAGAAAACAGAGTTCGCATCGAGAAAACCTTGGAAGGCGTACATTGGACAGAACTGGCGCCCACACTAAGAAGAGTCATTTACGGAGAAGGTCTTCACAGCTAAAGATAAAAATTCCTGACCTAACGGATGTGAACGCCATAGACAGATGGTCAAGAATGGTGTTTCCTTTCACATTTTCTCTTTTCAACTTAATCTACTGGCTATACTATGTCAACTAAACTGACTTTACTTCTTTTTTAAAAAAAAAAAGACTTCAACAAGTTAAATATTAATTTGCCTGTTATTTTGTATGTGTACATAAGAACTTTTACACTATATATATATATAAATATAAAATATATATAAATATATTTAAAATCCTGTTTATGTGTGTACATATATTGTGAAAGAATGTGTATTATACCCATTGTGCATACACATATGTACTATATATATACACACACACACTGTACTTTCGGAAGATAACGGACAGTTTAGCAGAATGCGCATTAAGTGATTTTTAAAAAATAAAATAAAAAGTATGGAGAGGCAAGTGCTCTGAAAACTGTAGGTTTTGATAAATCTAAAAGTCATTTAAGACCACCCAAATATTTTTCAGACCTCTGCAATTCCATATTTATCAGAATTATGTGATATTGTTTGTGGAAACTTGACTGCTCATTAACTGGTAGAATTAACACTGGTACGCTTTCTCTAAGTTATATTTCCTAATCATTGAACCAATGAACCTAATCAATTTTTTTTTTTTTTGCTTATGGTTTGTGTTTTATATTCTAGCAAAGATCAGTTTACCTATCAAAAATGGGCATCATCCTTTTAGCGATCACTTGTTCATTCTCATGTAGCAAGTTAAATCTTGATCAAGAGATCAGTTTGCTTCGCGTTCATAGGATTTACGATTCTTAAGAAGCTATTGAACGATGCAAAGCAGCCTTTTCTTATGTGATACAGTGCATTATATAATGTTTTAATTTAATATTCCAATTACAGTATAGGATTATTTTGAGGAGAGAATCCCTACAGCATATTGTTACTAGAATGTTGTTTGAAATGCAACTGCTGCTAACATATTTAGGATCTAATCTGATCTATACAGGGTTATCAAATCTTCTCCTTTGCAGGGGTACTATAATCTGAGGAGATTCTTTCTGAGGAAAATTTTAGCACATACATTGCTCCATGTTCTGCTGTACCTGCTTCCCCTTTGCAAATCTTCTCCATGTTACAGTGGAGCAGCCAGGCAGAACAAATCAGTTCCACAAAATAATAGATAAGGTTTTTATATATATATAAAAGCTTCTCTGTGCCACAGAGCTTTTCAAATTTCCAGAATGCCAGGCAATGGAGGATATGATAATCTTAGCCCATTGTTTCTTTAATAATATTCCAATGATAAACTAGAAGACACCTCAGGTTAAAAATGAAAAGGGAAAACCATGCATTTACATTACCAAACATTCTTATAACATGATTAATGTAAGATATATTTGCATAATATGCATATATATGAATAATTTACCCAATTTTCTTTCTAGTGCTTGCTACTGTGACTGCATGCTATATCATACTTTTGTTTCTGTGATGTTACAGCTTTCTCTTCTCTAGAATTAAACCAATATAGCACTTCTAATGTATAAATTCAATAACAGAACATTTTCACATCTGTTTTGTACATATATATGTATATACACACTAAAACTGCTAGTATAGCTGATATGCTACATTCACAAACCATAAATAATGGAGAACAAATGTCTTGCTTCAGCATTAAATGCATTCAGTCATTTTCCTTATGCAAAATGATCCACTTTTGTTTTCCTGTAGTTAGAATGCATTCATATCAGTGCTGTTAACTTAGCATACATGAGATGAGTGAATATCAAAAGGAGTTTAGAGAAAACTGGATGAGCAGGAATTTGGAAGGTAAAGTTGTAGGTGCAATTCGCCAGTTGTATTCCCCATTCATTTCATTATGGCAACTTCCACTAGTTGGGTTGCACTGGAAACATTTTGTAGCTTTCTTTATATGGAAGCAATCTCTGATTCACCTGCCATATCGTTAAAGGGCCACTTTCCATGTTACAGGAATGCTTTTTGCATGTCACTCCCACAAAAAATAATATACTATAGAAAAGGGTTTGATGTTGAGACCGAGCTAAAGCCAGTCATACCTGGTTTCATTTTCACATGTTGGAGAACACCATATATGGGGGGGGGGGGATGGTATTTCACATAACTGGCCTAGTGATTTGGGGGGGAAAGTTTTACCTTGATATGAAAACAGAAACCTGCAGAATTATATTTAGTCTCAGCTGATACCACACCTGCTATTGAGACAACATGCAGTGCTATTTTTCTAGAAAAAGAGGTGCCGGAACTCACCGTGAATGTCTCCCTTGTTCTCTTAGAATGGCAATGGCGCCCACCTGAGAGTGCCAGAATTGACTTCCGGTGAGTTCTGGCTGGAAAAAAGCCTTGGATATATGCCAGGAATCCAGGGCAGCTTGCTAGAGACCATGGCTTTCTTGGAAGAATACGTATTAACTAAAATCATGCCAAAATTATTCTTAGTGGACTGGTTCATTTTATTGCCTAACTGAAGCTACCATTGAAATTATAATATGAGCCTTTAAATCAAAATAGGAATCGAAATTTCAGTACAGCCGTAGTGTTAAAATAATTATAATAATTATAATAGAATGTGGAGGCTTATACTGAAGTTCATAAACTTATGAAAGATGGGAAGGGTTGTCTTTTTCGTTTTTCTTTTTTTGCTATGAATGTAAATAAAGATAATTTTGTGTGAGGGTATCTTGATTGGTCTATAACGCTGAGATCAAAAGTAACGAGCGAGGAATGACAGCAACCCGTAATGACTTCAGGCTTCAACAACAATTTAGACAATGTGATTCATAAACTAATTGAGTTGAACCATATATCTGTAACATTTAATCTGAATCCTAAACATATTAAGCTGAAACAGATCTATAGAACCTACCGTATTTTTCTGTCTATAAGATGATGTTTTTGTAGTATTTAAAAATGTTAAAAATTTGGATAGTGCTGAGGGGGGACGGGCAATTGGTGGCATCTGCAAGCAGGAGATTGTCAGCGGCAATTGGGTGGGTGATTGGTGGCTGTGGCAAGGCCTGCTGGCGATTGGCTGCTGCTGCATCAATTGAGCGGGTGATTGGTGGCTGTGGCAAGGCCTGCTGGTGATTGGCTGCTGCTGCGTCAATTGGGCGGGTGATTGGTGGCTGCAGCAAGGCTGGGCAATCTCCCCGTGTTTCCTTAATTTTGGGTCCCAAAAAGTAGGGGTCGTCTTATACACAGGGGCATGTTATACATGGAAAAATACAGTACTTTGTGTGTGCTTAGGATTACGGTGCTACCTTGGGTTAAGAACTTAATTCGTTCCGGAGGTCCATTCTTAACCTGAAACTGTTCTTAACCTGAGGTACCACTTTAGCTAACAGGCCTCCCGCTGCCGCCACACCGCCGGCGTGCACTTTCTGTTCTCATCCTGAGGTAAAGTTCTTAACCCACGGTACTGCTTCCGGGTTAGCGGAGTCTGTAACCTGAAGCGTTTGTAACCCAAAGCATTTGTAACCCGAGGTACCACTGTACAGCCTTACTAAGCAATCCAACCCTGCCTTTGCACCAAGCAGGGGCAGGGGCACTTATATTAGATGGAGTTACCCCACTGCTCAACCCTGGTGGCCTCTGCCTACAGAGTGACAACCACCTTCCTCCACTGGTGTGGAGCTCTACTTCCACCTGCTAGACAGTAAGTAGGAACCCTCAAAATGGGGTGTTCCGGAGACAGGGGAGGCAGAACCAGCCTGGGATCTGCTGGATCCTAAGCCAATCCTACTGCTATCCCATGGGCCCAAATTGGACCTGATTGTTATGCCTGCTCCAGGCTGGTGCAGCTACATGCCTCTCTTGCTCTTCTACCCTAGCCATTAAGTGCTGTATGTGCTGTGGTGTCTCCACCTAGCTATGGCTGGAATTAGCAGCCTTAGCGACTCTGGTGAGATCAAGAAAATTGAAATACAGCTGCAACAGCTTTGGTGGGTGAGGAACTGCTACCAGAATGAGCCTGCCGAGGAAGCAAGAGTCCAATCCCAAGGCTCATACAATGCTACAGAGCTTCACATGTAGCAAAACATTTGAGGGTTTTCTAGGGAAGCCCAGCGGAGAATTTGGATGGGACTAGTGAAATTTCTTGAAAGGTTTTCCCGTTCCTGAACTCAGGCTGCTACTCGAGCAAATTTAGCCATGTCTTTTATAGCTTTTTACATAAAATTCTTATAAATTATTTGCAGGCCAACAAAACATGTTTGTTATGAAAGGCACTGGAAAGGACATAATAAACATCATGCCGGATCAGACCAAACATCCATCTAGTCCATCATTTTGCTCTCATGTTGGCCAACCACATGCCTCTGAAAAACCCTAGAGTAGGAACAGGGGTCTTCCCATTTGTGATTCCCAGCAGCTGGTATTCAAAAGCATTACTTCCTCCAATAGTGGAGAGAGAATGTAGCCGTGATGACTGGTATCCATTGATAGCCTTATTCTCCCGAATTTCTCTAATCCTCTCAAAGCCATTCAAGTTGGTCCTTATCATTGCCATTGAAACAGTGTGCATAGTAAAAACAAAAAACAAAAAAACACAGAATCACACACAGGGACACTAGCTCTAGGAACAATAGCATCAAATCAACAAACCCTAAAACAACAAAACAGTGCAAACTCTTAAAAACAATGGAACGGTTTCGTCAGAAAATTGATGGGTATCATCAGCATTTAGCACTTTCTCTAAATGCTCAAAGCTATGCATCACCCCACTAATTTTTCTAATGTCACTTTGTAATAACGGCCAGGATTACAGATTACATTTTTAGTGCTGTGCTGAATGATCACCTAGCTCAATTTTCAATGTCCTAAGTGGTCTTTCAAGGGATATAAGCAGTCTTTAAAAGTACATGCAGTACTGATCTATCACATATTTGGTATAAGAGCCTTGTTGGATCACTCAAAAGCTTAACTAGTACAGTGGTACCTCTGGTTACATACTTAATTCGTTCTGGAGGTCCATTCTTAACCTGAAACTGTTCTTAACCTGAAGCACCACTTTAGCTAATGGGGCCTCCCGCTGCTGCCGTGCCGCTGCCGCACGATTTCTGTCCTCGTCCTGAAGCAAAGTTCTTTACCCGAGGTACTGTTTCTGGGTTAGCGGCGTCTGTAACCTGAAGCATATGTAACCTGAAGTGTATGTAACCCGAGGTACCACTGTGTAGCATGGTGTTTCCACAGTGACCAACCATATGCCTATGGGAAGCCTAGCTCAGTGGTACTCTCCTGCTTGTGAATCCCAACAATTCATATTGATAGTGGAAATTAGTCACTGATAGCAGTATCCTCCATAAATCCCCTTTAAAGCTATCTAAATAGGTCCTTCACCAACCAGAAGATTTGGGTCAGACCCTGGTTCAGTACTTTTGAGTAACAGCTCACCTCTGTCCAATATACCTTTCACATTGGATTTTTGTTTTTTGTTTTGTTTTGTTTAAAAAAGGAAGAGGAACATTTTTATTAAGGGACAGAATTGGATGAAATTTGCAGGCAGAATAAACCATTCTGAAGGCCTGATTCCTGACACATTTCAGAATGATAACTGCAGTAGTCTTCTTGTAAAGGCATCTGCTACTTAATAACTTAATCTCCCCTGCTGATTTGTACTCAGCTGATCTGAAAATTGGAGAAATGAAAGTGGTGCCCCAGGTTAAGAAAGAGTTTAAGGGACTCTTGTGCTAGGCACAACTGAAGTTGTTTTGGAGTGCAAAGAGCTAAATGGCATTCACTTTCTATGTAAAATATTTCCCTCTGATTACAAGCTTGACCAGCCAGTCACAGTGGAGCTCTCTGCCCCCTCCCCTTCCTATCCTGATTTATTCCTTAAGCTTCAAGACATAAGCTGCTCTTGCAAAGCTGATCCTTTCCCCCAAAAAACCTGGCTGGGCCAGCCCACCCATGAGGCAAGATGAGGCGACCACCTCAGGCAGCAGATCCACAGGGTCAACAGATCCTGATGTAGATCTTTATCCCCCTCTTGTTCCTGGTCTAGCTCTTTCCCCTTCTTTCCTGGTGGGGAGTGAGGTGCCATTTTATGGTTTGCCTCAGGTGCCAAAATGTCTTTTCAATCCCTGAAAACTGGGATTGGGGAGCACTGATAAAACCATTTCTCTGATTGCAAGCTAGAAGTGCCAGTAAAAAGCTTTCCTGCCCTCTCCTGATCCTGGTGTTTGCTTTCAGCTAGTCATAACTTTTGATTTGGCAAAGCTGCTCCCTCTTCCCCCTTGCATTTTCCTTCTTCAGGGAGCTTAGAGACATAACTTCGCATTTTGTGGAAGCTGGCCTGCACCATTTCTTTAATGTCTGGGTCACTGCAACACCACAAAATTCTTCTGTCCAGTCTTGAACAGATCCTACTTTGCCTCAGATTGGTTGAGACCGAATCCATTCAAAGCATCGCACCTCTGTTTGGGGTTCATCCAGATCTGGCATGCACCAGATCTGGCAGGGAATTCTCTCTCGTGACTCTTCCAGCATACAGCTTCATTGGACAGCCTAACTATTACGAAGAGAAAATCTTATTTCTATGCACTTCTTACACACCATGCATAATTTTATATACTCTATCATGTTCCCACTTACTTGCCTTTTTTAAAAAACAACAACACTAAAATATTGTAACCTTTCCTCCTAGGGGAATTCCTCCAGCTGCTTAATTATTCTATACCCATTTGCAGCCACTGAGCTCAGCAGCTTCAGTGTCGTTTTTGTCTTTCCCCTTTACACCATGATCTCAACCAATTGGGGATTGCACAGTGAATCTGTTAACATGACCGCAACTAATCAGATTAAATTGATGCCATTGAGGGCATCAAACGAAGCCCTTCTGTTGCCTGTGCTCTGAACAGGAGAAGCAGGGAGTGGAATGTGTCTCCATTGCCCAGGATAATGGGGACACACTTCCTGTCTTGCGACATCCTATTCCCACTTCACTTCCTGCCACTACTGCATGGTAAATCCCTCTTCAGTTCGAGTTGTGTGTGGCTGTCTGGGACAGGATGTAGGTGGAGAGGCAGCTTAGGATGTACAAGCAAAGTAAGGCAGTGTGGGTGGGCAATTTTCTTACTCAGCTGTGCATACAGATAAATATGTCCTCCATATGTACTCCACTACTTTTAATGTATCAGGATGCACATGTATTTTAATTCATATTCTGCTCCAGCTAGTCAGCTGTGCATGACTGAACTGAAGGTGGGTGAAGTACGTAAACTTTGTTGCCTTGTCCCCGATTCTCCTTGACACCTCTTTTGGTCCTTCCCTGCTTTTTTCTAAGGGGAGTGAAAACTCAGCAAATAGGTCAAGCTTTGCAGGAGTGGAAATATTATGAATATTTTCCAAAAAAAAAAAACCCCTCCCCAGATTAAGCAGAAGATTAGATGGAGGTTGGAGCAACAGATTTGAATCGACAGTTTTTCTTTACTAAGAAAGATACTGTAATGGAGGAGTTGCTCTTATGGGCAATTTGGGAATTGGTTAAATGAAGCCAATAGAAACAGAGGTACTTCTTCAGCTTGGACAGGTGGGGCTGCAGCACCCTGTCCCTCCCAAACTGCAGAACCAGAGTCTCCCCCCCCCCCCAAAAAAAAACCCACAACCCACTAGTCATAACAATCAGGTCACTCACTCACCTTTTCCAGGGTTCATCTTCAATCTTTGTCTAGGCTGGCCAATCAAGTGTAAACTTACATGCATTTAAATCAGCAACCACTGTGTGTTGCTCACTACTGTCAGAGCCAGCTCCTAGGGACCAAGATCCCTCCAGCCTCCCCCCAATAAAATATTTGAGGGGGCCAGCCGTTGATGGGCATTGCCATTCAGATTGTGTGCGTGCACTGCCTTGTGATTGATTATGTGGGGCAGAGCTTACTTGCCCACCCCCTGCAATATTTTATTCAAGTTGGCACCCCTGCTTGGTATCATCCCTGTCTGTAGAGAAGTAACCCCCCCCCCCCATTTTTCATTCCTGTTAAGTTGTGGGTGAACATATCAGACGACACGATTCTTCAAACAGCTCTTGTTTTTTCACAGGCTAGAACAGAACTGAACTGAAGGGTTCAGCCAACCTGCTTATATAGAGCTCCACTAGAACGCAACAGTAACCACTTTCTGTAACTATCCAATCACTGAACGTCACTTTCAATCCCTTATTTGCATATGTGGACCTGAGTGAAAACTATCTACAATATCCCCCTGCTGGCCCAGGGTGAGAACTTCAGTATATAACAATTCAGTTCCTTTCCTCGTAGAGAAATCTTTTACCAATTCCCACTGAACATTGCCTGGCAGGACTGTGAGTCGCAACAATACTCCAGTCCCCCACTTCTCCTTGCAATGGCTTTGGTGATAGCACAGCAGATGCCGGGAAGTACTTTAGCCCTTGTGAACTCTGGCATGTCTTCTTAGGAAAAGATCTATATTAAGGCAAATGCCTTGCAGTATTACGTTACTTGTCTTTGACAAATCCTCAACACGGCAAGGCTGGCTGAGCAAACAATACGGACTGGGACTGTTTTTGTTATGAATAATTAATAAACTTTTTTTAAAAAAAATATGACATTGAAGAACTGAATAATTACAAAGATGCTGCTTTTCGGAAACTTATTAGATTATACCTGTAGGTAAGCAGTTATAGAAGGGTTTCCCAAACTTGGGCCTCCAGCAGTTCCCATCATGCCTGACCACTGGTCCTCCTAGTTAGGGATGATGGGAGCTGTAGTCCAAAAACAGCTGGAGACCCGAGTTTGGGAAACACTGATTTATAGGATTTATAGGAAGGGAGTTGTGATGGATCAAAGCAGGAATTGGTATGTGAATGAGAGGGGGAAGGAGGCCCATCAGGTGAAAACAAGGACAGGAGTCCTACCAGCTGTGTCTACTGAAATGTCCTCTTCTATCTTCTAAGGTATAGGATCTCTGCCATCTTTTGCCTGTGACCACCAGAGAAAGCAGTGTGATCTGCAGAGCAATCCTCTGTAGACCAGTTTAGTGGGATTTATTCCCATGCATGGACTGGCAGCCTTGTACTTATTTTCTTCCTCCACTGCTAGGCTCTGGGCACCCTTGGCTCCACCTACCTTTAACTGCCTGCTTTTTGCCCAAGGTTGGTGCAATACATGAGAGACAACCCACAGGCAAAGTGCACCCAGTGGACTCCACCACACTAGCATATCCATGACCCAGCTGTCAGACCACTTATCGTTTTGACATTCCCACAACGTTCCCTGTAAAAGAAGCTGACGGCACTTTGCAGCCATTGTGTGGAGAGCACTGGGCCTCTTGTGATACTTAGGATTTCATAACCATGTGGTGGCTGAGGCTGAAAGATAACGGCTTGCTTCAAGCCAGGAAGAATGATTATGCCCTAATGCAGGGATGGGGAGCCTGGGGTCCTTCAGACATTCTTGGACTCCAACTCCCATCAGCCCCCACCAGCATGGACAATTGTTAAGCATGATGGGAGTTGTGGTCCAACATTGTATGAAGTGCTGAAGGTTCCCCATCCCTGATCCAATTAGAGTTTTGAATCTGGACTCCCTGGCCCACAGCTTCCCCTTTTAGCAGTTGTCCTACACCAGCTGTCTGTGGCCCCCTATTTACAGTGTACGCAGACAGGTCAGGAAACGAGTGTGTGCTCAGTTTAAGACACATGTGATTTGCAAAGATTGGATGCCCTGAATAAGTACCCTACTGATCCTCTCCACTTCACACAGAAGCCGTGTGTGTGTGTGTGTGTGTGTGTGTGTGTGTGTACTGCTTCATAGGGATTGCTAACATTACCCTACCGTATGATAGAGAGAAATGTGGTAAGGTCCTGATGCCATTTCTTCCATTATTACATCTGTATCAGGAGAAGGCATGTTTACTGAATTTCTTCCTTCCTATAGCAGTTAAAGGAGCACCTGTAGATAGGCAACTGTGATTCATGTAATTGGAATTGTCATGTCATATAGAAAGCTATCATTTGGCATTTTCAGGAGTGCAGTGGAATATTACCCAACCAACACATGAACAAATTGGGACCCTTCACAAATAACGAAAAGACAAATATTTAACAACATGAATGAAACAAAGTGGTGGAAAAACATCACTGTGACTTTTCATCCTTTCTTTTTTTCTAGAAATATTCGTAAAGGGGCAGAGAGGAGGAGGAGGAAATGATGGTATGGAATGAGCTTATTGTTTTGAAAAAATTACAATAAAATATATTTTAAGAAGGAAAGAGAGTATTATGGATTTGCATAGCATTGGATATATTGTTTCTTTTTTAAAAGAAAAAAAAGGCATTAGCATCATGCAAGTAAAACCTTGTTTTAAATTATTGACTAATTTGCTTTCACCAGTCTCTTAATCAACAGCTTTTTCCTCCAAGTCATTCCTAATGTTAAGCAGAAGTAGAGGATATGAATTTCAACCTACAGATGCAATATTCTTTTTCTTAGGTATTCAAAACAAATTCCATATTGCCTGAAGAAGAATAACCAATGCCATCAAGAGAATTAAAGGAAAACAACAGTAGACTCAAAAAGACTGTTGCCTTCGGGCATCAAGTAAAACTCAGTAAATAAAATGTTGTTTGCTTTAACATGATTTTCCCCCGCCCAAGTCCTTTCATATATATAAAAAAATTAATGTAACTTTATTTCACATAGCAAAATAAAGAGGGTTGTGTGTTACTTGTTTTTCTTCTCAATTTGATGCTGCTTCTTTCTGCCCTCTAACCCTGCACAGCACTTAAGGAAGAGAGTAGCTTGACTAAAATCCAACGGGACTACTATGAACATAAGGACCTAAAAAGATCCCAGCTTGATCAGACCAAAGGCCCATGTAGCTCAACATCCTGTTTTCCAAGAGGCCAGTCGGATGCCCATTGGAAGTCTGCTGGCAGAGGCTGAAACCAGCAGCATTCTCCCCAGATGCAGTTCACAGAAATTGGCATTCAGGACTTGTCCACATTCCCACTTGTTCAGCGCCCAGAAAGCACAGCTCTGAGTGGTTTTCCCATGCTTTTTAGACATTGGTCCAAGCACAGATGGATCTACTATGAAATTAATACAGCTTAAGCTTCAGGCCTCCCGTCTTGCAGGGGCCCCGGAAGTGAATTTTGGGTTTAGAAGACCGAATTTGAGTTGCACGACTCCAATTGAATAGTTTTTTTTGTTGTCTACAGTTCAAGGGGCGCGGTTTAACAAACAGTGGGTGGCGCTGTGGGTTAAACCACAGAGCCTAGGACTTGCTGATCAGAAGGTCGGCAGTTCCAATCCCCGCGACAAGGTGAGCTCCCATTGCTCGGTCCCGGCTCCTGCCAACCTAGCAGTTTGAAAGCACGACAAAGTGCAAGTAGATAAATAGGCACCGCTCCGGCGGGAAGGTAAACGGCGTTTCCGTGCGCTGCTCTGGTTCGCCAGAAGCGGCTTAGTCATGCTGATCACATGACCCAGAAGCTGTACGCCGGTTCCCTCGGCCAATAAAGCGAGATGAGCACTGCAACCCCAGAGTCGGCCACGACTGGACCTAATGGTCAGGGGTCCCTTTACCTTTACCTTTTACAGTTCAACAAACCCCCAAGTTTGAGAGTCAGTAGCACAGATCTGTCAGTATTTTCATTCTTTCCCGTTGCTGGATGTGTGATTGTTACATCACATGTCTGTGTTTACATTCCATGCTTGGAAAGTGTGGGAAATGGAAGCTAGTCCTATCTCTTCCATTGTAACGGTTTGGTGATCTGTCATGGAACAGCCTCACTGAGTAGACAACAGTGGTTACCCAGCTATTGTTGCTGGTCGAGAAGGGGGCCCCATAACAGTTTGAACTTCAGGACCTCAAAAATGTAGGTTTTCCACTGGGTCCAAGTGGTTTCCTCCTCGCCCCACCCCATTCCCAAGGAAAACCTGCTCTTTAGGAGCAAATGCCAATCCGGAGAAAACCAGAATTGCTGTTTGATCTGATTGAACACTAAAGAGCGGTTTTCCCCTGGCAAAAACAGCAGGGTGAGAAAAAGTGTGGATGAGCCCTCAGAGACACACTGTTTCTGATAGTGGAGGCAAATGACTACTAGCCATTAATAGTCTTATCTTCCATGAATTTCTCTAATCCTGTTTCAAAGGCATCCAGGTTAGTGGCCATCACCACACCTTATGTATGTGTGGATATGTGTGCTTGTCATCTGAGGCCCTTCTCTACATTCCTCATCCCAGAGGTGTTCGGACAGTGGTAACAAGACAACAAGGCTTTTCTGTGGTGGCTCCCCAATTGTGGAATGTTCTCTTCAGAGACGCCTGCTTGGTGCCATCACTACAAGTCTTTAGCCTGTGAAAGCGTGGGGGGAGTGGACTGCTACCATGATGATTATTTTACTATTAGGCTGTCTGTCATTATGTTTTTTCTAATTATGTTTTTACAATTGATGTTCTGTGATGCATTTTTAGTGTAGTACACCACCCTGGGATCTTTTATTAAAGGGTTGTATATAAATTGAATGAAATAATAATAATAATAATAATAATAATAATAATATATAGTTGTGGGCCAAAGAGGAAACTTTGTTCATTTGCAGCAACATGTCTACTCATGTTGGTGCTGACCTTTAAAGCCCTAAACGGCCTTGGTCCTGTATACCTGAAGGAACGTCTCCACCCCCATCGTTCAGCCCGGACACTGAGATCCAGCGCCGAGGGCCTTCTGGCGGTTCCCTCATTGCAAGAAGTGAGGTTACAGGGAACCAGACAGAGGGCCTTCTCAGTAGCGGCGCCCACCCTGTGGAACACCCTCCCTTCAGATGTGAAGGAAATAAGCAGCTATCTTCTCTTTAAAAGACATCTGAAGGTAGCCCTGTTTAGGGAAGTTTTTAATATTTAATGCTGTATTGTTTTTAACACTTGATTGGAAGCTGCCCAGAGTGGCTGGGGAAACTCAGCCAGATGGGCGGGGTATAAATAATAAATTAGTAGTAGTAGTAGTAGTAGTGGTAGTAGTAGTAAGTCCCATTTGCATGTATGTCCACATATTTAATGTTGGTTGGTATAATACAGCAGCAGAAGATGATGATTATTCTGTCAGGATGATCATCACCCAACCATCTGCTTTTACATGTGCAAAGCTGGCCGTCAAAGTCTGATCGAGCCTAATGCACATGACATTGTGGGGGGCGGGAAATGGCTTGGATGAAGTAGAATCTGAATGCAGGTCCAGCTGTTACAATGTCTGAACAATGGCAGCTTGGTGACTTAAACATCCAAATATTTGACTTTTATATGCAGATTTGGAATTTGCTTACTAAAAAATCAATTTAAAGAAGGAGTAACTTTATTGAACAATCAGAAGGTCTTGATCCTTTCTGCTGTTTCTCTTTTGGCCAGAAATGATAAATTATTAAATGGCTTAATATGCCAATTCTTCCAGCCCATTATACTGAATTTAATTCTTCATTACTGTCATCTTTCAAATTGTTTTCTGAGAGAATTGCCTAGTAGAAATGTATTGGAGCAAATCCTCATGCCCAGTGACAGATTTCCTTATGCATAGAAGTCACAGAGTGTTCAACAGGAGGATTAAGCAGGAACAAAGTCCTCCTGCACACACACGGGAGGAAGCAGCCACTCATTCGTACAGGTAATGAAGTAAACACAATTCATATTATGCAATTAGGGCAACATCTATTGCCAGAAGCACTTTAAAGTATATTTGCAAGCAGTGCAAACAAAGGCTATGCCAGGACAGTGGGCTTTGGGTTCGCAAATAGGACAGGAATCAATGATGGGACCCCCCTGCCCAAAATATTGCAGTCTCTATGAGATGAACGGCTACCCTCTTGCCACTATGTCCCCGCCATCACCACATTTATGCATGCACAAGGCAGGATGCAGGAGCAGCCATAGCAACAAAGTCAGATTGGCCCGATTTGAAAACTCTTGTTTCTCAGCATCTGTGGGTCAGCCGGAGGCTGCATTGCCACTGTTTCTGACAACATACCTTTCTAGGATCCGATCATCTTCAATGAAGGTGGGAGATATTTCAGCACCTACACCATCATTTTAAATAAAGACAATCTATGGCCTTTGGGGACGTGGGGGGCGCTGTGGGTTAAACCACAGAGCCTAGGACTTGCTGATCAGAAGGTCAGCGGTTCTAATTCCCGCGACGGGGTGAGTTCCCGTTGCTCGGTCCCTGCTCCTGCCAACCTAGGAGTTCAAAAGCACCTCAAAGTGCAAGTAGATAACTAGGTACCGCTCTGGTGGGAGGGTAAACAGCATTTCCGTGCGCTGCTCTGGTTCGCCAGAAGCAGCTTAGTCATGCTGACCACATGACCTGGAAGCTGTACGCCAGCTCCCTTGGCCGATAAAGCGAAATGAGCACCGCAACCCCAGAGTCATCCGCGACTGGACTTAGTGGTCAGGGGTCCCTTTACCTTTACCTTTATGGCCTTTTAAACTTTGCAGGGGGTATTGATTTTGTTTGTTATTATGTTTTGTGTGTTTTGTGTTTTTCTGTTGTAAACTGCCCTGTGATCTAGGGATGAAGGGCACTCTAGAAATTTAATAAAGGAGAAGGAGAAACCTGGGTGAGGAGGTACTGGTGTGAGACCTCCTCCCAGGTTGCTTGTAGGCCCTCCAAGAAAATAATGGCTAGGATACAGTAAATCCAACAGTTGGTGGATAAAAGTTGTATGACTTCTGAAAGTTGTCAGATTATAAACTCTTATTTTCCTTTTTGTCTACCCTGAGTGCTCAACAAGCACAAGCGTTCGTGGTAATCTGCCTTGTGGCTGCCTTTAGCACTTTGTGTTTTACCAGCTCAGCTAAACAGTAGGAAATTGCTCATAAAATGTTATGTTTATTGTTACCAGAGGGAGGTGAGAAGAGAAAGGGAGCAATGCGCTCTACCACGTTTATGACAAAGCCTTGTTGTTATACTACATGCCCTCTGAGAAAAATTGGCAAAACAAACATCTTAACGTAGTTGGCGCAAGGGAACGTGGCTTGTCCAGGCATGCTTTGGGTAAGAACAAACCCGTCTTTTCCTTGCTTTGAGAGTTCTCTGGTCTGTTGGTTTGAAGACAAGAGAATGTCAGCATGATCTCCCCGGATCCCACTCACATCCCAAGCAAGAACTAATTTTCATGTGTGCCTGTAGAGGCGGCTCACACCTTCTGAAGTCAAGTAGTTGTGGTGGGAACAGCAGTAGCAGCATGTAGGAGGAATTAGAAGGACATGAGAAGAGTCCTGCTAGAAAGATCTAGTCCAGCATTCTGTTCTCACAGTGGCCAGCCACTTATGCTTATGGCTAGCCTACAAGCAGGATTTGAGTGCAACAGCCTTCAGCCCAATTGTGATACCCAGAAACTGGCATTCAGAAACGTACAGCAACCAAGAGTGGAAATAGTATGCAGTCATCATGACTAGTAGCGCAGAGGCCCAATTCTGCTGTCCACCTAACTGGAAGAGTGCATGCAGTGTGACAATAAAAACGAGGCATATCAAAGCCAGTTATTCGTTTCTGTGCCCATGCTAAAGTAGATCCACTGACCGTAGGCACACATTTTCTTCGATGCGGCATTTTTAGAAATTTGATTTTTCCACAGGCAGGAACTTCTACAGAGTGGCACTCTTCATGGCATCATATCAGGAACACACCAGATTACAAAAGAGAAGAAATATTAACAGTATGTCAGAGTGAGTGATCAGCCTATTGGTCCAAGCCTGTAAGATCGCTGATGGTGCAAGCATTCTCCCACCTGCCCCTTTCTTCCATCTTATACCTTTACAGGAAAACTTAAGGGCAGCTCTCAGAAAAATGGCCATTGCCCAGTTTGCTTTTTCTGGACCTGCTGTGCTATTTTATTAATGAAGGAATGACTCAGTCCGTTTCTGCATAAGCCAGAGGTGTAAATAACAATCAGTTAGGATAACTTCTTAATCTATCCTGAGAATGTTTGCTTGGAACAACTCGTGTTATTTTTAATGAGCGACATGTGGTAACTGGAGAAATCTCCAGGGGGATGTTAAATGCTTGAAGTGTTATAATGATGAGGACAAGACTTGCTCATTAAGTTGCGATGATAGCGCTGTGATTCATTATACATGAGCCTCCACGCAACATTTCTAGCAGGGAGTCCCAAAAGGAAGTAGAAGGAAAGAGGAGAACTAGAAAATGGAAGCTGGAAGAGTTCACCAGCCTCCTTGAAGTCTCCCAGCAAAGAGCCAAGAGATCCTGCTGCAAGTTCAAGGCTGTTGAACATTTGTTGTCAGTGGCACAGATAATATCAAATCATATCATAGAATTATAGCTGGAAGGGACCCTGAGGGACATTTAGTCCAACCCCCTGGAATGCAGGAATCCCACAGCCATCCCTGGGTAGGTGCAAACCACAAACCTTCTGGTTAACAGCCAGACACACTGACCCACTGATGCCTCAGCAGGAGGAGCAATAGGGTCCCAAGTGCAACAGAGCTGTCTTACACAGTAAGCAAAGTAATGTGCATTACAATTTAAAGAGAGGTCCCTCCATTTGAAGTAAGTAATGTAATGTACTGTTAAACACCACCCCATTCTCCAAATGGGGAGAGACTCCACAGGTTCCAAGTGCTTCCGTTTCCTTGGAATGAAGGTCATTGGAGATTGTGAACTCCTTTAGAATATATGGTTTTATATACATATATACAACCTGAGTATAGGATGGAGGTGCTCACAGCACCAACACTCCAAAAGGTCTTGCTTCTGCATCACCAGTATGGATCCAGCACAGAGTAAGTATGTCTCTTTGTCCAGCTGCCAGCTTGCTTTCTGCTCAGCTCTCACACTGCCCAATGTTCTACTTACCAGTTAGGTGAAGGTGGGAGAAGGCCCACCCATTTCCTCAGATGACTCCATCGCTTGGCGGTAGCTCTTGCAATCTGACTCGTTCTTTTGGGATGCTGATGAGGACAAGTAAGTGGCCAGCTATTGTTTTACATAGAAACCTGTCTGACTAGTTCTTGCCAGATTCCAACCTCACTGGGTATAGGGCTCCAATAATTGGGAGAGACTTGGGGCATTATCCAAAGAGACATCCCCTCACACCCCCGTAACCCTCAACAATACATTAACATCAAAAGAAGGTAGGTGCAGTGTGTTTGTGTAAGATCATGAAGTCCAGAGTTGGAAATGAACTAGCTGTACCCCTATTTACTGCGATCTAGGATAAGTCACAAATTCTCATCTTCACTTCCCTTTATGTAAAATAATAACACTGGTGACCTAATTGCAGTGTGTGACATATAATGGCCACAACTCAGCAAAGCACCAGGCACCCTTGATCTCACTGCTTATTTCGTCTGTCTCAAGGATGACTAACCACTGTGGTGCCATGAAACAAAAAGTTCCCAAACTGAAATGTCGTCTCTGACATGCTCCATGGTAGGTTGTCATAGGTACATCACAGTGCTCCCCAACCCCTTTCCCCCATCTGCAGGATGAGGATAATAGGACAGGGTTCGTGTAAAGATTACTTCAATCATGTGTGTGATGTGCTTTGGAAGGCCTGGAAAACACTATGTAAACGATGATGATTCTTATTAACTTTGTGTGACACTGTTATCAATATTGTTTCCATGTAGATAGACTCCAGAAATACCCTGGAATTGAAATAATTCTTCGTTGCATTAAAAACCTCTCTATAATACTATATCTATTTGTGTGCGAATGTGAGTGTGTGTGCCTTGCTGTTTATTTAATGGAGGGAAAAGCGAAACATTTTAGAATGACGTACACAGCACTATTCCTTGAGGGTTGGGCTAAATTATAGGTAACTGAGTTTAAGTGCTTCGTTTTCCTTAGAGACACTATCTTTTATGTACTCCGACAGAGGCCAGTCAGGGCTAAGCAAAACATTCAGAGAAGTTTATGGTCAGGGCAATAGGATGCTCAAGTCGTTTCTCAGCAAATTTTAGCGTGCAGTGAGCTGTCTGAGAGCAGGGATAGAGCAAAAGATTGCTGTGATGTATTTATTTTTAAAGTCAAATCGTCTTCACCCAAGCCTTTGAGGTTTCTTTTCATTAATGATATATTGCTGAGTTCTCATTCATAGATAAAAGTGGGATTTTTTTTTCCCCTTCTAAAAGACAAATTTGTTTGAGAATGAAACATTTGAACCACTGGTGGCACAGGAGAACTGCTAACACCACTATCTTATATGAGCAGAAAGGCCATAGCTCAGTGTTAGAGTCCTTGATTGGCATGCAGAAGGTCCCAGGTTCATTCCTCTGCATCTCCAGGTAGGGCTGGCAGAGACCCCACTCTGAAATCCTGAACAGCCACTGAGCTTGATTGACCAATGGACTGACTCTATATAAAGTAGCTTCCGATGTTCTTATGTCTATATTCCTATGTTGACGCTGCCCCGGGCTGTTTTGGGAGGGAGGGCTGGATATAAATGGAATAAATAATCATCAGAAGTAAGCCTCACTGCTTAGAGTGGAACTTACTCCCAGGAATGTGTATGGAGGAGAGTGATTAAGATAACAATGGACCTGGAAACCAAGCTTTATTGAGGAATGGTTGACGGCATTAGGTATATTTAGCCTGGAGAGCAGAAGACTGAGACGTGATATGATAGCCATCTTCAAAAATCTAAAGGGCTGTCACGTTGAAGATGGAGCAAGCTCCAGAGGATAGGACCTGATCCAATGGGTTCAGGTTACAAGAAAGGAGATTCTAACTCAAGGTTAGGATGAACAGTGAGAGTTGTTTGACAGTGGAATGGACCGCCTCAGAAGATGGTGGACTCTCCTTCCTTGGAGGTTTTCAAAAAACAGGTTGGATAGTAATCTGCCAGGGATTCTTTAGTTATGATTCCTGCATTGGAGGAAGTTGGGCTAGATGACCCTTGATATACCTTCCAACATGATTATTCTATGATAGGTTGGTGTGTTCACTATAGTATAGGACAGTAGCCTTGATGTTACAGTTTCCTATTTGGATAAACATGTTGCAAAATAGTTCTACTCAGCAGCAAAACTCCGACAGAAGTCCTGTTGACATGACCACCATTCAAGTACTACCATTTATGGGGAAGGATAAGTTTCTGGTGGGTCAATGTATCCAATCTGCTATTCTAAAGTGGAGACAGGCCAAAAGTTATCTAAGATTTCATGGAGGCAGCACAGCTTGCAAGCAGCAGGTGTATAAGAAACAACAGCACAAAGTCAGGAGTTAATTGATTTTTTTTCCCCCAGTGCTGAGCCCCTGCAGAGTGCAGCCTGCCACCATGTGGCATCTCCAGAAAAAAAAAAAACCCAAACCCATATGCTTAAGGAAAAGCTGGCTACGTTTTGGCTCAAGGAAGCAGTTCTGAACCTCAAAGAAGCAAATCATGGTTTGGGTCATAATGCACACACTTTTGTCTTTTCCTTAGTCAACTTGTTTTCTATGCATTGCCCCAACAGCTCCTGTTGGCTGAGGGACAAACCAGAGGACAGGAATCAGGCAGATAATCGATTCAGTTCACATTTTAAGACAGACCTACCTCATTTGTACTTTCTGAAACAACACATGAACTGGAACACAACCATCATTTGAAATGCACACTTCTCTGAATTTTGCAATGGAGTTCTCTACCCACCCAAACTTTCAGGATGGTGCTATAAATGCATCTAAATATGTGCCAATAACTTAATTAGATTAGAAATGTCCCATGCAAAGAGCACGCAGTCAAGTGAAGCCAAATATGAGTCTGATGATATTATCTTTGGCTGGAGGCCATATTTGAGTGGTAGTGTTCGTGCTGTGTACCCAAAAACTTCCAGGCAACCAGTTTATTGATCATTCATTCTGATTTATTTGCAGGGAGATTAGATGATGTTGCATCATCATCATCTAGTTATATGCCACCCATCTGACTGGGTTGCCCCAGCCGCTGGGCAGCATCAAAACAAGCAGTATCCCTCACTTTCCAGTGCATCTCCTCATCATTTTCCTTCTTGCAAAAAGGCATGGGGGTTGTTGCGCAAGACCTCCCAATCCACTATAATTGGATTTGCCAGCATGAGCTGGAATCCTTGCCACCCAAAAATAGTGACAACCTGGAAGCAATCCAGGATCCATCCCTCACATCTCCAGGTAAGGCTGGGAATGATCCCTGCCACCAACCCTGAGCAATCACTGCCAGTCCCTGAGCTAGATGGAACCACAGTCTGACTTGGTCTAAGGCAACTTCCTCCCTTCCTATGTCTTGACTTTGTGTCCATTGAGAACACACCATAGAGTCAAGGGGACACCTATCCAATCCACAAGGAAAGCAGAAAGAAACAGGGGGTGTTAAAGCTTGAGGGGATTCCGTAAGACACACCACCTCTTTAAAACGTTGTTTTGCTTGCCAAACAGTGATAGACAAAACAGCTGTGCGTCCACCAAAAAGTCAAGATTTCTCCAGCTGCGGCCTCCTCAGCTGCATATAATCAGCTGCTAAGAATGTCTTGCACCGCCAGAGGCAAGAAGGAGCTTTTAAATTGCAGGAGGGGAAAGTTCAATATTAGAATAAATCCTCCTAATGCTAAGGGTAGTTGGGCAATGAAATAAGTTGCCTACAGGAAATTTGCAGGATCCGTTCCAATCATGCCTTTAATCAGCTAGTAAGCAGAAGAAGTGTATGCAGGGGAAAGCTTCAGGTACGACAAACTGGGCTTCGTTGCCGAGATTGAACAGAGGTCCCAGGAACCCTGAGGTGCTTCCTAGTCCCTTACAGTGAAATGTTTTCCTTTCATTTCTTTCTTGCCAGCTGCTGTTACCAATGGTTGCCTGCCCAAGAATGACCCAGCCACTAAAGGAGAAGGCGCTTCAGGGAAATAATAGTGATGTCAAGGTCCAGGCCATTAGGGATAATTTGGGTGTTCCCATGAGCAGGGTTCTGAGCATCAGGACAGCTGGGAGAAGCAGAGGCGCTGACCCTATGGGGCACCTTTTAAGTACATTGTTTTGCTTTCATGAACATCAGAATGGCAGGAAGAAATATTTTAATTAACCTATCCCTCTGCTTGCTGGCTCGATGCGCGGTCTTCCTCCCCCCTTTGAAGCAAGGAGCTTTATCCCCAGGCAAGACCTCACCATCCTGCACCCCCCTTCCCTGCCACTTCCCCTGCCTCCATGCCAGCTCTCCCAGCTGTGGTTGAGTCAGAAAAATCCACCTTGACAGACAACCAGTCTCTCTCAAGAGAATCTCTCCCCCTCTACCTAGCCGGCCTGCCAAACCAGGGCTTTTCAGAATGTGTATGTATCGATTCCATCATTCACACTCTAGAAGTAATTGCTCCCTCTGAGCATGTTTATAGATCCATACAAGCTCCTGGTTCCTTGCAGGATGTCACAACAGCTCAAGATCAAGAGTAGAGGGTTTTCTAGAACACAGAGGTGCTGGTACGGAGAGAGTTCTCTTTCAGGAAATAGAGCAATCTCCTGGAATCACACAAACCAGAGACTTCTTTGAAATGAAGACAGTTCATAAAGGCTTACCAGTAAGTGAATTGCTTGCTGTAGGGTGATGCAGAGTATACAATGTAGACTCATCAGATTGCCTGTAGTCACTGGCCACGAGCCAAGCGTACTTGCACACAGCAGTGGGCTGTGCCTGCACTGACGGCTGTGGGCATCAAATGGTTTGCTCAGCACTGTGGTGGTCAGCCATGGGAGGGGATGGAGTTCTTGCCATAGTGCTCTCCTGCCATGCCCCACAACAGTTTATTGGATTTCTGAATGACTCCCAAGTCCAAAATTCTTGCAGATCCCTGGCTATGCATCATTTGCCCAGACTAAAGGCTGGCGACCCTAATCAGGAACCATTGAAGCATCAGTGGCAAATTGTCATGTATGGATGAAATGGCATGGAAATGGCTGGTGCGGTCATCATTTAGCAGCTAGAAACCAAAGGCTGTGAAAAAAACAGTGATGCAGCTGATCAAAGAACTGGGGCAAGAGTATACTTTTCAAAATGCATTAAAAAACCAAAAAAAAAACCATTTTAACACTTGTTAAAGTGTAGTTGTTTTTACCTTAGTGATCCATCATAGGCCAGGAAAACATTGCACATCTGTGTCAGTTGGAATAGCATCATTCCTGAGATATTCAAAACCACCACGCAACCTCACTATGGCTTGGCAGGGTGAATTTCCTCTTTGCTTGACTTCCTCAGCAACAAATTAAGGTAGAACCTCTAATGAAAATAAATGGATCCCAAGTTTCCTAACAAGTCACAGAGACAGCAGGAGACCTAATAGCAAATAAAGCATCACATTTATGGCTTCATAAAGCAGAAAAACAGTCACTATGTTATTGGCTCGGTGGATGTTTGGGTCGAAAATCAAGCCTTTATCAGGAGAAACTGGCAACTCTCCCAGGCACCCGGCTTGGTCTCCTGTTGACCTCCCTGGCTGCATTCCCCAGCAAGATCCAGGCTAGGTCTCGATAGGCGATTCTTCCCAAACGTGGGAAGAACACACACCCTCCCTCCTGCTCCCCCGGCAGGGAAAAGAGATAGATTTACATGCCTTTATTTCTGTCTTTGCAGCATTACAGAAAACATGTCTGCTCACTTCAAACTCTAGCAGTCAAGTGACAAAAACTTCCTGCACTTCCTGCACATACACAAGAGGAAGAGCTCAAATTACACTCTGAGCAAATTCCGGTGCATTGCCCTGTGAACTGACTGTCCCACTGTTTCCCACAGACAGTCCCAACATTCCATCATGTGATGTTTTCAAGCTAGCAGTTTGCAGCTGCATTGCATCCATATTGTAACATACTCCCCCATATGAATCAATGTGAGCTGCGAACAAAGCTTGATCCAGAGAAGAAAACAAACAGTTGTTATACATATAACAATCCCCTGTTGTTTCAGTTCCTCCCTTGGAACTACCTGCCACTGGTTTCCCCAGTGTACCTCTCTGGTTGTCTGTTTTCCAAGGAATGAATGCTTCTGCATTACCTTGGCTAGGGAATGTAGTGTTACACTTAGCAACTCCTTGTTGTGTCTTTGTCTCTGACTTGGACACACCTTTAACCTGTCTTGAGTTGTCAACAATAGTAACACATGCGATAGCTGAGTTAGCAAACTCTTGAAAATACCTCTTTGGAGAAACAGTTCCAATGGTAAACAGTGGTTCATCTGTAACCTGTGAAGGTCTAGCCATTGTGTGAGATTTCCTCTCAATGACTGTGTCAACTGAGATCTTTGAGCTATCTGTGTCACTCTCAGTACCACTATAATCAGTAAAATCATCATCATCATCTGAATTGTCCTCAGTGGGAAATGTGTGAACAATTACTCTCTCCTGTTCAGGAGCATTCTCTAGAAATTTTGTAAGAATCACCTGACCAGATTCAGACAAAATTACTCTGTAGAGACCCTTTTCATAACCCACAAAAATGCCTTTTGCATTCTTTACTCCACCTGGAGCTTCAGTCTTGACATGAGATCCAAAAACCTTAAAATGGGCAACAGAAGGTTTTCTATGGAATAGCCTTTCAAAAGGAGAACACTCCATGCCTTTTGAAACCTTTCTCAACCAAATGTAACAATAGCACGATAAAGATTCAGCCCAATACTCGTGTGGCAAATGTGAACTCAGCAATTGTGCCTTCATCCCATTCTGCAATTCTTTGTTCACTCTTACACAAACACTTTTGTTCCATGCACGTGCAGAAACAGCAATCTTGTGCTTAATCCCTTTCTTATCCAGGAAATCCTGAAAATCCTGTAAAAGAAAAACTGGCTTTTCATCTGTGAAAAGACAATCAATGTTAGTATCATGAACACTTTTAACCTTGTCACAAAACTCTTTAAACCTTTCTAAGGCTTCTTTTGGACTCTGCAATATGTATAGCCACACATAATGAGAGAAATGATCCACACACACAAGATAGTATCTTGCATTGCCTCTAGATGGTGCTAGAGGACCAATCACATCAGCATACACTCGCTGAAATGCACTGTTAACTTTCGTCGCCTTCTGGACGTTTTTCGACACACCTGCAAGAGAAATCATGTTAGAATCAGATGCAGTACAATTAATGCAATCATTTTGATCAAAAGTCAACAAATATAGTCCATCTTTCTCTCTGGCAGAAAGATACAGCTCTCCATCTTTGAAGATTTTGCAGCTTTCCTTCTCATAGGACAACACCAGTCCTTTCTTTGTGATCTGCGAAACACTCAGCAGATTGAAGTTCAAATCAGGAACCAAATAGACATTGTTAATAGTCAAGTTCAGACTCTCCAGGTAAACAGTTCCAAATCCGGTCGCTTGGATCTCCTGACCATTGGCCTGTTTCACAGTGAAACTTTGCTTCTCAAACGTAGAAAACAGTTCTCGGCACGATGTCACATGTTGCGTGGCTCCAGTGTCCAAAACAAAAGCGTTTTCCACTGAAAATGTGGCTTTTGTTGACAGCAATGCCTTAGCTGGTTTCACCTGGGACTTGGTACGACTTTTGCCTGACGCCTCAGGCTTTGCAGAGCTCCCCTTAGCTCCTCTCTGTTGACGTGGCTTCTTACAGTTCCGCTGAAGATGCCCAGTCTGTCCACAATTGTAACATCGGTCAACGTTCAAAGCAACAGCCTGTTCTTCACTAGCAATAGCAGTGGGGGTGCCAGAACTCCGAGCTTCTCTCCCCCTGTCAGCGACATCTATTGCAGCAAGTCTGTCTCTCTCATTCAGAACCACTGAACAAATCCTCTCCACCGTAAGATCAGCGGCAGGTAGAGAACCCAGTTGACTTGCAACTGTTTTATAAGTCCGATTAAGGCTGTTAATAATCATGAAGCAGAATATCTCTTCCTGTAGAGGGAAATTGCGTTGCGCCATCTGCTGGCGTAAGAATTTCATCTCTGTCAAATGCGCTTGCACATCTCCATCAGGCGCTAGCCTCATATTTCTCAGCTTTTCAAAATGCAGCAACGCTGAAGCACCAGCATCTCTTTGATGTATTCTACGCAGCATTTCCCAAATCTCACGTGCATATTCCAAACTCCCAATATGAACGAGTTGATCATCAGAGACACACAGAATTATGGCTGTCCTGGCTCTCACATTCTGTGAATTCCACGCTGGTGTTGGTGCAGCAGGGATGGGATTATCAATCACCCCAAAAATCCTCTGATTCTGAAGCAGGGCCTTAATCTTTACAGACCATGAGGAATAATTGTCATTAGTCAGTGGAGGTGGGTAAGGTAAGCCTCCCCCCTTCTTGGCATCCATTTTGAATCCAAGCCTCAGCTCTCAGTCACGCGCTGGTAAAATCCAAAAGTCTATTGGTTGTTTACTGCCTTGCACCTGGCAGCTAAAGCGCAGGCTGCTTTGGAAAGTCCCTCCAAGAGCAGTGAAATAATAAACAAACTACCAGTGTTTTTCCAGCCTCTCACAGTCCTAGCCTCACTCTCGCATTGGCTTGTAATTTTCCTCTTTACTTTTCAAGGCTAACTAGCTCAGAAGTAGCTGGAAAGTACTCACGTCTCGTTGCTTAGCAACTGGACTTGGCAGACGGCAGTAGCAGAGCTTATCAGTCCTAAGGAATGTGAAGAATGTGGCTCTCTCTCAGTGCTGTTTTTTATCCAAAAGCAGCTTCTGTGAACCAGAGAAGAATCAATCTGTGTTCACTCTTTCAGCCACTCTTTCAGCCATCAAACAATCAGCATACCTTTAGGGGTTCCGTTGCTCATAGCTTATCAGCAAAAACATTTTCACCGGTGCTCAGCCGTCCTTGTAGCTTCCATCCGCTCGCTACCATATCTTCCTTTATCTCCTTACAGAGGATGAATACGATCCATCAACCTCTTTTGCTACTGCATGTAGCAAAAACATCGGCTCATGCTACCAGATGTCGGAAATCAAGCCTTTATTGGGAGAAACTGGCAACTCTCCCCGGCACCCGGCTTGGTCTCCTGTTGACCTCCCTGGCTGCATTCCCCAGCAAGATCCAGGCTAGGTCTCGATAGGGGATTCTTCCCAAATGTGGGAAGAACACACACCCTCCCTCCTGCTCCCCCGGCAGGGAAAGGAGATAGACAGAAATGTATTTACATGCCTTTATTTCTGTCTTTGCAGCATTACAGAAAACATGTTTGCTCACTTCAAACTCCAGCAGTCAAGTGACAAAAACTTCCTGTACTTCCTGTACACAAGAGGAAGAGCTCAAATTACACTCTGAGCAAATTCCGGTGCATTGCCCTGTGAACTGACTGTCCCACTGTTTCCCACGGACAGTCCCAACATTCCATCATGTGATGTTTTCAAGCTAGCAGTTTGCAGCTGCATTGCATCCATATCGTAACAGTTTGCACGTTCTCTCCATAGCTAATCAATGGCTAATTGGTGAGACTTTGATGCTCAGGTAGCAAAGCAGAGCAACAGGTGTGTCTCATATTTGTCTTTGGCCCCCAAGACTTCTCTCTTTGGCCCTTGAGACACTCCCAGGCAAAACAGGCTTCCACAAGCCATACCCATTTTGAGTGCTTCTGCTTAGCTAGAATGGCACCTTTCTGTGGAATAGGGAGATAAGTCTGGCATCAGACCTGAGAACTTTTCAGTCTCAGGGAAGACCCTTTTTTGTTGCCCAAGCTTCCCAACAAGTCATCTAAACAGGTTTTAATTGATCTGCTATTTTTATCCCTTGGTTCTCCTTTTGCTTCTTTACTGCTGATATTAATCCCCCCTCCCAATATTTTGCAATGGATGTTGTTTTTATGGTTGTTGAGTGGTTTTATAAACTAGGGGACATTGTATCAATGTTTCCAATGAATAAATAAACATGAGTTCCACCAATAACGTTTGGCGATAATTTTGCTTGACATTATTCTGAACTTGCAAAATAGGTGAGATAAGCCTTACGATAAAACTTTGGCATTCCTTTTTTTATCAATTCTGGCCATCATCTTAAAAACAGATAGAATCATAGAGTTGGAAGGGATCTCGAGGGTCATCTAGTCCAACCCCCTGCAATGCAGAAATCTCAGCTAAAGCATCCATGTTTCTAGTGCACATGTTTGAGGAGGAAAACCACAGCAGGTTCTGCTAAAACAGAGAAGGTGAACCAATGGCCTGCCAGATGTTGCTGGACTCAACTCCCATCAGTCCCAGCAAGCAAGGTCAATAATTAGGGGTGACAAAAGTTGTAGTTCAACAATGTCCAACAGCTGCAAGTTCCCCATTTTTGTGCTTAAAATCCAAAAGCAAAACAGAAGAGCAGGAAAGGGTAACTCAGCTGCTACCATTTTTCATCAAGCAATTTATGCCCCATTGATGCTCTGGAGCAATAGTCATGCAATAAGCTACAGTCTGCATCCCGTCTATTCTCCATATGGGAGAGGGAATGGATCTGTGGCAAATAGAGTATTTTCTTTATGGGATCAGGGAGAGAAGGATCAGATCAGATTAGACAGACTTGCCACATGATCCACAGTCATCCGAAAAATAATTTAGTTTTTAAAAAAACACAGAAAGAGAAAAGGGTTCTGCTGTTCGATCCCTTGGCAGGGTTGAGGCTGCTCTATAAATATGTTCCCCATTGAGGAAAGAATTTTCATCTCCTCAGCGAGGAGAGCGTTTTGACAAAAGTGCGGAAAAGGCATTTGGACCTTTTTAGTTTAGAAAAAAAATGACAGATGGAAAGAAAATGACACAGCAACACAGTTTGGAAGCTTATGAAATTATGAATAATGTGAAGTGAATGGAATTTCTCTGTCTCGAAATCAGGGTCATGACAGGCAACTAGAGGGCACTGGCAATAGGCTCTGGACCATGCATAGGCAAACTCAGCCCTCCAGATGTTTTGGGACTACAACTCCCATCATCCCTAGCGAACAGGACCAATGGTCAGGGATTATGGGAGTTGTAGTCCCAAAACATCTGGAGGGCCGGGTTTGCCTATGCCTGCTCTGGACTAAGTAAAGAAAACTTTCCTTTCTACAGCATTGAATTCACAATGACAGCAATCCTGGGCTGTAAGTCCTGCTGAACTCACGGGGACTTCTGGGTAGACATTCTGTGTATAGGGCTGTGCCGCTAGGGTATTTGCTGCCACATAAAGGGGTGGGAGCAATCCGTGGCATTGTCCGGTCTTTCCTTTTTTAAGTTGTTGTTGTTTAGTCGTTTAGTCGTGTCTGACCCTTTGTGACCCCATGGACCAGAGCACGCCAGGCACTCCTGTCTTCCACTGCCTCCCGCAGTTTGGTCAAACTCATGCTGGTAGCTTCGAGAACACTGTCCAACCATCTCATCCTCTGTTGTCCCCTTCTCCTTGTGCCCTCCATCTTTCCCAACATCAGGGTCTTTTCCAGGGAGTCTTCTCTTCTCATGAGGTGGCCAAAGTATTGGAGCCTCAGCTTCACGATCTGTCCTTCCAGTGAGCACTCAGGGCTGATCTCCTTAAGAATGGATAGGTTTGATCTTCTTGCAGTCCATGGGACTCTCAAGAGTCCCCTCCAGCACCATAATTCAAAAGCATCAATTCTTCGGCGATCAGACTTTTTTAACCCATCAGCCAAAATAGCATTAGTAAAGTGAAACCTCCATACTGCAAGACAGTATACCTTTGTTTTCTGGTGGCAAGCAACAGATCCAGCATGTGAATTTGTTTGGTTATGACAAAGGTTCAAAACCTGGAGACGAATTCAACTAACCCGGCATGCTAAAGGAAGCCAGTGCAAAGGCTCCAACTAGTGCAATAGAAGCATAGAACTCTACAATTCCAACTCTACAATTCTATGATTTTATGATTCCTCCCCTGGGTGGGTAGTAGGTTGTGCTATGAAAAGAGTTGCAAAATGTAATAGTGATCTTTGCAGATTGAGATAACTACACCAGCTGACAGATGCCTCTGTCTACTTTTTCCTGTGTGATCTGCACTAATCTACAAAGTCAAGACCCGGCAGAACCTATTTAATTAGCACTTTTGCAGTTTCCCCTTCGCTATAGATACAAATTTCATTGCAGTAGCTGCACGAGGCGCAGTTCAAACTACAGCAATGTACGCTGTTTTGTTTTGGGGGGCAAGGAAGAAATTCTCAATATGGCCTCAATAATTGTGCTCGTTTCCAATGGCATTTGCTGAACTAAAGACCACAAGGCAAGTGGCATTTATCACACTCTGCTGTAATGAAAACAAAACAAATGGGGCACTGCTGCGACGCTCTATCTGGCAAGGATTTTGAGTGCTTTCACAACATCTACCACCGGCACTAACACTTCTATAATATCGCTATTTGGAAAGAAAAATGGGGACCAAAATGAATAGCAGCTGAATAAGATTTTGCAGATTTCCATCGAAGGAATCCCATCATGATTACAGGAAATACATTGGGGCAGGATCTATAAACCCATGGGAGTACCACATAACGGCATGCATGCATGGCTAGTGTCCATGCTTGTTCATAACTCCTCCACATGAAGTTGTGCATGACAGTCAGCATGTACGATCAGATTTCTGGTGGAAGTCTTCCTTACCCTGCTCTGCCTCCCATTGATGTAACAGATTTGCACAGGGTTTTAAACACAAGAGGCCACTATTCTGTTTGTGAGGTTTCGCACAGGGTTAGACATGCATTTCCAGATTTTGAATTTGGCCTCCTCCCCCTTACCACCATCACCAGACTGCCTTGTAATTCTGTCTCTAATTCTATAATCTACTTCTCCTAGGGCGAATCTACACTTGTGGTTTTTAACATTAAGGAATGATTAAGAAATGCTTTTCATAGTGTATTTGGACACATGACACCCTACTTTTAACATTCACAATGTGTTATTAAAATATGACACCAGGGGGTGCTGCAGAGCAACAAGCAACAGTGTTTTGATGGGGGGGGGGGGACAAAGGTAAGATACAGTTTAATTTATAAATATGCCCTGTGATGTTTTAGAACAGCGGTTCTCAACCTGTGGGTCTCCAGATGTTGTTGGACTACAACTCCCATCATCCCTGAGCTCTGGCCTTGCTAGCTAGGGGTGATGGGAGTTGCAGTTCAACAACATCTGGGGACCCACAGGTTGAGAAAGGCTGTTTTAGAATGATAGATCTAATATCATTCTAATAACGTTAAACATGTCAGTGTAGATCCAGCCCTAATTATTGGGTTTTCTGTTCCTCTTGAATCACAGCAATATGATCCAAAGAGTCCATTGGTCACAGTTTCATGACACAAAAAGATACAGTGGCTGACTTGAAACAAAGATCAGTCTTGTAGGAAGGTAAACTTCTGCCTTAGCCAGCTCATGGGTCTACCTAGCTCAGTATTGTCTATGCTAGCAGGCAGTGACTCTCAGGTCTACCTGGACATGTCAGGGATTGAACCTGAGACCTTCTGCATGGAGGGGCATGGAGGACCAAGCAGGTAACCAAACAATCAGTACATTCATCATCCTATGGTGCCATCACACACTGACAGCAGAAATGAGCAAATCAGTCTTTTCTGCTCCATGTCACCTCTTGGATGCGTCCACCCACAGTTTGGGTTGCCAGTTTCTGTATTATTCCACTTCTGTTGGTCTTGAATACATATCTATTAATGTATTTTCATTCAACATGTGCTTAAAGAACTTACTGTTGATATATTTTCTTTTGAATCAAGTACATTTTCAAGTATGAAAGATGGTAGATAGTGAAGTTCCAATCTGCACATTTGGAAGGTGCAGATAAATATAGTTTTATGGCGTTCAGAAAGATCAGATTCCTCAGGCATTTCTAGTTGAGAAGGCTTGTTCACGGAACTCACTGTTCAATTGCAATTGAATCCTCTGCAATGGATAGTGGTAAAAACCATTCGCTTTGCGCTCACAGCACATACATGCATCACTCTTCCTTTAATGTTTGGTGTGTGTTTGAAATGTGTCTTCTCTTCAGACTTCAGCCAGTGTGGTGTAGTGGTTAAGAGCGGTGGACTCGTAATCTGGTGAACTGGGTTCGCTTCCCCGCTCCTCCACATGCAGCTGCTGGGTGACCTTGGGCCAGTCACACTTCTCTGAAGTATCTCAGCCCCACTCACCTCACAGAGTGTTTACTGTGGGGAAGGAAGGGAAAGGAGATTGTTAGCTGCTTTGAGACTCCTTAAGGGGAATGAAAGGCGGGATATCAAATCCAAACTCTTATTCTTATTCTTTTCTTGGAAATTCTTGGAAATATTTTCTTGGCTATGGTCAGTCTAAAAGGGTCATAAATGCCTGAACATGTGTTGACGGCAACAGACAAAGGCATGTGAAAAACCCTATCAGAGAAGAGAAGGCAGTGGCTTGCAACATCATAATACACATCATAATATCGTAATGCCACATTATGCACAACACATTCCCAATCTACACCTGCTGTTCATGCACAAAAATTGTATATACCAGATCTAGATATGATGGAGAACTGATGGAGATATGTTCAGCCATAACTACTACTCTTAAGAGACCTGGCATGTTTGACTCAACTTTCCCTGCTAACCAAAGCTTCTCACTCTCCCTGGCTGGGTTTTCCCATCAATCCTGAGTGTAAGACTGATGTGGGCCATCACAGCAGCCCTGTGGGAGCCCCTCCCCAGTCATCCATAGGTGCTATTAGAAGTGTGAGCTGAGTGACAAGCAGGGCTGGGGGAAAGAAAGATGGGGAGAGTGGCAGGGATGGATGGAAGGACGGAGGGAGGCAAATAAACCAACAAAGGAGGAGGAGGAAGGAAGAGAGGCTGAGCAGAGCTGACCTGCCCCCGATGGCTGTGGAAGAAGTCATTGCAGGAGCATGAAAGGTGACGAAAAGCAAACATTTTGAGTTTCTGGTCCATGTTCTCTCCTGGCTTCAGAGGCGCTGACACAGGTCCTTCCCAAGGGCACAAGTAATTGGGGGGCGGGCGGGCAATACAGCTTCTTGCCAAGGGTGCAAGGGAGCCTCTGTACCATGGGTAGGCAAACTAAGACCCAGGGGCCGGATCCAGGCCAATCGCCTTCTAAATCCGGCCCACAGATGGTCTGGGAATCAGCGTGTTTTTACATGAGTAGAATGTGTCCTTTTATTTGAAATGCATCTCTGCGTTATTTGTGGGGCCTGCCTGGTGTTTTTACATGAATAGAATATGTGCTTTTATTTAAAATGCATCTCTGGGTTATTTGTGGGGCATAGGAATTCATTCTCTCCCCCCCCCCAAAAAAATATATAGTCCGCCCCCCCCCCCCACAAGGTCTGAGGGACAGTGGACCGGCCCCCTGCTGAAAAAGTTTGCTGACTCCTGCTCTGTACGCCTATGTATGGTTCAGTCTGCAGAAAAGGTCAGTGCAATCTGGTTGTCCCTGCCCACACCTTCCCAGTCCAAATCCAGCAAGAAGAGCAGGGAAGACATTCAAATGGTGGTGATGACATTTAGATTCCTTACTCATTCACTTTTCACCTTAAGGTCAAAGGGCAGGTTACAATTATCTACCTACAGAAGAACCTGTTAGGCTTAAATTAAGTGCTGGAGTTCCTCAGCACTGCTCCCCACACACTCAACAGACCGGAGTTTAGCGCCTTCTAATGTTGTTTGAGGGCCCATCCCTCCAAAAGGAGGCTTTGAGGATTAACGTATTAAGGCATCTTGGATAAAGGCAATGCCATGCACATTTCAGTGAAACCACTAGTTGTCAAGTGCAGCATTGTCTGTCTATAACAAGATGATAGATGTCGAGTTAAATCTTCCACAGATGCTAAAAAGCAATGATGAGGAACCGGAAAATCATACATCTTCTCAAAGCTCAATTTACTGAGTGACAGCTTTTTAAATGCTTGTGTTTTCCCCCCGCCACACACACACACACACACACACACACACACAGCATGTGCACTTGGAGCCAACACCTAAGAGTCTATTAAAGGGCATTTTTCCTTACACAACTGGGGAAGTTTACAAACACGCTTAAACAGATTCAGAATGAGCTGGCCCAGCAAATTCAATTGTTGCATTTGAGAAAAGAAAAATGCTTTTCCTATTGATTGGAAGGAGTGTGGACAGGAGAAACAAAATGGAGATGTAAGAGGATACTGATGCTGCAACAACTCCTCCCTCACTTTTGGAAGCCTGTTTTCAGGCTGAAAATCAGGGGTGGGGGCATTTTTCATGATTTTTCAGAGAATGGGGGGGAAACAAAGTATATAGGAAGATGCCTCAAACCATCATTGATCCATCTAGTTCAGCACTGTCTTACAGTGTTTCCCAAACTTGGGTCTCCTGCTGTTTTTGGACTACAATTCCCATCATCCTTGATCACTGGTCCTGCTAGCTAGGGATGATGGGTCTGTAGACCCTAGTTTGAGAAACCCTGGGTGCTTTAATCTGTCTATCTGACCTCCTCCTTACTGCCCAGCTTTCGGTGAGCTTGTCAAACAAAATTGGTGATAAGGGATAGCCTTGATTCTGTCAAAATGTTGGTTTTTGCTGCCGTTTCTCAAAATTAACACAATTGATTCTGGCACAATAAGAATTCAACAAACCAGTAACGGCTCCGTTTATGTGTGTGTGTGTGTGTGTGTGTGTGTGTATATATATATATACACACACACAATTTCCAAGCTCATTTATTCTCCTGAGTTGCACTTGTAAATGAATTTGGAATGAGCGAAGAGTGAAAAGCAGAGTGAGAAAGTCTCAGAGTCCCCTCGCTCGCTGTTTTTCACAGGGAGGCTAACAATGCAATCCTATATATATTGAATAAGAAATATCTTGAGTTCGACAGGACTTCCCCCCAGGGAAATGAATATAGGATTGCAGCCGAGGACTTGTTTATTTTAAGAAAACCTTTTCCGTTTCATTGGCATATCTTAATTACTAGTTTGGCCTTTTCACAATGATCCCTTTTACGCTGACTTTCCTCTGTGCTTGTTCTTATCTAACGTTTCAAGGAATGTGATTATGTCAGCTTTTATTTATAAATCTGGTTGGATGTAAAAGATAGAGTTGCCAACTGACCACCTCCTCCAAAAAAAAGATAAATTGACCTGACCTGCTCCTATCCTTCTTACAGTGATTCCTTATGCAGAAATGGGAGGGCAAAGCTATTCATCTGCCCAATGGTGCAAATCTCCCTTTAAAGTGGCAGCTGCAAGAACATCCTAGTGGTGCAGCGATAAAACTGCCAGCACATTTGTGAAGCTAAGCAGGGCCCAGCCTGGTTTCAAATTGGATGGGGGACTTCATGTTGAGATTACTGTGTTGCAGGGGGTTGGACTAGGTGACTCGTGGGATCCTTTCCAACTCTACCATTCTATGATTCTAGTTGTACTGAGCAGCAGGCAGAGAGCTGTTTGATAGTGAATCAATAGGTTCATCCATCCATTCATAATGGGAGCATTATGCATTTGATCCCCAAACTCCCTTATGAGGCAATCTGTTCTGTGGCTGAACAGCATTAGGAAGAACTTGCTGGGGATATGAGCAAGGGCAGATTGGGTAATATGGTGCTCTGACAATTTTTTTTGTCTCCCTCATATTTCTTATTTTCACAATAATTCATTTTTTTATTTTTTATTATTTTGCCCCCACTCAGCTCGCTGCCCTGTGCGGGGGAACTGCCTAAATCCAGCACTGACTATGAGCTGTTTACAGTGGTACAAACTGCCTCAGATTATGAGGGACTTGTTTTTCAGTCACTTCTCAGGGATACTGGCCACATCTACAACATGCATTTAAAGCACTAATAATGATGATGATGATGATGATGATGATGATGATTTATTATTTATACCCCGCCCATCTGGATGGGCTTCCCCAGCCACTCTGGGCGGCTTCCAAAAAAAATATTAAAATACTGTAATACAGCACAATTCAAAGTGTTGGTGCTGACCTTTAAAGCCCTAAACGGCCTCGGTCCAGTATACCTGAAGGAGCATCTCCACCCCCATCTTTCTACCCGGAAACTGAGGTCCAGCACCGAGGGCCTTTTGGCGGTTCCCTCACTGTGAGAAGCCAAGTTACAGGGAACCAGGCAGAGGGCCTTCCCGTTAGTGGCGCCCTCCCTGTGGAATGCCCTCCCACCAGATGTCAAAGAGAACAACTACCACCAGACTTTTAGAAGACATCTGAAGGCAGCCCTGTTTAGGGAAGCTTTTAATGTTCGATGTATTACAGTATTTTAATTTTGGGGGGGGAAGCCGCCCAGAGTGGCTGGGGAAGCCCAGCCAGATGGGCAGGGTTTAAATAATAAATTATTATTATTATTAATAATATTATTATTATGTTGTGAATATGTAACCATTTGGCCAGGACAGCAGGATTCTCTCTTCCTCCTCCTCCTTCTTTAGGTATTTGTACCCCTCCCCACTCCTAAAACCTTGCTCAGAGGCCCAGTCCGCATTTATTTCCAAACCCCCAAAGATGGGGGGGAGCACTTAAACTGAAAATATGCTTTACTTTGTGGCCTAATTCACTCCTTTCCTGTTACTTCTCCTTTCCCCCCCCTGTCTCTTAAGTGCATTTGGAAAGCTAGGGGGGGGAATTAAACTCAAAATAAGTTTCCCTTTGCTTTAATTCGTGCTTTAGAATTCTCTTTAGTTACCTTGCTTTTTTAACTTCATTTCTCTTCCTCATCTGTACATTTTAGGAGGGCTGGTAGAGGAAAACACTTTTAACAAGTGATGCTTTGGGGCAAAATTTGTATTCATTTGCTTCCCGTCTTTAGGCACTGTGTTTCCATCACTTGTAAATCATAGAAAGCGACTTCTGGTAAATAAAAACCATGAGACATGCACATTAGTGCCTTCATTTAAGACAGAGCAGCTCATCAGAAAAAAAAAACCCTTACTGGATGATCTGCAGGTATTTGAAATGGAAAAGAGGGGAATGTCACATTTAGGGAACCCATAGGGAGAATTTGCCTGAATAGTCTTATGTTAGCATTCATTGTCAAATGCACAGAAGGGAGCTTGAACCAATAAGCACTCTGCTTATTGGTTTATTGTCAGTTGCAGTGCTTATGTTGCATTTCAGTGGAAGCTATTTCCAAACAGATGGGGGAGAAATTGGGCTCCGTTCTAACTTAAAGGCAATCCTACTTTCTGAAACAATACGAGAACTGAAGCACCGTTATCCTTCAAAGTTCACACTTCTCAGAGCCTTCCACCATGAGGCGCGGCTGCCAGCCTGACCCCACAGTGGCTTTGTCCCATGAGTTAAGGGATAAGGGGTGATAGGAATTCTACTCAACGTTGATCCGGAGCAGAACTCCAATATATAGTTAGCAGAGTAAAATCACATTGCAGGATTCCCAATGAACAGACCAGAGGCAATTAATATTTCATCCAGCAGAGCTTTACTGCTACTGAAGGCAAATGAGCATAATGGTCACAAATCCAATACATTCAGGATTGGCACTGTCCATAAGAAATCCAGTTGCAGCAGACTGAACTTAAACTTACAATAACTTATAATAAGTCTAAACTTAAACACTAAGCATACTATGTACAGAACACCACACCAGAAGGAAAAGAGATAGAAAGAGAAAGTGAAACCCAGGCCCCTTCTGGCCTATATTTATAATCAGCATGACCTTGACAGAAAAAGATAAGAGAACCAGTTTAAGCCAGCTGTATTCAGCTTCTCGGAAGAAATAACCCAAACATCATGAACCTTCTGTTTGTTTGTTTCACACACAGAAGCTTCCAGAACCCTCTTGAATTAAGTAGGATGGGAAAGATCTCTACACATCAAATCAATACTTTCTGCACAAAGAAATGCAAACTGACAGGTAAGGGGTAAAGGAATCAGACCTGTGGGTGGAATTTGGCCTACTCGAATAGGCAGAAACTGAACATCAAGCAGGAACGTCAGTGTTCAGATGGGTTGCTGAAGGGCCCCCGATTCCATTTGGGGCTGAACAGTCTTCTGCCTCCCTATCCCTCCTCACAAATCTGATTGAGGAGAGTGTTTGACAAATGGGGCACTGAATTGAAAAGCCCCCCCCCCCCCGGTTGCTCACAGGTGGTGGGTAAACCTGGAGAAGGGCAGTGGTTGACTTTGGGGGTCTCAGATTTCAGTGGCGCCCCATGCAATGCTAAAATTTTGTGCCCCTCCACCACTCACACTCCATTGTAAAACATACTTGCAGCCCCCCAGAGGCTCCGTGCCCAGTGCGACTGAACTGGTCATGCTCCCCTAAATCAGCCTCTGAGGAGGGACTTTTCTTTGGTGGCCCGCCATTTGCCAAACACTCTCCCCAGCCACATTTGTGAGTAAGGATTGGCATCTTTAATCTACCCATCCAATGCTGTTCTCCTAGCTTTTGAGAGACCAACACGGGCAATGTGCATTCAGAACCATAATAATAATAATAATAATAAATTTTATTTATATCCCGCCCTCCCCAGCCGAAGCCGGGCTCAGGGCGGCTAACAACAATAAAACAGTACAAAAGTACAGCATAAACAACAGTCTAAAATCATTCGTTATAAAATTAATTAATTCAAGCCACTGGCAACTATTGGGCCAGAGCTCCGCGAAGATTGCCGAGGGAGGGAGTCAGGCTGTGCCCTGGCCAAAGGCCTGGTGGAACAGCTCTGTCTTGCAGGCCCTGCGGAAAGATGTCAAGTCCCGCAGGGCCCTGGTCTCTTGTGACAGAGTGTTCCACCAGATCGGAGCCACAGCCGAAAAAGCCCTGGCTCTAGTTGAGGCCAGCCTAACTTCTCTGTGGCCTGGGACCTTCAAGATGTTTTTATTCGAAGACCGTAAGTTTCTCTGTGGGGCATACCAGGAGAGGCGGTCCCGTAGGTACGAGGGTCCTAGGCCGTATAGGGCTTTAAAGGTTAAAACCAGCACCTTAAACCTGATCCTGTACTCCACCGGGAGCCAGTGCAGCTGGTATAGCACCGGATGAATGTGGTCTCGCAGCGAAGACCCCGTAAGGAGTCTCGCTGCAGCATTCTGCACCCGCTGGAGTTTCTGGGTCAGTCTCAAGGGCAGCCCCACGTAGAGCGAGTTACAATAATCCAGTCTGGAGGTGACCGTCGCATGGATCACAGTGGCTAGGTCAGGGCGAGAGAGGTAATGTTGGGTTTGCATTGCATTGGACCATAGCTGTCAAAGTTTTCCTTTTTTTAAGGGAAATTCCCTTATTCCAAATAGGATTCCTTGCAAGAAAAGGGCAAAGTTGACAGTTACGCATTGGACACATTCAGCCATCCGTGGACCTCAGCAGTCATGGTGAAGGCCTGGCCAGGGTGAAGGCCTCTTATATACCTGCTGGGATTCACAAGGCATCTGACCCTCACCTGAATCTCATAGCTTTCCTGATGAGTGCTTTGGTCTGCAGCTACAGATGAGATAATAAAGGATGAGATTGCCCACCAGATACCAGGCACTCTACTATTCAAATTAAGCCCCAGTGTTTTGGTTATAATCCCCTTCTCAATTAAGTAATCAGTTTTAATCTAGAATTTAAATTCTCTTTTTTTTAAAAAAAAAAAAAGATATTTATTAGAGTTTAAGAATTACAAAAAAAAAGAAAAGCAAGCAGTGAACAATTACAAAACCTCAAAAACAAAAGAGAATACAATAAAACAAAACAACAACAGTACATCAAAACATTAAAAAAAAAAAACAGAAACATTTAAAAAACACAAACCTTTAAAAAAATTGAAGAAAAAAAAGAAAAAACAACAAAAAGACCCCGTATTTTCATGTCCTTATCTTTCATTTGCTTATTTCCTCGACTTCCTCACACCTCCTTTTTTTGTATTCTAGTTCAATTAATTATTCCAGCAAATCCTTTCCCTCTTTCTCAAATTTAGTTCCATAATTTATCTTAACGCAATTTAACCTTAAGTTTTGCACCTTTGCCCATTGTCAATCTATTCATACTTAATTCTTTATAACATTTCTGCTAAAGTCATATAACTTCTTTCCAGCATCCTTCTAACATTCATTAATTTTACAATATTTCTGTAAATATACTTTAAATTTTTTCCAATCTTCTTCCACCGACTCTTCTCCCTGGTCTCGGATTCTGCCAGTCATTTCCGCCAACTCCATGTAGTCCATCAGCTTCATCTGCCATTCTTCCCGGGTAGGTAGATCTTGTGTCTTCCAGTACTTTGCAATGAGAATTCTTGCTGCTGTCGTAGCATACATAAAAAAAATTCTATCCTTCTTTGACACCAATTGGCCGACCATGCCCAGGAGAAAGGCCTCTGGTTTCTTCAAGAAGGTATATTTAAATACCTTTTTCATTTCATTATAGATCGTTTCCCAGAAAGCCTTAATCTTTGGGCATGTCCACCAAAGGTGAAAGAAAGTACCTTCAGTCTCCTTACATTTCCAACATTTATTATCAGGCAAATGATAGATTTTTGCAAGCTTGACGTGTTATGTACCACCTATAAAGCATTTTCATTAAGTTCTCTTTTAAGGCATTACATGCCGTAAACTTCATACCTGTGGTCCATAACTGTTCCCAGTCAGCCATCATAATATTATGTCCCACATCTTGTGCCCATTTAATCATAGCAGATTTCACCGTTTCATCTTGAGTATTCCATTTCAACAGCAGGTTATACATTCTTGACAAATTCTTAACTTTAGAGTCTAACAATTCTGTTTCCAATTTTGATTTTTCCACTTGGAAACCTATTTTTTTGTCCACATTATATACCTCCATTATTTGATAATAATGGAGCCAATCTCGCACTTTATTTTTCAATTTTTCAAAACTCTGTAATTTTAATCTGTCTCCCTCTTGTTCCAAAATTTCACAATACTTCGGCCATTTGGCCTCCATATTGAGTTTTTTCTGAGCCTTTGCTTCCATTGGTGACAGCCATCTTGGGGTTTTGCTTTCTAGCAAATCCTTATATCTTACCCAAACATTAAACAGTGCTTTTCTAACAATATGGTTTTTAAACGCTTTATGTGCTTTAACCTTGTCATACCACAAATATGCATGCCAACCAAATACATTATTGAAACCTTCCAAATCCAACACATCCGTATTTTCAAGAAGCATCCATTCTCTCAGCCAGCAAAATGCGGCTGATTCATAATAAAGTTTAAGGTCTGGCAGGGCAAATCCACCTCTCTCTTTAACATCTGTTAATATTTTAAATTTTATACGAGGCTTCTTGCCCTGCCAGACAAATCTAGAGATATCTCTCTGCCACTTCTTGAAACAGTCCATCTTGTCCAAAATTTGCAATGTTTGAAACAAAAATAATATTCTTGGCAATACATTCATTTTAATCACAGCAATTCGACCTAGCAATGATAGCTTCAAATTTGACCATATTTCTAAATCCTTTTTCACTTCCGTCCAACATTTTTCATAGTTATCCTTAAATAAATTCACATTCTTAGCAGTCATATTTACCCCTAAATATTTCACTTTCTTAACCAATGTCAATCCTGTCTCCTTCTGGAACTTGTCTCTCTCAATCTCATTTAGATTTTTCTCTAAAACTTTAGTTTTCATCTTGTTCAACTTAAAACCTGCTACCTGACCAAATTCTTGAATCAATTCTAATACTCTTTTGGTGCTTGATTCTGGCTCCTGTAAAGTCAATACCAAATCATCGGCAAATGCTTTCAACTTATACTGTTTGGTTCCCACTTGGATACCTTTTACCAATTGGTCCCTTCTAATCATATTTAATGAAACCCTCCAGGACCGATTAGAATTTAAATTCTCAAAACTTTCTTATTTGTTAATTCGAGCAAGTAAACTACTGCTCTCACTTCATTACAAACAGTACTTCTATCTGCAACACACTTGAGCAAACCTGCTCTTCCTTTCACAGATATTTTGTTGCCATTTGCAACTGTATCTGCCTCTGATTAGTTATCATTTACCTCTTTGGGGAAATAATTAGCATCACATGTCATGTGCATGGAAGTTGCCAAACCAATTAACCAACTAGAAGGATTACTGTTAATAGCACCAGTTTTCCTATAACTTGATATTGCTGGATAGTTCTGATGAACTGCCAAAGCATTTTTAGTTTGCTTTCTGTTGTCAGCCTGGAACTTTTCTTTATTAGTGCCACTTTGTTTTGTACAATTCCTTGCAAACGAAGGAAAACAACTTTTCTGCCTGTATATGTTGATAATATAATTTTGGTTACTGAGAACAAACAAGTTTGCACAAAAACAAGATTGGGTGCAGGCCTGGCCAGGACATGGGCATCCTGACTGTGACTGTGACAAAGGTGGCCTGTGTGCTTGCATGTTTGCTTGCTTGCTTGATTAACAGCTGTTGGGAACTTCAAGGTCCCTGCTCTCCCTTCTTATGGTCTTTTTACTGGACCTGGAGACTCCAATAGAGAGCATCCAATGTCAAGAAGGAGGGCAAGTGGGCACCCTATCAAATGACAGGGCAGGAGCTACACGGAGCAGGGCCTTTTCACTGGTGGTGCCCATTGTATGCCTCGCTCTTCCCAGACTTGTTCTCTTTTGGCCTGTATGGCTTTATAATTTAGGAAGACTTTGGAAGAACTGGTTGACAAGTTCTTATCAGTCGCTGACGTATGAACGGATTTTATTTGCTGCTATTCTGGGCTTCTGGTGCACCAGGGTTTACACCAGCATAATAGAGTTGGCCAGGATGCCAGAAGGGATACAGTTTATGAGCTTTCTCCATTATCTGCACAGCAGGGGGTGTCAGTCAACAGTGCAAAGGCTGAGCTGAAGCATTCCATGCTGGTTACCTGCTTTAAGCAGTAGTGGTTGCTGTTTGGTAGTACACAATTGGTTAGCTATCAGATTCTACAGCTCCCTATTGGTGGCTCTTAGGTAATTCACAAAATACAGAGTCAACTTATAAAACACAGTGTTCATTCATAAAGCAGTAACATAAATCTCCATTGGGTGTATATTGGGTGTATATTTCAGCGGTTGAATGTACAGCTTTATGGCCATGCTGTAGTGTAGTGCTTATGCGACTGTGAATAAAAGGTGGCTGAGCTCATTGTCTCAGGGTTGGGGGGGAGAGGTGACAAAACTGATTTCCAATAAGTGCCCCCCCTTATTTCCATAACAAGTCCTTGAGTCTGTACTTTGAATAGTGACACCAGGGACCTAGAAGGTGCAGGGCTTGTCAGTCCAACTCCTGCACAGTTTAATCAGGGCTGACCTTAAGGCAATTGGAGCAATTTAGCTAAATTGGGCCCTGCTTGCTGCTCCTAAGGGGGCTCCTGCACCAGGGCAATCTAGATGGATTTTATTTATATCTCTAAGATTTTGCAGACTTTGGCTGTGAACTGGGGCCCTACCAAAAAAAAAAAATTCAAGTTGCACCCCACTGCTTCAAATTGGGCCCCACTGGCTAGCCCTGAGTCTCATAGTTGCTGGGCCTGAGTTGCGCTGCCCTTGCATGAAGTCTTGGGTTTGCAGTTTTGGGAGAGGGGAGACTGTGGCACTGGGGAGATGGCAGGCTGGTGATGCCCCCTAGATTTAGAGGCCCGAGTTGCCATGCCCTCACATGAAGTCTTGGGTTTGCAATTTTGGGAGAGGGGAGACTGCCCGCTGGGGAGTGGGCAGGCTGGCGAGGCCCCCTAGATTTAGAGGCCCTAGGCTTCAGCCTACTTAGCCTATACATAAATCCAGCACTGGCTTCAGTTGACTATGGAAGCATGAAAAGGCTTGGGAAACCCAGCTTTAAATACCGCTGCCCCTTGCATGGCCACTGCTACCTCTGAAGGTTGCATTAACAGTGCAGTCACACTCTTTCTGCCCCAAACAGCCAGTCAACTCATCAGAAAATGGCAAAGCCAATATTTCCATTTACAACACATGGTACCTTTAAGCCCATTTCCCTGCCAACTTCCAGAGGTGCTGCCTATGTTACTTGGTACTCGCAGCCTTCCAGTGAGTGAGTGTGAAAATATGACATCTTGAAGAAAATGAAGAATAGCTCTGTAAAGGTTTGCAATGTTTTCCTCCCTAGGAGAATATGCTTCGGAATACCTCTGCTGTAGTATGGATAAAGTTCAGCTCCTTCATTTTTATGGGTACCCAATAATTGGAAGAAAAATGACCCCCGATGAAGACCAAATGGCCCAACATTTACATTCATAAACCTGAGTGAATGTCAATTACATTATCAAATATTACACAAAACATTCTTCTGACTCTCCCAGTGTCATTTGCTGTATAAATTGGCCTATTACAGAGCTGCAGACTCTGAGATACTATCAGGGCCCTTCATTAAGGTGCCATGACTGAAATGTGGAAGCTGTCACTGGGCAGAAAATGATGGCGCATGGGCACCATAAATCACAATTTAACCCATAATAGCCTTCAGCTGGGGCCCTCGCCGTGTCATTCGTTTCATTTCTGAAGACATTTAGTGCCATTTATGCTAAGAAGTTTGCACACTCAGGTTTATTAGGATGGACCTAGCAAACAAGGTGGTGAGGAATCCCCATTCCCTGTTGACCTCACCATCCTGATAAGGAACAATCATTCCCATAAAATGCTATCTCCTTTCCCCTTGAAAGTCAACAAAACTGATTCCCACAATGCAAATGAGTTTTTCCTAATGGATATTGCAGCAAGATGGTGGCTGAGGAGAAAATCGATTCTCTCCATTTGTCAGACTGCTTCTGACTATTACCTGTGCGCCACAACCTGACATTTTATTTTTTTTTAACCCACAACATTTCTCTCAAATGGGGATTCAAGTGGCCCCACAGGTGACCTGGAAGAAACAGGACATCCCGTTTTACCTCATGAGAGAATGGCAGCCATTTTGTGTGACATGATCTCACGTGACTCCGCACCACAATTCCTCCCCCCCCCAAAAAGCACTGTGCTCCAAAACACACATTTTGGGGCACCATGACCCCCAAAATCACTTGGGGGAGGGAACTGCTGCACAAAATTGTGGGACATCACAGTGTCCAAAATGGCCACCGTTTTCTCACAAGAGAAAATGGAAATATGGCATCCAGGAAGCTAGCACCCCAGTTTTTGCTTTCAAGGTGTTGGAGGGTATGTATATCTAGGTGCACCATTACAGTGGTACCTTGGGTTAAGAATTTAATTTGTTCTGGAGGTCCATTCTTAACCTGAAACTGTTCTTAACCTGAGGTACCACTTTAGCTAATGGGGCCTCCCGCTGCCGTCACATGTTTTCTGTTCTCATCCTGAAGCAAAGTTCTTAACCCAAAGTACTATTTCTGGGTTAGCAGAGTCTGTAACCTGAAGTATCTGTAACCCGAGGTACCACTGTATTACACAATACCCAAGTGAGTGAACTCTAAGCATCCAACAAATAATACTGTCATATGTGCCTACTATTGTTTGTTGGCTTTAGGTGGCTCCCACTTTAGTGGTTTCGTTGTCTTGACATATCTCACTCTTCCCCCCTCTTCTTCTTTGCCAGGTATCTTTCCTGTTTACTAAGCTGTACAGTAGCACCTACCATTGCTCCAAATGGCAGCTTTTGCAGCATGACAAATACCTGGTGTGATGGATGTATTGCACAGACTAAGCAGTTTTCATCTGGTCGCCTCCAAGGGACACCAAGAAAAGTTTGTGGTGGGGTCATGAAAGGCATGGCAAGCTGCCAGCGGTCTGAAGCATCACAGCCATATTTCAGCATCTCTGTGAAGTCTCTATTGCCTTATAAGCAACAAGCCCTGGGCTGCATTTGACCTTCAAATACCCCTGAGGAATTTCGCAAGGAATTCCTGAGGCCCCAGAACTGTTATCAGGTTTTTTTTCTCCAGAGATTGTTAAAATGTTGCAATAAAATGTTTGTGTGCGTGTGTGTAGATAGATGATAGATGATGATAGATAGATAGATAGATAGATAGATCATGAGAGACCCATAGCAAAGACCTGGGACCAGGCAACACCACCCTTAGCCGAAAATGATTCCTCTCAATAATTCCAGTCAGACTTCTCACTTCAAACTGACGTAGCTTTTCGTAGATTTCTCAGTTAAGCAATCAGCACAGCAGTGATCAATAATTATGTGCATTTGCTGCCTGTCTGGCAAAACCAGAATGCATCCCTGAGGGACTCTGGGGGAAGTATTCTAAAGTAAATGATGGTGCTACAAGACCATTAACTGACAGAATGCATGCGGTTAATTGATGACAAGGAGCCGTTTAGTTACTGGAAGCATCCCTCCCAAGCTCAGCTTGGTGCAATGTGCAAAGGAGACTTCAAAACTAACGGCATTGGCAATTTAAGAAACACCCACTGCAAGAATACATGAGAGAGAGAGAGAGAGAGAGAGAGAGAGAGAGAGAGAGTTGCTTTGAGGCTGGCAACATTTTTCCTCCCTGTCAGAGTGGGAGACCTGCAGTTACTCACGAAGGTTTGATTGCAAGCATTTCAGCATGAAAATGTTTGGTGAAATTTAGTTAGGGTTAGCAAAGCACATTTGTTTTCAAGTGTGTGCGCATGCAAACACAACATTTAACACCTTCACAAGAACTAAAGGTGTTCTCTGTGTGAGTTTCTTCACAGGAACAAAATGTGTTCTTCTCTTTTTTTACTGTACTGTTGCTAGTTCTGCCCAGAGCAGAGTTTTAAATACCACAGTGGAAGCAACTCCTCTGTTTGGGTTTGGGTTTGGGTTTTTTTGTTTGGTCATTTTCTTTTAAACTTTTAAGAAATCTGTAAATTTTCCCCTGCTGAAGTGCAACGTACTGAAGATCAAAACATCTTCAAAGCCCCTTTCTTAAATAATTGATGCTATATTGCAAATACTGCTCAAATTATCTCCAGAATTAAAACAAACATTGAGATTTTTCAAAGCTGCATCGAAGCTTTCTCCCAAATTCTCTTAACTAGTGGTTATGTAAAGAAAGAAAAGAGATTGAAGGTTGGATGAGGAAATGAAATTCAGCATATACAAAAGGAAACAGGGGAAACAGATTTTGTGAATGAGTCTTTTCAAAGCCAGAAGCCTCCAGATGACTGTGGCAGCTCTCTGTTCTGACAGCTACTACAGTCACCAAAGGATAGCTCCCTTCACCGGCACACTCTCAATCAGGGTTCTGTTTTTCTCTGTTGCAAGAAGCCCAGTGCTGCTGGAAAGTGGGGGTGTGAGTGAATAAATCCTCTATTAAGTCAATTGTGTTGTTTTTACAACTCTCAGAAATACAAGAATGAAAATTCTAAAATCTGGATTACTTATGCTTGACCAAACTCAAAAGCTTGCATGCTACTGTGTGTTATTTTAGTCGGCCTAATAAAGGTATTGCCCTAATTTGGATCTGGGATTTTTTTCTTTGGGGACATGATGGCTACCTTAAGCTTTTAATAATGCTAACGTAGCCATTTGATTCGGACGTCACCTTCAGTCACCTTGCAGACCTGAGCGTATGTGGCGGTAAGTGAATTTAAGCAGTAAAGTCTTGGGTTCTATATACGTTTTTTAAAGAGTAAGTCCCATTGAATTCAGAGGTGTAAAAGCTTAGACTCTAAATATTTCACATGAGTAAAGAAGAAACACTCTCTGTAGCTACCAGTTTCTTTCCTAGAACCAGTATATTGCATTGTTTATTTCTAAGATGAGGCTGTTAGGACCTCTGTTTAGACTATTTCATTCAAAGTGGAGCAGAATTTATTAGATTCACTGGTTTTTTTGGACTGCTCTATAGGAAAAAAAACTGCTTTAAAAGGACAGATACATGCAGTATGTGCATGTACACGCACACAGAGAGAGTGACAGTCTTGAGGAAAAGTCATGGCGTTCCAATAACTGGATTAACATTTATCTCTGTGCATTTCCGAAAACCTAGTTAATGGGATAAACTATACCTTTCATCATCACAGACGAACTAAATTGTGTACCATTAGGCTTAATGTCTGATTAAGAAGCATGTGCCTATTTATCTATCATTGGCTCACGACGCTGCAAAATTCTCAGCACTGCAAATATGATTTTGGTGGCGAGCAATCATAATCTGGATATATATATATATATATATATAAAACAATTTCACTAAAACAGTTTCATTACCTATCTTTATCCCTTTCTGCTTCCCTGATACAACCCTTATAAATCACGAGGCAACCCAAGTAAATTATTGGCCTGTTTAATCAAAGATTAGAAGGGAAATTAATTCCATCTACCTCCGCTTGAAGATATCTCCAGGTCAACAATTTATGAAACTAAAGCGATTAACTAGATGATGAGGGAACTCTGCCAGAAACTGCATGACTGCTCCAGTGGGATCTCTAAATACCATTAATACTTTTTTCAATAAAAGTAAATCTCTTTTCATTATTGCCAAACATGGTGGGGTAGGGTCTTGTGAGCCTGGTAGCAGAAGGGCTGTAACTTAGAGAGCTATGGAGCTCAGATGTAGGCATTGAATGGACACAGAAGTTGAAGCTTCAGACTCCTACGGCGCATTAGAGTCCTCCGTTGTGATGCTTATTACCCTTTCCAGAATGCCAGCAGAAGCTAAACTTTAATTCTATCAACAAGGAATGAAGAGTTAAGTGTCAAATCACACTAATCACCCTGACTTATGAGCTGATATATATTGATATATATATATACCTTGGGTTAAGAACTTAATTCATTCTGGAGGTCCGTTCTTAACCTGAAACTGTTCTTAACCTGAAGCACCATTTTAGCTAATGGGGCCTCCTGCTGCCACTGCACCGCCGCTGCACAATTTCTTTTGCCATCCAGAAGCAAAGTTCTTAACCCGAGGTAATATTTCTGGGTTAGCGGAGTCTGTAACCTGAAGCATATGTAACCCGAGGCACCACTGTAGTCATTTCTAAGACTTGTGCCAAGGGTCCCTTGCAAATATGCAGTAACTCCTGCTGCTGCCTTGATTTTGGCAATCACAGGTTTATTAAGGGGTGGGCAATACAGGGGGAGAGGTAGGTAAAAAGGTGAAGGACCCCTGAATGGTTAAGTCCGGTCAAAGGGCTTGCAGTGCTCATCTCACTTCAGGCCGAGGGAGCCGGTGTTCATCCACAGACAGCTTTCCAGGTTATGTGACCAGCATGACTTAACTGCTTCTGGCACAATGGAACACCGTGACGGAAACCAGAGTGCATGGAAACACTGTTTACCTTCCCGCCACAGCAGTACCTATTTATCTACTTTCACCGGTATGCTTCTGAACTGCTAGGTTGGCAGGAACTGGGTCAGAGCAATGGGAGCTCACATTGTTATGGGGATTCAAACCGCCAACCTTCCAACCAACAAACCCAAAAGGCTCAGTGGTTTAGACCACAGCGTCATCAGCTCCATGAATGCAACCTGGAATCAGTGCATGAGTGCACAGAGACCAAGGACCAGTTTCCAAAGGCTATGTATTAATTAAATTCTCAATCTTACAGCAGATTCTTGCATGCTCTGCAGAGTTATAGTTTCCAAAAGAAGAAGAAGAAGAGTTTGGATTTGATATCCCGCTTTATCACTACCCTAAGGAGTCTCAAAGCGACCAACAATCTCCTTTCCCTTCCTCCCTCACAACAAACACTCTGTGAGGTAAGTGAGGCTGAGAGACTTCAGAGAAGTGTGACTGGCCCAAGGTCACCCAGCAGCTGCATGTGGAGGAGCGGGGAATCGAACCCGGTTCACCAGATTACGAGTCCACCGCTCTTAACCACTACACTGCCTGACTAGATGGCTGGTCTAGCAGCACAGAGGGATGGTGGAGCAAGACTATCATGGGAGCCTCATGCTGCTTCTTGGTGCACTGCAGAGGACTTTGCCCCCAAAATGTGTCTGCCTCCAGGTTTCTTGCCCTCTCTGCTCTTATTACACAAGTAGCATAGGTGCCAACTCCCTGGGGCCCTGGGTGCCCGAGCACCCACAAAATTCCAGCCGGGCACCACAAATTTCAGTACTTGCATGGCACCCACAGCCCCTTCCTGCTTACATCTCTCCATGATCCCCGTGATCTGAAATCATGAAGGGTAGGTGGCTAAGAATTACAACGCTAATGTTAGAAAAGAGCCTAATTTGATGTTTTCCACAGTATTCCATGAACCCGAGAAGCTCTTGAGAAGGACATTTATTTGAAGTGGCACATTGCATGTCAAGAGTGACACAGCATCAGCATCTGCGTTGAATCAAAAGGAGGCTCTCTGGAGTGAGGCAAAATGCCATGTTTCCCATTGGTGGACCACTAGGGATATAATTGGCCTCCTTGCTCCTAAAATTATACCCACAGGAGTGCAAGAGTAGACCATCTGTCAGGGTTAACTCTATTATCTAACAGCTTCACTCCAAGTGGTTTTCATCACATGAGCTAATGGCTTTCAACTAGACACTTGAACATAACACTATTTTTTTTCAGCTGCAGATGACAAAGTGGCCCCTTTGGGTCATGTGAGCTGGCGAGGCTCGGAGTAAGCTGTAGCCAGTGAGGCAGTTTGCTGGGTGAAATTGCAGGCTACTGCAGCATGACTATAGAGGTTGGAGGGACCTTCCTGTAATTACCTTTACATGCCAGTAGGCAGAGGTGTGGGATATTGCAGCCAGCATGTTGCCAGATTGGATGGTTGTCCCAATGACATCAGTAGCCTGTGTCCACAACAGGATGACTTGCAGTGTGCCAGCTCTAACTCCCTATGCCTCCATCATCACCCACAATGCATAGCCCCATCTCCAATCACCAACCTGTGGCACCCTGTGGTTTAGTGAATTGTCTCAGCAGCCACCTGTGTTTCGAATTCCATATTAGCAATATATGGATTATAAAATCACACAGGTATTAAATGGAAAACAAGCGAGGTCCCAACTAAAGAAGAATGGCAACTTAAACTGATGGAATATGTGCAGCTTGCATATCTAACATATAGAATAAGAGAACAAGAAGAGCAAACGTTTAAAGATGATTGGAAAATGTTTACTGAATATATGGGGGAAAGCTGTACACTTGAAAACGTTGGCAGCATTAAGATAAATTCAACAGTGTAAACAAGTTTTGATGGCTGTATTAATGGAATACTCAGTGGTTTAGTTTATGTAAAACGTGCAGGGATTTATGATATGCAAATTGAACAATGGAAAGAGAAGAAGGGAAGTCGTTGACATTTTAAGGTTGTTTAATGAATATTTTAAATCGTAAAATAGAAAACTCAATAAAAATTAAAGACAAAATAAAACAAAATAAAACCACACAGGTGTTTGACTTGCGATACGAAATGCACTCTCTCTGCAAAACTGTGTGCCACTACAAACCTGGTACTTTTGACTTAATCCCTTGAGTCACTGAGGCCAGGGCTGTAAAACTAATTGCATTCATACCTTATTCAAAGCAAAGCCCAAATCACAGAATTTGGGTAAGGTGGATTTACTAGGAGAGACAATGTACAGTGCAGGAAAAATCCAAAGTTTCCGATCACAATTCCTTATCACAAGAGGCAGGAATGAACTGAACTTGATGCTCTACCAGAGATAGGGAACATGAGGTCCTTTAGATTTTGTTGCACTCCTGCCAGCCCCAGCCAACATGGCCAAAGTCAAGGATTATGGGAGTTGTAGTCCAGCAACATCCCAAGGCCACAGGTCCCCCAAGCCTGGGGTGCACTGACCAATGGAATCAGGTTTTCATACAATGGTGTCATCAGAGAACTAGCAAAATATCATGAGCAAAGGTGGAGGGGGACAGAAATGGCAAAAGAGGGACTCATAGGAGTCTTTGCACTTGAGATGTGGGTGCCACAACAAGCTTGCATCCATGTTGTGGAAATTAAGCACCCACAGGGAACATGGTTGGGTACAGGAGTACCATTAAGAGGGGCGGGGGGTCACTCCTCCCTACCCTTCCCCTATGTTTGAGACCACATGTGATTAGTCCAAACCTCAAGAAACACCCCCTCCCCAAAAAATGAACACAAGCTGTACACTTTGCTCTTAACATTCATTGTTGTTGTTTTTAATTTTGCCATTTAATTTTGAATATCTTCAAGAGTTGACCTTTGAACTCGCCGATGACTCTCGCCTCCCATGGAGGCATCGTCTTCCCTCAAAATGGTGCACGTGAGTGGGTGGGTGGGAGGTGGGGACTGAATTGCTGGAGCAATGGCTGGAGCTGTGGCAGGAATGCTTCTTCTGTGCTAGCTAGTGTGGCTCAAGGCTCATTTGGGTCCAAGTTACCCATGTAACATAAAAGCTTCTCTCCCTCTCTCTGTTTCTGCTTGCCTGGGAGCAACGGCAGCTCTTTAGAAATGAGAGCGCCACAGCATCTACTTCCCATCCCGGCTAATTATTCTGATTTTTTTTTTGTACAAGTGACTAACAGCTGATTTTTGACATCGTCTACACTTCCTGTCACTCCACTGACAAATTCCTTTAATAAGAAGAGCTGGTTTTCCCCGTGCAGCACATCGCTCCATTGTGAGGAGGTTTCGCAGCAGCTGTGAGGATTATGAAAGGGCTGAGACCTCTCTGCTGTTTGCTGGTGCTTTCTTGCAACGGATCCAACAGCAGCTCAGAGTTAAATCCTCCCGTTTGAGCTCCTTTTGCCTGCTCCTGTAAATAGAGGCTCTCGCTTTTCATGCAGCCTTTAGCTGAACTAGGAAAAGTCAAGCCAGTTAATGTCAGGGCTATAGTCACAGTGAGTGAGTGAGTGTGCTGCTGCTTCAGCCGGGCCCCTTCAGCAAACATCCCAGGCCCTTTTTTTACCCTTTGAGAATTTTCACCCACATTTCATTTTTAAAAGTAGGTCTCTAGAACGGAAGGATGAATCTGTCCATTTTGATCCTTCTCCGCGTCTCCTTTTTTTTTTTTTTTCAAGCGTAAGTTCCGTTTTTCACATTTCTACAGCAATATGCATTAAAAAAGGGTGGGTGTGTGGACTCCTAACAAAAATTTGTCAGCATTTTAGTGTGCCTTTTTCTTAACGTGCACATTTTTTATATGCAGTTTCAACAAATATATCTGCAAGCACTTTCCCCTAATGTATTTGGGTACCTTTTCACTAATATGTGCATTTTAACGCAAACTTCAACCTAATTTGTGTAAACATTGTTACATTGGCGAACTCTATTGCAAAATTCAAGGTCTGGCGGACCACTGCGTTTTGGTCGTTTACTGGTTGGAGAAGTGTGAATTATGCAGTTTCTCATTACAATGCAAACAAAACTAGATTTCTCTCCCATCCGTAATTTCTATCCCCCCCCCTTTTTTTTACATGTAGTAATATAAGGACAAGCAGGCAGGCAGCATTCTGCATCTCAAGCGCATGGATATTTCTGAGGGCCACACTCAGATTCATAGCAGGCAGCTCAGTAACTTGTGTTTCCTTAACTGACTACAGCCGGAGGAGGTGGATTCTCATTGTGAGGTAAAGGCAAAGGGACCCCTGACCATCAGGTCCAGTCGTGGCCGACTCTGGGGTTGCGGCGCTCATCTCACTTTATTGGCCGAGGGATCCAGCGTACAGCTTCCAGGTCATGTGGCTAGCATGACTAAGCCACTTCTGGCGAAACCAGAGCAGCACGCAGAAACACTGTTTACCTTCCTGCTGGAGCGGTACCTATTTATCTACTTGCACTTTGATGGGCTTTTGAACTGCTAGCTTGGCAGGAGCAGGGACCGAGCAATGGGAGCTCACCCCGGCGTGGGGATTCGAACCACTGACCTTCTGATCGGCAAGTCCTAGGCTCTGTGGTTTAACCCACAGCGTCACCTGTGCCCCTCTCATTGTGAAGGCAGCCCCCAAAAAGGGGAGGCTGTTCTCATCACTCCCCTGCTGAGGTTGGAATGGAACTTGTGCCACCACTACCTCCCCTACATTGCTAGGAGCTTTGGCGGGGATGGGGGAGTCCCATTAGACTTCCCCACCCACTTCAGTCTCAGTGGGTTGGTGAAGAGATAAGGCTCTCCGCCCCACTTGTGGCCTCCACAATGAGAACAAAGACTCTCCACCCCAGTAATGAATGAAGGAGAAACAAGGCCTGTAGTTGCCTGCTATGTTTTCAATGCACATTTAGTTGGGCTCTCCATCAGTCCAAATCTACTCTTTGTACTTGACATTTTGTACTTGAGTAGGTGCACCTGTGTAACAAATAAGTTCACTGTGCCAGCTTTGAAGGGCATATCCATGCATTATTAGGTGCTTGCCCCTGTAAAATGCTTCTAGATAAAGTTCTTCCAACCCATTTTGTAGGTAGGTCAGAGACAGACAGACAAACAGACAGAGTCTGGCCACAAGTCACTAACAAGTTTCATAGCTGAGTAGGCATTTGAACTTGTAGCTTCCTAGTCGTAATCTGGGATTCTCTTCCGTTCTGTCACACAGGCTCTCCTAAGAAGGGAAGTCGAGTGAAGCAATGCAAAGCATGAAATGGTTAGACACTGTGTTTGAGAAGCAGCATGGAGCTGTAGATACTCCTCTATAGGAGCTGTAGTATCTCCTCTAAGAGTCAACCTGCATGCACTGTTGTCCTAGTGTTGGTTTCTCAGATTGCCAGCACAGGGGACCTGGTTCAGATTAGGAACTTGGTATGGGAGATAGGGGGCTCGGGTTCTTTTGCCCCACTGCAGCCTTAGTTCAGATTAGGCAACTTTGCACCTGCTATTTGCATGGAGACGGAAGGTCCTATATCACCCAAGGAGAGTTTACTTCCCCCAAGTCAAATTGCAAGCACTGGGGTGGGGGATGAGGCTGGTCTGGATTTGGACCGCAGCAGGGTCTGGTCCCCTGTGCTGGCAAGGTATAAAAGAGAAACCTAGCAGTGATCATAGCTCAGCTGATAGATTGTGAGGCTCTTAATCTCAGATTCGTGGGTTTGAGCCCCACTTTGGGCGAAAGATTCCTGCATTGCAGGGGTTTGGACTAGATGGTCCTTGTGTTCCCTTCCAACTCTACAGTTCTATGATTCTGTGATGGATCATCATCATCATTTTTTATTTGTATGCCGCCTTTCCACAGTTAAAAAAACAATGCTCAAGGCGGCTTACAGCATAACAAGATTTACGTAGTTACACAAGTCATAAACAATAAATAAACCACATCAAAAAAAATACACAACCAAATGGGAAATAATTTCCACATAAATCAAAATCTAAAACTAAGAATACAGCATTCATATCAGAGTTTAAGATGACATAGGTAAAAAACAAAAACAAAACAGAGCCCTCTCTGCTCAGCAGCAGCAGCGGCAGCAGTCCTTTATAGAGCCCATCAGGGCCAGGTGGTGAGTGGCAGGACTGGGGCCCTCAGGCGCTGAGCAGGGGAATCCTCCTGGATGGTAGCCATAGAAGCAGTTCTTATAGGCCTGTCAGGCCCCGCCCTGGGCCAGTCACATCAACAATGCCCTGTTAAAAGGGGGGAGCAGGCAGCTGCAATTCTCTCACTCTCAATGAAGTTTTTCAATGGTTTAGCAGAAACTGGCCAGTTTCTGGCCAGCTCTGTGATCAATGTCCAAGGTAAAGGTAAAGGGACCCCTGACCTTTAGGTCCAGTCGTGACCGACTCTGGGGTTGTGGGGCTCATCTCGCTTTATTGGCCGAGGGAGCTGGCGTACAGCTTCCGGGTCATGTGGCCAGCATGACTAAGCCGCTTCTGGCGAACCAGAGCAGTGCACTGAAACGCCAATTACCTTCCCGCTGGAGCGATACCTATTTATCTACAGTGGTGCCCCGCAAGACAAATGCCTCGCAAGACGAAAAACTCGCTAGATGAAAGAGTTTTCCGTTTTTTGAGTCGTTCCGCAAGACGAATTTCCCTATGGGCTTGCTTCGCAAGACGAAACGTCTTGCGAGTTCTTGCAAGTTTGTTTCCTTTTTCTTAAAGCCACTAAACCGCTAAGCTGTTAATAGCTGCTAAGCCGCTAAGCTGCTAAGCTGTTAATAGCCGCTAAGCCGCTAATAGCCGCTAAGCCGCTAATAGCCGTGCTTCGCAAGACGAAAAAACCGCAAGACGAAGAGACTCGTGGAACGGATTAATTTTGTCTTGCGAGGCACCACTGTACTTGCACTTTGGTTTAACCCACAGCGCCACCTGCGTCCCTATGTCCAAGGCAGTTTGGCCCTAAATGTAAAAAAAAACCTCCTGAATACTTTAAAGTGAATATATGCTCCCCGCTTCCTCATTTTTGGTAAACCATGCATCATTTCCACTGGACCAAGCTACCTCCAGAATGTGCCAGAATGTTCCTGGTATGCAACGCTGCAACATGACTTGCAAACTTGAACATAATTACGGCGCCGCATTTCAAGCCTTGTTCCTATGAGTGAGAGATTCTTGCAGCCGAGATTTAAAAGGTATAATGACACCAACATTAACTCATAAAGACTTATACAATTCCCTGCTCTTTGTGTATAAATTTGTCAAACCCGAACTGACAGCAATACAAATGGAGGTTATTGAAATCCATTTCCCCCCAAGCAGACCACTAAATCATTTAATTTTTCTCTCGCTAGACAAAATCTAATACCAGAGGTGTCTAATTGCTGGGGTTATATATTTTTCTTTCAACTTTTGACGTTCTAATCTCTGCTAATAAGCTTCCCATCCTTCTTAAAGGTGCAAAGTTTGCATGATGAAAAGGAACTTCTTGCTGTGCAAGGCATCGCAGATGGGCAAGATGTTATCAAATCGCTGCTGAAACACAGTCAGCCTTATCCAGCAAGGCAGTTGCAGGGCCTGAGTTGATGCTGACACAAAGTGTGGTTGTTCCTTTTAGTCTTCTTAATATATATTTCCCCCCCAAAAATCCTTTAAATGCTGTACAACCAGGGCTTTTTTTCAGCCAGAACTCAGTTCAACACCTCTCAGGTGGGTACCATTGCCATTATAAGAGAAAAAGGGAGACATTCACGGTGAGTTCCGGCACCTCTTTTTCTAGAAAAATAGCACTGTGTACAACATACAAACAATAAACAGTATCCCTGGAACAGAAATATGGCATGCAACAAGTAAAACAGTAGTATAAAAGCATGTAAAAACAAGGAAATCATGGCATTCAAACACATAAAACAGGGCTTGGTCTTATGCAGGGGTCAGCAAAGTTTTTTAGCAGGGGGCCGGTCCACTGTCCCTCATACCTTGTGGGGGGCCGGACTATATTTTGAAGGGAAAAAATGAACGAATTCCTATGCCTCACAAATAACCCAGAGATGCATTTTAAATAAAAGCACACATTCTGCTCATGTAAAAACACCCGGCAGGCCCCACAAATAACCCAGAGATGTATTTTAAATAAGAGGACACATTCTACTCATGTAAAAACACGCTAATTCCCAGACTGTCCGCGGGCCAGATTTAGAAGGCAATTGGGCCACATTTGGCCCCTGGGCCTTAGTTTGCTTACCCATGGTCTTATGGATCAGGGAAAGCCAGGGCAAAATGATAAGTCTTTACAAGACATCTGGAATACCTTGATAGCTGCTGCTTCACATATGACACAGGGAAGGACACTCCATAGCACAGAGGCACCAGCAGAAAATGCCCGTTTTTATTTTTATTTTTTAAATAATTTTTATTAACAAGCCAATCACATCACATTATCCAAATCACATTAGTTCCAAATTATACAACCAAATTTTAAATTTTGTTGGGGGTACCCATACATCAAGCTCCGAACGAGTCCAAACATCACTTATATTGCTGCTTTAATTAAACAGTTCTATCCAGTTCAATCCAGATAGTCCTTTATTACTTTCTTCATCTTCTTGTTGTTATCGTATATTCCTTTCTTTGCGATCTCTGATAATTTTCACAAGCAGATTGGAAACAGGCATCCTCTGTGTGGGTTTTGTACTCTCCAAAAATCATATCGCTCAGGGACAGCCGCTATTCCACGCTTCCATTATAAAAAAATTAATCTTCAGTCTGTCCTTTAATTTTCTCAGACTTGCCAAGTATATCAGGAGGCTCTGTCAGGTCAAGATTACATTCCAACCATCTCATTCCAATGGTCCTGATTCTCCTCCCCCTGTCCTTTCTCCGGCAAGCCTGTCTTGGCGAGACGCCATTTTTTAACTGTGTCATAAAATTTTCCTCCGTTCTCATTGTTTACCAATCCTCTCTTTAGCTATAATCCATCCCACACAGTTCTTGAATTCCTGCTTGTGGTTAGTAAAACGCAATGATCTTATTTCTTTCTGGGGTGGAGGGTTATTAATATCACATAGTGCAAAGAAAAAAAAGGTATTTTCCTCCACCACCCCTTCATTCAAAACATACAGTCTCATAATGGTGGTTCATCAGAAGATTTACTTATCCATCCGTCACTCCGGTCACAGAGATCCATTAGTCAGCAGTCTTATCTCCCGAGTGATGCTTGATGTATGTGCTTTAGCTCCATTCCAACCATATGTTTCCAATTATAATTCCAAGCTAAAGCAAGCCAGCACGCGCTAATTGGAACCAGCGTCAGGAAGAGCTGACCTCATCGAGGGCTCGTGCCAAGTGTCCGACACACCCATCTCTCGAATCCGGGGGTGCATTGTGGGCACCGCTGGCAAGGCAGCCCCCCCATCTCCTTGGGGGGGGGTAGGAAGACTGCATACTTCCCATAGCAGCCTCTTAATTACCTCGTATGGGTCAGAGAGATGTTATTGTCGGCCATCTCCCAATGCGCCACCCGTTTTTAGATCACTACCTGAAAAATGTTTAATGCATGCGTTAGGTGCAGATGTTGCTAGACCCCAAGTTGCACTGATAGCCTTCCTCAAACTAGTAAAGATGTTTTGGACTACAACTCCCATCATCTCCAGCTATTGTCTACACTACCTGTGGCTGATTGATGAAGATGGTTGTGGCTCTCTCACACACAAACACAGACATGGACGTACTTTAGAAACCAACAAACAGAGTAGCAGGGAAGAACAATATCCCATTCCAAAGATGCCAACAGCACAATAGCCACAGCAGGGAGTCCCTGCTGGAAAATCCCATGCCGTTTCTTTTGGCATCATTGTGAAGGGACCGTATGCTACATATGGATGGATGTAAACATGTGGGGCAATTCCATATTGTTTTAGGATCATATGGAGGAGACGTAGGGATGGCAAGAAATTTCATTCAGCTTACCTCTGTCTGATGTGGCAGGTGTCTCTATTGTTGAACAAAACTCAGAGTTCAGTAGACAAATATGGAACTAAAATGTGTGGGATTTGCTTGCAAACACTTCCTTAGTTTTTGCAAAAGCTGGAAATGCTTTTCATGCTGGAAGGAAATCTTCAGAGTTAGCAAGGCCCATTTCCTCCCTTTGATTACATACAGTGGTACCTCGGGTTACATACGCTTCAGGTTACATACGCTTCAGGTTACAGACTCCGCTAAGCCAGAAATAGTGCTTCAGGTTAAGAACTTTGCTTCAGGATGAGAACAGAAATCGTGCTCCGGCGCCGCGGCGGCAGCAGGAGGCCCCATCAGCTAAAGTGGTGCTTCAGGTTAAGAACAGTTTCAGGTTAAGACAGACCTCCGGAACGAATTAAGTATTTAACCTGAGGTACCACTGTATTCACTTAGACTGTAATTCAATGCTCTCTTAACTGGGAATATGGACTGCTGAACTCCATGGAACTTACCTTTGTACAGGACTGTTGCTGTCTTTTGTCTTTTGTTTATTCAGAGAGGCAAGGATGAAATGCCAGCATTTTTGTGGTCACGTGACATGACTTCTCATCCCTTTTCCTCCATTTGTGAACATTCATGACAACACCAGGCAGTTATTTTCTTGGTTATTAAATGATGCGCCGTGAGAGGATGTAACTTTCTTGCATCTCTGGTGCATCCCGAAGGAGCCTGGGGTTGATGTTATGTGCCTTGAAAAGGAATGTGGCGATGATGCATTGCTCATGAGTCACCATTTGCCCAACAATTTAAAGCTAGGATTGGGGTGGAGGGGGGAAATGGGTATGTGCATAATATCTGCATAATATAAAGCAGATGATTATTTGGAAAGATGAAGATATTCTTGGTATCTGCTATGCAAGCTATAATTGAGAGAACAAAAGATTCTGAGCTTTATGGTTTTTAAAAAATGAGAGAGAGAGAGAGAGAGAGAGAGAGAGAGAGAGAGAGGAAAGACAACTGGATATTTAGCAACCAGGAAGTTGTCTATGAAAAATCCCATTGAACTGCTCAGAGAGTGCTCCTATCCATTACGCTGGAGCTTATGGAGGAGAATTACCCAGTGGGTAGTGCCTCAGACCTCGGTGAACCTTTATTATCATTCAGTACAAGAGTATCATTCTGGAGGGATGATGAGATGTATCTCACAGAATCATGGAATTGGAGAGTTGGAAGGGATCCCAAGGGCCATGTCAGTCAGTACCCTTCAGGATCACACAATAACTGACCAGGCTTACTTTTGAGTAAAGAGAGGATTGTGATTATGTACCAATACAGATGTTAGTGGACTCCAACTCTCATCAGCTCCATGCATCTCAACCAATGGTCAGGGATGGTGGGAGAGGCTTCTCTTGTACACTTACTGGTACTATAAGACTCTTAGCATTATTCATCTTGCAACCAATTTGAGCTACGAAGCTGAAGCTGGTATCTTCAAACTGAGGTGCATATTGGTAAGAGACTGTTCTCCCTCTCCCTCTCCCTCTCCCTCTCCCTCTCCCTCTCCCTCTCCCCCTCTTTCTCTTTCTTTCTTCTTTGGTAGTTTATTATTATCCTTATATTCTCTCTCATTGTGTTTTGGTAAGAATTGTATACAGATGAAAGGGAAGGATAGTTTGAGGACCTCGTGTGAGAGGCAGTTAAGGGGAGATCTCACAGGGGAGGAATGAGTCCAGGTGAGAGCTGGGAGGGCACACCTTCCTATGTAGGGGATGCAAGTTAAGGTAAAGGTAACGAACCCCTGGATGGTTAAGTCCAGTCAAAGGCAACTATGGGGTGTGGTGCTCATCTTGCTTTCAGGCTGAGGGAGCCAGTGTTTGTCCACAGACAGCTTTCCAGGTCATGAGGCCAGCATGACTAAACCGCTTCTGGTGCAACAGAACACCTGACAGAAGCTAGAGTGCATGGAAACGCCATTTACCTTCCCACCACAGCGGTACCTATTTATCTACTTGCACTGGTATGCTTCTGAACTGCTAGGGTGGCAGGAGCTAGCACAGAGCAACGGGAGCTCACTTCATCGTGGGGATTTAAACTGCCGACTTTCTGAATGGCAAGTCCAAGCGGCTCAGTGGTTTAGACCACAGTGAGAGAGCATTTTGTAGTTTCTTTTTCTGTTTCTTCTTTGTTTTCTTTATTTCTTGTAGAAAATTCTTTTCTTTATTTATTTCTTGTAGATTAGTTTGTTCTTTTAATTGTATTGTGAAAAACCTCCACCACTCCCTAAAAAAATATATGGGGGGGGCTAATTTCCTCCATATCCTGCAAATTAATTTACGCAAGTGACATCAGCTAAGCATTTGTTTGTAACGAGAGACCACATTGGATCTAAAGGATGCTGGGGGCGCACTCAGATCTGCTGCAGAATAAATCCTATCCTTTCAGCAAGATGGAGAGGTTTTATTTAAATAAAAACAGCAAGATACAAATGAGCAGGGACAAAAGATGTGCATTTATCACATAGATGCAAAGCGTGGGGAGGTTTTTCACATAACCAAAGCAAAATTTGATTTGCAAAAAAAATAAGATGGCAATGCTTCTTTTAAATGAAGAACGGGGGTACCATAATGAGAAAGCATTTAAGCTGGCACTTTCATTTAAATCAAGGTCGGGGAGCCTGTGGCCCTTCAGATGATGTTGGACACCAATTTCTGTTTGCCCCCCTCCCCCCAGTATGGCCCGTGGTCAGGAATGGTGAAACTTCTAGTCCAACAAGATCTGGAGAGTCACAGGTTCCCCATGTTTGATTTGAAGTATTGTGCTGATGCGGCAACTACTGAAGCTGCATTCTGCTTACTGAAGAAAAATGAAGCCACAGAGTTCCTTTCGCTTTGCACATGTCAAGCGCTGCCATGGGCTATGAACAAATGCTTACTTCTATGGATGAATGGGAATGACTTCCCCCTTACTGACGCCGTAGATCCAGGCCTGAACCTACTAGATTGATAAGCGCTCAGATTTGATTGATAACTGTGCAGTTATAAGGCTGAAGAAGAGCCTGGTTTCACTGAGGGAAGTGGGGGTTTTGCTGTAGGAGAGGAAAGCCTATCCCAGACCTTTCTAAAAGTAAGAGGGGGAGAAAGAGCGGTGTCCATTTTAGCACTAGAGAGGACAAGTGTGTAATGACTCAAGAAAAGATGAATTAAAAAACATAAGGAAATGAACAGATACCCTGTATGGGGATGGAACATAAATGCACATGCTCTGTTTCATTTAGAGCATAATAACTTAAGAAGGGACTGATAGGTCAGCCCAGTGACCCATCTAGTCCAGCATCCTAGTCTCACTGTGGTCAACCAGATCCCTATGGGAAGGTCTTCACCCCGCAGCACTCCACATTCCCGGGGTCTCCAGCAATTGGCATTCAGAAGCATACTGGTTCCATCAGGGTTAGTGGCCTTTGATAGCTTATCCTCCATGAATTTGTTTAATCCTCTTTTCACACCATCCTGGGTTAGTGGGTGTTGGGAAACTGTGTACGTGCAGCTACTCACACAGAGTCAATTAAGGTTTGGCAGACAGCCAGAAGGCAATCTGAAGGAGTAAGTCTGCCTGGAGATAACAGAGACATGGAGACCACTCCCTGATTGGTCAAGCTCTCTCAAGGGGGTGATAATTAATGGCCTACTTAATGTAAGTTCATAGTTCTGTGTCAGTGTAGGAGTTGTGAGTCATGTCAGAGAGAGCTAGCAAAAGATCCATCTTCTGTTCCTGTAAATAGTCCACTGTATATAATAAACACCTAACTACAAGTTCCTGGTTCCTGCTTTGTCTATCCTGTCTGCAGCCAAGTCGCCAATTGCTTTCATGAACTCTGCGTTTACTCTGCTAGGTCTGGCTAAGGTCCTGCAACTAGTCAGAAAGTTGCGAAACTCCAATAGGTTTTACCAATAGTGGGCACCACTGCCTCTTACGAGAGAGAATACCATAGTTTATCCTCTGTGAATAAGACCTTTCTTTGGTCAATCCTGAACGTTCCAGCATTCCACGTCATGGGATTATTGCAGATATTAATATTGTGCAGCACAAAGCAACTGGGTGCATAAAAACGGAAGCCTTTTGGAATAAAACGTTTTCCAGGCCCGTAAGTGTCATTTAAAACTTTACTTGCAGAACTTTCTTCAAAACAGAACAAAGACACCCAAAATATCTTTGGTGCTACATCCAAAATACTTGCATACGATATCTTGTGCATGTCCAGCACAGGATCAGCCCCTTACAAAATATGAAATAATTCCAGTGTTACAAGAGAGGGGAAAAAGCTTTTCTGTATTCACTCTTGTCAGACTTCAGGGACTCAGCTTCCTCTTCCCACCCCTTTAGCAGTAGATAAGCAGAACAAAGAGAAAGAAGTCTGTTACCAGTTGAGAGTGAGAGATCACAGCGAGAAAACAAAGAATCCATTCCTAGAAATGAAGGTGCTCCCAATTAAGGGCTCCACCCACTTCCTCCCTTGTCATCCACGTCACTACCGCGTCTTGCAACCTGATCTCGCAACCACTGTGCTCTCTGTACTGCCACCTTATCTGCTCTTCTTGGGCTGAGCGGATGAACACTTTCCAGCAACAGCAAGTCTCTATTCTCTCTCTCTCTCTCTCTCTCCTAGTTCTCCTCCTCCTAGCTGCTCCCCACCCAGTACTTCCCAGCTTCTGCCTTCTGAATTATGTCCCTCTGCAAACCACTGTTCCAAATCTATACTGTCCTCCTGCTCCTGGGAAGATTCAGGATCCTGATCAGGAGTAGCAGCGGGGGGGGGGGGGCTCCCACCATTCCTCCTCAGTGCAGCCCTCCACAGCATGGTCCCTGACAACTCTCTCCTTACCATAAATAATTTTATGCACTCAATCATGTCACCTCTTATGTGCCTTTCTGCTGAACGAAAAAGTCCCAAATGTTGTAACCTTTCTGCATGGGGGGGATGCATATGGAAAAACAGCACACAGGTCCTTCAGAGTGCATTCACATAGGGATTTGTGTCAGAGATCTGATGCGCCATCCCTGTCAGCAATCAGGCTGGGTTGAGGTCATATTGGTCCCCAACGTGCTGCCAAAGCAGACCAAGCTGCACGCGCTGAAATCCCTTAATCCGCACAGCTGTTAAGGATGCTGAAGCCCTGTCCTCTTTTTAGCATCGTGGCCATCATCAAGCCATTCGTTTGCATCTGTTGCAAAGCTAGTTTGGTTAGTAGGCACTTCAAAAAGAAACCCTCTAAATCCCATGCATTCGACATCAATCAGCGATCTGTGATGGCTGGGGCAGCCCAAGCAGCCCACAAGGGAGCAATAGGAGCAGGTTTCCATTTCCTATTGTGCTGCCTATAAAGGTTATGTAAGGCTACTTCTCTTGCAAGTGTCAAGTTCTATTTTCTTGGATTTTACCTGAGGTAGCCTGGAATTCTTTTTGCAATGAAGTCTTCATCTTTTTAATCTGTAGCCAAAGTATATTGTATATTCAGGAGAGAAGGAAGTGACTGAATCTCCCTCTGGCTCCTAATTTTGGGGTTTTTTGACATGCCGTCACATTGAACAGGATGGGGGATGTCTGCTGATCGCTAATGAGAAAAATTCACAGCGTACATAAATATTCACTTTGAGGTGTAGCGAGTTGACTGCTGCTGATAGTACTGCAAACTTTGGTCATCAGCAGGTTAATCAACTAAAAGTTTGGTGGCTTAATTGGTGGGAGCTATTTTAATCAAATTGCTTTTGAATTTATATTCCTCAGTATCTTTTAATGATAGATGCCATCAGACTTTGTGCTTGGGGAGAAGACTAGGCATGTTCACAGTATTCAGAAGATTTATGATGTTGGTGCTTATTAACCTTCTGCAGCACTCCAGTGGTTTTCAAAGCAGAGCTGAGTGGGATTTTTATTTTATTTTTTGATATGGTAATGATCTTCACAATGAGATCCATGACAAAAGAGATCTGAGGAGGTATGACTAAAGCTGCCTGCTAGGGCTCTTTGAAGATCCCCACATTAAATACACAGAAGCCAGGCGAGAAGTTCTTGTCTGGGCAATTGAATCCCTTTTTATATACTATGCAGAGTTATTCCACTTTTTGAAAATAACCTGTAGATAAGAACCACGGGACCAGTTTAAGATGGAAATGTATCACGAGGTACATTTTCGCAGGGTGAAATTGTTTTATGGAAGTTTGCTGCCTAAGGATTTGGAAGTGCACCGGTTAAATAGAAAAGGCAGCTTTGATTTTAAATGCTGGGTGTACCTGGGTGAGGAGTGGTTTAACAATCAATCCCTCTTCACAGGGACCTCTGGAACTTGTAGCTCTATGAGGGGAATAGGGCTCTTCCAACAACTCCCTGCGCTCTTAACAAACTACAGTTCCCAGAATTCTAGGGAAACCATGACTGTTTAAAGTGGTGAATTGTACTTTCAGTGTATCGTATACATGTGGCCTTTAGCTTGTCACAGAGGGGTGGGAAGGAAGGAAGAGCCGTTTCCCGGAGTCCAGTCAAGGAGTTCTGTGGGATTTTTTCCAGGGGAATCACAACAAAAATAATAATTTATTATTTATACCACACCCATCCGGCTGGGCTTCCTCAGCCACTCTGGGTGGCTCCTAACAGATTAAAAACAGAATAAAGCATCAAACATTAAAAACTTCCCTAAACAGGGCTGCATTCAGATGTCTTTGAAAAGTCAGATAGTTTTTTGTTTCCTTGACATCAGATGGGAGGGCATTCCACAGGACGGGCGCCACCACTGAGAAGGCCCTCTGCCTGGGAAGCAAAGTACAACATGGAAAGGAGCAGCAAGGGAGTTTCTCACATGAAAAAAAGTGATTAATAATGTCTGTAGACAGTCAGGTCATGTATCCTCAGCAGTGAAGAATGAATGCTGAGATGAGTGCAGAGAAGAAACGCCATGGTGCATCTGCAGCAGCACAACCAGACACCTTCATCTGCCGCAGCTGCAACAAAAAATGTCTCTCCCATATTGGTCTCTACAGCAGGCGTTGTAACTCCCCAATGGTTTGACTTGAACACCAAAGGTGTGCTCCTTCATTATCTCCCAAGACAGACAAATGCCAACAACAACAACAAAACAATGCCTCCTGTTTCAGGTTCCACAAATGCTAGAAACGCAATCTCTTTTTTGACAACAAAAGCTGGGAATTTTGAGATTATGGGTCATTTGGGAGGAGGCTGCCCCTCTTGCCCTCCCGCTACGGACTCCAATGAGTCCTTCTCAGGTGGGACCACATCAATGGGTGGGGCCACTGTTGTTGAATGTGCTCAGTTCCGCTTAAGAATAGCTCTTCTCTAAAAGCACTTGCTGATGACAACCTATCCAGTGTTATTTAAATTAAATTTTTTATATTGCTTTGTGTCAGACTGCACAACAGATAAGCCGAACGGAAGAAAAGGCCATGATAAAATTCAAATGTATGGATGAACATCAAAAGTGTAAAGGAAAATGTCTCCTATGATACTGATGCATGAATGAACAGGGAATGTTTTCGTCTTTGCCAAATGAATGATACTCTGCAAATGATGAAGAATATTTGCCTACCATTGAGGTAGATAAATGAATCTCTTCCTGACATGTGCATCATTTAAACAAACACATTTCCATTCCATGTCTAACTAGTTCCTATGTCTGGCCTGAGGAAAATGGAATCGATTAAGTGTGAATGTTTTTCATTAGAGTGAGTGTACTGGCTTGAACAGAGAATGCAGATGTCAGTGGATGGCTACAGAAAATTGCTATCTGTGTCTAAAGCTTTGACACAGAGACAGGGAACCTGTGGCCTTGCAGAGGTTGCTGAACTTCAACTCCCAGCAGTCCCTGTCAGAATGACCAGAGATGATGGGAGTTGTAGACCAGCAACATCTGGAGAGCCACAGCTACCTATTCCTGAGTCAACATGATCTTTGAAAATGTGTGTATGTGTGTGTGCATAAGAGAGAGAGAGAGAGAGAGAGAGAGAGAGAGAGAGAGAGAGAGAGAGATCACCAGCCCATGTGGTTACTATGTCCCTGCCTCTCTTGATTTCTGATCAAATGAAGGTGCAGGGTGAACTCATCTTCCCCATCTATATTTCCCAAAATTCCTGAGGATATATTATTATTTAATAGTTCACAATTTAATTCTCTATGTTGATTGACGACATGCAGAGCCAGCCTGCCCATGAGAGGTGGGGTTAAGTGGCTGCCTCAGGTGACAAAAGAGCGAGGGCATCCTGCCTGCCCCAACACTGCCAGAACAACCCCTCTCACCAAGAATGTTCCAGAGGATGGCATTGCCACGCATCTTCCCCACCTCTGGGATGGAGAAAATGAATGTCCAGGCCTTGCAGAACACCCCTCTCTCACCAGTTTTGGTGAGAGGGGGAGTTCTGGAAGTAGCAGAAGTGGACTGACTGAGGTGGGGTGGGATGGCAGATGTTGGGGGCAGAGGGCGCACATTCCTGTTTTGCCTCAGGTGGCAGGCTGCCCCTGGCTATACATAACTTTGACAGGGGTTTTTTTTGTATTCAAACCAATAGAGTTGAACTTAAGTCCCACTGCAATCAATGGAACAAGCAGTGCTTTGGGGGTGGGGCACTCAAGGGTACACAGTACTGGCACCTTTCCCCCCTCAAACGTTAAATGTGTGGCACTTACTGTAACAACTTCATGGTGAGTACTGGCACCTTAAAACAAAAAACAAAAAGCACTGGGGACAAGCTAATGATGACTTGATTAAATGGGAACTAAGTGCAACAAAGAATTATGCAGAATTTCTGGTTTAATATGCTGGCTGTTTGCCATAAATAAACATTGACTTGACTTGATTCAATGGGAGCTAAGTGCAACTAACAGTACGCCTCAAAGCCCATCTGCAAGAAGTTAATATCTTAGTACATCAACCTTCATCTTGCCTCGCAAATGCTGACTTGGTTATGCCGGCACTAGAGGACACCTCAACAGAAGAAGAACCCCCGGGAACGATTTCTGGGACGCACATTCCCGTCGATGCTCTCAGTCCTAGCCATCTCGCCCCCCAAATTGGCTACTCGATTTCGAACAAGGAGTTGACAGCAGACAGTTCAAGAAGCGTCGAAACCAGGGACCATGGTCTAACAACTGGAGCCCCTGAGGCACTAGAGAAACTAACAGTACGGCTTCAGCCCAATCATTATGTTCTAGGCTGGAGCAATATGTATTCCTGTTGAATTGTTTCAAGGCAAATTGTTTACTATTGCCTTTTAAAGTGTTGCGTTGTTGTTTTTTTAATGAACCCCAGCTGTGTTGGAAATATTAAGGGCGGTTGACAATTAATCACGCAATGTCACTCTCCTGCCATTTTCTATGGTGGGATATTTATAGACAGAATAACCTACTGCATGCTACTCAAATTCATCAGCAACTCTAAACTACTAGGGTTATCACATTATTATTTTTTGTAACAAAGAGTAGAATTGGAAGAGTGGTTTCCACCATGCAAATTGGCATCCCAACTAAGTTTTATGAATAGTCATGTTGACTATGGTTTACGGGAGCTGTGGCTCAAAACATCTGGAAGTCCTGGAATGGGGGGGAAAGCCACCTTCAGGAATATCCCCTGGATAATGTTTCCGAAGGCAATATGTTGCATCGCCGACACATGTTCTGAATCAGCTGTGGCCCCATTGCAGACTTTCCTTCGAAGTTTTCCAGGAGGCATCCGAGGGCTTCTTTAAAGGAAAGAGATAGAAAATCTTTTGTTTCATTATGGATTTGAACTCCTGTCTGACAAGGCAAAGGCAAACAAAGGTTTTGCTTTGAGAAGTCTCTTTCCATTACTCAGCCTTCTATGAGTCACTGCTGTTCTTTCTGCCATGCCTGTCCCTGAGACTCCGAACAGTCCCCATTTCTGATTCCAGCTTCAGAATGTCGCTTCCCTCCTTTGACAGAGGTCTGGCATACCTTCATTTTAAAGGAAGGCAAAATAAATAGCTCGTTAGGAAGACTGGCGTTTCAGCTCATATATTGACCCAGCCGTGTGCATACACCCACACACCACCTCCTCATTTCCATCTCATTCCTCCTGACAGGAAAAAAAAAACAACCCTCATATTTGGCTGTATTTCAAAGCAAGCCATTGGCTTTCAATTCTGTAGGACAAACAGAAGGACAGGAGAATTGTCAATGAATAGCCCTATGAAACAGAGGGAAAAATTTTGCTCTGAAATATATTAAAGATGAAGTGAGGCAGCAATGAGGCCCCTGAGGCCCATCTCTCACATGGGGGGGTGGGGTGGAGTCTTAGGCCACATTCATACCATAAATTTAAAGCACCATGGTATTATTTTAAACAGTCACTTACCCCAGAAAATCCTGGGAGCTGTAGTTTGTTAGGGTGCTGGGAGTTGTGAAGAAACCATTGTTTCCTTCTTGTGAAGGATTTAATATTAAACTAGCATGGGAATTCTTGCTCCCACTTACCATCCCCCCCCCCCCCGGATGATGAGGAACCATTAGTGGGCACTCTTTGGGTTCGGACAGTCAACCAGCTAAAAATCAATCTAACAGTTACCATGTCCAGCTTAAGTAGTTCCTTAAGCTTTTTAAAATCAGATTTCTTGAAGTCCAGAGTAGACGTCCAACTACACTCAGCATTCCCTTGCCTCTGTAGAATGGAACCCAATAGGACACGATCACTTCCTCCCAAGGTTTCCAGTAAATCAATCAGTTTCTCCCTGTTGGTGATGACCACTGCAAGATAGATGGTCCCCTTGTTGCTTCTTCCACCTTTTGAGAAATGAAATTGTCAGTGAGGCAATTGAGGAATTTGTTGGTCCTTACATTCTTGGCATAGTCTGAGTTCCAGCAGATATCAGGGTAGTTCTCCCAGCAGATATCAGGGTAGTCTCCCATGCCTACTATATATCTCCTTTTAGAATGGTTGGCAATCTGCTCTAGGAAGGCTTCATCCAAGTCTTCAGTCTAACTTGGTGGTCTATAGCAAACACCCACAGTAAGGTTGCTGTTGTTTCCCTCTCCTACAATTTTTGCCCATATACTCTCAATCTGCCTTCCATGCTCCAAGTCATGGATCTCTTCACAAGTGAACACATCCTCTGCATATAATGCTACTCCTCCATCCTTCCTGTTTGGTCTATTCCTTTTGAATAGGTTGTACTCCTCAGTTTCTACATTCCAGTCATGAGTCTCATCCCACCATGTTTTACTAATGCCTATTAGGCCATATTTGTCATCCTGTTTTAAGAGCTCAAATTTGTCTATCTTGTTTCCCATACTCTGTGTATTAGTATAGAGACTACTCAAACCATGGGCCATTCCCTCCAGCTGCTTCCTTGTTTCCCCTTTAGCACCTCGCTTTCCTGTGCACCAGTGAAACTATTATCCCCATTACCAGGTGTTCCCCTGTTGCCTGTAATATTTTCCCCATGAAAATATTTTCCTGTGCCAGTGGGCCTTTACAGGCTTATCTAACCACAATTGCGGTGTACTGAGCAGCATTGGGCAACTGGACCTAGCCACCCTTTAGATTTCCCCATAATGGGCAGACCCACCCACTTGTCAAAATTAGTCCACAGAGAGTGCTGGGGGATGTAAGGATACTTAGGACAGAGAACTTGACGTGAGGAAGCCTCCCCACAGATTCCTGGCTGCGGTAGCACTACAAAAATGATCAGGTGGACTGCTGTCAATTGAATTTACAGACAGTGCAGCTCTTATTTGTTATAGGTAGTGGGGAGAAGTGATTTCACAGCTGCTTGCCTCTGCCGGAGAAACCGGCAAGATCAGAGAGACTCAATTTTTCAGAATTTGCCTGTTTTGTTTTGCGGCCCTTCAGAGTATGTCATCAGTCATAACATTCATAAAGGAACCATCCATATGGCATCATTTGAGAAATGGAAGCTAAATGGGTGTCATCAGTATACAAATCTGCTCAGTTCTTCCCTTTATATGTCGGTCTTGTTGCTGTGACGATGATGGTGATGATGTGTGTGCGTTTGTTCCAGGATTGTTGAGAAATGTGTTCTGCACAATGCAGTCTACATCCAATTCAGGGGCGGGGGGCAGCGGGGGGGGGAAGCATGCATGCTAATCTCCTTTTAATGGAGATGTTGTAAAGAGGCCATATAATCCCAGCTCTGTGGATTTTGCAATTTCAGTACTGGAGAGCATCGGATAATTCCTGCAGAAACAATGGTGCCAAGCAGCATTGCAATCAAACAGCCCCTGCCAGCTGAGGGATTAGGAAGACATTAGCATCTAGTTGCTGTCTACAGCTTGGCATCCAGAGACTCAGCTGATTTCTTGTGGCCAAGGTGTAGCTGGGTGTCAGCTGCTTCTAATTTACGTACAGTGGTACCTCGGGTTAAGTACTTAATTCGTTCCGGAGGTCCGTTCTTAACCTGAAACTGTTCTTAACCTGAAGCACCACTTTAGCTAATGGGGCCTCCTGCTGCCACTGCGCTGCCGGAGCACGATTTCTGTTCTCATCCTGAAGCAAAGTTCTTAACCCAAGGTACTATTTCTGGGATAGCGGAGTCTGTAACCTGAAGCGTATGTAACCCGAGGTACCACTGTATACACAGTAGACTGGCTTGTGTGTCCGATAGCACTGGTACTATCTGATACTGATACTGCGAAGGAATTAAAGGTCAGCTTAGATGCGTAACCTCACGGAGGACCCATGTAACATGCTTTTGACTGGGAGGGAAGAGATGAAAAGACATAAGAAAAGTGGCTGAGGCAAGAGACGCCAAAGGTAGGCAGGTAGGGATGGGCAAGTCTGTCAGTGTTGGTTTCTCTAAGGCTCTCATTTTTTAAAATCTTAACTTCAATCCTCCCTGTTTCCACTTCAGTTTGTGATCATCATTATTATTTATTTAAAAGACAAGGCCCTTATGAAAATTTATCACAATTTTAGCGAGAAATTCTCCCAATGTACACACTTTTGCATGCAATTGGGCCTAAGGCACACTTTTTTTGCAAAGCAATTTCCTAAACATAATGCAATTTTTGTATGCTATTTCCACTAATATATATGCATACTTTGCACTAGTGTGTGAAGTTTTGTCCACTATATGTGGCTGTAGAACTGCATTGCAAAATTCAGAGAAGTGAGGATTTTTGAAGGATCCTGGAAAGTGAAAATTAAGTAGGTTGACCTTTGAGTATGAACTGAATCAAATTTCTTATGCATCCTTGTAACAGAGAATGAGCTGAAATGCACATATCATTTTGAAGGGCCAGACCGAACATTTTGCTGCATATTTTATTGTTTTCCAAGCAATTCTGTCTTCTGTTTCAAATTAAATCTACCTGAAACCAAAGGTTGTGTGTTATGGTGCAAGTTGACTAGAAGAGGCCCAAATGACCCTGTCACTTTAATAACACCTTTGCAATGCAATCAAATAATTGTGGTGCATTCAACCATCTTTGCATCATTTACAAGAAAACATGGAGACTCATTCGGGAGGTCGTTTTATGATTTAGCCTGCAGCAGAAGCAGTAGCCAATGGGGTGCCTTTCAGATGATGGGAGAACTCCCTCCAACCCTAACCAGCATGGCCAGTCATCAGGAATGAGGGGCATTGTAGTCCAACAAAGATATTCAGGGCATTAAGTTAGCATCCCTGGTCTATGGGGCTATGCACACATAGCAGTTGCTTTAAATGTACACTTAAAAATGGAAAGTGTAAATGCAACCAACATGTGTCATAAGGGCTGCTGCAGCTTCCTATTCTTCTCAGTGCTTTCAGTGACTGTCAGGCAAGGAATGACCAGAGTGAGGAATCAACTTTTTATTGTCAAAAGTATGCTTACGAGTTAGGAAAAGGCATGTCTATCAGTCGTACGTCTCTTAGCTACTCCTAGATGTTTTCATTCTGTGAACCTCCCTGAGAGCTTTTGACGAAGGGCGGTATATAAATGTAATAAATAATAATAATAATAATAATAATAATAATAATAATAATAGATGTGTGCCCAATGAGGCAGTTGCTGCAGCAGAGAGGCCCCACCCCCCAACTCAGCATATGTATCACTCTCCATCCCACCCCCACAGCTTCATGCAAGCAGGTGTAGACTATGGCTGTGTGTAGCCTCCTTCTGCTCCTCTCACTTCAGTCCTCTTCTGGTCCTGGGAGACAGTGGCACAGGAGCAGGAGGAGGAGGCAGCATGGAAGCCCTTGACTCCACACCTGCCTGACCTCTCTCTCTCTTCCTGCTCTTGTTCTTCACTCTCCAGTCCTGCAGTTTCCTCTGCCTCTCACTCTCATCTCCTGGCTGTTACAGGCTCCCCCCAGATCACTGATTCCTTCTTACAAGGCAGTCTCCAACCCCACTTCTCCCAGTGACCATTCCTCTGCATCCAGCCACCACTCCTTAGTGTCCACTTCATAAAGTGGGGTACCTTTTCAAATCTGATGGCTGTGTTCCCTCCTGGGCAGCCTTCTGGGAGCAGCATGCCAGGGGGGAAGTGGCAGAAGAAGGAAAAGTGGGCAGAGCAACAGCTGTGACTCTGAACTTCATACAGAAGGCTACATTACAGTCACGTGAAAGTCAGAGGCTTCCACACATATCTTGTTGTTGTTGTTGTTTAGTCGTTTAGTCATGTCCGACTCTTTGTGACCCCATGGACCAGAGCACGCCAGGCACTCCTGTCTTCCACTGCCTCCCGCAGTTTGGTCAAGCTCATGCTGGTAGCTTCGAGAACACTGTCCAACCATCTCGTCCTCTGTCGTCCCCTTCTCCTTGTGCCCTCCATCTTTCCCAACATCAGGGTCTTTTCCAGGGAGTCTTCTTTTCTCATGAGGTGGCCAAAGTATTGGAGCCTCAGCTTCAGGATCTGTCCTTCCAGTGAGCACTCAGGGCTGATTTCCTTCAGAATGGATAGGTCTGATCTTCTTGCAGTCCATGGAACTCTCAAAAGTCTCCTCCAGCACCATAATTCAAAAGCATCAATTCTTCAGCGATCAGCTTTCTTTATGGTCCAGCTCTCACTTCCATACATCACTACTGGGAAAACCATAGCTTTAACTATACAGGCCTTTGTTGGCAAGGTGATGCCTCTGCTTTTTAAGATGCTGTCTAGGTTTGTCATTGCTTTTCTCCCACACATATCTACCCACACACAAATTCAGCCTCCATCCAGGCAAGCAAAAGGCATTGTCAAAGTCAGAGGGCGTATTCCAGCCAGGCAAAAACAGTCAAGGAAGGCAAAGAGCAGGGCTGATAAGGGTTGTGGCCTGGGACAGTCCTGAGGTAGAGAGGCTTGGTAGGCCTCAGTTGGGCCCTGGGCCTCAGATCCCGTTCTCTAAGAGATTGAAAGGTGCATGCCTAAGATTGGATCCTGTTATCTTAGCGAGATTTATCTGGCAGGGGAAAAGACCACGAATAAAAATGAAAATATTGGTAGACAAAAAAGAAAGAGGGGGTTTTTCTTTACCAGATTTGAGTGTATACTATGAAGCGGCTTGTTTAATGTGGGTGAAAGACTGGATAGAGTTAGAGAATACTGATATCTTGGATTTAGAAGGCTTTGATAACAGGTACGGGTGGCATTCGCACCTGTGGTACGAAAAGGTGAAAGTTCATAGAGGCTTTCTAAATCATATAATCAGAGGATCATTATTTCAAGTATGGGAAAGAAATAAGAACTTGCTGGAAAAGAAAACTCCATGGTGGATCTCACCAATTGATGTCTTAACTGTTAAAAAAACTAATATGGAAGGGAAAAGAGCCACCTATGAAGAACTTATCAATAAAACTGATCAGGGCATAAAACTCAAGCCCTATGAGGAGGTAAAGAATGTACTTACGGGATGGTTGCAATACCATCAAGTGAATGATCTGTTAAAAGATGATAAAAAGAAACTGGGATTTGAAGATAAAAAATTTAAATTTAATGTAGAAATTATTGAAGGCAAAAACAAAACATTATCTAGGATGTATGACCTTTTACTGGATTGGTATACAAAAGACGAAGAGGTGAAGGAGGCTATGATAAAATGGGCCATAGACATTGGTTACAACATTGACTTTGTAAAGTGGCAGGAATTGTGGAATGTAAATATGAAATTCACGGCGTGTACGGCATTAAGGGAGAATCTCTGGAAGATGATTCATAGGTGGTATCTCACACCAGTGAAATTGGCTAAGATTTACAAACTGAAGAATAAGAAGTGCTGGAAATGTGGAGAGGAAGATGGTGAGTTCTACCACATGTGGTGGACATGCAGGAAAGTAAAAGGCTTTTGGGAACTGATCTACAATGAGCTTAAAAGGATTTTTAAATATACTTTTCCCAAAAAGCCTGAAGCTTTCCTGCTAGGAATAGTTGGCAAGGAAATTAAAAAAGAGGATAAAAATCTGTTTCTATATGCCACAACAGCCGCTAGAAATATGTTGGCCCAAAGCTGGAAAACAGAATTAATACCTACTATAGACGACTGGCAGAACAAGATGATAAATTATGTTGAACTAGCTAGAATAACAGGAAGACTAAGAGACCAGGATGACCAGAAGTTTCATGAAAATTGGAATAAATATCTGACGTATATAAGAGACAAGTATAGAACTTTGAGAACTCTGGCAGGGTTAGAATAACTCTAACAGTGTTTGGCAAATATGTAAAGGAGATAAAACATGTAACTTTAGAAATTATCTGATACTTATCAGTAAAGTGAAGGGAAGTCCGAGGCTCGGCAGAGCCTATAAATAATTGTGTACTATATATATGATTTTTGTAACAGCTATGTTATATGCAACTTATGTAATCTAGACTGTATATATGTATAATCAATGAAAAATAATAAAAATGTATATATATAAAAAATAAAATAAGATTGGATCCTGTTAAATGAACTTCATCTAGGACATCTTTTCCATTATGCTCTGCAGGCTACCAGAAAAAACAACTTCCTTTTATGGACTTCACAGATGCATTATTTTTAAAAAATTCAACCACTTTGGCAATTTCATTTCAAACGATCCTTCCATTACCACCACCGCCCCTCTTTCTCTTCCTAGAACGTTTTACACAGGAAAGAAAGTGCTTCAAAGTAATCTGAAGATGCTGCTCGGCTAGAAGCAAATAAATATCATTTGCAGCAATGACTCCTAATAACCAAGAAGAAGAAGAAGAGTTTGGATTTGATATCCTGCTTTATCACACCCGAAGGAGTCTCAAAGCGGCTAACATTCTCCTTTCCCTTCCTCCCCCACAAGAAACACTCTGTGAGGTGAGTGGGGCTGAGAGACTTCAGAGAAGTGTGACTGGCCCAAGGTCACCCAGCAGCTGCATGTGGAGGAGCGGAGATGCAAACCCGGTTCACCAGATTACGAGTCTACTACTCATAATCACTATACCACAGTGGTTCTAACCAAGCAGCTATGCAAATAGTGAGCCTGATTCTGAGTCTAATTCAGTTCCCATTGAAGTTACTGGTAAAACTATCTTTGACTGCCATCCAACGAAGCGATAAGAATGTGCAGAGCAAAAAACATGGATGTTTGGAGCTCTATTGGATGTTTCTGCAGCCATTCCCACTGCTGAGGAGAGAAGCTGTATTCAGAGTGGAGGTTGGCTTGTTTCTTCTGTGGTAGGCAGTGGTGCTGCTGTGTTCTGGCTGCACACATCTCTCCATCTGCACATATTTCTTCTTCTCATGGAATTGTCTTCTTGATGAAAAGAATAGCATGAGGTAATATGTGGAATCTCTGCTTCATTCTGATCCAGTAAAATGTGGAAATCTAGTATAGCCCAATAAAAACTCTAGGAATACATGTGAGAGGGTCTTCACAACTCAAGTGTAGGGATTATCTTTTGATGGATAAACAGTGTGGTAAAACTAGCTTTGCTGCAGGATGATGATTCTACAATTTTGGTCCTGGATCAATCTTGAAGGCCACATATTAGAGCATATACCTTACTGAACATAGTGACATTTACTTCCTTAGAAACCTGCAAAGCCATGTAGTTTAAGAATTTCAACAGAATACAGTGAATAACTAGAACAGAGTTAAATCTAGCAGTATCCCTCCTTCAGTTTGCATCCCTGAAGAGCACTGGTACAAGAAAAAAAACTCAGGGGAAATGCTGAGGCTTTTGTCTTGCCAAAAATGCATATTAATTCACATTGTTTGTTTATTCATGTATTCAGTCTATTTATAGCTCACATTTCTACCAAGAACGCATTTGAAGCAACTTGCTTTCCCCCTTTCTTTTCCTCAGTTGGATGAAGGATGACTGCTACCCTACCCAAAATACAATCAAATATTCTGCCAAGACACGAACACTTCAGGGTTATTGTAAAAAGAGCTTTTTCTCCCGTAGTTGGACCAAAAAATGGGAAAGTGAGAAAGTGTTACAAAGCCGAGGTGTTAGATCATTCGAGACAGAGCTAAAACAAAATTTAAAGCCAAAAGCAATGTTTAAAGAGGCTCGGATTCTTGGTATCTGAAATCATTTTCCTGTGTAGATAGCCAGTGTGGTGCAATGGTTAAAAGGATGGATTGGGACCCGAGAGGCCAGGGTTCAAATCCCACTTGGCAATAAAGCTCACTGGGTGTCCTTGGCCCAGTCACTGTCTCTTATGCTTTCCTACCTCACAAGGTTGTTGTGAGGATAAAACGAGGCCAAGGAGAACCATGTATACCACCTTGAGCTCCTTGGAAGAAAGGTAGGGTCTGAATATAATAACAAATAACGTCAGCACTCCTGTGGCTTTTTGCAGTGGTGTCGCGTGGGTTGCCAGTGCCCAGGGCTGCATGGAGGGGTGGGTGGAAGGGAAGGAAACAGATGGAGCACGCATGCTTATCCAACTACCTAGCAGCATCTGCGATACCCAGGAGATTGCAGCAACAGGGATAAGAAAAAAAGAGTTGTTCAATTGCCTGGAGAGGTCACTTCCTGGTTCTCATGGAGAAGCTGTTTTCAATGGAGCTCAGTGACAGAAATGCGCAGCTGTATTGAGGCAGCACCGGGTGCTGAATTTTTTGGGCTCCTAACAATTTTGCACTGGGGCAACCACCCCGTGGGCTCCCTCCATGCTATGCCACTGGATTTTTGTGCGCAGGTGGTGCTGTTGGATAAACCACAGAGCCTAGGACTTGCCGATCAGATGGTCGGCGGTTCGAATCCACGTGACGGGGTGAGCTCCCGTTGCTCGGTCCCTGCTCCTGCCAAGCTAGCAGTTCAAAAGCACACAGTGCAAGTAGATAAATAAGGTACCGTTCCGGTGGGAAGGTAAACGGCGTTTCCATGCGCTGCTCTGGTTCGCCAGAAGCGGCTTAGTCATGCTGGCCACATGACCTGGAAGCTGTACGCTGGCTCCCTCGGCCAATAAAGCGAGATGAGCACCGCAACCCCAGAGTCGGTCACGACTGGACCTAATGGTCAGGGGTCCCTTTACCTTTAAGAGAGGTAAGAGAGAGAAATGTGCCTGATTTGACCTTCCTTCAGGAATGGGGAACTTATCAGGTTGCTTTTAATGTATGGTACAGATGTGACCTCAAGTCTTGCAACAAAACACCTGTTGGTGCTGGTTTTGTGTTTGTTTTTCTAAACAGATCCATTGACAACAGAAGGAAAACAGGAAGCCAAACAGTGTCCCTGAACCACTAACTTAAATGGTCAAAGGAAGAGGCAAGCTGAATAGACGGCATATAGTTTACCATCAACTTCAGATTTCATTTGTGCGAGCGGATTGACAAGCACCGCAGTTCACCATAGAGGGTTTACAAGGTGTCTTGCAGTGTGTTTACATAGAGATCTGAAAACAAAAAAACAAAAAATGTTCCAGCTGCAAGGGCCGTTGCACAAAGGAGTGGAGAGCCTCTTCTGGCTCCACTGAACTGTATAATGAGATGATCGCGACTCTAATCACAAGAGAAGAAAGAATGGAATGTACCTATATATCCTATTATGTAAGACGTTTCATGGCTGATGGGAGCGGAGAGGACAGCAAAAGCATCTTTCATCTGCTAGGGTGGAAGATACAATCCCGTTGTGTTTTGAAGTGCATTTAGCGTACTTTGTAGAGAAGTGCAGTGATTAATTATTAGGCATCTATTAAAAAAAACAAAAAACTGCAGGGGGTCCATAACTAGAGCAAAGTTGCAATATTGGAATGGGGGGGGGGATACTTTGTATACAAAGGCTTAAAATAATCCTTGGATAGATATTGCACGACAGGGGCAGCACATAACAATATCACTTACCGTTTAGATTGCCAGTGTTCTTTTTAAAAAAAAACTAAAATGCTATTTTCATGGAAACAATCTGGAATTTGGGTCAATAAATCAGATCCTGGTGCTTGTTATCCTCCGCCACAAAGAACCACTTTCTTTCATTTCATTTATTACACTATATCCTACCTCTCCTCCATAAAGCTCAACCATCTTATACCCACAACGCCCCTGCAAAGAAGGATTGGCTGAGACAGTGGCTGGCCCAAGTCCACTCACTGCATTTCCTGGCTGACCCAGGACTGGAACTTGGGCTGTTACTTGTTTAATTCACGCTGAAATGGAGAATGCCTGTGTGTATTGCCGAAAGGGTTTGACTGGAAGATTCCACTGAAGCTAAAGAAGAGCAAGAAGCACTCTCTAAGCCCGGCATAGGCAAACTTGGCCCTCCACATGTTTTGCGACTACAATTCACATCATCTCTGACCACTGGTCCTGTTAGCTAGGGATGATGGGAGTTGAAGTCCCAAAACAGTGGGAGGGCCGAGTTTGCCTATGCCTGCTCCAAGCATCTGCATGGGTTGATAATTAACTGTTCTCTGCTCTGTCATATGCCTGATTTAGACCACATGAGAGGTACTGAATTGCAAATCAGCATCTTGGGTAGTTGGTCATTGCTCCTTTGTTCCCAGGCTTAGTGGGAATAAAAGGTAAAGGGACCCCTGACCGTTAGGTCCAGTCACGAACGACTCTGGGGTTGTAGCGCTCATCTCACTTTATTGGCTGAGGGAACCAGCATACAGCTCCTGGTTGTGTGGCCAGCATGACTAAGCTGCTTCTGGTGAACCAGAGCAGCACACGGAAATGCCGTTTACCTTCCCGCCAGAGCAGTACCTATTTATCTACTTGCACTTTGAGGTGCTTTCGAACTGCTAGGTTGGCAGGAGCAGGGACTGAGCAACGGGAGCTCACCCCGTCATGGGGGTTTGAACCACCGACCTTCTGATCGGCAAGTCCTAGGCTCTGTGGTTTAGACTAAAGCATCACCCACATAAATGTGTAAATGAATCTCCTGAAGGGAGAGAAAACACTTCCAGGCAAACTGGAGGCTGTAAGGAGAGAGACCTTTGCTTCTAGATCTGTTTGAAATTATATTTTATTTCTTAAAAGATGCTGAACCTATGCTGGACTTGCACAAGATACTGTACAGAATTATTTGGGTTTTTAAAATTTATCTGCATTTATTGCGTTGATATGTCACCTTTTTCTCCAGTCCTTTGAGGTAGGTGAGGCTGAGGGGCAGTAACTGGCCCAAGGTGAGCTTCATGGCTGAGTGGGGCTTGGAAGCTCAGACTCCCAGGTCTTAGGCTGACGCTCCAGCCACTACACCACACTGGCTTCCATTCTAAGATGCAAACTTAGAAATAATAGTTGCATTGTCTCCACCATCAGAGGCAGTAATGCTTCTCAATACCAGTTGCTGGAAACCACAAGAGGGGAGAGTACTCTCCTGCTCAGGTTCTGCTTATAGATATGTGGTTGGTGGGTGACGCGGTTGGCGCTGTCGTCTAAACCACTGAGCCTCTTGGGCTTGCCGATCAGAAGGTCGGTGGTTCGAATCCCTGCGACGGGTTGAGCTCCGGTTGCGTTGTTCCAGCTCCTGCCATCCTAGCAGTTTGAAAGCACGTCAAAGTGCAAGTAGATAAATAGGTATCACTGCCGTGGGAAGGTAAACGGCGTTTCTGTATGCTCTGGTTTCCGTCACGGTGTTCCATTGTACCAGAAGCGGTTTAGTCATGCTGGCCGCAGAAAGCTGTCTGTGGACAAGCACCAGCTCCTTCGGCCTGAAAGTGAGATGAGCGCTGCAACCCCATAGTCACCTTTGAAAGGACTTAACTGTCCAGGGGTCCTTTACCTTTTTATGTGGTTGGCCACTGTGAAAACAAATGCTTGATCCAGCATCTTCTAATGTTCTTAAATTCTTAGATATATGGCTCACTTAGCTTTTCCCCTCTTGTGGTAAAAAAGCATCCTGAGAACTAGCTTTCCATCCTCCTCCTCCTCCTCCTCCTCCAACCCTGTTAAAAACAGACGAAAAAAGACCACTATGGCAAGAACAAAAGCTCGCGAATGGATGCTTTGCAGATTATGATCTCTTTGGGAGACAGAACAAGTCTTTCAGAGGAGGGGGCGCATGCTTTGCCTTTGACTTTCAGTCATCAATCTCTGTATTTAAGTTAGTCAGACAAAGGCCTCATTCATCACTGTGATAAATATAATTTCCTTCCCAGTGTCCTATAGCCAGCTCTTTACCTATTCAGTAAGGATTTTAATAACTTCCACTTGAGGATGAAAGCAAATTAATCTCAATTCTGCAGCTAAATAGTGCTGACTCTTATCAGAGACTTGCTCGTTAGTCCTGTGTTGCCACTTGTCATGATCTCAAAGTGGCCTCCCTGGTGAACTTTTTTTTATTATTGTTATTATTCCACTAGTCATTTGACTGCAATTATCGCATCCCTTGTCTACCCTAACCTAATATAGCTTCAGCTGCTTTGCTTCCTCTGCTCAGGTCTCTAATGCTTTTACAGAGCCTATTAGCGTTATTCCTTATCGTGAGCTGTAAAAATAGCACTTCGTTAGCCATCAAGAGTTGTTAATATTTTCCTTTACTTCATTAAACAACAAGTACTTCAGTCATGAAACATTAGGCAGAAATTGCGTATAACTGCAGAAAGCTAATAACCCTTCCCATCTTTTGAGATGGAACCATTTTCTTTCTATAGAAGAATCAAAGGTGTTATTTTTTTCTATTAATATTTCCGATAGCATTTTAAGGTGTAACATCTCTTAGACCGCAAGCATGTGGGCAGAATTTGGTCCTGTTTTAGCCTTTAGCAGCTGATGTTTTAGCAGCTGATGTTTGAAGGCAATCTCATTCTTCCAATAATCTTTTGTTGCTTTTACAGACCGTCCCCTTCAGATACTAGACTCTGGGGTTCATCCAGTTACTTGGGTGAGTGCCACTACCCCAGGATGCTTTCCTCTACTGCTTATAAATGTATTAAACTTTCCACTTAAAAGCCTGGTAATATTAAGCCTCTGCACACAGGCAAGGAACACTGAAAACTGTGGGGTTTATTCTCAGGTAAACATGCATGGGGTTGGATTGTATGGCTGCAATTCTAAACACAATGAATACTCAATATTATTGAACTCAGTGGGCTTGCCAGGAGTGCATGCAGGAGCCGGGCCCTGTGACCAGTAGGGCTTACAGGACTGGGGCCTTCCTAAGTTTGTTCTGGAGAGGCAGGGCCGGCCACACAGGTGAGGCCGCTTGGTAACTCACTGCACCTGGTGGCAAGAGCCAGGAAGGGATATAAGGTCAGCATTTCCCTTCTGCTCTTTACCACAGCAACACGTTCCCTGCCTTGCTGTGTTTGGCTTCTTGCTTCCTAAGCCTTGGCCCTCGGTTTTGTGACTCCTTGCTTCTCGGACCCTTGACTTCGTGACTCCTTGCTTCTCGACCCTTGGACCCTTGACTTCATGACTCCCTGCTTCCTGACCCTTGGAACCCTGGCTTCTGGACTCTCGTTCCTGCTCCCACCCCGCCATCTTACCCCCGGTCCCAACATCCTCAGCCAGGACTTCAATCGCCCGTAGACGAGATCGTAACAGGGATACACTTCTGAATAGACATGAGGGTTCAGATCATCTTGCACTCTTATTTTCATCAATAGAACCCCAGCCCAAAGCTGCAATCTCAACAAACATACTATGGATAAGCCCCAATGAACACAAAACTTTCATCTGAGTGAAGATGCCTACAATTATGCTGTACCCTTTCCTAAGCCCCATAATAAAAGCCTCTGAAGTGTTATTACACTTTGTAGGTTAAGAAAACTCTGATCCTGAACGCCCATTGCCTTGCGGCTATACTCATTCATGAGCAAGACTTCAGGGGCAATCCCAGAGGGAAAAAATGTACCCACTGCCTCTTCTTTGGGAGAAGAAAAAGCTAAGGAGCAAACACTGCGCAAATCTGGAGTGAGGTCCCTAAGATGGTTGGATGATGCCTTCAGGCAACTCCTGCAACCAAGCTGGTGCCAGATGTATTGCTCAGCTTTCCTTTGGACCACATCAGTGAGGCCAAGAGGGGGGTCTTGTTGTCTGCGGAGCCCAGGTCCTCCATACACACAGCTCAGGCTTGCGCCCCAGGGAGGTTACTTCAGTGCTGCTAATGCAGCAAAAATAAAAAAATAAAAATACAGGAAGCAAGAGTTATAAGTTGCCAGTCTCTGCAGCCACAGCAGGCGCTGTGTTTCTCCAGCAGTTTGATTTCACCTCTGGAAGCACACTCCATTGTCTCTTGAGACAGACGGCTGCCAACAACAACAAAAAGATAAGAAAAGAGTGCATTGCAGAGGGGTGGACTAGATGACTCTTGAGGTCCCTTCCAACTCTACAATTCTATGATTCCTCACTGATTAACAACATAAATTGTCATGCAGGCTTTTTCATAGCTTTTAATGCTGTTCAATTTCAGAGTTTCCAAAGCTCAGGTTCAGTTAAAGAGCACTCCCCTGGATGTTCTGAAAGAAAAAGTGGTTCAGACTGCAAGCAAGATTTAATTTTGGCGTCTGAATTTACGGCTGTTATTAGCACTCTCTGAAAATTGATGACAGAACGGTTACTAGAATTTTCGCTTTTCTGATTTACTGCTTTCTATTCCCCATCCAGATGGCCAGGCAGGAGGGATGTTCATCTTCACGGTGATAATGCCTGTGATCAACTTTCTTAACGATTTCAAGGAATACTGACACATCCCTCCTCTCCTTGCCCTCCCCCTTCCCGGGTCTCCCACATGCTAGATTTGACAAAATGTTTTGAAGAAACTCAGCGCCTCAAGTATTGGCAGAGGTCTTTGTTGATTTAAACAGCCTTTTGCATCAAGGCATAGGGGGACTCAAGCTGGTGGCCAACATCTATTCCAGTCTGAAGAAGAAGTGTGTTCATCCAAATTGGCTAGACAGCATTGCGGAGTTCAGCCTAATGACTTGGAGACTTGGCACCAGTGGAGAAAAGAACGATTCAGCTTGATTGGTGGTCCCTTAGCAACCAAAGCAAGTTGCTCTCTTGCTTTTGTGCTTTGGTATAAACCAGCAATAAGTAAGCATCAAAGCTGTTGAGGAAATATATGAGGAGGTTTAGTATAGCCAGCAGGCCTGTAGAAGATGGCTGGATGGGAGCTGCCACAAGCAATGGGGGAGAAGTTTGGTTCAATTGCCATTTGAAGGTGAGCCCACCTAATTCTCACTGCTCGAAACAAGCAGAGAGCAATCTGTGAAAATTTGTGCTTCTCCGAATTGTGCAATGCAGTTCTCCAGAAAAGTATTGTGTTCCAAGATAGAATCACAAAATTGTGGAGTTGGGAGGGACCACAAGGCCCATCTAGTCCAACCCCCTGCAATGCAGGGATCTTTTGCCCAACATGGGGCTCAAACCCATGATCCTGAGATTAAGAGTCTCATTTTATCTACGTAAAAATGCATGTATTCGTGAAGATAACATACAAAATTGCATTACATTAGGGGAAATTGCTTACACAAAATATCCACATTAGACGAAATTGCATACAGAAATGTGAACACTGGGAAAAACCCACAGTAAGTTGCTGATGAGGAGTGCTTGTTTTTTAATTGCAAGCAGATGTGGAAATGTGGAGAATTGAATTTGGGACTGTAATAATGAGAGAGAAACTGAAATTGGCTGACTCTCCCGTTCCCTGCTGCTGTTGCTGCCAACCCTAGAATCTGCCTTCCTCACTCTACCCAATGGTAGGACTGGCCCTGCATAATTGCTTAAAAATGGAATTATATAATCAAGTCCAGACGAAGGGCTGTCTAAGAAATGGGTCATAAATAGCATTTGCTATTTAAATTTTGGCAATATCTAGCCGTTCTCCCAACCTTCTAATGTATAATTTGCAGTCAACAGCAAATAAATGTAAGACATTCAAGGATCCCCTATAGTTACGTTTTCTTGTCTTGCTGTTTTGGAGAAGACAAAGAACAAATTAGTTATTCGAGTTACTTTTTAAACAAGAATTATTCTCCCAAGCTGCCACACTCCTTGTAGTTAATGGCAATTGTTAATAAGGAATCTTAAAATAAGGTGTAGCTCCAGCACTTTCAACACGTCCCTTGATGTGTCATACTAAATAGTCACTGAATAATAGATTCATCAGTTAGCATCACGACGCACCAACCGACTTGAATATGCAAAGACTTTGCTTTTCAACGCCTTTTCTTAAATAATAAAAAAAAAAAACCAACTCAGAAAAAGCCATAATTTAAGCGTCTAGGCCAAGATGTAGTTTCAAAGACAGAATTTAGGCTGGCTGCTGGGAGCACCTGCACACCTGCCATCCTGGGGCGATTCCCAGGGGGCCCTGTTTATGCCTGTCCTGGCCGCCATCTTATTCCCCAGAATGCCCCTGACTTAACATCACCCTGGAGCATTGTGGGAAATGCCATGGGGCTGGAGGAGATGCTGAAGCTGTTTGCCTCCCCACCCACACCAGCTGTTTGAAGCCAGGCCCAGGTGCATGGAAGGAGTGTGGCTGTGGAAGAGTAAAACAGTCACGTTAATGGACTATGCAGAATTAGATAAACTAACAGGAAGGATTCGAAACCGGCGGGACCAGAAATTCACGGAAGACTGGAGTAAATTTACGGACTGCTTGAAAAGTATTTGTGAAGATCAGACGACGTTTGTAGGTTTGCAAGAAGTTTTGTGAGGAGTATTATTGGGAGTATTGCAAAATTGGAGAAGGGGAAGGATGATTTGTTAAGAGATGTAAAGGCAATATAAAGTTAAGAAATGCATAAGAAGTGGTTAAAATGGTGGATCATCAGAGGTGCTGATGGAAGTCTAAAAAGATTGTATAAGTGATAAGTTTTGTGGTACATTTTATAATTTATATGTTAAAATCAATAAAAAAAAAATTTGTAAAGGAAGAGTAAAACAGTCACAGGTTGGGGAGGGGGTCTTGCCAGAGCTGCCGCCCCGCTGCATCCTGGTTCCAGCAAGCAGAAGCACTGCCACTACTGCTCTGGCAGAACACTGGAGGTGGTTGGGGCAGTGAAGATCTGTGCCCACCACGGCCTGGCTGATGTTTCTCCTGACATCACCACTGCCCCGCCCCACCTCAGTCGTGGTGAGCAGCAGCACTTCCACAGTCAGGAGGGTGGCACAGCCTCTGGGTGGGGTTATTTCTGTTTTAGATGCACTATAGACCATTGCTTTGTACCAGCCCATTTTATAGATAAGTATGTTAAGAAACCAGGGGGTGTGCTATATTCAGCTTTCATTGATCCGAAAGCTGCGTTCAATTCAATCTCTTGAGTGAGACTTTAAGCACTAGCTGACGTCCATTAGTGCCCCAGGCTAGTTGAATACGGACCCAAGTTTCTAGCATCTGTAGAAGTGGAGATAGGAGGCAAAATATATAGGCACCATTCCTCTCAATTTTGGTGATAAAACTAGCCTGCTCCTCCCTTCAGTGTTTTGCTTCTTCCCCTTCCTGTCTGCCCCCCCCCCCCAAATCCTGTGGATTTCCATGGTTGGCATGCATTACTTCATCTTTCAGATGAGTTATACAGTGGTACCTCGGGTTAAGAACTTAATTCGTTCCAGAGGTCCGTACTTAACCTGAAACTGTTCTTAACCTGAAGCACCACTTTAGCTAATGGGGCCTCCTGCCGCTGCTGTGCTGCCAGAGCACAATTTCTGTTCTCATCCTGAAGCAAAGTTCTTAACCTGAGGTACTATTTCTGGGTTAGCGGAGTCTGTAACCTGAAGCGTATGTAACCCAAGGTACCACTGTACAGAAGAGCTATTTTCTCCCCTTCAACCAAGGCCATCAGGACTCACTTAGCTAGGCCAACACCATAGATTAAGGGTATAAGAAACTTCCATTACTTTCTGTTAAACCTGTTCTTCATTTCTAGTTTTCAAATGGCATATCACCTCTTGTTCCCTTAAATTACTTCTGTTTGAATATCCTAATGCTGTGTCTGGGCTTCATCCGCACTTTCCCACCCATATATGCTTAGTTCCTGCGCTAAGAAAACCTCAGCCTTATTGGGATGGCTTGAGGGCGGGGTCTCTGTGCCTTGGAGTTCTTTGATTGGGCACATACAGGCATTCTCAGAGGCCCGTTCCAGTGACTGAGATGGTGGCAGCTTTTTAAAGTAAGTTTTGCAAAGTTGTTGGTATCTTCCTATTTTAGCTTGTACCAGATGCTCCACAAAGCACAAATGTACAATTGTGGACATTTTATCTCTGCTTACTCGGCTCCACGTTTGCCGGGCCTCTGAGAGAGCGCAGCATTCTGGGTAACAAGTTCAACGCCCGGAAATTGACTCAGTGTAGAGCGTTCCCATCCTTTCCTCTGATTCTAGTTTACAAACCCAGGGTGGCTCTTTGGAGAAGCTCCATCAGCATTCCCAAACTCTTCGTTCATTATTAATGCAGTACATTCTTCTTTTAAATGTTTGATAAATCCAGATGTTTCAACCATGTGCAGCCAACGTAGTGGTACTTCAAATTAGAGTTGCATGGATTCTGGGAGCAGGATGTCAAAACCTATTCAGGGTATGTGGTTTCCCTTATGAAACATAGATACCATATGGTCTTGTGCATTCCTCTCGTGAACGTCTCTTCTTCCAGGCAGCTAAAGAGCAAGCCCTCTGCTATTTCTGCGGCTACATTCACGCACAAAATATTTTCCACAAAGAACGGACAAGATTAGGCTGTAAGGGCTTACCTTTGAAGTCCTGGAAAGGATCCTGTGGAAACGCATCCAGACCCAGGAAGCTGTTGCTATCTATGATCTCATCCAGATCTTCATGTGAGTTAACACTAATCACTGTATTGGATTGGGAAAGGTGCCCGTTCCCAGGATATTCATTCCTCATAATGCAGTTGCCCTTTGAGGAAGTACAAAAAGAAAGAAAGAAAGAAAAGAAACTCAAGTCAGTTATTTCCTTGGTGCCATCTTAGCGCAATAAGTGAGAGCAGTACAAACAAAACCAAATGCACATTTGCTACCCAACTCCACCTTGAAACCACCCCTGGGATAATAGGTTAATATTATTTGGGGGAGATTAAGGTGCTATGGCAATTCATCACTTTGTTTTTTAATTAGTTCTGCAGAACAGCTATGACACAACGTAGAATGTTTATCCGCATCTAATTGGTGGGCAGCAGCTTGCCTAAGTGTGCTTTAATCTTGCTAATAGTGGAAACAAATGATATCATTTATTAGAACTGAATTTCTGATTTGGAGGAGAAAAGAGGTCAATTTCATGCAAATTGATTTTCTCTCTCTCTCCCTCTCTTTCACAGTAAGCGACAAATTCGGTTTTGCACATAACATTTTACACCACTTAGCCATGAACATGGATGGCCACCAGGCCAGAGCGGATGGCTGAGTCACACAAATATTCTCTGACATTTGCATTTGTTAATCCCTGATGTGAAAGCCCTGATTAATCCATCTGAAAAGGAGGGAGGAGACCATACTGACACATTATTTATTAACGTATACATTTATGAGTTGCCCTTATACTAAAGGCAACTTTACAATAAAAATGCACTTTGAAACCAGGAAATGTCAGGAAATAGTGCAGGGTAGATTTCAAGAACAGACAAGTTTCTCAGCAACAAGCACAAAATTGACATGTTGAAGATATGATTCTAAGATGTTGTTGTTGTACAGTGGTACCTCAGGTTACATATACTTCAGGTTACATACGCTTCAGGTTACAGACTCTGCTAACCCAGAAATAATACCTCGGGTTAAGAACTTTGCTTCAGGATAAGAACAGAAGCAGCAGCAGCAGGTGGCGCAGCGGCAGCAGGAGGCCCCATTAGCTAAAGTGGTGCTTCAGGTTAAGAACAGTTTCAGGTTAAGTACGGGCCTCCAGAATGAATTAAGCACTTAACCTGAGATACCACTGTATTTATATCCACTCTGGGTGGCTCCCAACAAAATATTAAAAACACAGCAAAACATCAACCATTAAAAACTTCCCTGAGCAGGCTTACCTTCAGATGTCTTCCAAAAGTCAAATAGTTGTTTATCTGTTTGACACAGAGGCATGGCGTGGGGGGCCGTGGCCCCAGGCACACATTTTTGAGGGGGCGCAATCAAGCCTCCCCACGACAGGCACAGAGCCCTGACACCTGAGACACAGCAACTGTCTAGTGAGCAGGTGGATGGAGGAAGTGGGTGAAGAGCCTATTGGAGGCAGACTCTGTTCACTTTCTGCACATGCCCCCTGGTGCACACCCTCACCCCAGCTGCCCAGTCCACCAGGTGGGCTCAGCACTCGCCCCACCCTGGGTGCCCGCAACCCACACTACGCCACTGGTTTGACATCTGCTGTGAGGGCATTCCACAGAGTGCATGCCACTACCAAGAAGGCCCTCTGCCTGGTTTCATGTAGCTTCACATCTCACAGTGAGGGAACTGCCAGAAGGCCCTCGGAGCTGGACCTCAGTGTCCTGGCTGAATGATGGAAGTGGAGATGCTCCTTCAGGTATACAGGGCTGAGGCAGAAAAGCAGAGCAGAAAGCAGGGTATTATATCATGTTAATCATTATATCATCAGAACATAATAAGTGCTCTGTTGAATCAGGCCAGGGGCCCATCTAGTCTAGCTTCCTGCTCTCACAGTGGCCAACAAAATTCCTGTGGGAAACTTGCAAGCAGAACATGAGTGCAACAGCATTCTCCTCACCAGAAGCTGGTATTCAGTTCAGATAGAACTTAGTCATCATGAATAGCAGACACTGTTAGCTTTATCCATCAAGGATTTTTGGATCTCGCCATCTTTCTGAAGCAAATGCCATAGTTTACTGTGTTGTCAGGGATTGGACTCAAGAGGGGGAGGGGGAGGAGGAGTGGTAGAGATCCCCCCCCCTTCTCCTGACGCTGCAGGAAAAGGGGGAAGCAGCACTGAATTACAGCAGGGCTTTGAGCAGTTTGAGGGAAGTCACAGCTCAGAGACAGACGAACAAAGGAGTTGGGCAGTGTTAGAAGAAGGGGAGGAATTGCGGCAGGGCAGCCTGATGACACGCTGTCACTGGAGAGTATTTCTGACCCCCCTTCTCCCAAAACACGACGTTAGTGGAGGAACAACGGAATCAGAGACATTTGACCACAAGCGGCCACCGTAAGGGAAGGTGTTGTTGCTAGGAAAGAGTGGGAAGGAGCCCAGTTTGGAGCAACGCCGTGTCTGAGGCTTGTTGCTTTCTGCCAGGCTTCAGGAAATTTGGTCCCCCTCCCTCACGGCAGGCTGCCAGTAATGGAAAAACAAGAAGCTCTTACCAAGATATTTTACTCAATATTCACAGAGAGGGGTGTAGGATATCGCCTCTCCACCTCTCCTATTCTACATCGTCCTTTCATCAGCTATCTGTCCTTTCTGCCTCTGAGCTATCTGTTCTACTACTCTCAAGGCACACCTGGTCCTGGGAGAGGAGGGGTCATGAATGCTTTCTAAAGACACTGAGTCTGTCATCTGTCTCTCCCCTGGTGGTGCTTCTTCTTCCTGCTGCTCTCCCAATATTTCCCAGCTTCTCCCCTCTGCAGCCTCTGAACTATGACCTACTGCAAACCACTGTTCTAAATCTATACTGTCCTCCTCTTCTTGGGAAGGTCCAGGAGAAGGGGGCGCGGTCTCCACCATTCCTCCTCTGATGTCCAGTCCCTGACAGTGTCCATAGGAAATAATCCTTCTAAGACATGAAACTTGGGATCATGCCCCTCATTTTCCCTAGATGGCATTTCTACTCATCTTGAATAACTAAGGCTACAATATTAAAACCCTTGCCAGAGGGTAAAACTTCATTAAACACAGCTGGCTTACTTCTAAAAGCGTGCTTGTGTAGTAGTACAAAAATTCTCTCCCCGTCCCCAATGTACATAATAGTACTTGTGTAATATTTTTCTCTCTAAAGACTCTCTGTGTAGGAGGAAAATGTAGTAGAAGATTGTCTTGGTAAGAATAGAGATGTTTGAACAATATCTATAAATACAAATATTCTCACTCTATAACAAATGTCATAAAACACAGCTGATACAAAAGGACGACGTTTCTTACAGAATAGCATTCGGAAGAAAATCAAGTTTGCAGGTTTCTGCTGCATTAATTTTGAATTATAATTGATCTGTGGGAAACAGGAAGAGAAAGTGTGCCTTGGTGCACAGGGCTTTGTATATGGCGTGAATAACTACATCCATCAGGGTATAATAAAATGTTGATTACTCCTAAAATATAAATAAATCTTGGGGTTTACCACCCAAAAGTGGTGCATTCTTCTAATTACACCATTGATGAGATTGACTTCGAATTGGCTGCAGGGCAAATACAATAAACCACTAAGCTCCGTACGCCGTGCTGAGCACACCAATAAAAAAGGACAAACTAAACAAAACAAGGTAATTGGGAGAGAAGCCCCTGGAGTAAAGAGAAGCACACAAAAAATGCACAGATACACACAACAACTCTCATCCTGGAAACAAATGACATGAGTTGTGTTTGGGCATTCTAAGAACTCATGAAGTCAGTGTAAGGGGCAGGAGGTCCTCGCCCGCAACACCCCAGCTTGGTCAAAGTGGCTTCACCCAAGCTAAGCTTTTGCTGTGGATCTGCACGCAGTTTTATGCTTATATTTGCGGTTAACAAAAAATAATACTAATAAATTTTTATTTATATCCTGCCCTCCCCAGCCGAAGCTGGGCTCAGAGCGGCTAACAACAATAAAAGTCACACAGCATTCTAAAATCAATACATTTAAAATCAAATCAGAATCAAATTAATGGCAACCATTGGGCTAGAGTTCTATGGATTACCAAAGGAGGGGGTCAGACTGTGCCTTGGCCAAAGGCCTGGTGGAACAGCTCTGTCTTGCAGGCCCTGCGGAAAGATGCCAAGTCCCGCAGGGCCCTAGTCTCTTGTGACAGAACGTTCTACCAGATTGGAGCCACAGCCGAAAAAGCCCTGGCTCTGGTTGAGGCCAGCCTAACCTCCCTGTGGCCCGGGACCTCCAAGATGTTTTCGTTTGAAGACCGTAAGGTCCTCCGTGGGACATACCAGGAGAAGGGGTCCTGTATGGAGATATAATGGAATGTGCAAGTTCATGCTTGGATCGGAGCACTAACAAGCCAAATTTGAACTAAATTAAGAAAGACCAGTGAGAATTTGGAAGGAGAAAGGGAAGGGGTGCACTGGTCTATGATGGGGGAAAGGTCAAGAACATGATAGGATAAAATTCAAGCTGGGTGGTTAGCATGTATTGGAAAGTGCGGCAAATATTATGAGTTGTATCCAAAGCAGCAGTGCTTCTGTTACCTCTCCTCTCCCTGAGAATGCACACACCCAAACTCTTCTCCAGATGGTCCCCCAACCCCCTGAAGCTGATTTAGAGAGCACATAGAGAACTTCAGTGGAAAGGAGGGGGTGGTTCCGTTCTGCTGACACAGATCTCTTTGGCGCTGTGGTCTTAACCACTGAGCCTTTTGGGCTTGCCAATCAGAAGGTCAGCAGTTCGAATCCCCCTGATGGAGTGAGCTCCTGTTGCTCTGGGCCAGCTCCTGCCAACCTAGCAGTTCAAAAGCATGCCAGTGCAAGTAGATAAATAGGTACTGCTGTGGTGGGAAGGTAAATGGCGTTTCTGTGCGCTCTGGCTTCTGTCAGGTGTTCCATTGCACCAGAAGTGGTTTAGTCATTCTGATCATATGATCTGGAAAGCTGTCTGTGGACAAAAGCCAGCTCCCTCGGCCTGAAAAGCGAGATGAGTGCCACAACCCCATAGTCGCCTTTGACTGGACTTAACCATCCAGGGGTCCTTTACCTTTATCTTTTTTTTACTGTCCAGTGACTTGGTTCCATCTGAGAGAGGAAATTCCAGTTTCACATTTTATGTGGGTATCATGTCAGCTGCTAAGCAGGTAGCAGCTAAAGAAATAAATAAAAAAAGAGTTTCAGCTAATTTTTGCAAGTACAGAGGATGGAAGAATACCAGGTGGAACAGAAATCAAAAAGGAAAGATACAACTCCTATACCCTTCAACATCCCACTGAACCAAATTGGAACACTTGCTTTTTGGTCCTAAGCTCTCGCAGGAGCCAGCTGACTCACATAAGTCCGCAAGACCAAAAAACAAACAAATGTCTTTTGGTCCAGCACTCTGGTGCAAGCCAGCTGATTCATGGCAGGTAAAGGTAAAGGGACCCCTAACCATTAGGTCCAGTCGTGACCGACTCTGGGGTTGCGGCGCTCATCTCGCTTTACTGGCCGAGGGAGCCGGCGTACAGCTTCCGGGTCATGTGGCGAGCATGAGTAAGCCGCTTCTGGTGAACCAGAGCAGCGCACAGAAACGCCGTTTACCTTCCCGCTGGAGTGGTACCTATTTATCTACTTGCACTTTAACGTGCTTTCGAACTGCTAGGTTGGCAGGAGCAGGGACCGAACAACGGGAGCTCACCCTGTCGCAGGGGTTTGAACCGCCGACCTTCTGATCGGCAAGTCCTAGGCTTTGTGATTTAACACACAGCGCCACCCACGTCCCAATTCATGGCAGAGCATGAGACCAAAAAAAAAGTATATTTTGGTCTGGTGCAATCCAGCAGACTCTCACCAGAGCACGGGACCAAGAAGCAAGATATTCCGTCAGAAGCCAGGATGACTTTTGTAATTCCAGGATGCCCCGCTCAGTTTGGGATGGTTGAGAGGTACGGACTCCATTTTGCTGTGTACAAAATGTTGCACGTGCTCACAAGCTCATCGCAGAAGCATTCGAAACAAAAAGTCACCCGGTTTCAACCACATGAGAAGATATCCTAGTGCAGCAGTGGTAATATGCTTCTGGATGTCCAATCTATGTGATATTATGGTAGTATTTAGGAAGCTTGTTATGGACTGGCCTTGAAATATGAATATGTGGGCACTTCCAGCATGGTGCTTCCTATGAACGGGTCGGGAAAGTGCTCTGCTCCGGACGAGCATGCCCGTCGTGAAAACAAGAGAGAGGGAGAGTGAGGGTGACGTTCACCCCCCTGGAAAAAATTGGAAAGGAGGTATCCAATTGAATGCACAGAACTGCGCAGGGAAAAGGGGTTTTCTGCTACTCCAGCACTGATTAAATACCAATACTTTAATAGTGTGAAAGGGAGCAGAAGAACCTCAGCGCCAAACTGGATGCACTCTTGTCTGCGAGACACCTCTGGACCTGGCAAAGATAGCACCAGGTTTCTCAACTATAAAACCGACACCACACAAAGCTACCTCGGAGCTTTAGATTACTAAAATTAAACGTGGAGGTAGCTGGAAAATATAATTTCATGCAAGCACGGTTACAAAGAAAGACGTTTAAAAAGAAAGGAGGCTCACCGTGTGCTGATTTACAAAAGTTGCAACCAGAAGCCTTGTGACGAATATAGGATAGAGACAAATAGCATATTAAAGAGCACAGAGTACTACCTCTGAGATTCTGAAAAGAAAAAAAGAAAAGAGAGGAGAGGAAAGGAAAGGAAAGGAACAAGAGGCCAAAAAACCCAAACCAGAAAACAAAATAGTCATCAATAAAACAAAGATCAAGTTTCTTAGACGTTTAAAACCTAGATACCTAAATTATATGTCTAGGTAGGCTAGCTGAAAGAAAAGCTTTTTCATTAGCTTTCTAAAACGAGAGGAATCATTAGTGATGGGATGATGGATTCACTAGAAATGCTGAATTTTTACACTGACCTATGGTCAATCCATTCCAGAAATACCTATTTGAACCTTGAAATCTATCCCACTAGACACCTTCTCATCTGTGCTTGCCCTGATTTTTTTATTACTTCCCCTTTTGGCCAAGTCCTTGAATGGACTTTAACATATGAGAGGCTCTACAGTTATTTTTATGTATTTGTTAGCTCGGCTGTCACTGCTCTAAATGTACAGTTACAGAGAATGTCAGATTTCATCTCTTGGCTTAATGTAATGGCAATATGATGTGTGTCAAAAGACTGATGGAAACAAATGCAACCCGCTCTTCCTATAATGGATTTTTAATTGTTAAAAGTGAGCGAGAAATCACCTCCCTTAGCGTTGGCAAAAAACAATCAAACCCCAAAATGAAAAAAACAAAGCTAATCCTGAGGAAAAACTCTGCACAAATATATAAACTATGTTGAATCTGAAGATCATTGCAGAAAAGACGAGGCCAAATAATTAAGGACACATTCAGTTATTGTCTATCCTTTTACCAGATTCCCTTAGGGCTTTCCCACAAAGAGACACAACATTGGCTTTATGGTCTGTTGCTGTGACCCACCCTCATGAGTCGAGGTGAGATGTCAGCATGTGGTTCTCTTGAAGTTCACTGTATCAACTGGAGCAGGGAGAATCTTCTCCCAAATTTGCAGTTATTTTGTGGATGCATCCCTTAAGCAACGCATCTGCGTTGGTTCTTTTTAAACTAGGGATATGTGAAATTGACTCAAAGGAATCTGATAATTCAAATGGATACTTTCATGACAGGCTGTGGAAAACAGCAACAGCCAACAATAATGTTAAACCCATTGGATTCCAGTGAGTCTCATCAGCATTGGGACAGGCCTGCTTGTGCTGGCTGGTCTTCTCTTCATTGCAGGAGATGCCGTATGTCATTTCAGAGGGCCTTCTCGGTGGTGGCGCCCACCCTGTGGAATGCCCTCCCATCAGATGTCAAGGAAATAAACAACTACCTGACTTTTAGAAGACATCTGAAGGCAGCCCTGTTTAGGGGAGTTTTTAATATTTGATGTTTTATTTTGTTTTAATATTCTGTTGGGAGCTGCCCAGAGTGGCTGGGGAAACCCAGCCAGATGGGTGGGTTATAAATAATTATTATTATTATTATTATTATTATTATTATTATTATTAGCGCATGCTGCTCAAAGATGCATTGCATCATGGACACTGTATTCTGTTCTGTCCCACAACATGCATTCGCAGTTCCTAGTTCTCAAACAGTGAAGCTCGCTGCAGCAGTGCAAGTGATGGTTTTGAGAAAACTTTATGAGAATTCAATCTAACAGTTTGTCACTGGATGCATACCTGCCCTTGCGTGATGGAGTGATACTGCAGCAAGAGCACAAGACAAGGCTGGTGGAGGCTGCCCATTTCTGCTCCTGCAATGCAGCTGTGCTGGCTTGGGTCCAAATGACAGCAACGGTCATGATTTGTCAGATATACTTAACCAGTGCAATGGCTAAGACAGTGCCAAGGTTTTTGCTCGCCAGAAACACACGAGTTGTAGAAAGGGTTATGTTCTTCCTTCTTCATTTTTATCCCTCAGCTGGCTAACTTTGTGCCTTCTTTCCCTGTTTCATCGCCTTATTGATGTTGCATTCTCTCCTCTCTCTTTTTTTTTGCTATTTAACAAATGCAAGTTAAATATTTATGTGCCTGATGGCTAAAGTGGATGTAGAGCATTTCTGAAAGAGGACCTGTTAATGCCAACTCACGCACATGACGCATTTATGGGAAAACTGTAATAGTCTGCTACTGAAGCATGAATATTTATTAAGAAATTGTGAGCCAATAGTTTCAGCTCAATTTCATTTTGAGTTTCTAAAAGCCTTCAAGTTTTCTGCTGTACTGCTTACGTTCCAGAATCGCTCTGCTGCTCCCATTTTGGACTTGAGATTGAGGGAGAGGGAATACTGCAAGCATCTTTGTCAAAAGCCAACGAGAGCCGTTTAGCGCCGTGTGAATTCTTCAGTATTGCATGCAATGAATACATCTCAGCAGCTTCACAATTTGCAGAGTCCTTGTATATGTGTGTGGTGACATACCACTTCTGTCGCAATAGAAGCTTCCCATCCTTCTCGCGCCATGGCACAAAGGCGTGTGGATTTTTTTGCCCTTCCTTTTTACCTTGCCCTCACTTGGGACACTTCAAGCACTCAGGACGCCTAAAATGTAGTCATTTCTAATGGAGCTATTGTGGTAAAGGGATTTTAGGGGGAGGGCGCCAATACAGCTCCTTGCCAAAGGCGTAAAAGACCCTAGGTATGTCTCTGAATGAACACCACCCACCATGGCATCAAGCCTCGGTCCTGTATACCTGAAGGAGCATCTCCACCCCCATCGTTCAGCCCGGACACTGAGATCCAGCGCCGAGGGCCTTCTGGCGGTTCCCTCATTGCACAAAGTGAGGTTACAGGGAACCAGGCACAGGGCCTTCTCAGTAGTGGCGCCCACCCTGTGGAACACCCTCCCTTCAGATGTGAAGGAAATATCCTATCTTTAAAAGACATCTGAAGGCAGCCCTGTTCAGGGAAGTTTTTAATATTTAACACTGCACTGTTTTTAACATTTGATTGGGAGCCGCCCAGAGTGGCTGGGGAAACTCAGCCAGATGGGCGGGGTATAAATAATAAATTAGTAGTAGTAGTAGTAGAGTGTTAGACAGGATAGCCTATGAGGCCCCACACCAACTTTGTGACTCAACGATTTGGTGTATGAAAATCCAAGCAAAGGGAAAGGGACACCTGCAACAAAAACCCAGGGTGAAATAGAGAAAAATTGCAGGAAACCTCACACAAGCACACACACACACACCAGCCATCCACTGTTTCTCTACAAAGGCCAAGAGCGGGAGGGAAACAAGCATCATTTGCTTTAACACAATATCTGGTGTTTCTTGCTTTTGCCTTGTGGAGGTGACATGTCTGGCTTTTGCTCCAGGGTTCTGTTTATGTGCATGGCTTTAACACATAGTAATCAGGTGGAATGTTCTCTTCATTGAGCATGCAGTCATCCAGAACTCCATGCAATTTCCCTTCTCCTTTTCTAGACCGTATCCTACTGCTTTGAGGCTATATATTACTGCTTATGTCCTCAGAGGTAAGCCTCTGTGTGTGGCCGCTATAGAAATGTGTCATTATTCTTCACCTTGCTAATTGTGCCCAATCTACTCAAAGTTGATGGGTTGTTGTTGTTTTAAAGCCCCTAGCCACACAAAGGGGCTATTTCCATTCTGGTCACGACTGGGGAGGGAATAGGGTAGCTTCCCCTCACCATGTATCGTAGAAATTGCATACCCACCTGAAATTTAATGAATGAAAAACCAAGGACCTAGTTACAGGCTTAAGAAAAACTGGATTTGATGAGAGCTCGAGGGGTCATTCAGACCAACCCCCAAACCTCTAAAAATATTTCGTATGTTGAGCTAAAATGACAGCACAAAACACATCCTTTTCCAGCCCAAATAAACTACATTCAACAATTTGACATGATGCAAAACAGACCACAGCGACAATTAGAAAGCCAGTCTTTAATTAAAAACAGGTTGACGTTTAAAAAGCTATTTGAAATCTGTTTGAAAGCAGTGTAGGGATGACCCCTCTGTACATACCTGGGGTTTCATTATTGTTTAAGAAGGCTTTCCCTGAGTTGTGACCCAAAAGGGTGTGTTGAATTTTTCAACTTTCAAATGATTTGGGAATTCGAAAGATATTTTGGTTAAATTAATATAATTTACTTTTGCTTGGTAAGTGAAATGTGTGTCAGATTGCTTAGAAATCATTAAAACTGATAGCCAAGTACTTGCCGTTACAGTGGTGCCCCGCAAGACGAATGCCTCGCAAGACGAAAAACCCGCTAGACGAAAGGGTTTTCCGTTTTTCGATGCGCTTCGCAAGACGAATTTCCCTATGGGCTTGCTTCTCAAAACGAAAAAGTATTGCGAGTCTTGCGATTTTTTTCGCTCCCCCCCCTTTTTCTAAGCCGCTAATAGCCTTTTAGCCGCTAAGCCGCTAAGCCTTTAATAGCCGCTAAACCGCTAATAGCGCTAATCCGCTAAGCTGCTAATAGGGTTGCTTCGCAAGACGAAAAAACTGCTAGACAAAGAGACTCGTGGAACGGATTAATTTCGTCTTGCGAGGCACCACTGTATATTACATATTAATGTTATCTATTATTGTTATTATTTAACATTACCTAAAGGTAAAGCTAAAGGTACCCATGACCATTCGGTCCAGTCGCAGGCGACTCTGGGGTTGCATGCTCATATTGCTTCACTGGCCCAGGGAGCTGCTGTTTGTCTGCAGACAGCTTCTGGGTCATTTGGTCAGGATGACTAAGCCACTTCTGGCGAACCAGAGCAGCGCACGGAAACGCCATTTACCTTCCCGCTGGAGCGGTACCTATTTATCTACTTGCAGTTTTTGGCATGCTTTCAAACATTACCTAGCAGAAGGTAAAATCAAAATTTGTTGGTTTTCCAATCACAAAAATACTAGCAGATTATTGACACCCAAAAACATATTAAGATCCTCTCACTGAAGAAATTTGCAAAAATTAAGTTTCACCCCCTAAAATGACACATTTACTGACCCAGCCACTTACAGAACAATTGCATAAGCGAATATATTGGTTTTAGGATGTGTAAAGGTGCTATTATTGTTTTGAGAGTTTGCTAGAGCTACTTTCACATTCTAACCAATGGAGGACTCTAAACCAGCTAAAAATGATGAGTTGGTGGGGCTGGCTACCCACACTACTTCTCCTTGCATGTTTGTTTCCGTGTTAGGAGACAGAGCACACAAACAGGGCTATTGATGAATTGCTTTGGGTCACAATTAAATTGTCTTAGAGGCCTAAACAGGAATTCACTATGGCCAGTTGCCCCAGATCCAGAGGTTTCATGTGGGGCCGAACTGCAATGCCCCACCGATGCCCATACACAATTCCTGGAACGAGGCAAGCGTCTCGAAGCATTGCAATGGAAACATTTTGTCCCTTCACTGTGTCAAAGAAGGAAATAAAGTCAGAAGCAATAAGCAGCTCTCAGTGCTGAGAAAATTGAATGATTCAAGAGCTGGTGCTGATGGGAACTCTCAATTCCTGAAAAGCTGCGGGGATTATTAGTGTTCAATTAGCGCTAGGTGTTCCTTTGGCTCAAGCCGAGCCCACTCAGAACGGTGGAGCCAGATTGCAGCTGCCCAAACGTCTGGAGGTCGATCTTTACATTCGCGGATGAGCTAATGCGTTTGTGGAGAGGCTCGTAAAGGGAGGAGTTCACCTTGCATTCGCCTTGGCTCATAACAATAAATCTCCCCATGTTTCCAGAAATAGATGGCCTTTTTCTTGTCATTGATCTGCATGCCATAATTTAAGCATTTGCATGCCCTAATGTGGAGCCTTCCCATTGCCTGAGAGATTTCTCTCCAGGGAATGATCACTACAAGGACAACCTTTTGAAATGTAAGAGCACCATCATTGGGAACGGAGGGCCCTGAAATCCGTGTGGGGTTCGGATACAGCCAAACGCTGAAGCGCTATTATGTCCCTTGATAAATGGCTCCTGGAGGCATTGTGGATGCAAGCAGGAGCACTGTAGCAATTAAATTCTAGACAAGACATCTAAAGCGAAACCCCCGCAAGCACACCATTTGCAAAGGACCTATTAATACACGCTTTATCAAAAGGCTTGTAAATCCACGAAAATGCAAAGGGGAGGCTATCCTGGAGAGACGAGAGAAGTTCTAAGGAGGAAGGAAAAAGAAAGGGATTCGGAGAGCTTTGTGTGGTCTAAATGTGGAAGGAAAAACACTTTGAGTTGTTCAGCCCTGTGTAGAGAAAATGAGGAAGAAAGGGGGTCCTTTCTACATGTCGGTAAGCTCTAGGAGCACCGTGCTGGAGAAACTGGAATCAGAAAAAAAAATATGAAAAATCATGGAGCATCTTTGCTAATTGAGGCCTGGGTGGTGGGGTGTCCATGCTCACCTGAACTCCCAATTGCTGAGTCGCTGATGCTTACCAGGAGAGAGAGAGAGTGATTGGACATGTTGAGATGATGGGGAGGGCGGCAGGAACACAACACTGGCTCAACTTTGTACACTGTTGACCTCCTTACCACTTCACCCCCTCCCACTCTTCCTCCTGGTAGGCAGCAGCCCATATCCTCTGGGGTGTGGCTGGTTTCCCCCCACCAGGAACCAGAATCCAAATCCTTTCCCTCTGTTTTTTCCCTGGGGGACTCCTGGTCAGGCGGTTTCCACCGCCCCTCATCATTCATCCAGCCAGGAGAACATCATACAGACGACAATAAATTAATAGTGATAGAAGAAGCTGACTTTCCATGTTAAACAACTGCATGGATGAGCCCAGAATCTCTTGCTGTACATGTGTTATGTATAATACTCACTTCATCAATAAACGAAAGCAACTCATAGGTACATTGTCAGCATATGTTTACCGGCAATTCCTCATTTTCAGCGCCTTTGATTAGGACAATTACATGATCAATTAGACAGCATGAAATCCTCCAATTAACCTTTGCCATGCAGTAAACACATTTTTGCTTTAAGTGTTTCCCGTAAAAGGAAAGTTAAGAATGGCCTGCGGTCATAACCAATGAAAAGAAAATATTGCATAAATCTAAACAGAGGCGTAATAAAAGCCCCAAAGAAGGCTTTTGGAAGAAAGATTTGGTTTAGCAGATAAAATGAAAAGTTCAGCTGTTACGTAAGACAGCTATTACAGGCTTCTGTGAACTGTGATAATCTCTACTCTCTGGTGGGGTGTAAGCACTACCCATAGCCCACTACAATTAAACCCACGGCTACGTGGGGAGTGCTAAAGGAACGGAGACAGTCCACTTTCTAATAACATGTCGTACAACTGCTGCAGAAGCAGTCCTGGGATTTCCAAAGGGCTTATTTGCAATTGCACTACCATGAACACCCTCTGGCAATATCATTTCACCTCTTCAGGAAGAAAGTGTGGCCAGGATTCCTTGCCCCTTACTATCATCTCCCCCTTTGCCGGAGCGAATCCACAGAGGCAGAAAGCTGTCAATGCAGTCTGAGGCTGGTCTACTCAGAAGTAGAGGTGGGTGAATCTCATTGATTTGGGTTTCTCAATATTCCAGTCTTACGTTCGATTTGCCACATTTATGCATCAGTTATTTAAAAAAAAAAAAAAACACACACATTGATGGGAAGTCATTGGTTTAACAGTGTGTACTTTTCCTGTTGATTCATCATCTCTCACCTTGCTGAAAATTCCCAGAGTGCCACTCTTAACATCAGAGTATTCTGAGTGAGGCAGTTGCCATGAGAGCTCATACACCCTATTCATCAGTGGGAGCCTGCCCTGTGTTTCTCCTTTATCCTGCTTCCTGTCCCTATTTCCCTTGTGTTCCACAAACTTCCTATTATGGGCTCACCACTGGGGATTTCTGGTGGTGGCTGGCTCAGGGCAGACTGAGTGAACATGGTGGAGCAGGGCCACATCTGCCCTAATAGGCCAACATTCCCTGCAAGTATTGGGTCTTTTTGGTATTCTTCCATCCAAGGTGTTTCATAGAATCATAGGCTCCATCCTCATACCCCTCAGCTGCCCTGATTTTACCAGGGCAGTCCCATAATTGGTAAAGCCATCACAGCTTCTGACTTGAAATCTGGGTGTCCCAATTTCAAGGTTTGCCTCCCCCCAGTGCCGCCCCAGCAGTGAGATAGAGCGAGATGGTGGTGGCACATCGTGGAAGCCATGCAAAGCCCAAGACTCACCTGCTGGCCACACAGTGGACTAGACACTTCAAGGTAGGAGCTTCAGATCTGATCCACATGGATCCTTACCTCTCTGTTCCTCTCAACATGGCAGGCAGCTCCGAGTTTGGTGGCGCAGCCTGATGGTGTCATTCACCAAGGCACCACTGGGAGCCAGAGGCAGAGGAGGCATGAATTTTAAAGGGCCGTGGTGCAGATTGGAATGAGCAGTGGTAGTGGGTGAGTCTTGAGCGGCTATCAGGATGAGGAAGAGGACGGGTGTGAAGAGAAGGAGGGCTGGTGCCCAGTGCTAGGGTCCTGCCTGGTAACATGTGAGGTAATGAAGAGGTGTCAGTAGTGCCTCTGAGCATGTACAAAGTGCACCCCACCCTGGCTCTTCCCCCAGTCAGAAACACCTTATATTTCTCAGATGAAAATGTCCTGATTTTCATTGAGGAATGTTGGAGGGTATGCGTCCTTTTATACAAGCTTTTGTGAAACAGCATTCACGAAATCTTACGGCTCCCTCCCACTTTTCCACCTTCTCATTATTCCCTTATATCACAAGGTTGCTGTTTCCCTTGCAGCTGACACAGAGGGCAATGAAACATGTCCTTGAGATCTGTTTTGAGTCGTTCTAAACACACACACACAACACAAAGCCCCCAGGGAGGGGTCAGCAGCTTCCTGACATTTGCAATTGTGCTCTGTAATCTAAAATACGTTATGTTCTGGTTGTGAAGTGCTGTTCACATTTTTAAAGAAGAATACTGGGAATTTTATTTTATTTTTTCCCCAATTGATTTTTGCCCTTTTTTTCAAAAGGCAGAAGAATCTCCAAGAAAGTAGGCTGCCTTAGGCACACACTGAGATTGAACACCGTATCGGCACTCAATTCTCTCCCCCACCCCCACCCCCCGGCCACATTGCCCAGCTAAGTAACCTTGCAACTTGAAGCAGGTTTGGCAAGAGCAAGAGCAAGACCTAGGCCGCATCCATACCATATATTCAAAGCAGTAATATACCAATTAAAGCAGTCATGGCTTCCTCCAAGGAATCCTGGGAACTGTCATTTGTTAATGGCGCTGAGAGTTGTTCCCCTCACGAAGCTACAATTTTCAGTGGGGTTCAACAACTTATACCTCTTCCCAGAAGTGCCCATTCTTCCTGTCTTTAAAACACAAACACACACACGCACAATGGGCTGCATGTTGCAAACATAAACCTATTAGACTCACCAACAGTTAGAGAAACTGTAATGGCTGTGAAGAAGGAGCTGCGATGGAGTGAAGAAGGAGCTGCGATGGAGGGAGAAAAACTTGTGAAAGATGCCAAAGCATTAATACGTGTGACAACTATTTGACTGGCAGCAACCGACTGCAAATGTAGCCTCCTTTCAAATATGTGGGGCTTCCTTCCATGTTGTGGGCTTTCCTATGTGCATATAGGCCATGGAAGAACAGTTTCAGCTCATCACAGTACGGCCTCCGAGGGAGATATTGAACCTTTGATGGAATTACAGGGCCACCCATCAAGTGTTAAAATTTGCTGTGCTTTTAAAATCCCGTTCTATGACTGCAAACGATCCGTCTCAGAAAGCCATGGTCCCTGCATATGACGCCCTCTGCACCTTCCGAGAGATAATTAGGGTGCCTTGCGCTGGCAGGCTTTCTGTATAATCTTGGGAACAATAACATTAAGACAACTTTCAGCATCATGGGGACTTTACCTAGTGATTGGGGCATTTTAATTGCTATAATTTAAATATGGTACAAGAAGCAGGTCACCAAACAGCCTTTTGAAATCCCAGAGGTGATTTGGAAACTGAAAAAGAGATGGCTGTTAAGCACAGAATGGTATCAGGTATGATATCAAATAAATAAATGGCAAAATGAGTTGCTCTACCTTTGCCCAAAATCATATACTGGTACTAATATTTTATTGATTATGTGTGTTTTTTAAATAAAAAATACAGTCTTTCCTTCAAGGAACTCAGGATACCATACAAGATTTCTTTTATCCTCAGAGCAACCCTATGAGGTAAGTTTGGCTGAAGAGAGTCACTTACCCAAGACTACTTAGTCAGCTTCATGGCAGAATGGAGATTTGAACCCTGGTCTCCTCAGTCATAATCCATGACTCTAACCACCAGGCCACACTGGCTGTGTCTTCCACACTGTGCATTTGAGGGGCCAATGAGAAGACGCAACTGAAGAATGAGATCAAATCAGGCATCCTCCTCTGCCTTGAGGGAAAAGGTGAATGAACAAACCAGCGAATCAGCCTTCTATGGCTGTGCTGGTTGGCTCATGGGAATGGGAGTCCAAAACACATGGAAGGTACCAGGTTGGGAAGGTTATAGCAGTCCTTAAGACAATGGCAGAGATATTGCTCTGAGAGCTGGGAGTCTCATTCTATTAGGCATGCACCGCATCTGCAAAAAGCCTGAAGCTCCTGGCCTGTGCATTAGGTCACTCTGATCCACATTCTCAGCATGTTATTCCTGTTGGTGCTCAGCTGTTTGCCTCCCCTGCCCCTCTCCCTGGACCACAAATGCTGCACACCTCCCAAGGATCCCGATTTAACCGAGACAACCATACTTTCTTTGAAGGTGCTCTGCCTTCATCCCAGGGCGCCCTGATTTCACCACCTGCGGACAGGGCTTGCGGAAGTAGCTTCTGCAGCAGCATTGTAAAGGAGCTCTTTTCGGCCTTTGGGAAGAAGCTGTGAGCCTCTGACAGGCTCCTGGAGCCCTCCTGCCACCTTACCAAAACCAGCCAGCAGTTACGAGGCTTTGGGAAGATGGCCGGAGGGCTCCTGGACCTCGTCGGAGCATTGCACCTGTGATGTTAACATATATGAGAGAGTGCTGGAGGGGAAATAGTTAAACAGGTTGCCCTGTCAGGACCCGGGGGGGTGGAGTCAGGGGGACTAGAAAACCAGTTCTGGGAGGAGTTCGGGGAGGAGTTCATTGGGAGTTGTTGGTGGGTAGTTGGTTGGTTTTAGTGGGTTGGCTGGTTGGGAAAGGCAGTTGGTAATAGAGAGACAGTTAGGGCAATGGGTTCTTGAGTGTGGGGAGGTAGAAGAGATAGAGAGAGGTAAATAAGACTAAGAAAGTAAAAAGCAACCACGTTTGGAATACTGTAAAAGTTTGTTTGTGTCTGAAATAAAATACACTCTTCTTTATTAATTGAGAAGCTGACTGAGACTGAAGTGATTTTACCAGGGAGGACCTGGTTGGTGGCAGCAGATTAGTGGTGTATGGGTCAATAGTCCGTGAGACGACCGGGGGCTCCGTACGAACGCCACAGCACCTCCCTCTGTCAGCTGGGCAGAAGCTTCCCAGGCTTTGGGAAGGAGGTGCCAGGGCTCTGTCATGATACTTGAACCCTTCTGTATCCTTCCCAAAGCTGGCAAGTGCTTGCCCAGTTTTGGGAAAGTGGTGGGAAGGTTTTTGCACCCTGTCGGATCGTCGTGCCTCCTTCCCTAAGCCAAGCAGAAGCTCTCTGTGCTTTAGGAAAGAGATGTGAGGCCACTGTCCTGATTTTTATTGCCAGAGTGGTGAAGCATGTGGTGTTGCAGTTCCCTAAGATATAGTCATTCTTTGAGTTGGTGTTTTCCTTGAGTCACAAGGCTGCCTTTGGATCTTTGCTTTGTTATTTCCCACAAAGAATTCCATGAAGCAGTGGGTATATCCGGAATCACTGTTCACTACGTCTGTTTGCGGACCACTTCGGCAGCATTGGACATCATAAAACAAAGCTTCACGGCTTGTTTTCTCCAGATAAGAATCTGACCCATGGCTTCTTTCAGAGACTTGCATTGCCCACAAAGACTTTAAGAGACCTATAGACTTATATTTATTTGGTTCTATGTTTTCTAGATAAATATAAGTCTATAGGTCTCTGAAAGTCTTTGTGGGCAATGCAAGTCTCTGAAAGAAGCAATGGATCAGATTCTTATCTGGAGAAAACAAGCCATGAAGCTTTGTTTTATGATGTCCAATATGTTTTCTAGGGGACGCAGGTGGTGCTCTGTGGTTAAACCACAGAGCCTAGGACTTGCCGATCAGAAGGTCGGCAGTTCGAATCCCCGCAACGGGGTGAGCTCCCGTTGCTCGGTCCCTGCTCCTGCCAACCTAGCAGTTTGGTTGCACACCAGTGCAAGTAGATAAATAGGTACCACTCCGGCGAAGAGGTAAACGGCATTTCCGTGCACTGCTCTGGTTTGCCAGAAGCAGCTTAGTCATGCTGGCCACATGACCCGGAAGCTGTACGCCGGCTCCCTCGGCCAATAAAGCGAGATGAGCACCGCAACCTAAGAGTCGGCCACGACTGGACCTAATAGTCAGGGGTCCCTTTACCTTTATGTTTTCTAGAGATTATGTTCTGTATAGATTATAAAAAGAGTTTATATTGACATCGCATTGTTGTACTTGGTCATCGTGTTGCCTTTGGATATTACTGATTATTGTTATTTCCCATGGCATGAAACCACCTTGTTTATGGCAGCCCTCTTGCAGGTGAGCTATGGGTCTGTTCCTATTACTGCATCAGCGTGATCTACCTAGGATTGTCAACAGACTGGATGGGATGGGGGAATAAATAGACTGGGATGTTCCTCTTGCCTTTAACTGCAGTTTGAGATGATCTCCTTGGTGAAGCTTTTTCGCAGCACGGAGATGTATAAAATCCTGCACTAAAATGCTCCTGCCAAAGGTTGTTGGCAATCCTCAATGTGACAAATGCAAAGAAGGAGGGCAGCTTTCTGGGAATGGGGGCACTTGGCCCTGACCCGGTTCAGATAGGAGATGCAGCTGGATATCAAACACCAGCATACAATGTTGGATACCTCCGGTGAGGAGATTTATGGGGGCAAACTGGTTTCCGCTCCAGTGGTAGCAAACTGCTTCGTAAGTATTTGCACCATCAGCAACGAACAGGAAATGCATTAGTCTCAGGTTTCATGAACCAATGAGTTGGATGCAGTTAGCCTCCTTTCCCAAATGAATCTGCTCAGATAATCAATTCAAATTAAGACACAGAGCTACACTGGTAAACTGCTAGGTTATTAACCTTAATGATATTGGTGCTTTCTCTTTGCCACAAGTAGTATCAGAGGTACAAGTTGCAAGCACGCTCCCTGCTGAGAAGATTATTGATGTTTCTAATTAAACATCGCAACCTTCAAATGGGCCAATGAAGAACCTGAGGAAGGGCTAATTTTTATTTGCACTATAAGAATAAATGGCTTGTATGTAAAATCCCCCTGGAGAATTGGTTGGCATTTTTGCTTACTGTGCACTGGACTGACTTCCGTTATCATAGAAATTGTCTTATTATCTTTCTGGATGATCGATTTACTTGTGCAAGAAATGCACAGTTGAACTTCTGTTGCATGGGAACCAAAGATCTTCCATTCAGAAATACTCGCTTCTGGGTGATGGCATTTCCGGTAGCTCAAATTACAACGTGCCGTTTCAAGGCCAGAGGGAATTCCATATAATTCTGCGCAAGTTTTGCACACGGCTGTTGGATCATCCACAGTTGGACAATACCTTTATTAGGACCAATCACAAAATAGTGTCCAGTTTTTGAGTTCTCCAGAACCCTTCATCAAGCAAGATGTTACACAAAGCAAGAAGGGGCATATGAAGAATAATGCAAAGCAGAATAGTACACAAAAAAGTAGGGTCAATATTGACACAAGCTTAGCGTTTAGACTAAAATCACACCTGCAGCATACACTTAAAGTACATGACATCCCCTGGAGCAGCCTGGGAACAACAGTTTGCTCAGGGTGTTGGGGCCAGTAGCTCTCATTGGGCTGTCTGGTAAAGGCTAAACTGCAGTAGGAGATGTTTTGAATGGATGGCCTTTCGGTGGACTGCATTGCAGTAGAATGCCCACTGTAACACATGCATGATAACGGAATGTGACTATCATTGCTTTCAACGTGAAGATACCATGCAAAATATCAGTTTTCCCTGTAGGAACAGAAGACCCATGGTGAAGGATGCTGTGCATCACGATACATTCGGATAAATCTACTAAATTTTGCATTAGACAATACCAGCCTAGTTGTTGCAAATGGGTACAACAGAGACAATCAAGGATGATGAAGTCTGACAGATCAGAAGCAAGATGAAGGAACAATTAGCATATCAAGTCTGACCTCTTACATAACAGACCATAAACTTGTCAGTAGTTCTCATCCTACTCTGTAGTTTGAGGAAGAACGGATTTTACATCTTAACAATTGAGCAGAGTCTATTATTATTATTAAATTAAGTAATTAAATTTCTGTACCATCCTTCATATGAGGATTCTGTTCCTAGGTGTAGTTGCTTTCCTTAACTGATTGTATATTTGAGCTATATCTGAAAATCCAGATATTGGAAAACCCAGGTTTTTTATAGAAAAAACCAAAACAAAAACATGCATTCTTCCTTATACCTTCCCATACTCCAAATTCAAAGCTAAGTGAAGGTTTACTTAGATAGGGATGTCATATTTCAAAAAGTGAAAATCCGGACACAAAACATGTTGAGCTTTTTTTTTGACAAAGTTGTTGAGCCCAGACGCCATTTTTGACTGACAAATCTTGGCTATGTCCAGGAAATTCCAGATGTATGGCAGCCCTAACTTAGCCCTTCCTCCCAAAGGACACCAAGATTACAAGCAGCTAAATGTTAAAACAATACAATTGAAAATCAATTTATCTAAACCTATTGAAAATCTTAAAATATTTAGAACATCTGAAAATATTTAGAAACAATCACATACCCTTAAAGTTATTAATGTCACGGTTACCCTGACCAATATCTCTCAGCCATCAAATATTTGGGTAAACAGGAAAGTTTTTACATTTCTCCTGAAGCTCAGTAATGAGGGAGACAAATGCACCTCAGCAGAGGGACAGGCATTCCACAAATGGGGAATCACCACCCAAAAGGCCCTGTCATGGGTCAACACCAATCAGGCAGCAGGCAGAGTCAGTACGACCAACAGGGCCTCCCCTGTCATCTGTAGAGCCTGAGATGGTTGATCTTGGAGAAGCCACTCCTTTAGGTACTTAGGTACCGAGCTGTTAAGAAACATGGGAATTTGTCCCTGTAAAGACAGGGGCATTTCCTGACATTCTTCAGATAAGTCCTCTGCCAGCTGATCATATTTGTACATAATCAACATAAAAAACGGATTGGACTTTCTATCATTTTAGGCTGCTATGGTCTGCTCTACTCTACTCACTGGCAGCTTTCTGGGGCCTCCAGGTCTTTCACATCAACCGCTACCTGATCTTTTCAACTGAACTTGGGGGACCTTCTGCATCCATGTGTTCTCTGCCTGAGCTTACGATCCTCCACGCCTCCTCCAAATCTGCTCCTCACTCTGCTATTGGAGCTGCCATCCCTCAAGTCTGTGCAGCCATTGTAGGATGCTTCGGGCTGCTTTAATTCAGCAAATATGAGATCACAAGCTAAATCATGTACTGGCAGTGGGAGAAGGCAAGCTGCCAAAGAAGCTGAGCTGGATTAGTGCTAGGCAGAAAGAGAAGCCAGAAAGAAAACAGCAAACTCTGGCTGGCTCCATATTTCTGTCCAGTGAAACTCTTGATTAGAAATCTTGAAATTTGTCCGTGATCCTTTTACCTTCGCTTTTTTGTGTGAGTGGTTACTGTGACTCTTTGCGTCCGTGGGCTAATGCTTTGATTGCTGTGCTCACCTTTAGCTTATAGAGAACAAAAAAGGAAAACCTCTTGCTTTTGTTCCAAGGCGGCTTGTCAAATGCTAAGAAGACTTGCCTCGGGCGCTCTGCTGAAACCAACTCGCAAAAGGTTTCCTATTATGACAGGCCCAAAGAAAGAATACGTCTGCCATTAAAGTGATGGCTTACTTATTTCATGGTTCTTCTGGAGACTTTTAAGACACTGCGGAACTGGATGTGGCTGGTATACCATGCGGATAAGCATGGACTATTTTATTCCACATACAGTGGTCCCTCAGGTTAAGAACTTAATTCGTTCTGGAGGTCCTTTCTTAACCTAAGGAACCACTTTAGCTAATGGGGCCTCCTGCTGCCGTCGTGCCGCCACCACACGATTTCTGTTCTCATCCTGAAGCAACGTTCTTAACCCGAGGTACTATTTCTGGGTTAGCGGAGTCTGTAACCTAAAGCGTCTGTAACTTGAGGTACCACTGTACAGTCATACCTCATGTTACGTCCGCTTCATGTTACGTTCTTTCAGGTTACATTCCGCGGTGACCCTGAAGTACCAGAAAGGGTTACTTCCGGGTTTCGCCACTCACACATGTGCAGTCATGCAAAATGACGTCACACGCATGCGCAGAAACGGCGGGTCGCAACCTGCACATGCGCAGATACGCCGCTGCGGGTTGCGTTCTTTTCATGTTGCGAACGGGCCTCCGGAACGATGTACCACTGTATTTAACAAACAGAAGACAAGTGAGGGGTTGGTTGTATGAAAATAGCTGATAATGCATCAAAGGGGCCATTCCTTCTCTTCCCACCTTGGACACCTGCTCCTGTCAGTGTACTCATCCTAGCCAACTGAGGCTGAAAGTCACGAATTGCCCTGCTGACACTCTGGGAAAAGGAGCATGAACTGTAGCTCAGTGGTACAGCACCTGATTTTGCATGCAGAAGGTCTCATGTTCGATCCACAGCATCTCCAGGAAAAGACTGCTGTCTGAAGCTCTGGAGATACGTATAGTCTCCAATTGCCCTGGCAATGCCAGGACCATCACAAAAACCCTTAAGCCATCACAGCTTCTCACTATGTCACGCAGAGTCCCGAAAAATCCCGCAAGCAGGAAAAGGGAGTGGGGAAGCAGGGGACAGGGAGAGGAGGTGACAGTGGCCCGGCCCCTCACAGTGGCTCAGCAGGACCCATAGCAAGGGGAGGGGAGTAAGGGGGAAGGGTGTCAGTTGCTCCCACTGCACTCCTCAGCTCTGCCGGTCAGTACCACATAACACATTTGACTACTACAGTGATGCTGGGGACAAAAGCGGCCTAAGGGGACCTGGATCACACAGGGTCCTTTCAGAGGTCATAGCCACTGACGATAGAGACTATATTGCTGGTGCAGACATGCCACCTTGTAAACATCCACCGCTCTCTTTGATCTACCTTTCCATGTTATTGGGTTTTTCCCCCCACCACCCATCTTCCAGGTGATGATATCTTCAAGCTCTCTTCTAGAACTGAATGGCCATGCAAATCCTTTACCCATTTGCCCAGGACAAGTTCCCTTGGATTTATTGTGTCCTTACTTCTGAGTAAGCATGTTTAGGATTGTATTGCACAGCGCTTAGCGTTTTCTTATAAAGGGGAGCAAAATCCTGAAAGAACTATCCAGGTTCACCTTGATTAGCAACTGAGGAGTCTACCAATTTCAGTCGCTCTCAAGTTCCTCATTTTTCCAATCTTAAATCCAATTCTCCATATTTCTAGAACAATTTGCATTTTGTTTTACAAATCATGGTGAAAATTCATCAGCATTTTGATGACAATGCCTCCTTATAAACACATTTTTGGCAAATGTGCTCAATTTTTTGCAAGCAATGTCCCCCAATATAATGCTTTCTGTACATTATTTTCACTAAAGCATTTTTATACACATTTCCCCCTAACATATGCATTTTTATTTTATTTTTTACACATTACTTGGTTGGAGAACTGCATCACAATATTCAGAGAAGCACAGACTTCAAAGGATATATGGGTTCTCAGTCACATATTGGTTCAAGAAATGCAAATTAGGTAGTTTTCTCATTAAAATGCAAGCAAATCAAATTTCTCCCCCAACCTTAACATAAACTAGGTTGCTGGCTGCTACTGGTTTTGTATGGCTTTGGAACTGCATAACACTGAGCCTTCCAGGGGCAGCTCATTAGTTCTTAAGGAGCAGTTTTATAGCATAACTCTCTTCTTTCTCTTTGGCGATCATTCGTAACCGAGTAAGATTGTCTTCCATAAACACGGTTTTAACAATGAGTCCGTAAGTGACTGTGGAGGCCAATTCTGGATCCACACGTCCTTCCACAGTGGGGACATTGGTTTCTGGACGGGAGTTGATCATGGTGTGGATTTGCCAAGCGTGCCTTCCTCTTAGCACATTTCTCCCTTGTGTCCTGAGTTCAAATGTCTTCAAAGCCCATGACACCTTTGGTAAAGGCTGTTCTCCAACAGGAGCGCTCGCTGTGTTTCTCAGTTGTCAGTGTTTATACTACCTTTTTTTAAGATTTGCCTTGAGACAGTCTTTTGTTGACCATCAGCATTACGCTTTCCATTTTTAAGTTTGGAATAGAGTAGTTGCTTTGGAAGACAATTATCAGGCATCCACACAACATGACCAGTCCAATGAAGTTGATGTTGAAGAATCATTGCTTCAACACTGGTGATCTTTGCTTCTTCCAGTACACTGATATTAGTTTGCCTGTCTTCCCAAGTGATGTGTAAAAATTTTCAGAGACACCATTGATGGAATCTTTCAAAGAGTTGGAGATGGTGTTTATAAGTGGTCCATGTTTCACAAGCATATAGTAAGGTTGGTAGTACAATAGCTTTGTAAATAAGCATTTTGGTTTCCCTGCGAATGTCCCGGTCCTCAAACACTCTGCACTTCAATCGGGAGAAAGACGCACTTGCAGAGCTCAGGCGATGCTGGATTTCAGCATCAATGTTGGCCCTTGTGGAAAGATAATTGCCTAGGTAGGAGAAGTGATCAACATTTTCCAACGTTACACCATTGAGTTGGATTTGTGGCGCTGCAGAAGGGTTATTTTGTACTTGTTGGTGCAGGACTTTGTTTTTTGGGATGTTGAGTGATAGACCAAGCTTTTCGTAAGCTTCTACAAAGATATTTAGGATGGTTTGGAGGTCATCCTCTGAGCGTGCGCACACTACGCTGTCATCAGCATACTGAAGCTCTATGATGGAAGTTATGGTAACCTTACTCTTTGCATAAACAAGAGCCTTGTCTCTATATAGCTTCCCATAAATCTGAAAGAAGAAGACAAAGCCATTCCAGTATTGTACACTATAACAACTGTCTCCTCCAGTTTAAACTTATGAATTATAATTCCTCGGCAAATACGCACATGAAAATACATTTTGGAGTTTGTTTACAAAGTTCTTGTAAATTGGGCTATGCATATTTGAGGAACTTTGCAAAGATGAAAGCAAGTAATATACAAAGTCTTTTATATTTGTGGCCGTGTTGCAGTTTGTGTCTACCCATTGTGATAAATGAACTTGTCCCTGTGCTCACAACAGAAGAACCTGCACAAACTCCAATGCTTAGTATGTGTGCAAGCCAAGGCAATATTTCATGTTGATTCCTTGATCTACTTCTTCCAGAAGAAAGAAAGAAAGAAAGAAAGAAAGAAAGAAAGAGAGAGAGAGAGAGAGAGAGAGAGAGAAAGAGTTGGCTCTGTGCTCCATTTGTGTATATATATTTGTATATATTTTTTTAAAAAACAAAATAAACTACCCATAATAGCACTGCAGATTTAGAACAAGGAACCATCTTGTGTAGCTATCTACTAAACTCCTTCCAGAACCAAAAGGCAGAATCATGCTTCTAAGTACCAGTCACAGTGGAATGATCGTGGGAGAGGCCTAGTGAACTTGTGCCCTCTTTGTGGGCTTCCCATAAGCATCCAACAAAATTATGTTGACCTTTGGCCTGATGTTTACTGTGAGCGGAAGATGCAACTGCAAACACATTCATTGCAGTAAACTTATTTGCATAGGAAATTCCCTTGAGTGAAAATACTTGATGCACTAGTCCCAATTCCTGATTTCCTTGTTCCAAAGGCAGGCAAACACCACCATGAAAACCAAGCCCACCTGAGTGCATGTCTGCCCCTTTAAAGGTATTGAAACTTCCCCTAGATATACCCTCTCCTTTCTTCCACCCCCACTCCCTGCCCGGTGCAGAAACTTGGGTCTGGAATGATACAGTCAACTCTGACATTGAGCTGTTCGGTGTCCCTATTTTCATCTGAGAAATATTGGAGGGTATGATTTCTGTTTGTCCTTATTTATCCAAAAATCATTTCAAAGATGACATGGAATATTTCATCTTGCAAAAGCAAACTGCTCATAACAAGAGCAAACCTCACCAATGGAACATTTTATGTATCAAGGAACAACTTCTGCAGCCATTGCTGCTGCAGCCACAGCTTAAGACGCAAACTCCTGTTGAAACTATTTCTCTCAGTTGTACTGATATAAAAAGTGGAAAGCAAACTTTGATTGCGTGCAGTTTCCTTATGTGTCTGCAAAGAGAATCCTTGGGTTGCAGTCAAGAGTTTCCTTCATAAAAACTGCAATTCTGGGCACATTTTCTGAGACGTAATTCATACAGAGCTCACTGGGAGCCTCTTCTGAGGACACATGTATTTATTTATGCCTTTCCTTGAAGAACCTCAGGAAAATGTATGTAGTTCCTGCTATATAGTTGTGATGGAGTACCTGCAAGGCCCTCCAGATGTGGGCAACAGTCAGGGATGATAAGTGCAGAAATCCAAGAACATGTAGCAGGAGACCAGTTCCCCGTCCATGCTCTGTATTTTATCTTCACAACAACCCTATGTAAGGGTTAAGGGATAGGGGAGAGTGATTCAGGATCAGATGGTTAGATTCTTGGCGGATACCAGATGTGAACCTGGATCTTCCTTCCCTAAGACCAAAGCTCTTCCTATTACACCACAGGACTAAGCTATAAGTAGAACAGGACTGGGGAAACTGCTGCAGTACAATTGCCATCATCCATTGCCTTTGGCCATGCAGGTTGGGGCTGATGAAAGCTGGAGATTCCTCACTCCTGCTGTAGAATTGCAGTCCAGTTCATACTTTTGCAGTCTGATCCTATACAGACACAAAAATCAACCAAGTTAAATGGGATTTTCATTCCAAGCAAGTGTGCCTACAGACTGCAGTCTTAATATAACTGAGACGCTCTCAAGTGCTTTGTAGGACTCAAATGAAAGAGCACTATTCAGTAAATAAAACATCCTAGACCCTCATCTGTATCCTTAATTGGCTGATGAAATCAGAAAATGAAGTGCTTCTAGCTGTGAGAAATCACATTTATAATTCAATTGTGTCCTTTCTACTAAGTGGAAGCATTTTGGTGCGATGTGCAAAAGCTGATTATCAGGACTTGCAAAGACAGATAAACGGCAATGATACATACTTCTGAAAAGAGTTGGCACAGGAGAACAGCTTCAGACAATTACTAATGCCCCAAACCTAAAAAAAGAAAAGGGGAAGGGGGGAAAAAACAGCACTTGAAAGCTTTTCCAAGTAATGCATTTGGGACCAGGGAGCCAAAAGGTGTATTACCACTTTTAAAGCACATATAAGAACGACAAAAAGGTAAGTGCAGCATTTTTGTTGAAGAAAAAGTTGAAATTCTTCAAACTACAGAGTCATAAATGCTGCTTTGCTGTCAAGTGGCATTATTGCTATTATGGACGGACACACACACACACACCAAGAGTTGGGTAATACCTTTAGTAGGACCAACTCAAAAGACACAAATATGTGACAAGCTTCGGAGTGCTCCAAAATGCTTATTTCAAGAAAGATATTACAGGGCAGCTGGATGAGGTAAAATAGCAGGTAGGAAAAATTAGGCTGGGTGTTGTGGCCATGGGGTCTACTGGGTTTAAAACAGGGATTGCAGCATTTTAGTTCCTCACACAGGACCTAAAACAGAGATGCTGTAAGCTATTGACAGGAAAGAGGCCTGAATTTTATATGTAAGTTTGACACAATGAGCTAAATCTTTGATTGTGAATCCATTGGGTTGACAGGTATTTCTCTAACCATGATTGTTCTTCTGAAAGCTGACTATTAAAGTAGGGTTACCTTCTCAACTGGCCAAAAACTAAACTAAACCAAACAAGCCTGTTTTTCTGCCTTTACCATCAGTTTGATATGCAGACATAGGAAGATGAAGTTTTTCATTGCCACCTCCTAATTGCGGCAGATCAAATGGCTGTGAAAGGGTTAACTACGGGAGCTGGTGCAGAAGCTGGTGGAGCCAACTGCCAAAGTCTCTGAGCATCCCTTCTCCATTCTGTCCCATTAATTGTTCTTCCAATTTTACCATCCCTGGTGTTTTGCAGTGTTCTTGCTGCATAACTCTGTGTTATGACCAGATGTGATAAACAGAGTCTTCGCTTTATAATTTTATTAAACGATAAACACATTTTCACATCTCTGCTCTTAGCTAAGTCTGATGGGGGAATTGTATTCATGAAATAACGTTGCATGTTCACCTTTCCCAGGTCTCAGTTCGGGGGCAAGGGGGAATGTTGGGGCCGCCTAGAAAGGCCAGGTTCTGACCTAACAGCTCTTTCCCCTAAACCAGGGGTGAGGTACCTCAGGATCAAGGAATGAATGCGGCCCTCTGAACCTCTCTCTATATGGCCCCTGGAATTCTCCCAGGCCACAGCAGTTGGTAGTCTTCCATCACACCCTGAGTGTTTTCACCTCCCTGGAATGTGTCCTTGGACTCTGATAAAGCCTCTTGTTTTTCTGTACAGAGAATAGAGAGGGGTGCATGAGGATGTGTGCAGAGACTAGTCTGCTCTACAAAAGCAATACAGTGGTAACTCGGGTTATATAGGCTTCAGGTTACATATGCTTCAGGTTACAGACTCCGCTAACCCAGAAATAGTACCTCGGGTTAAGAACTTTGCTTCAGGATGAGAACAGAAATCGTGCAGCGGCGGCGCAGCAGCAGGAGGAGGCCCCATTAGCTAAAGTGGTGCTTCAGGTTAAGAACAGTTTCAGGTTAAGAACGGACCTCTGGAATGAATTAAGTACTTAACCCAAGGTACCACTGTATTTACATTTGTTGCTTTGCTCACTTTTGCTTCTGGCCATGCTCACTGTTGGCACGTGACAGGAGGAGGTTGCCCGGAAGGGAATGAAAAGGATTTCCAACATAGGCCTGAACCCTTCTGTGGAGACTTAACACTTAATGGTGAGAGACATGGTGTCAGGAGGCTGTCAGAGGCTCCTGGCTGGTTGCCCAGGAAAGTATAAAGACAAGGAAAAGTTTCTTACAATCCTTTTTTTTTATTATTTCGAACTTTACAGAGAGAGGCTATAGAACTCAGCCTCTTGGATAATGGCATTGTCCTGAGTGAATCTCCAGCCCCCGTCTCACCCACTTCCTCATTCATCACCATCATCGCCTTTATGGGTGCCACTAAGTGCCCTCTGTCTTCGAGCTCTTTGCTCTCCTACTTTTAAGGCCTGCTGGGTTATTGGAGATGGTGGGTCTGGAATGCTTTCTAGTGACAACTTGTCAGCCAGCTGCTGCTCTGTCTCTGTGTGCTCCTCCTCTCCCATTATTTCCCAACTTTCCCCCTCATCTGCCTCTGAACTGTGACCTCCCACAAACCACTGTTGTAAATTTATGCTGTCCTCCTCTTTCTCCTCCCTGGAAAGGTCAGGATGTGGAAGCGGTCTCCACCACTCCTCCTCTGCCCAGTCCCCTGACACATAGGCACCAGCTCCATAGGGTTGACGTGTCTTGAGGCCCCCAAAGTTTCTTGAGATGGGTATGAGCCCCCCCACCAACATGAGGGGCTGGGCCTCACAGTGGTGAGCCTCTGAGCAGACCTTGCAGTGGTGGCAGCATGCCTCGCTGGGCCTTGCCTCAACGCCGGATGGTCTTGCTGGGTCTCGTTGTGGTGGCGGGTCTCTCAGGGCCTCGCTGCAGTGGCAGACCTCACTGGGCCTCGCAAGGCCTTGCCATGGCAGTGGTAGGCCTGACAGGGCTGTGTGTCACTTGTCGCACACATGAAGTCACATGCGTGTGATGGGCTCCACCCCAATGCTGGTCGAAACTTGGCGCCTCTGGTGAGAGAAATGTACCTTGCACTGCCTCAAAGTTCATTTCATCTATTCATACTTCATATTTTACCAGCTTGAGCTCTGGTATTGAAAATGGACGCTGAAAGTGGCGGACCTACATTTTGGGGGCCCTGAAGTTTGAACTGTTATGGGGGGGCCCTTGCAACCAGCAATCAGATCTGGGTAACCACTGTTGTGGTTGTCAGTGGGGTTGTTCCAAGACAGACCACCAAACCTTTATAACATCTGTACTACTGACTCTCAAACTTTGGGATTCTTAAAATATATACAATAAAAAATCAATCAATTTGAGTCCTGTGACTCAAATTGCATCTGCCAGAGCTACAAATTTTAAGCAATGTGGACTGAAGTTACTTCTGGGGCCCCTCCAAGATTAGGGGCCCTTAAATTTATGCTTCATTAGTTTCCTGGGTGTCAAGACTCAGCCCTCATTTGTCCTGGCACAGGCTAAGCCTTCTATTTGCCCTTCCAGCAAGCCCTTGTTTTCCTCATTTTGCTGTCACATGTGGATGCCACATTGCAAAGTCTGACATACAAGAGTTAGATGTAAGAACAAGATCTTACCTCCGCCTTCCCCAGCTTACTGGCTCCCACTGACTGGCAGGGTCCCATGGGCATGACAGTCTAAAACAGGCATAAGCAAACTCGGCCCTCCAGATGTTTGGGGACTACAACTCCCATGATCCCTAGCTAACAAGACGAGTGGTCAGGGATGATGGGAATTGTAGTCCCAAAACATCTGGAGAGCCGAGTTTGCCTATGCCTGGTCTAAAACATCTGGTTGGGGCAGGCTGTCTGAGATGGTGAGGGTAAAGAGCAGGAACTAAGTAGCTAACCCAGGGGTAGGCAAACTAAGGCCCGTGGGCCAGATGCGGCCCAATCGCCTTCTCAATCCAGCCCATGGATGGTCCAGTGATCAGAGAGTGTTTACATGAGTAGAATGTGTCCTTTTATTTAAAATGCATCTCTGTGTTATTTGTGGGGCCAGCCTGGTGTTTTTACATGAGTAGAATGTGTGTTTTTATTTAAAATGCATTTCTGGGTTATTTGTGGGGTATAGGAATTCGTTCATTTCCCCCCCAAAAAATATAGTCTGGCCCACCACATGGTCTGAGGGACGGTGGACCAGCCCACAGCTGGAAAAGGTTGCTGACCCCTGAGCTAACCAAACACTCTCCATTTATATTTCCTTGTCCCTCCCTGCCTACAGCAGCATACCTACTGGATGCCCAATGCCTCTTCTGCCCAGGTTAGGAAATCAATCATAAGCAAATGACCTATGCAACTTAGCAGGTTCGTAGGGCCCCCGGCATTGCAAATGCTTACCAAAGGACGTTCAGCTTGGACAATGGAATGTTTCCATTCCAAAAAAGAAAAAGGAAAACACATCCCTTTCCAAATCCCATGTAGCTGAGGAAACTAAAAATAGAGTTTTCGAGGTGTCACCGTTGTAGCTTTTGCTTTCTGTTGATTAGTTCTGTTGGAACTTGGCAGCTGCTACAGAAACCAATGAGAGCGCAACAGATTCTACGTTTGTCACATGACTTCAAGCGATCCACTCTCTCCCCTCTCGTTGCATAAGAGGGGGCCGTCTCTGTCCTCCCATTCGTTCCCCGGCTATTAGAATGTCAAAGCAGCAAAGTAGCTGCAGCAAAGTCCTGCTTTAATGGCATCAATTGGCTGGGTGGAATTTTCACACAAAACCCATCATCAGTCGAAAATGGGCCACCGGGAGAGAACTCTTCACCTTTAAAATAATAATAATAATGTGTGCAACAGCCTTGCCTTTGCTTTGCATCCTCTTTTTAAAGCTTTGGTTGCTATAACAACCGCAGGGATGCAGATTTCGTACGCAGGCGGCCCAATTCTGCCCTTGGTAACAGCGACAAAACTCGGAGTAAAAGTGTATGGCATTACAGTGATAAATACAGACAAGTTGAAGTAGGATCGGCTCCCCCCCCCCCCCCCAGTTATGCAATCTCTTCACCACCTCCCTCCCTTTCTCTTGTCAAAGGACAATGTGTTTTTCCCTTCTGCCTCTGACTAAGCTAATAATGTAGTGGAATAATCGGGCTTAATGATAGTTTAAACCACAAAGGAATTATGTATTTTACATAGAACATTATTCACTTAAATCTTGAAGACCAGTTAATGTACAAATGCACAATCCAAGTTAAAGCAGAGTCGACAGTGGAATGGCTGCAGCAGCACTCTCGTTAGTCATGAGGAAAGAGTCAGGACGATGTGGGATATGGCTTGAGGATGCCAGATGACTATTTCAGAGCCTGCTCGGTCCTCCAGTGGCTTCTGAGATTCATCGTTCATTGCCCATGCACTTGCAAATGCCTGCTATCCCGAATATGGGTGATGATAGGAATGGAAGGGAGGGGGGCATTTATAATTATCTTTCCCTGCTGGGAGATTTCAGAGCAAATTGTCTACTATCCATTGCTATTTGGAAACAGCCTTTTATTCAGCAGCTCTTGCCATTTCACTTTCAATCAAAGTTGTCGTGCGACTTCACATTCCCCCAGGGACCAAAGAAGAGAATGCAATGCATCTTGATGCGGGAGGGAAGACACACATACGATGCATGTTCTGCACCCCCACACACACTGGATGCAAATGGAGCCTCACTCTGGATGCAGGTATGCAAGCACACCCATTTCCTACCTTCCTTCTGCTGCTACCACCAAATTAAGATGGAAAGGTTACAGTAAACAGCATTATACTTTCATACCTGTATACACACACATTTCCAGCTGAAGAGCGTGAACTCTTAAAGTATGGACGGGGGGAGGAATGAACAGGCAAACTCCACCTGCAACATCTTTGAATCCGTCACTCTCCCTCTCAGTCTTTGATCTTTTCTGTCTTGAATGGCAAGGGGGCAAACTGAACTTAAGATGGTTTCTTTCTTTTTCCCAAAGAAAAACTGAAAATGACACACACATCTGTCTCTAGTGACAAATGCCACATCAAGTCTACTGATAAGTGCCGCAGCATACAGAGAATGGGGAATTATCATATTTTGCCTTGGGCACCACATGCTGCAACAGAACGCCAGGGAAATCTGCTATCAAAAATATGAGGATCAAGTCATGAGGACGTAAGAAGGGCCTGCTGGATCAGGCCAATGGCCCATCTAATCCAGCATCCTGTTGTCTCAGTGATCAACCAGATTCCCATGGGAAGCCTGAGCATGATAGCACTTCTCCTTCCCATGGTTTCCTTCAACTGGTATTCAGAAGCACAATTTGCCCCCCAGGGCCAGAATGGCTGCTCCTCCTTTGGGTCCTGTGGCGATTCAGAAAGAGCGGCACAAGGGGCATACAACAGCGTGACAATTATGTAGGCATGTGCTGAGTGCAAACACACTTGTTTCTAACCAAAGGGCTCTTATGCAGATTTGTTTCTCACAATATCTGTTCCCCACCTCAGCAGGCTGCAGATGTTCTCAGATAAGCGAAAGCTGCACTGAACCCTATTCCAACAGCCCAATTGAAATATACAGTGGTACCTCGGGTTACATACGCTTCAGGCTACATATGCTTCAGGTTACAGACACTGCTAACCCAGAAATATTACCTCAGGTTAAGAACTTTGCTTCAGGATGAGAACAGAAACCGTGCTCCGGCGGTGCGGCAGCAGCAGGAGGCCCCATTAGCTAAAGTGGTGCTTCAGGTTAAGAACAGTTTCAGGTTAAGAACAGACCTCCAGAACGAATTAAGTTCTTAACCCGAGGTACCACTGTATATCTCATGTGCAAGCAGTGGGGCTGGTGGCCATTGGAACTAGTAGGGCAAAAGGTAGGGAGGCCAACAGGAGATGGAGGCGTAGCCAATGAGAAGCAAATTCTAGCCCTGTGTCAATCCTCTTCCCCACAAGGGCAACACTGAGGAGGAAGCTGATAGTCCCACCCCCTGTGTGGTTATAGGAAGGCAGGAAGGCAGCCGGGGACTGGCTAAGCTCAGGCTGAAATTGGTGGGGCAGTGAACCCATTTGCCCAAATAGACCAGCCTCTGCTGCATGCAAGAGTACTTTGAAATACTGTATCAGTAGGAACTTCCTCTACAGCCAAATTCCCTATGGATATTTCTTATCTAGATTACCCACTCAGGAAGCTTGACATCAGGTAGGGTTGGGTACCTGCCATAGGTGCCAACTCCCCAGGGCCCTGGATCCCTGAGCAACCAGAAAATTGCCCAACAAGGAGTAGGGCAGCCACACATTTCAGCTGTCAGGTCGCTAGGTGTCAGATACGCATGCCACTGGGTGTGCTGTCGTTGGGCACATGTCCCCCTGCGGTGTGAGTGGCCCTGTACACCCACAGTCATGGGGCCATGCCAGCACGCCAGGTACCTGCCAAGGGCACAGGGGCTCAAAAGGGCCTATCGCTGTCCCTCCTGCCATTAGGAGCCCATTTTCTGTGTCCTGGTGGCATCATTGCTTGCCCTCACCATTCACCCGCTTCCCCACAGATGCATTTGCCCAGAGGCAGCTGTGCTTTGGCACTGCATTAACACCAGACACAGCATCTTGGGGGAATCAAACAGTATGGATCCAAGGTGCCAGCTCAGCCCCCCTTGGTAAAGCTGGATGAATGCCTCTCCTTGACCAAATTATGAAGGAAACATGAGCAACTGGCAGCAGTGCCAATCAGCTGCACCCCACCATACAGGGCCTGTCATAGTAATGGGAGAGTAGCGATCGAGGCTGCAGCAGTACCAGGGGGAGCCATCTGGGTTGGTACCATGCCAAGGGCCAACTCCCGTCTGGCACCAGCCCTGCCCCTAGAGACTTCCCCTTGCTAGGAAGGATTCATCGGTTCTTTGGCTTCCAAGAGAACTCAGGCCCCTAATGGATGATTTGCACTCCTGGTAACCCTCCTGAAATCAATAAAATCTCTGATGGTATAACTCAACACATGATTAAGCACCTAAGGACCCCCCTTAATTTATAAAGGAGGGCATAATTCTCAACTGGCCTGCTCTTCACAGCCATCGTTATTGATCTGGGTTACTACCTCTGTCATTTAGCTTTTCCTTAAGCAATGACTGGCTTCTAGGCTGCTCAAATGAAAACCTGAGCCTTCCCTAATTGCCTGTTTCCACAGGCTCCTATTGTGTGATGGCTTTCCATGCAGAATGTGATTCCCGCCCCCCATCGCAGCTGAACATCTTGATTTGGTGATTTGCACCACACACACACATTATTTGCAGAGGGAAGCTCTCACTGGAGGAAATGGGGTCAAATCCAACATGCAAATAGCAGGCATGGGGGCAGACTGGGGTCACAGCAGGAGGCAAAGGGTTAAAAAACCTATCCCCCTCCACACAAGGGTCCAAGCCTACACCACACACACAAATCTGCCCTGGCTGTTTGTGAAAGAAACGTCGTACTCATGGTTAAACTATGTGATCAAAAGAACATCTCACTCGATCCTTAGATAAGTAGAATGTTTGCCATTGCCATCACCACAAACAGCAGGACAAATGCTCCATTGCTGGACACACTAACTGGCACTGATGTGTTGAAGAATAATTTTCCTTTTCCCTGAAATATTGGTTAACTCATTTCACTGGCTGGTCTCAGTGATCATCATTCCAACTCACTAAACAGGATCATTTGGCAGCTGCTGTATGGTGGTGAAGAAACGGAGCTACAAATCAGAAAGTGTCCACATTGAATCTCATCTCTGCCATGGGCTCACCAAGCATGATAAGCAATCACTATCTGCCCCTAAACATGGAATGTAGGGATAACAATACTGAGCCTTGTGGGTCTGAATCACTCAGAACATTTCATTGTTCAATATAGATGCTGATTCTTCTTAATGTCATAAGCAAGAGCTGGTAAGGACTTGATTGGTCTAAGTGGATCATGGCAGGAGGACTGAGTAAGTGAGTGTGTTGGACCATAAAGTAGCATGGTGATGTTGGGGAATCCAGGTGGACCATTACATTGGCATCCTCCAAGAACTTCAGGTTCATGAGAGAGCCAGTGTGGTGTAGTGGTTAAGAGCGGTAGTCTCGTAATCTGAGGAACCGGGTTCGCATCTGCGCTCCTCCACATGCAGCTGCTGGGTGACCTTGGGCTAGTCACACTTCTTTGAAGTCTCTCAGCCCCACTCACCTCACAGAGTGTTTGTTGTGGGGGAGGAAGGGAAAGGAGAATGTTAGCCGCTTTGAGACTCCTTCAGCGGGATATCAAATCCAAACTCTTCTTCTTCTTCTTCATGTTGAGAGATGATGACTCTGGGATGGCCTAGAGTCATCCAGTAGGCTTCATAGCTGAACAGGGACATGAACATTGGTTTCTGACATCTGAACTCAACAATCTAGCCACTGCACTACACTAGATATAGTAAGAACTAGCTGAAGTAGGTCTTTGGTGTCTGCAGTGTCAAAGCCTCTTTCACTTGTGATTCAAGTGAAGGGTATCGGGACTGTGAACAGGTGTAAATAAAAGCAGCATGGAGTCAGGAACCAACCCATGAGAGCTTGCATAAGGGGAGACAAGAGGAGTGGAAATGCTAATGATTCAGAGGCTGGCACCCCAGGGACAATAAAGACCAAAACGAGAACCCTGCAGGATCAGGTCAAAGGTCCATCTAGCTCAGCATCCTGTTCTCACAATCGCCAACCAGATGCCCATGGGAATCCTGTAAGCAGAACATGGGCTCAACAGCACTCTACACACCTGCAGTTCCCAAGAACTGGTATTCAGAGACATATAGTAGAAGAAGAACATAGCTACCACAGCTAGGAGCCAAATTGATGGTCATCACTGCATCACGTGGGAGCAAGTAGGCATTGTGTGAAGAAGGACTACCTTTTGTCTCTTCAGAATATTCCAACATTTGGCTCCCTTGCATAAGGAGGCAGAATGAAGGAGCAAGCTGAGCTAACTAGTAATGAGTCAAGGTTGAAATACTGGGCTTGCACAACAAGCCCTCTCATCTCACCACTTAAGAACTTGTATTCCTTTGTTTTGGAAGCCGGTCAATAGCTACTTGATCTGCTGGCATTGAGCTGTTGCTCTTGTGGGTCAGCTCCTGACCCCCTGCCCTTGTTATGGACACCTGCTCACAGCTTCCATTCCCTCACTTGAATAACAAGTGAAAGAAGCTTCAGAACTGCATGCGCTAAAATCCCTTTCCAACTAGTTCTTATGATGGACAAGATCTCAAGACTTCCGTCTGGGCTCTTAATGCTATGGTACTATCTGCTTTCCCCCAGATCAGAGCAACATCAGAATACTTCTAAAAGACTGAGAAGGAAAGCAGCACTGAGAAGAAGCCAACAGAAGAATGATGTAGAACAGCATTTTTAAAAAACAACCCAATGTGATCATTCTGAAAATATTCCAGAACAGGTTCCACTTTTTGACACTTGCAAAACTAAATTAGTAGGATTATTATTATTATTTATTAAATTTATATACCACCCTATACCTGCAAGTCTCAGGGTAGTTCACAGGATAGATTCAGTTCAGGCTTACATTTTTTTAGCACAGTCACCTGCTCTCTGGTTCAGGTCTATGTTCTGGGCCAGTTAGAACTAAGCACCATTTAGTTACAACGGTGGTCTGGGTGACCTGTAATGGACCCACATGTCAGGGATTGGCTGAGTGAACAGGAGTGGTGGGAAGTGGCAGCCCGGGAAACCCCAGAAGGGAAGCCTCAGAGGCAGGGGATTGGTGTTGGGACACTGAGAAGAAGTCAGAGGGAGAAGATTTGGGGGGAGGGGCTGAATGCTGAAGGGGCAACAGGGTTTAGTGAGCAGGAGGAGCAGGTGACAGGCAGCAGTTCAGACTGAGGCTGAAGCAGAGCGAGGAGGGTGTTTGTGTCAATGGACTGCTGAAGAATCCAGAGTGTCTCCCTCTCCTGCTGTGACAAAATCCCCTCCCCCTGGTCTCCAAAAACTTGTAGAGTGATGAGAAGAGCAGAACAGAAGTAGAGGTGTACAGACACAGTTTAAGACTGCTTGGGAAACATCTGGGAGAGAAGTGTTAGAGAGGGTGGAAGTCAGGGGTCTTCAGTCCTGGCAACTGCTCCATAGAGGCAAGACCTATTGCTGAGACCACTAGGCCACGCTGTATGTTCATTTCCTTGAATAAAGAGTTAACTTCACTGAAAACAGAGCTCTGCTTCCTTTATTGTTGACCTGCGTCTGACTCAGTCCCTGACACCAGATATGCAGGCTCCCACTGAAATGAATCTCCCCCCCCCCAAAAAAAAGGTGCTACAATCTGGGTCATGACAGAAGGTGGGTGAAACCAGTAAGCAAAACTATCCTAATGCAGTGAAAATGTCCTGACTTTATTAGAGAGCTTCCGGCTATTTCTTATTTTCTCTGGACCAGCACCTGCCATCGTTTAGTTAATTTTTATCTTGTTCCGCATGTCAACAGAAGTCTCTAGGCCAGGGGTCGGCAACCTAAGGCCCATGGACCACAAGCAGCCCATGGGGGTCATTTTACCGGCACACGAGCCGCCCCCAAACTGAGCCACCCACTTGGCGAGTCCCTGCACACTGCGCTAAACTGGCTTAGCGGGGGGGGGGGACTCGCTTTCATGGCGCCAGAAATCGCATCTGCGCAGATGCAAACACCGGAAATCGCAGGCGCGCGCACTCTCACACACACACGGTCTGGCTCACAGAGGGGGCTCCGCAGCTCTGAACTGGCCCAGGCAAGGTAAGACTTGCTGACCCCTGCCTAGGCAGTTGAAAAAGAAATCAATAAAACAAATTCCACCCTCAGCATCAAAACACTACTACCATAGCTGTCAACGTTCAGATTTGAAAATAAGGGATCAGCAGCCTCACCTGTTCCAGGGACAGTCTACGGGATATCTAACAATCCAGGATAGCAGCGGGAAGCAGCGGGAAACGGCGCTGGAATAAGGGAATTTCCCGCAAAAAAAGGGAAGGTTGACAGCTATGACTACTACCACTAATAGTAATAATGCCACACTTTAAGCAACGTGCTTAAACAACAATAAAATGCATCAGGTTCCAACATCAAAATGCAACATAATAACAGTACATGTATCATCATGAAAATCTCATAAATATTACCTTTAAATGGTCACAATAAACAGATATAATACAGTGACATTATTACAGTTCTGGGGTTTGTTGACATGAAATTTAGTCAAATTGGATGGTGAAGCATTTTCCTAGTTTAATTGTATAGAATGTTTGTTTAGCTCATGCAGTCATAAGTATGCATAAGAGGGACATATATGGTTGCAATAGCCAGAGAGAGGGAGACAGGACACACACACACACACAGAGAGAGAGAGAGAGAGAGAGAGAGAGAGAGAGAGAAGAAAAATGGTGGAGAGGAAGGCTTCACGCTGGCTTAAACGGAACAATGCCAGAACCATCCTAATTAGAGATAACAGCGGGCTCTGAGTCCCAATTTGTCTTTGAATTGATATGCCATGTTCCCCCTGTGAGAGGGAACTGATTCTTTCCTGGTTTACTGCGAGGGGAGAGGTAAGAGGAATATCAAACCAGAAGGAAATGAGAAATCTGTGTGTTTTACAGACAGACTTTGGGTCCTCCTAGCCTCAACCCCACACACAGTTAAGCATGCTGGCTTGGCTCCTGTGGCCAGTCGGTTTCAAAATATTGTGCAACATGTTAGCAAACACTACCAAATGTGACATTCAGTTGTGTCAGGGAACTGCCATCAGTGCCGGAGGGAGAGAGCAAAATCCAGAGGGATTCCAGAGAGCGTCCCGGGATTGGGAGAGGCAGCCCATCTTCTGGGGAAGAGAATCAGCATAGCACCAGTGGAGAAGGGGGGCAGATGGGGGAAGGGGCGAGGCGGTCCCATGACTCCTTGCCAGGGACCAGCGGGGAGAGTAAGGGTCCTCCGCTGCCTACGCCCTCCTTGCGCAGAAGGCTTTCGCGCAGAGAGAGTAGGAGGAGACTAGGCGTCAAAGAGCTTCTTTGCTGGAAGAAGTTTAGGAAACGCCCACTGACGGATTCTGCCAGCAACTGAGACAGCCGCGGGTGAGTGGCTGTCGGGACAGAAAAGGTTCACTCAGGCAACCCAGCCAGGTGTTTGCACCGGCTTACGCACGAGCAACCCCTAGAACCACTACAAGTTGGCTCTGCTCATCGATGATTTGGGTCGAGGTAGGGGACGGGAAGTTGATATAATAGTTGTCCCATAATTTCACATATCATTACCTTGTTGTGCAAACAGCTTCATAGGATCCTTGCCCTGGGTGTTTGCTGGGCATACATCAGCCATTTAGCTTAACAGCGTTCAACATCCTAATTTATTCAGGCTACAAGCAATGAAAACATTTTACAGCCACAGTGGCTCCGTAATTCTTCAGTCTGTCTACTCCCCTCTCGTCACCCACCCCGCTTTCTTTGTGACTGTTACATTCCCGCGTTCCCCCCACCCTTACTTCTGCTTCTGTGCGTACATCGTGCAACATCTGAAACTGGGATTCTACACCCCCCTGCTGGAAGGACCAATCTTAAAATGAATGCAATCTTCAGATCGAGGCACAAAGCTACAAGCTCCAAATTGTAAAACAAAAAAATGCTTGACAACTGCAACATATTACTATGGGATGCTTCTGTGTTAATTTTTTTCTGGGGGGGGGGGGGTGTTTCAAATGCTTCCAGCTTTCACAAGAGAAATATGGATCCGGTAATGCAGAGGGAAGGAACTTTTTGGTTTTTTGCCCTGAGGACTGCATTCCTTTCTGAGCATCCATCCTGAGGCCATGTGAAATTGGCAGGGCAGGAACAGAGTTACAGTAGAAGTGGGCAGAGCAACAAATGCAGACCCTCCATGTGTCCCTATTTTCCAGGTACAGTCCTAGATTTACAGAAGCTGTCCCAGTTTCTGATTTGATCCCAGAGTGTCCCGCTTTTCCTTAGGACTTCTCTACTTTCATCAGAGAAATGTTGGAGGGCATGCTAGGATGCCCCTATTCAAAATGTTGGTGCTGACCTTTGAAGCCCTAAACGGCCTCGGCCCAGTATACCTGAAGGAGCATCTCCACCCCATCGTTCAGGCCAGACACTTAGGTTCAGCTCTGAGGGCCTTCTGGCAGTTCCCTCACTGCGAGAAGTGAGGTTACAGGTAATCAGGCAGAGGGCCTTCTTGGTAGTGGTGCCCACCCTGTGGAACACCCTCCCATCAGATGTCAAGGAAATAAGCAACTACAGTGGTACCTCGGGTTACATACCCTTCAGGTTACAGACTCCGCTAACCCAGAAATAGTGCTTCAGGTTAAGAACTTTGCTTCGGGATAAGAACATAAATTGGGCTCCGGCGGTGCAGCGGCAGCTGGAGGCCCCATTAGCTAAAGTGGTGCTTCAGGTTAAGAACAGTTTCAGGTTAAGAACGGACCTCTGGAACAAATTAAGTACTTAACCCGAGGTACCACTGTATCTGACTTTTAGAAAACATCTGAAGGCAGCCCTGTAGAGAGAAGATTTTTAGAAATATTTAATGTTTTATTTATTATGTTTTTATATGGGAAGCCACCTAGCGTGTCTGGGGCAACCCAGTCAGATGGATGAAGTATAAATAATAAAGTTGTTACTCTTGTTGTTATGGAATAGGACATCCTTATTTTCATGTTGGAGGGAATGCAAATGTAAATTGGACCTTGGTGTGACAGGTTCGTTTCCACACAGACTCACACACCCCTCTCTATCATCTGTCCAGGCCATCAAAAGGCATTGTCAGAATTCAAGAAAACATTTCCTGACACAAAAACCTCAAGGATGGTTCAGAGGATGTGGCTTGGGAGAGTCCCATGGACCAGACTGAGAAGTTTGGTGGGCCACATTGCTCCCCCACAGAGCACCAAAGCTGTAGAACAGAAAGCAAGAGGTGGGAGCCCTGAATTTTGGTGTAGCACAGGGTACCGCTGAAATCTGAAAGCCCAAATTCCACCACTGGGGGAGGGACCTGGTTCAGTTCACACATTTTAACACAAAACTGCTTAGTTGCCTTTCCCAAAACAAGATATAACTGGAAAAAACAGCGGCCCTTCAAAATTCATACTTCTCTGAATTTTGCGACTCAACTCTCCAACTCAAAAAATGTGTACAAAAATGCATAGTTGAGGGAAAGCATGCATTTAAAATGTCTACATAAGTAAAAAGGACATCCAGACACACATTATATGGGGCAGTTGCTTGCAAAAAAGAAGGAAGAATATATTAGGAGTAGCATGTGTTAAGATTCTGGTGATTTTTCCATATAAAATTTTTGTAATTTACGCAAAAATCCGAAAATGTGATGAACTGACCTTAAAGTCTGAGAAAGTGTGTGAAACCAAAATGGAGCAAATCCATCCCTCCCTTCCCCCCAAGCCATTTGTCAAATAATCTTAATCTTGGGTGGTCTCAAAATAGTGCTACTCAAAATAGATCCATCGAAGGGCATGGGCACATCTACCTTAGGTCCCTTATTTTCAATGGGTCCACTCTGAGAAAGACTTAGCTTGCGTCCAAGGGATTGTATTCAGCTAACAAGAAATTGGTGTCTGTGATCTGTGACGTTTATAAGCAAAACTCTCTAGGGCTTGTCATGAGCTCCAAACTCCAAACTGACCACTGTCACCCTCATCCAGCAAGGGAGATCTGAATGCTCAGTTGATGTGCATGTGCCTGTGCTTTGTATGCTCATCTTGTTGTCCCCAACCTGATCCACTCCCCCCTCTCTCTCTGTGGGGCCAGCCATCATGCAAAACAAAGAGCAATGTGGGGAAAAACAATATGCACTTCATCTTTCAAAGCCACGCTGTGCGTCAAGTGGAAGAAACCAGGACAACCTCATGCCAGAACACAAACACTGTGCTGGACTCAGAGCTGGCAAGTGTCTGTAGAGGAGAGATCAGAGAGAATGCCTAAAAAGCTGGTGGGAGGAAGGAAAATTAACTCCTGCTGGTTGTCTGTTGTAATTTATTTCTGAACTACCAAAAAAAAAAAATCCTGAGGCTGACAGTCATCATCATACATATGTAAGCTGCTCAGAAAAAGTACCCAGACAGGTGGGGGCAATGGCAAAGGCAAATTACGACAACGAAAAATAAGCAATAAAGGCGACTTCACTGGCATGTTTCTTCACCATGCTGGGTTTTTCTATGCAGCAAGGTATGTGTGTTAGGTGAAGCCATGATTCTTTGTGACCTCTTTAATGTTCATCTAACCCCCTATTTCTCACCTAAACGTCAATGTCTATCTGATTATTATTAAAGTTGATTACACAAGTGCAGTCTGGGCATAGCTGTCAAGTGTCCCTTATTTGAAGGGGCAGTCCCTTATTCCAGCCCCATGTCCCACTGCTGTCCCTTATTGATGGATGTCCCTTAAATGTCCCTTAAATGATGTCCCTTAAATTTCAAAGGAAGCAGCTCCTCTCCCTCACTCCCTGCCGGCCAGGGAGGAGGGAGGCTCCAACTGTGTTGCTTGGCTGTGTTGCTCACCCAATAAGAAGTCTAAGAACGACTGGGGGGTGGAGCTTGCATGCCTTGTGTGTGGCTAGTTAATGCAAGCTGAGGGGTTTTTTGAATGCTGGACGCCATTTTGTTGCACGTGCTGCTGCAGACTTTGCAGTGCAAAGCCAGGCCGGGGAGCCATCTTAAGTTGAGGCTGCATAGGCCTTCTGGTGCATGTGATTCAGATTCTGTTCAGTTGAACTTCTGGTTACAAAGTTGGCTGGACAGTGTTCTCGAAGCTACCAGCATGAGTTTGACCAGACTGCAGGAGGACAGGAAGACTGGAGTGCCTGGAACAGGTGAGGCTGCAGGTCCCTTATTTTGGCTGCTGGTCCCTTATTTTCAAGGCTGCTGGTCCCTTATTTTCAAATCTGTAAGTTGACAGCTATGAGTCTGGAATGCTGCTGGTTCTTCCTCCCATAGAAGTGTAGGAGAGAGGCATGTCACAAGAGTTCCAGCTGGACAATGGTAGCCTTGCCCTTTAGTTATTGCCTCCCAAGAGGCTGGTGCTAATCCCGCTTCCTTCTCTCCCCACCATCGCCCAGGGCATGACTCCCTTTCAGCAGCTGCCTTCTTCAACCAGGAGTTTAGAAAGGGCTGCAGGCAGTGCCGGATTTATGTATAGGCTAAGTAGGCTGAAGCCTAGGGCCTCTAAATCTAGGGGGCCCCGCCAGCCTGCTCGCTCCCCAGCAGGCAGACTCCCCTCTCCCAAAATTGCAAACCCAAGACTCCCCAGTGCCGCAGTCTCCCCTCTCCCAAAATTGTAAACCCAAGACTTCATGCAAGGGCAGGGCAACTCAGGCCCAGCAACTATGAGACTCAGGGCTAGCCAGTGGGGCCCAATTTGAAGCAGTGGGGTGCAACATGATTTTTTTTTTTTTGTAGGGCCCCAGTTCTCCGCCAAAGTCTGCAAAATCTTAGAGATATAAATAAAATCCATCTAGATTGCCCTGGTGCAGGGGCCCCCTTAGGAGCAGCAAGCGGGGCCCAATTTGGCTAAATTGCTCCAATTGCCTTAAGGTCAGCCCTGATGAGACTGTGCAGGGGTTGGACTGACAAGCCCTGCACCTTCTAGGTCCCTGGTGTCACTATTCAGAGTACAGACTCAAGGATTTGTTATGGAAATAAAGGGGGGCACTTACAGGAAATCAGTTTTGACACCTCTCCCCCCCAAACCCAAGACAATGAGCCCAGCCAGCTTTTATTCACAGTCGCATAAGCACTACACTACAGCACGGCCATAAACCTGTACGTTCAACTGCTGAAATAGACACCCAATATGTAGCAATGGAGATATATGTTACTGCTTTATGAATGAACACTGTGTTTTATGAATTGACTCTGTATTTTGTAAATTACCTAAGAGCCACCAATAGGGAGCTCTAGAATCTGACAGCTAACCAACTGGGTACTAACAAACAGCGACCTCTATTGTTGTAAGCAGGTAACCAGCAGAGAACGCTTCAGCTCAGCCTTTGCACTGTTGACTGAACAGCCCCTGCTGTGCAGATAATGGAGAAAGCTCGTAAATTGTATTCCTTCTGGCATCCTGGCCAACTCTATTATGCTGGTGTAAACCCTGGTGCACCAGGAGCCCAGAACAGCAGCAAATAAAATCCACTCATATATCAGTGACTGATAAGACTTGTCAGTGAGAGCAGTAGTTTCCTTGCTCGAATTAACAATTAAGAAAGTTTTGAGAATTTAAATTCTAGATTAAAATGTAATTGAGAAGGGAATTATAAGAAAAACACTGGGGCCTAATTTGAATAGTAGAGTGCCTGATATCTCGTGATCAATCTCATTCTTTATTTCCACACTGTGGCTGCAGACCAAATCACCTGTCAGGAGAATTATGAGATTCAGGTGAGGGTCAGATGCCTTGTCAATCCCAGACACCAGCAGGTGTCAATCCCACCATCACCACCACCTTTCTCCTTCAGAGCCTGTCTAATAAAGGAGTCTGTTGCTAAGGAAACCCTGTTGCTAGGGAAGACTTGTTGCTGGGAGAAAACTTGTTGCTAGGGGCAAAACCAGGCAAAGATCAATCCAAGTCTATTTTTAGACTTCACTAACAGCCAAGCATCCATTTAGGGTGGCTATTTACACACACACCAAAAAAGTGGGTGCAGATATGCTATACCCTGATGGTGTAGCATCTGCTTTACATGCAGATGCTCCCAGGTTCAACTCCCAGCATCTCCAGGTTGGGCAGAAACCCCACAGAGCCTCTTGCCAGTAAGTGTAGACAATATTGAGCGAGATAGGTCAATGATCTGATTCAGTATCAGGTAGCTTTCTATGTTCCTAAATTTGAATGTGCTAATTCATACATACTGATGCAAATTTAGAACCAATTGCTCTACAGTGGTACCTCGGGTTAAGAACTTAATTCGTTCCGGAGGTCTGTTCTTAACCTGAAACTGGTCTTAACCTGAAGCACCACTTTAGCTAATGGGGTCTCCTGCTGCTGCCGTGCCACCACCGCACGATTTCTGTTCTCACCCTGAAGCAAAGTTCTTAACCTGAAGCACTATTTCTGGGTTAGCGGAGTCTGTAACCTGATGCGTCTGTAACCTGAGGTACCACTGTAATTTAAATAGAGATATGTTTCACCATGGTGGGAAGCAAGACTGCGCTCATGCTTGGAGTGGGGGGGGTTGCACAGCTCCTCCTGCTCCCCGTTCTTATGGTCCATCATCTTTAAACTGAGCTTGGACCAGACAGTTCTTCCCATAGAGGACTATCCTCTGCAAAATAGGCTGCCCTACCTTACAGGATCCGCTGCACTTCATTTAATCCCCCAGTTCATTACAATACCTTTTAATGTCTATTCATGGTGCAAAGGGGTATGAAAAAGCAGTATTTCTATTACAGATTTATTCCCCTTATTTATGCATTGTCTTGGTGCTGTTGAACACATTGCATTTTTTATTATTTTTTTAAAGGACGGTAAGCTTGAAAGTAAATAATTAAGCCGGTCTCCCTGGGAAGCATCTAAATCTTTTTTTTATGCCTCATGAAACTTGCATTGCTGTTGTGCTGTCAGACTTAGCTGTATTTTCCTGACAAAAGAATATCATTTTGGAATATTAACCATCCTCTGCAGAAACGGTGGTTTGGATCTGCTTTGCACAACCGCGGTGCACTTGAATGCCTCCCTTGCAAGGAACTCTTCAATAATGCATGAGAAGAAACCATCTCCTAATATTAGAAAGGGAAAGCCCCTCCCCGCAACCCCACACCCAATGCATGCCCTGTGTGTTGTTCAGTCAGCGCTTCCATTGTGGGTACCCTGTGATGGTCTCATAACGATGTTCCAGGAGCCTTGCTCCTTCACCAGGGTTCGTGTTTCCTTTGGAATGAAACACAACAGAGACACTGGCAGTTTTAGGGGAGCGGGGCCGGTTCAGTCAAACTGGACGCAGAGCCTTGGGGGAGCTGCAGCTATGATGTGCAATGTAAGGCAAGAGGCAGGGGCTGCTGAATTTTGGTGTTGCATAGGGCATCAATGAAATTTGAGACTCCAAGGTCCACCACTGATGGAGACTATGGTGTCTTGATGATACAGTAGTACCTCGGGTTACATACGCTTCAGGTTACATACGCTTCAGGTTACAGACTCCATTAACCCAGAAATAGTATCTCGAGTTAAGAACTTTGCTTCAGGATGAGAACAGAAATCGTGCTCCGGCAGCATGGTGGCAGCAGGAGACCCCATTAGCTAAAGTGGTACTTCAGGTTAAGAACAGTTTCAGGTTAAGAACAGACCTCCGGAACGAATTAAGTTCTTAACCTGAAATATCACTGTATATAGTTTTATTTACACATATATTAAACCTGAGAGTACTGTGGAGGGACGTTCCTGCATTACACCCCAAGAAGGACTCTCGCTTCTTCCACGGTCTTAGCAGGCTTAGGTCTAAAGACAGAGAAATCCACCATCAGTGTTTGGCACAGTTTCAACCAAACTTTGATTAAGTCTAATGTTTACTGATTCCAGGAACTATAGGTGTCCTTTCACCCACAAACTCTCAGGACACCCCTATTTTCATCAGAGAAATGTTGGAGGGTATGGGGGAACTCAGCCAGATGGGTGGGGTATAAATAATGTTGTTGTTGTTGTTGTTGTTGTTGTTGTTGTTGTTGTTGTTGTTGTTGAATTATGTGACCCCAGAGCCAAGGAGATAAGCAACTATACAACCTTTAGAAAACACCTGAAGGCAGCCCTGTATAGGGAAGTTTTTTAATGTTTAATGTGGGTTTTTTATGTTGGAAGCTACCCAGAACGGCTGGGACAACCCAGCCACATGGTTGGGGTACAACAACACTTTATTATTATTATTATTATTATTATTATTATTATTATTATATAGGATGCCCCTGTCATCACTGGTGAAATGTTGGAGTGGGGGTTGATTATAATGCACTAGACCACTTGCCAATTAAGCAGCCAGAGATTCCTATTTCTTTAGCATCTGCTCTCCCTAATATGCCGTTATGTTCACATGCTGTCTTCAGAACAGGAGGTGGATACCTAGTTGCCAGCTTATCTGACAAACAGCCCAGTCTGCTCTTGTGCGTTTGATACCAGCCTGATGTGAAGAAATCCACGTGCAAAGGCTAGAGATTACCAGCTGCTCATCTTAAAAGGTACAGCTACTGTCGTCTGTTGAAAAGTTGGCAACCCTCAAAGCGCATGGGAAATGATGTACAGTGGTGCCTCGCAAGACGAAATTAAAAACTAAAGTTCGAGATTGGCTGCATTATTATCAAATAAGGGAGGTTTTTAATTTAGACAAAAAGATTGGTTTCCAGGAGGAAAAATCTAAACTGGAAACGGAATTGTTAGAGCCTAAAACTAAAAATCTGTCAAGAATGTATAATTTGCTGTTGAAATGGAATACACAGGATGAAATAGTCAAATCTGCTATGATTAAATGGGCGCAAGATGTTGGGCATAACATTATGTTTGCTGACTGGGAACGGTTATGGACCACAGGTATGAAATTTACGGCCTGTAACGCCTTAAGAGAAAATATAATGAAAATGATTTACAGGTGGTACTTAACCCCAGTCAAGCTAGCAAAAATTTATCATCTGCCTGATAATAAATGTTGGAAATGTAGAGAAAATGAAGGTACTTTCTTCCACCTTTGGTGGACGTGCCCAAAGATCAAGGCCTTCTGGGAAATGATATATAATGAATTAAAAAAGGTATTGAAATATACTTTCTTGAAGAAACCAGAGGCCTTCCTCTTGGGCATGGTCGGTCAATTGGTGCGAAGGGAAGACAGGAATTTTTTTATGTATGCGACAGCCGCAGCAAGAATACTCATTGGGAAACACTGGAAGACACAAGAATTGCCTACCCGAGAAGAATGGCAGAGAAAAGTGATAGACTATATGGAACTGGCTGAGATGACCGGCAGAATTCGAGATCAAGAAGAAGGGTCGATGGAAGAAGATTGGAAAAAATTTAAAACATATCTTCAGAAATACTGTAATATAAAAGAATGTTAGAAAAGGTTGGAGAAGAATATTAGACCGTATTGGCAGACAGAGTATAATGGAATAAGTAAATATGAAGTGTAAAATAAAAGATAGAGGAGAATTAAATATTTTTGAATGTTAAAATAAGCAAATGAAAAGAAGGTTAGAAGGATTTGCTGGAGATACGATTTGAATTAGAATACAAAGCAGAGAAGTGAGAGGAAGTCACGGAAATAAGTAAATGGGAAAACGGTTTTAATGGTTTAAGTTGAATTTTTCTTTTGTTATTTTTTACTGTGATTTTCTGTCTTGTGTATTTTTCTTTGTATTGTGTGTTTTTCTTGTAGGATGTATGTGATTTGTTTTTCTTTTTTTACTTTTTTCTTTTTCTGTAATCTTAAAATTTGAATAAATATTTTAAAAAACGCAAGACGAAATTAATCCGTTCCGCGAGTCTCTTCGTCTAGCGGTTTTTTCGTCTTGCGAAGCAACCCTATTAGCGGCTTAGCGGATTAGCGCTATTAGCGGTTTAGCGGCTATTAAAGGCTTAGCGGCTTAGCTGCTTAGTTGCTAAAAGGCTATTAGCGGCTTAGCGGCTTAGAAAAAGGGGGGGGAAGCGGGGGAAAATCTCAAGACTCGCAAGACATTTTCGTCTTGCGAAGCAAGCCCACAGGGAAATTCGTCCTGCAAAGCGCATCAAAAAACGGAAAACCCTTTCATCTAGCGGGTTTTCCATCTTGCGAGGCATTCGTCTTGCGGGGCACCACTGTATTGTTCTTCAAAGCAGGCAGCCTGTTTTTCTTATGACTGTCCTGTTATTTTGCTTTAATATTGTTGTGAACATCCTTTATACTCAAACGCTGCCGTCGCTGACCTGATGCCCTTCAGATATTTTGAACTACAATTCCCATTGATGGGGAGGCGCCAGGGAGTTGAAAGCTGCCTTCACATGTTAACTTATCCCCAGTGTGGAAAACATAGACATCATATCTAATGCTCACTGTTCATTTATGAAATTCTGAGTCAGGCAGCCGCCTTATAAGATTACACAGTGGCATAATTCAAGCTATTTTCGGAAGTCCTTTGTGGCGGGTGTTTGGGATAGCTATACGGTTGCATTTGCAACACAACCTTTTTTTTTCAATTATGATTTCGGAGAGGCATTTGTAGAATCGTATTTCTTTTTTCTAGGCGAGAGAACAGCCTTATATTTCAGAGAAAGCTAATAATGAAAAAGAAAAGGAAACCTGAAAGCATTTCTTCTAAATGTATGATTGCTAGAAATTTCAGCCTGACTGTAAACCTGCCTTCTATCTGCAAGGCTTTTATGGTATTCATTATGCCGCACTTGGAGAATGCAGACTCAATTCTCAAATGGTCTTTTGTGGCTAATAAACGGGTGCCACGCTCCCATGTTATTTGCTCCTTTGTTCTGTGAGACTGTGGAGCACAGACATTATGGGATATTTGGAGTTACTCTCCATAGCCGGTGATTCGTACATATTCAGAAGCACCGGGCACAATCCTGCCAAGTCAAGCATTGCAATGAATGAAGGGACCCATTCACGTAAATGAGAGAGGCTCGTTTTATTTACCATGCTTATATAATTCTGTCTTTTCGCCCATGGATCTCAAGAGCAGCAGACACGGAGATTCCTAAACAGCAAGGGGTTTTTAGGGGGTCATCCAGGAGGACTGATTCTTTTGCACTGAGCTCTTGCCTTCTCCCCAGTACCAAAGTGGACATTGCTAAAAAGTGGAGGGGCGGAGCCAAACTTAATTCCATATTAATGCATATGAGGTACTTACATGCTTGCTTGTTTGTTTTTTTAAAAACACCATGAATAGAAATGATTTCATCCCCCTGGGATGATTTTCACAAGAACCCAACAATAGCTTGCTGCAATTCTTATCTATAATACTCTGTAATTATTATTGCTACAGACATTTTAAGAAAATTGTGTGTGTGTGTGTAACACATGGGTTTGCAGCTTTTGAAAAGAGAATTTGGACTCAGCTAGATTGGTAAAGAAAAGTCATTTTATATGCATTGTATATATGCGACAGAGCACTGTGACACTAGATGGCGATGTGGAGTCCTGTCTTTCCCTACCGGATTTCCCTGTATGAGTTTACAGTAGAACGCCCTCCCGTCCGATGTCAAGGAAATAAACAACTATCTGACTTTTAGAAGATAACTGAAGAAAGTTCCGTTTAGGGAAGTTTTTAATGTTTGATGTTTTATTGTGTTTTTAATATTCAGTTGGGAGCCGCCCAGAGTGGCTGGGGAAACCCAGACAGATGGGCAGGGTATAAATTATTTATTTATTTATTTTGCAATGCATTTAACTGAATTGCTTCTTTGACAAGTATGGATCCAGCTTTTGTCCGGACATGTACACACACACCGTTGAAATCTAATGAATTAATTGTCTGGCTGGGATGATCTTCACAACAACCTCCCTTAGCCACTCACAATCCTCTCTGAAAACCTTCCTTTCCAGGAACAAAGGAAGTTGCCTTGTGTCCTGCCAAGGGCAGGGTTCTTTCCAGATCTGGAGCCAATAATCACACCAGTGGATGAAGAATAAGTAATGCTTTATTTGCATAAGGCTAACAGCAGGCATACAAGACACAAATTATAGCATACCAGACAGAAGTCACACACAATTTTCGCTTCAGCTGCCTGGAGCTCCAGGTAGAGCAGCGAGAGAGACCCTGGCCAACAGTCTCACAGCATCTGGTACCTTGACCTATGAAGAAGCTCTTTGAGTCCCTTCAACCTATAGCTCTTATAGCCAACTTTGATTGACTGCATCTGGTTAGCAGGCATCACTCATGATCAGCCCGGGACACGGGGTGTGACTCAACAGGAATGCGGAGCAGCTGAGAGTCTCCAACCCAATTCACTGCAACTGGGTATCCTCCCCACTAGCCAATCAGCACTTAGAACACAGGAGACCCAGGAAACTATACCAATCATGAATCAGCAAACCTTAAACCAGGGATGTAAAGGGAAAGAGACATGTCATCTAACTCCTCGAAATTACAATGGTCTTCTGCGTTTCCCCTACGCCTTGTTCTGAGTCAGACCATTTGCTCATGTAGTGCGGTATTGTCTACACTGACTAGAAGCAGGTATCCAGGGTTTCAGACAGGAAGTGGGGAGATGTCAGAGATAGAACCCAGTGCCTTCTGCATGCAAATCAGATGCACTACCGCTGGGCTACAGCTCTTCTCTTCATGCTTCAGCATCCCTTCCACTTCACTCCTAGTTTTTGTACTTGGAGGCTTAAAACCCTCTCTGTTGGGTGATCGCGTCTACCCACACACCAATATCAGTAGTGCCCTTCCTTCACTGGAGAGCCTGGTGGCAGCCATAGAGCAAGGGGCATGGAGGATGCACTGCTATTCTGGGGAAACTTTCCCAGCGAATCAAAGAGCTTTTAATGACTTTCTTCGGATTCTTGTTTACCAAATACACCCTGTAAAAATATCAGCTTGGCATTTCTGGAATCCAAAAAGAATCCCTAGCTTAAGTCAAGGTTTAACTGGTCTCTTTGATCTGCGATGGCTATTTCACACATGCAAATCACTATTTTATGTTGCGTTCCTTAAGTGAGAAACAGGCATACGTGAAATCGAATGGAGGTATGCAGAAAATCCTGGCTACTTCCAGGGAGGAAGGACATCAGAGGAGGATCTGGGTTTGCTTTAAGAGGGGTAGGGGAAACTGAGCAATTCTGGGGGTTGGGGCTTGCTGTAGTTTTAGACTTGGTGAATGAAAGATCTCCCCGCCCCCCGCTCCAAAAAAATAATAATCCCTCCTTGCACCAGGACTCAGATGCTGCAGAGAACCTTGCAGCAACTGCAAGTGTTTAAAATAAAAACCCTTCAGTCAACTTATTTAAAAAGTAAGGTAAACCAAATTCAACTTCACCTCTGAAAATTTCTCAAAATTTCTCCCCTCCCCCAAAAAACCCAAACCCATTGGAAGTGTTTTCTTTTCACACAGCCTACAAAATTTTCAAATAAAATTGGGCTGAAAGGCTTGGCTCCAGACTTGAAATTATTCTTCCTGAAAGCTGGAAAAGAAACCCAAGTGAGTTCTGTGTTAGGGTGCCAGTCAGGGGTGATTGATACCCAATGAGACTGGTAAGGAGGAGGGCAAGGAGGTCACCAGTAGGTGGCGCCACAGCCAATGATGGGCAACAAATATCTTCCCCCTCCTCTTCCTGCTGAGTTCTACCATGGCAACATTGGCACTAAGGATGAGGAAGCTGAAAGCACCACCTGCTGAACTGGCTGTAAGTAAGGAGGTAAATGGGTGGGGGCTGGTTGAGGACAGACTGGGTTTGTTGAGGCAATGCCCCATTCTTCCTAACAGATCAGCTCCACTAGCCTCAAAGAAGGACCCCCAATAATCCCATTCTTAGACAGTGCTATCTATTGTACAGATGCAAACAGGTGTGTTCCCAGACTCCTTCAAACTGATGCATAGCTCAATTATGTGCCTGCTATCTTGAGAGCAGGAAGTGGATCTACACTCATAGTTTTTAACATTAAGGAAGGGTTAATAATTGGTTTTGATAATGTAGATGGGCACATAGCATCCTACTTTTTAACGTTCATAATGTGTTAATACCTAGTCTTTTTTATCGCTTAATTTGTAATTGTTTTATCCTGCTATATCGGGGGGGGGGATTTAGAAAGGTAGCTTTTTGTCATTTTTTTTTTACTGAATTCAAACTCCAATCCCACCTCCAGTGGTATTTGAGGGGCAGAGTTCAGTTTCAGCAAAGGACACAGTGGAATGTGACACCGGAGGGCGGAACAAAGCAACCATCGACCAGCAGCTTTGGAAAATGGTGTGGCCGGTTATTATTTACATTTGACGAAAAAACAAAGGTAAAAAACGTTTTAATCAACAAGTATGCCCTGTGACAGGGATGCAGGTGGCGCTGTGGATTAAACCACAGAGCCTAGGACTTGCCAATCAGAAGGTCGGCAGTTTGAATCCCCACGACGGGATGAGCTCCCGTTGCTCTGTCCCTGCTCCTGCCAACCTAGCAGTTCAAAAGCACGTCAAAGTGCAAGTAGATAAATAGGTACCACTCCAGTGGGAAGGTAAATAGGCGTTTCTGTGCACTGCTCTGGGTTGCCAGAAGCGGCTTATTCATGCTGGCCACATGACCCGGAAGCTGTATGCCGGCTCCCTCGGCCAATAAAGCGAGATGAGCGCTGCAACCCCAGAGTCGGCCACGACTGGACCTAATGGTCAGGGGTCCCTTTACCTTTACCTATGCCCTGTGACGTGCTACAAGGACATCTCTAATATCATTCTTACGGGAGGAATAATGTTAAACAGGTCAGTGTAGATCCAGTCTAAGTTAGCCTCGCTGTGGCCAAGACTTACACTGCAGTGAAGGACTGCACCCTTGGTCTCCTTTTTCTGATTTGAAACTAAATAAATACACTTGTTGCAGCTTTTCTTCTGTTTGAGGTAGATCTGGCTATAAAGAGGCTAGCCAGCCACTAAATGGCTTCAGAGTGACATCTCCTCCTTGCAAGCAGCTGGTGGCAATGGGCTGTTATTAATGTTGTTATGTACCTAGAAGACACCCAGGAGCACAGGAACAGGAGCTGAAAATAACAAGGTGTACAAAGGAGAGCCTTGCTCTCTTTCGCTCTCTCTTTTCTTTCAGGCCACATTATTTAATCAGTCAGGGCTTCCTCTCGCCTCCTCCTTTCCCGCTCCTCAGCTTGCTCGCGCTCTCTGCCTCTCCGCAGCAATCATGCCTCAGGCAAAGTTCCTACAGAACTTTGAGAATAAGAGAGTGGGCAGCAGTTCAGCACAGGCATAACCCCGGAAAAACCGTTCTGAGATCGCTAACAGAGAACGCATATATTAGTTGGCATCGTCCAGTCACACAGACACATAATAAAATAGCAAAGGAACAACAATAAATGGTTTTGTGTGAGCGTGCATGCATGCCTTTCCAGAGGCCCTTTTCATATTTTATGGCACTGGGTAATAAAAGTGCAGCCTTGACTTAGCAGCTGGCGAGGGGGGGGGCGTCCACATGTTCTCTGCCCTGTGCAAAACTAGCATCATAGCATGCCTCTTGCCGCAAAATTGCATTTGCCCAGCACCGAGTGTGATTTTGCACACTTGGGGTTGGCACAGAGGATACGCTCAGCGGGAAACGGAAGACGGGTGCAGTTCCCTGGTGAGGAACCCCCTGTCTGTAAACACATCTTTGCCGCGCAAGTGAGATTCTTAGGTGCACCTCAGCCACATATAATGTGCAGTACAGCCTGCAGACTGCAACGTTTTGTCGCTTGAAAATGCAAGAGGGTGAGTTCCCTCCTTCCCACACACACAGCATGTGGTTGCAAAGTAGAGCATTCATCAGCTGAATACTTCCCAGGAGATTCGAAAAATGAATGACAAAACTCATTTTCCCTTGCCTATTTTATTTTGATCATTTAAAAAAAAAAACTTTTGCGCAAGCGGAGTGCCTCTAAAGCCCAGGGATGCCGCAAATCCCAATAAACACACCCAAAGTGCAGGACTATAGCATTGTGCCCCCTCCCCCCCACTTCCAATTGTTTGTTTGGAGGCTCCTTTTCCTGCGCCAGAATTGCATGGGGTTAGCTTAGCATTCTTGGGAGGAAAGCAATGACAAACCAAGACAGCATCTTAAAAAGCAGAGACATCACCTTGCCAACAAAGGTCCGTATAGTTAAAGCTACGGTTTCCCAATAGTGATGTATGGAAGTGAGAGCTGGACCATAAAGAAGGCTGATTGCCGAAGAATTGATGCTTTTGAATTATGGTGCTGGAGGAGACTCTTGAGAGTCCCATGGACTGCAAAAAGATCCAACCTCTCCATTCTTAAGGAAATCAGCCCTGAGTGCTCACTGGGAGGACAGATCCTGAAGCTGAGGCTCCAATGCTTTGGCCACCTCATGAGAAGAGAAGACTCCCTGGAAAAGACCCTGATGCTGGGAAAGATTGAGGGCACATGGAGAAGGGGACGAGGACGAGATGGTTGGACAGTGTTCTCGAAGCTACTAACATGAGTTTGACTAAACTGCGGGAAGCAGTGGAAGACAGGCGTGCCTGGCGTGCTCTGGTCCATGGGGTCACGAAGAGTCGGACACGACTAAACAACAACAACAACAGCGTAGCATGTCGTTCAAAATGGGACTGGGGGGGGGTTAGCTCTCACCTCACTATCTCTGAGTGGTAGCCAAGAAAAAACCTCAGCTGAAGCTTGTGGGTTGGGAGGAGGAGGGAGCGTAACCCTGAGCCAGATTCAGATAGCACACACTAAGCCAAACCTTGGTTTAGTGTGGCCCAAGAGCAAAAAGGAGCTGGGAGGAGCAAGCTCCAGTCCAGAAAGCTACATGTTCCTACAGTCCCAGGAAGCCATAGTTTGGCTTCCTGTGATATGTGAACCAGGCCCACTGTCTGCAGTAACACAATGGAAAGGTGTTTCCTGGTTTCTCACAAGCCAGTTGGATCTGAATACAGATACCATGGCCACACGTTCCCTGGGAGTACAGTCATACCTCATGTTACGTCCACTTCATGTTACGTTATTTCAGGTTATGTCCCGCGGCGACCCAGAAGTACCGGAAAGGGTTACTTCCGGGTTTCGCCACTCACACACGCACAGAAGCGCAAAATGACATCATGCGCATGCACAGAAGTGGCAAATTGCAACCCGTGCATGCACAAACGCACTGCTGCGGGTTGCGTTCTTTTCATGTTGCGAACGGGCCTCTGGAATGGATCCCATTCGCAACCAGAGGTACCACTGTACACGGCTTGGTGTTCCTTGCTGGCCTCATTGGAAGTTGCACGCTTTGCAGCAACCTTGCTCCTTATTCTCTTATGAGAGGCAGACTCGCGGTGGGTGGCCTCCTAGTCTTGCCTTTTGGAGTAGATGGCCTTTTACTTCCTTCCTTCCAGCCCTGTAATTCCCCTTCTAATTTCAACTCAAATTAAGACTAATTGTTCACTGACCTACATCCCGCTCCTCATTCTGCCCAACGTGTAGCAGCAATGATGCATCCGTTGTGACAAATCTTACAATTTATGTAGCGAGACTCTTGCAAACCGTCACCTCATGCTCCTCTTAAGCAAATGGGGTAGCTGTTATTAGGACAGTTCGTCCCCAAAAAAGGCTTATCAAAGGCTACGGCTATGCTGCTCTCTTCCCAATGAACCACACTGAGTTCCAGATGTCTTCCTGCAAGGTCTGGGCTCATGGCTTAGGGCAAATATCTGTGTCCCTGTTTTCCAGGGACAGTCCCAGATTTACAGAAGCTGTCCTGGTTTCTGATTTGATCCTGGAATGTCCTGCTTTTCCTTAGGACGTTCCTATTTTCATTGGAGAAATGTTGGAGGGTGTGGAGTTATTTGACCTCACAAGCCAAGGAGATAAGTAACTACGCAACCTTTTGAAGAGATCTGAAGACAGCCCTGTATATGGGCTCCCAGTATGCCCTGTGGAGGACCTTAAGGTCTATAAATAGCAACACGCTAGAGGTCCCAGGCCCTAAGGAAGTTAGATTAGCCTCAACCAGAGCCAGGGCCTTTTCAACACTGGCTCCGGCTTGGTGGAACACTCATGAGACCAGGGCCCTGCAAGATCTGATTTCTTTCCACAGGGCCTATAAGACAGAGTTGTTCAGCCTGGCCTTTGCCTTGGAAGCAACTTGATCCCCACCCCCTCTTTCCTTTTTCCTTTCTCCTTCTGTGATGGAACTCCTATTTTAGGACTTCCCTGGCTTTTTTCTGGTCCACGTAGGACCAGTCAGAATAGTTGGCCTTGGTGAAGATTTGAAGTTTTCATCCCCAAAAAGTTTTTGATTTGAGTTTCTATTGAAATGAGGCTGCATTTTAATTTTTTTTTTTTAAATGATATTTATTCAAAGTTTAGGATTACAAAAAAAAAAAAGGAAAAACCATACAAAATAAAATAAACATATAACAAAAAACCAACAATAAAAAAGACTTAACAAAAAATATAAAGATACATTACATTAAAATAAAGCAAAAAACAAATTAAACCTTTACCTAACCTTTTTTCCCTTTACTTATTTCCATGACCTCCTCTCACCTCCCAACTTTGTTTTCTAGTTCGAATCGTATTTCCAGCAGATCCTTCTAACCTTCTTTTCATTTACTTATTTTAACGTTCAATAATGTAATTAATCCCCCTCTATTTCATCAATTTCCATACCTCATTTTTACTTAATCCATTATATCATATCTGCCAAAACAACCTAATATTCTTTTTCCAACCTCTTTCTAACATTCTTTTATATTGCAATATTTTTGAAGATATATTTTAAATTTTTTCCAGTCTTCTTCCATCGACCCTTCTCCCTGGTCTCGAATTCTGCCGGTCATCGCAGCCAGTTCCATATAGTCCATCACTTTCATCTGCCATTCTTCTCGGGTGGGCAGTTCTTGTGTCTTCCAGTACTTCCCAATGAGTATTCTTGCTGCTGCTGTCGCATACATAAAAAAAGTTCTATCTTCCCTTCGCACCAATTGGCCAACCATGCCCAGGAGGAAGGCCTCTGGTTTCTTCAGAAAAGTATATTTCAATACCTTTTTTAATTCATTATGTATCATTTCCCAGAAGGCCTTGATCTTTGGGCACGTCCACCAAAGGTGAAAAAAAGTACCTTCATTTTCTTTACATTGCCAACATTTATTATCAGGCAAATGATAGATTTTTGCTAGCTTGACTGGAGTTAAGTACCACCTGTAAATCATTTTCATTATATTTTCTCTTAAGGCATTACAAGCCGTAAATTTCACACCTGTGGTCCATAACCGTTCCCAGTCAGCAAACATAATATTATGTCCAAAATCTTGTGCCCATTTAATCATGACAGATTTAACCGTTTCATTCTGTGTATTCCATTTCAGCAACAAATTATACATTCTTGACAAATTCTTTGTTTTAGGATCTAACAATTCAGTTTCCAATTTGGATTTTTCCTCCTGGAAACCAATCTTTTTATCTAAATTAAAAGCCTCCCTTATTTGATAATAATGAAGCCAGTCTCGAACTTTGGTTTTTAGTTTGTCAAAACTCTGCAGTTTTAGTTTATCTCCAACTTGTTCTAAAATTTCACAATATTTTGGCCAATTTGTCTCCATATTGGTTTTTTTCAAAGCCTTAGCCTCCATTGGTGACAGCCACCTTGGTGTTTTACTTTCCAACAAATCCTTATATCTCACCCAAACATTAAACAGTGCTTTCCTGACAATATGGTTCTTAAAGGCCTTATGCGCTTTAACCTTGTCATACCATAAGTATGCATGCCATCCAAAAACATTAGTTAAGAAAGTGAAATATTTAGTGTTTTAATTTTAATGTTGTATTTTAATCTTGTTTTTAAGTTGTATCTTAATCAATTGTTTTATATCTGGTGTTAGCCGCCCTGAGCCCGGTCTTGGCTGGTGAGGGCGGGGTATAAATAAAATGTATTATTGTTGTTGTTGTTGTTGTTGTTGTTGTTGTTTCATTATGTTTTTATATCCTGTATTTTTCCGTGTACAAGACATTGTCCCCCCCCCCCAATTTTTTGGGTCAAAAATTGGGGTTCATTTTTTACACAGATTTATATGGTAAGTCTTGAGTGAGCTGGCAGCTTCTGATGGCTCCTAAGTCACCAAGTTCAGGGAACTTAGGGCGCGGAGCTGGCTGGAGAGGCAAGGCGGTGCTGAGGTGAGGAAGGAGCTTGGCAGCAGCACACCAGTTGAGGTGAGGTGAAGCCAGGTTAGAGAGGCAAGGCAAGGCCGCACCAAGGTGCAGTGGATCAAGCGTGGGATTGCCCCAAAAAACAACTATTTGGGGCAATTCCCCCCTCCCCAAAGAAAGCTTAACAGCTTTAAAATAATGGTTTCTAAATTTTGGGCTCCCCAAAGTAGGGGTCGTCTTATAGAATCATAGAATAGAATCATAGAATCATAGAGTTGGAAGAGACCACAAGGGCCATCGAGTCCAACCCCCTGCCAAGCAGGAAACACCATCAGGGGTCGTGTTATACACGGGGAAATATGGTGTGTTGGAAGCCACCTAGAGAGGCTGGGGCAAGCCAGTCAGATGGGTGGGGTATAAATAATAAAGTTGTTGTTGTTGTTGAATAGGACATCCCTGTTTTCATCAGAGAAATGTTGGAGGGTATGAAACTGTGGGCAAGAAGGCTGCCCTTCTGCCTTCTTCATGGGAGAAGCCATAGCTCAGTGGCAGAGCAAAATTTTTGCATGGCTCCATCCCCATTATCTCCATGCAAGGCTGTGAGAGAGCCTCACCTGAAAGGGCCTGAACGGCTTCTTTGTATGTTCCTGTGATACTCCTGAGATGCATCCCTTCCATAACCACTTTCCTCCCTGTAGCATAACATCCAAAGCTGCTCTCCAGCTTTTCATGTCACCAACGTAGCATCCTTGCCCGAGTTTGCATACCAGTGTGATGTCCCAAGTTTGCTCTGGACGCCAGAGAACAGCTCGAGCAACATTTGCGTTGCAGTGCTTGTTGCGCCTTCTTCTAAAGCCCAGCTTTATGATTATAATATATTATTAATAATTACACAATGTCTGCGCAAGCACAAAAGACTGGCAGTATTTTGACAGTCCCGTCATGCATTCAATTGAGCAAAGCCACAGAAATAATAATAATGATGGTGCCCGCGGTATCTAATTTTGAAAACAACAATCTTCCTTTTATAGTTTGAAAAGAGAGGCATACTGTGCGCACTCACAGCCTATAATCATCCCCCCCTTTCCCTCCATAACTGCAGTAAATTCATATAAGACAAACTTCCGAAAATCAGCCACTCAGAGTGCTGTGACTTAGACCTCACCTTGCAGTTTAGGGTATCTTGGACAAAACATCTGCCATTGACACCCAATTCTAAAGTAAAGGTAAAGGGACCCCTGACCATTAGGTCCAGTCGTGACCGACTCTGGGGTTGCGGCGCTCATCTCGCTTTATTGGCTGAGGGAGCTGGCGTACAGCTTCCGGGTCATGTGGCGAGCATGACTAAGCCGCTTCTGGCGAACCAGAGCAGCCCATCGAAACGCTGATTACCTTCCCGCCGGAGCGGTACCTATTTATCTACTTGCACTTTGACGTGCTTTCGAACTCCTAGGTTGGCAGGAGCTGGGACCAAGCAACGGGAGCTCACCCCGTCGCGGGGATTCGAACCACCAACCTTCTGATCGGCAAGTCCTAGGCTCTGTGGTTTAACCCACAGCGCCACCTGTGTCCCCATTCTATGTGGCTTCTAATGACAGGACCACCCCATGGTATCTTTATAATCTACCACTTCTAGTTTTTAAACAAAAGGTAAATGTACCCCTGCCCGTACGGGCCAGTCGTGTCCGACTCTAGGGTTGTGCGTCCATCTCACTTAAGAGGCCGGGGGCCAGCGCTGTCCGGAGACACTTCCGGGTCACGTGGCGAGCGTGACGAAGCTGCTCTGGCGAGCCAGCACCAGCGCAGCACACGGAAACGCCGTTTACCTTCCTGCTATAAAGCGGTACCTATTTATCTACTTGCACTTAAGGGTGCTTTCGAACTGCTAGGTGGGCAGGAGCTGGGACCGAAAGACGGGAGCTCACCCCGCGGCAAGGATTCGAACTGCCGACCATGCGATCGGCAAGCCCTAGGCACTGAGGTTTTACCCACAGCGCCACCCGCGTCCCTTCTAGTTTTTAAACAAGGTGGACTGTAATTCTGAGTGCTCCTGTGTCCCTTCTTTCAACATAAGCCTCTATCAAGCATTCTCCTTGCCCAGCACCCATTCAGATTCTCTTCTAATTTATGGTCTCCTATTTCATATAAGCATGGCTTGAAACAAGCCACATTTTGGATATACGACGGAGCGTCCAGATTTATAAGCCACATAACTGTCATCACATTTCGTAAGAACGAGTCCCGTTATTTCAGAAAAGAGGCATTTCCCTCGTGTGTCGTCTTTGATGAACTTCCCAAAGAGTCATGGCAAATTCTGATGGTTGCTATTGGAGTTTTCTGCATTCAGTCCATGATGACTTTTGAGGCATCTGGTACAGTGATCCTGACCATTTCGTGTGCCACCATAGAGCATTATATTGCAGCATTTGCAATGGCGTTAAAAAGGGTCACCAACTCAGCACCCATGAGTGCCATGGCACTCCCAAAGCCTTTCTTGGTGCGTCTAGGGTGAACCTTAACCCCCAACTCCCCATCTTTCATTACGAAAAAAGGAATCTTCTATAATTTGTAGAACCTAAGATATAAATGTACAGATGCCATTCTTCTCGTTTTCTCTTAGAAATTAGTGTGCGCCACCCTTACAGTGTTTTAATTTGTCCCTCCCCAGTAAATTCCCCAACTGGAGCCGCTGTTAAACAAACACATTGCCCCCACCCTGCTGCCCAAAATCAGGCTTCCTGAGAGCAGGAAAGTAGGGGAAAATGCACTGGGATGATGTTTGCTTGATGCAATGTCATTTAACCCAGGGTTGCTATTTTTCTAGAAGGAAAATTCATCACACAAAAGTTGTTGAGGTGTGGGGGTTTTTTAAGGAAACTCAAAGTTTTTGACCTTTTTTTTGGGGGGGGGAGGACAGCGTTGTTGAACAAAAATCCCAGACATAAATAGCCAGTGTCATCTAAACTCCCTGCAAACAAATCAGGATGAATACTCAATAAATTGGAAGCAACTTAAGAAAATATGTTTTCTTAAGAAAACTTCCCCAAAGAGATTGAACCCCTGATTCTGCCAGGGTGAAAGAACTGTCCTGGGTTTCTGGCATCGGTGTTATGTGGTCTCGGCAGCCACTCCCAGTCACCAGTCTAGCTGCCGCATTCTGGATTAATTGCAGTTTCCGAGTCACCTTCAAAGGTAGCCCCACGTAGAGCACATTGCAGTAGTCCAAGTGGCAGATAACTAGAGCATGCACCACTCTGGCAAGACAGTCCACGGGCAGGTAGGGTCTCAGCCTGCGGACCAGACAGAGCTGGTAGACAGCTGCCCTGGACACAGAATTAACCTGCGCTTCCATGGACAGCTGTGAGTCCAAAATGACTCCCAGGCTGTGCCCCCTGGTCCTTCAGGGGCACAGTTACCCCTTTCAGGATGTACCAATGAGCTGCAGTGCTTCCCTTATTTCTCTGTGGGATCTGAAAGAGAGACCTTCATTTCAAAGTGACTGCTACAAACCCAGGGGGAAAATACTGTGCACATGTGCCAGAAGTACTTTCTCTAGGGGAACTGCTTTCACATCAAAATCCAAAACAGCTTTTGGAAATCAGGAAAGTTTGGTGATGTGACTTCCAAAAAAGGAACCTGCACAAGTTTAGAGGTGTACATGGGCTGTTTGCGCAGGCCAGTTTTGATTGTGCTTTTAAAGCTGGAAGCCAGCACCCATTGATGTTCCAGTTCAGTATTGTTAAAGCATGGCTTGGAACATGAAGCTCAAACCCTGAAACTAGATGTGTCGGTGGCTGGCGCATCTGCTATTTGCACTTTTGGTGTGACATTCAAAGGATGAAGCTATACATCTTTCACTGAAAAGAAACCAGATGCATATTGAGCTCACCCATCTCACGGCGAGGGGTGTTGCAACAGAAAAGCCAAGGTGGATCTGTGAGGCTTAAAATATCTTTGTTCTCTCTTATGGACATAGACCTAGAAGAGAGGGAGAGAGTGGAGGCAGTAATTCTTCTGAATACCAGCTGCCAGGAAACCTAGGAGGAGAGAGGGCTCTTCTGCTGAAATCTGGCATGTGGGTTTCCCACAGGTTGGCCACTGTGAGAACAGGAAGCTGTTCTAGATGTTTGCTCAGCTATAATCATGTCAAATCTCACTTGCCACTGAGTTTCTTTAAACAACTCGCTGACCTGACAATGTTAAACCCTACTTCCCTGGGAGTAAGCTCCATTGAATTCAGTAGGTCTCACCCCTGGGTAAATACAGCTGGGATTGCCCTGTAAGTTAGGAGATTGGGAGACAGCTGTTTCCCTTCCCTGTTGTGGAGAGCAGGACTTGAGTTCAGAGGTGGGGAACCTCTGGCCCTCCAGATGCTAATGAACTACGAATCCCATCATCTCTGGTCATTGGCTATGCTTGTGGAGACTGATGGGAGTCGTAGTTAGTAACAGCCAGAAAGCCAAAGGGCCCCACCTCAATTGGGGGGAAGCCAGGTGGAAGATGCTGTACCTTCCTCCTCTTCTATTTAAGCAGAAGGATGCTCCGACTCAGGGACGCTGGTGGCGCTGTGGTCTAAACCACAGAGCCTAGGGCTTGCCGATCGGAAGGTCAGCGGTTCGAATCCCCGCGACGGGGTGAGCTCCCGTTGTTCAGTCCCAGCTCCTGCCCACTTAGCAGTTTGAAAGCACGTCAAAGTGCAAGTAGATAAATAGGTACCGCTCCGGCGGGAGGGTAAACGGTGTTTCTGTGTGTTGCTCTGGTTCGCCAGAAGCGGCTTCGTCATGCTGGCCACATGACCCGGAAGCTGAGGGTGGACAAACGTCGGCTCCCTCGACCTATAGAGTGAGAATAGCGTACAACCCCAGAGTCGTCCGCGACTGGACCTAATGGTCAGGGGTACCTTTACCTTTATATGCTCTGACTCACAACCTGGACACCTTGACAGGCTGTCATGAGTATTTCTAGTCCCACTTGAGAAATGACTAGCTGCTAAGGTGCAGTTTGAGCCCTGGCCAGGTTCCTGACCTCAGCCCTTCAGTGGATTGAAGTGAGCTATGCTTGATATCATTTAGCATACATTTTAGGGGTTTAATTTTGTATAATAGAAAAGCTAGAAGTAAGTTAATTAAAAGAGCTTTAATGCCTGAAAGGAGTCAGCAGGTTTCTATGGTTTGCTGATTAAAGAGAAAATGGTTCTCTTTAATGATGTTTGGGGAATTTAGTTCTCTCCCCCCTCTCTAAGTCATAGCAGAGTCAGACAACCACACACTAAGCTGTCCTTGTGATAAAAGGAGATAAACGGATGATTTGAAGGCATTCTAATAAGAAAAGTTGCTCAAAAACACTTCTTGGAACATTCCCTTTACAGAACCTTGCCCTTCCAACCTAGGTCACACCCACACCATATATTTAAAGCAGGATTATCTCATTTGAAACAGTCATGGTCGTACCGTCCCCCCGGCTGCCACAAGAATCCTGGGAAGTGTAGTTTATTAATGGTGCTTAAGAGTTGATTGGAGACCCTTTTTCTTATTCCAGAACTACACTTCCCTGAGTGGTTTAGCAGTCAATCCCTCTTCCCAAGGGACTTTGGGAAATGTAGCTCTGTGAGGGGGAAAGGGGGTCTCCCAACAACTCTCAGCACCATGAACAAGCTACAGCTATCAATTATTTTATGACAGGTGTGGGGAGCCTCTAGCCTGTAGGCCAAATGCAGCCCTCCAGGCCACTCTGTCTGGTTCTTGGGCTGTTGCCCCTGCCATGTCCCTCACCAGCTTTGCTCTACACTCTCCTTGAATACTTTTGCCTGTTTGGAAAGTTTCTTTGAGCTCTGATTACCTAGACTGAGAGATTGTGGGGGGATGTTTGGAAACCTGATTTTTGCACAGCTGGAATGGAGTCCATGGTACAACAATAAAAGCCATGATCGTTGCTCCACTTCCCTATGCTTCTGACCCTACCCAACACTGGCAGATGGCCCCCAGAACATTCCCTACAAGGAAATGCGGCCCTTGCACTAAAATATGTGCCCTGCACCAGTTTTATAATGTCCCCCAGCCTATTATAAATACAGATGCAGAGTGGGATAGATAGATAGATAGATAGATAGATAGATAGATAGATAGATAGATAGACAGATATAGATATAGATATAGATATAGATATAGATATAGATATAGATATAGATATAGATATAGATATAGATTTCATAATAAACAAGAACCCTATTCAATCACTGCTGAGGTGCACCCACAATTGTGAGGTCTGATGAGATGAAGATGATGCCTCCCCAGCTGTTGCCATTGGCTGCAGACAGCATGTGATGTCACAAAAGCACTTGGCAGCTGAGTGGCTATCAAGGTAGGCCAAGGAAAAAGCCTCTTTCTGTTCCCCAGCAGGACACAGCTGCCAATGACTGTGATGTTCAGCAGTGCCTCCACTGGGAGCAGCTCCAGATTTAGGGCAGTGTGTCTGGTTCCCCTGCACAGGGCACTAAGCCAACTTGAGAACATCCATCATTGAGAAGATTCATTTGGGAGCACCAGGTTTTGGGCTTGCTTAGGGCACCATACTACCAAAGATGACCAAAGCCCTCCCCTGCTTGGAGAAAGTGAACTGGTGGATGGAAGGAAATAATCGTTCAGCGCCGAGATGCCATGGAGCAAAAATAAGGCAAGTTCATTTGCGGAGAGGGATTGTGACTCGAATGTTGCTGATATCCATGGTCAGAACCTTTTTCTGGGTTAGCGGAGTCTGTAACTTGAAGCGTCTGTAACCTGAGGTACCACTGTATACATATGCTTCAGAAGCTGATTTCTCTTCCCCTGTCCTGCAGTTTTATATCTTTATATTTTATATCTTTATATTTTGACTTTGGGCAGCTAGATCACCGTGGAGAGGTACCATATAAATAAACTCAATCTATCTAGTAGAAATGCTGGGTGACCATTTTAGATCAGGTAAGCATCGGGGGGAAGGAACCTCAGCTGCAATCAAATTTGGTTTGGAGCATACCTCAGCTGGTAGACCATGAGACTCTTAATATCAGGGTCATAGGTTCAAGTCCCACGTTGGATAAAATATTCCTGCATTGCAGGGGGTTGGGCTAGATGACCCTTGTGGTCCTTTGTGGTACAATTCTATGATTCTATGTCCTGCCTTTGTTTTATATATATATATAGGGACGTGGGTGGCGCTGTGGTCTAAACCACAGAGCCTAGGGCTTGCCAATCAGAAGGTCGGCGGTTCGAATCCCCGCAATGGGATGAGCTCCCGTTGCTCGGTCCCTGCTCCTGCCAACCTAGCAGTTCGAAAGCACGTCAAAGTGCAAGTAGATAAATAGGTACCACTCCGGCGGGAGGGTAAATGGCATTTCCATGTGCTGCTCTGGTTCGCCAGAAGTGGCTTAGTCATGCTGGCCACATGACCCGGAAGCTGTACACCGGCTCCCTTGGCCAATAAAGCGAGATGAGCGCTGCAACCCCAGAGTCGTCCGTGACTGGACCTAACGGTCAGGGGTCCCTTTACATATATATATATATATATATATATATTCAGAAGTTCCCATCTCAAGCCTCCCACATTGTGTGGTTTGGCCTTCTGGTGCCTCCAAATGAGGAATTATCTCAGAAAAGTGCTGAGGGCCATTGCTAAGATGTCAGTGAATTCATCTTCTCTGGGTCAATGTAACCTGCTTAATGGTACACTTGCCTATTCAAGCATCGGAAATAGTTCTATCAGTTACGTTTCCCTTAAGCGAGGCATAAATAACTTGCCCATAAACTCCATCAATATATTCCAGGTATAGTTCCAGACCTTTCGGTTATGTAGTGCACTGCCCACAGCAATTACACTGCAAGTGTCAGTGATAAATTTTGCATGAAAAAAGCAGCTCAGGGCTCTGTTCAAACTGTTTTTCCCACTGCATGTACATCACTTTTGCAATTATGCAAGAAAGCAGACATGACCTACAGAATCCTAATGAATAACCAACTTTCATTACTGTCATTCAAAGGGATTGCTGGTTTCAGATTGATTTTTTGAAAAACAACCATAAATCCTGAAAGTAAACCACTCACGTTATAAGATAATTTACTCATACTTAGGACCCATTCTATATATACTATGATTAAGGGGTCATTCATGTCGACAACTTCCCCCTCCTTCACAGAAATTGGACTGCAGGTTATTTAGTTCCATGAGCAGCTGAGCATTCCATGCCATCACAACAGCTCAGCCAATCATAGTCCACTACCTCTGCAGTTGCAATATGTGATATACTCCGTTGGGACATTTGGAAGATGGTGTTTCAGAACCCCAATGGAAGTTGTGAAAAATGCTGTCATCGGGAATGGTTAACGCCAGCGAGATTTCCTCAGCCTATAGAAGCATAGCTCAGCCTCAAACGTTCTTTTGAAAGTAGAAGAATACATAAATATCAAGCTGCAAATATGATATGCAGAAAAGCATCTGCAAATGAAGCGGTTGTGCAGGGAAATTGGTTTGGAATGACATTAGAGAGCTGGAACAGCATAGGGACTAACAATGTGAGCCTAACCATGTATATGGAAATCATTCCTGTTGAATTCAGTGGGGCTTATTCCCAAGTAAGTGGGGTTAGCATTGCAGCCTTGGAGTATGGTGTAGGAAGGCTTCCACATCAGCCATGAACTCACTAGGTAGAGAAATCATCATCGTCGTCATCTAGCTCCATCCCCAAGTTAACTGTTTTGCAACTGGCTCCTGGTGGTGGACATTGGGGTTTTAGCAGAAAGAAGAAGCAAAGTCCATCTCACAAGTCTGCTCACACAAGTTTTTGATGTTTTGTGAACTGAGCTCCCCACCCTGATTCCAGCATATGAAATTCAAAATAGCTTCATGGAACTGCATTGTACGTGTTTTCAGATGCCAGATTTTACCAGGTCTCCTAAGAGAAGATCCCAACTGGTTGAAGAGGCAAACATATTTTCCCTCACTGCCTTCTCGTTCAGGTCTCTGTGGCCTCTTGCTGCATTGATCATTCAGGCTTTTAATTATTCCACTTTTCCGCGAAGTGAATCATGAAATTTTAATGCCTGCAGTTTTTAATTTAGAATACAAAATCCCTAAATAAAAGAAATAGCGGTGTGAATGAACATGGAAGCCTGCATGTTCTCCTACCCCTTTCTCCACAAAGAGCATAAAGAACTTAACGTTTCTTTAAAACAAAAGGCAAAAAAACACACAAAAAACTGAGTTCTTTGAGATGAAACAGAATCTTCAAGCCTTTGTTTTCCATAAGTTCTTATTGGGAGAGATTCCTCCGCCCTCCGTTGTCTTGTGGAGCAGTTACCATGGCAACCTAACATCAAAGGCCTAATTATGGGGGAAAGCCACCCCTCCAAAAAAACAACAACCCAGAGACCTCATGCCTGTAACAGAAGATGCTTACTTAAAACATATGGATGGGTTGGAATTCGCTGCTGAAATATGCTGAATACATCTATTCTGAGTGAAAATATATTCTTACCCAGACTTTCAGTTCCCACATGCCTGTTTTTCACCCAGAACATTCAGGAGCTGCAGAGCAATAGCTCATGTGCAGATCCAGAGACTCTCAATGTTGGAAGATTCAGGACCAATAAAAGCACATGGTTAAACAAGATAACTTGCTCCCACAGGAGGCAGCGATGGTCATCAATTTGCAGTCTGCATGCTGTGCTTGGAGTATACAAAGCTGTAGTTGGGGTTGTAGGGAAACAGCTGGAAAAAATAAAAGGATTTTCTGCAAAGGGATTTCCCATCCCTGATCCACCTCATTGCTACTCCAGAACTCATGCTCATACAGTTCTTTTATGGTTCTCATCCATGCCCACCTTCCCCAAATCTCTAGGAGAGTGGAGGGAGGACTTCTCTGCCTTAACCAATCCTTCATTCCTTTCCACAACTTCATTTCTGATTCCCAGTCATCTTTCTGCATCCTCCCCTCTTGAAAGTTTGTTTACTTAAAGACTGACATCTAAGGAACCCCTAGAGTCGAAGGTGGCTACTCTAATCCGAAATTTCGTTGTCGCAGCAGAAGTAAACAGGAGACCAATGTGCAATTTCCTGAGTGCAAGCTAATAGGTAAGATAGTAGGAATCGTTACTTTATAAAGGACGTGTGGGCGTGACGGTATTGCAATATTGCACCTGCTATTGGACATAATTTACACTTGAGAGATTGGAGGGGGGAAAGCAGTTGCAATGCAAAGGTTAATTCACTAGTGCATAAACGCTTGGTCTTGCAAAGATCCCATTAACCTTTTCAGACTGTGAAGATCTGGAATTTGGAGACAGCAAAACACAGATCTTTTGAAACTGCAGTGCGCTGCAAAATGCCTAACAATTTTGAGATCATTACAGAAGTATAACTACAACCCAGATAAATATTTTCCAGCTTCCACCGGTTTCTGCTATCTCTCTACCAAAGGGAAAATATATAGAGCAGTATTGCAATTAGCTATTTTGTTGAAGAAAAGGCTATGTGGAAGTGTGGGAAATGTCTGTCACCTGAAGTAGATGGTGGAAGAAGATGCTGCTCTGGCGACAAAAGACTAAGAGACTTTGTTACTACCTTTCATGTACCTGCAGAGAGTGTCTGCTCATATTTTTGCCCTGCAGCTTTTCATCGAACAACATCAGTGTGATTAATTAGCAAAAGAGATTAAATTGAACTGCGTTGCCTTCCTTTTTGCATCAGGGAATCGTTATCCACCACCCTCCAAGATAATGAATGAGCTATTCAATATACCTGAAAGATTAAAATCAGAATCGAACAGGAACTGGATCTAGCTACCTTAAATTAGGGCTACCATATGTCCGGAATTTCCCGGACATAACCAGAAGACGGCAGTGGTGTTATGTACTGAAGTATTCACCCTGGGCCAGCAGGGGGATACTGTAGATAGTTTTCACTCAGGTCCACATA